>NC_139024.1:42514663-43114663 GCF_964662115.1 Mustela nivalis | reverse complement strand
GGTTGAACCACATCCCCTTTGTAAGTCCTCCTGGTGGCTAGGCACTTCACTTTTCATTGTGCTTTTATTTGCCTTGGGGCCTTGGCCAAAACCCAGACTCAAGTGGATCTTTTTGTGCACGCTCTTACGAAAGGAGATAAACATGACCACAGAGTCCTGGGCACAACTGCCAAACACTACGAAATCTGGATCACAGTAACTAAGTAAGAGGAAGTTAAGATCTAATCCTAAGTAGGGAATTAAATTTCCTAATCACAAGTAGCACAATTCTAAAGAAGCCTAGACGATTGTCCTTTCATCAGAACAAGTTGTAGGGATGTGCCTTATCTAAAAAGAAATGGAAAGTCTATGGAGAGATCCAGATTCATGGAAACAAACAGCAGAGGAGGAAAAACTGAAGAAATAATTATACTCTCAAAGCATTTCAATTGTTCACAGCCAAGCTCAAGATGAAGTCTTTTGTGTTTTAACTAGCAATATAGAAGTAATCCAAATGTTGATAATCATCATAACTAACATAGCTTTTATTATGTGACAGGCATTTCTCTAAATGAATTTACATGTTATCAACTCATTCAACCCTCATGCAACCCTATGACATGGGCATTGTTATCTCAGCTGAGTCACAGAGATGGCAAGCAGTTTGTATTAGGTTATCCGCCAAGCAAATGTTGGAGCTAAGATTCTTTTTTAAGATTTTATTTATTTTATATGGACATTGGGGAGGGTTTGTGCTATGGTGAGTGCTGTGAAGTGTGTAAACCTGGTGATTCACATACCTGTACCCCTGGGGATAAAAATATATTATATGTTTATAAAAATATTAATAATAATAATAAAATTTTTAAAAAAGATTTTATTTATTTGACAGACAGAGATCACAAGTAGGCAGAGAGGCAGGCAGAGAGGGTGGGGGAAGAAGGCTCTTTGCTGAGCAGAGAGCCTATGAGGGGCTCAATCGCAGGACTCTGGGATCATGACCTGAGCTGAAGGCAGAGGCATTAACCCACTGAGCCACTCAGGTGCCCCTGGAGCTAAAATTTTTAATCAGACAGCCAGGCCCCAAAGACTATTCTTAATCCTGACTCTAATGTTATGGTTCTTTGAGACTGGAATAATTTGATCAACTTATTTCACTTAAAAAAAGTTCTCCACTAATAGTTTATAGCCATTAAAATTTAAGCAAACAAGATTAAGTTTCAGCAGTAGTTCTGGAGTTCTTGACACTATCATCAGTATTCTAGAAGAATACAAAGATGGGTAAGACATAGCCTCTGTCCTCAAAGAACTTAGAGTTGAGCTGAAGGTCAGCGATGACTAAGAAAGATGTGCCTTGATCTCCAGTGTAGCATGAGATTTTTTTTTTTGAACTTGCACAAGATTTTATTTTAAGAATTGCACTTGTGCAACGTAAAGTATCAGAGCTTTTTGGAACCATGTGAAGGATCAACAGGGTGCCATCCCATGGTGAAGTGAACACCTCTAGTCTAGTGCTCACTCAGTATCCACTGACCGAAGAAGTGAGTCCACTCAGCTCATAGGGAAGAAGAACAACACTCAGTTGGGGCTATTTTGGAAAGATTTCACTGGACTTCATTGTGTGTATTTCCTTTAATCTTTCTAGTGCTACTGTTAGGGTCTGTGATCAAAGGAATGAGACTGATACAAAGCGAAGGTCAAACAAAACTTGATTTCGCGTCAAGCATCAAGAATCAAACTGACCGGTCAGGCTATCTGTTACGAAAAGGCGATGACGATGATCCCAACAAGGTCACTCCCAAGAAGGCCGCTCTGGACGAGGCTGCTCTAGATGAGGCTGCTCCGCAGATGAGGCCACTCCATGATCGGAGCCGCTCCCAAGAAGAGTCCACTCCCAAGAAGAGGCCGCTGCTCCATGAGGTTGCTCCCCAGACAAGGCCGTTCCCAAGAAGAGGCCATTCTGGACAAGACCACTTCCCGGATGAGGCTGCTCCCGACGACCAAGAGGCAACGATGACAGCGACGATGACAAGGAGGACAACCCGGATGACACAGACTCTGCTCCCCACGATACCACTCTGACCAAGGCTGCCACCCAGAGGAAGCCACCATTGCGGACAAGGCCGCTCGTGGCTTGGGGTGGCAAGGCATTTTACAGCGAGGCTGCTGGCGGCTAGGCGCCGTTGGCATCTCAGGGCCACTGGCGTCTGGGGACCGCTGGCATCCAGGGGCTGCAGGCATCAGGACCGCTGACCGCTGGGCCGCTGGACCGCTGTCGTCTCGGCACCGCTGACGTCTAGTGGCTGCAGGCGTGGGGACCACTGACCACTGGACTGCTGGTGTCTCAGGACCGCTGACCACTAGGGCTGCAGGCGTCGGGACTGCTGACACTGGACCGCGGCATCTCGGGACCATCATCAGCGCAACTGCCGGAGGCTGCAGCTCCGGGCTGCTGAAGGTGGGGCCGCTGGAAGCTGCAGGCGGCTGGAGGCTGCAGGCGGCGGTTCGGGGCCACCGGAGGCAGGACCGCCAGCGGCAGGGCCTCAGGCGGCTCTAAGCTGCAGGCGGCTGGTGGCTGCAGGCAGCAGCTCGGGCTGCCAGAGATAGGACTGCAGGAGGCTTGAAGCTTCAGGCCGCAGCTCGGGGCTGCCGGCGGCTGGTGGCTGCAGGCGGCGGCTCGGGGCCACCAGAGGCGGGACCGCCAGAGGCACGGACTCTTCCTTCTGCTCCCGTCACAGCTCTCCTCTTCCTGCTAGCCTCGCACAGCAACCTTTATGCAGTTGGTTGAGCCCCACCCCTATACAGGTGGTCAATCAGATCTCAATTCACCCTAGTGGATATACACATGCTGCACCGATTGGACATCTCCACCTGGTCTGCCCCACCCCTACATCCGGGGTCCACAAGCAAGTTCCTCTGGGAGGGGCAGGCCCTTACACTACAAAGAAGCGGTTGTGAACTTCATTTTTTATGAGGACGTTGAATGACAGATTGCTTTAATACCTTGTCCAAGATTACATGAGTTTGAGATTCACCCTGCACCTGTGTGAAGCCCAATCTCTTTGTCCACTGTGCTGCCCCGTGTGCAAGAGAGAGGCCACCTTTGGGAGCAATAACAGCAAAGGAAGGGTAGCCTTGTAGGGCTGAGCAGGTTTGCAGGAGAATTGAGGCTGAGAACACATGGAGTTCAGGAGCAGTGAGAGGGAAATGAGGTCTCACTGGCAGGTGGGGCCTCGATAGAAGCACTGTGGCCACCAGACTGAGGACTTGACATTGTGAACTGCAAGGAGCCACTGAAGGTATATGGGCAGGCAGCACCATGGATCTAGAAGACACCCCTGGAAAAAGTGGAGAATTGATCTAAGAGAGGAAAATAAGAGGCAAGAGGAGACTAGTTCAACAGCCTCATTCTCATCATGACCACTAGTGGTCATTATAAAAGAAAGAAGCAGCCGAGTGAAATAAGTCAAGCAGAGAGAGTCAATTATCATATGGTTTCACTTATTTGGGGAGCATAACAAATATCATGGAGGACAAGGGGTGTTAGAGAGGAAAAGGGAGTTGGGGTAAATTGGAAGGGGAGGTGAACTATGAGAGACTATGGATTCTGAAAAACAATCTGAGGGGTTTGAAGTGGCGGGGGTGTGGGAGGTTGGGGTACCAGGTGGTGGGTGTTATAGAGGGCACGGATTGCATGGAGCACTGGGTGTGGTGAAAAAATAATGAATACTGTTATACTGAAAATAAATAAATTGAAAAAAATTTAAAAAAAGAAAGAAACAGCAGTAGTATCTCAGTAATAGTTAAGCTGTGCAAAGACAAAAAGGCAAATGATAAATTCATTATAAAGATGAGCATTTGACAGAAGCAACAGTGTTAAATCAGAGACTGCAGAATAATAAATACTTACTTTGTCCTGAGTAGGACACTGACATATATATATATATGAATTGCAGCCCTACTTGGGTATAGAAAAATAGAAGGGGGACCACAACAATTAGAACTTTCTAGAATTATTGTTTAGAAACAGCAACACTGCAACAGTAATTTGCTCCTCATTCTCTTTTTGTACACGGGACAGCCCTTGCAGTTCAAGAGTTCGGCAGAGTGAAGGAAAAGATTGCAGTTCTGGCAATGGGGACCAAGGGAGACCCCCACACATCTGATTATATCCAGCAAGTTTGGTCCACATGCATGTTTCTGTTTTCTCCCCCTCCTCAAGTGTCCTTGAGGACCAAATCTGAGCCCTGCATTTCCTTTGTGTCCTCCCAAGCTGGAGGCACAGCGAGAGCTTAATAAATGCTTCTTCAAAGGGGATAATAAACCTCAGACAAAAAAGAAGTTAACGGTTAAAAGGACAGTATGACATTTTAGAACACGAGTAACATTTACACAAAAGGGGTCTTATTCTCTCCTTGTCAGAAAAATATCCCCAAACTGTCACTTAAATATGACTAGGATACTCAGAGCCAAGAACATTTAATGGCTTGGACTGTGAGAAAAATACAAATCTCCTGCTCCCCTTTCCAATAGAGGCACACTTTGGGGGTAGGAAGGGTAAGGAGAGACAATGAGAAAATAGTGGAAAAGGTGAGACTTCTTTTCCTTCTTCACATGGTGCCCAAGTTGACTGAAGCAGAGAGAAGGAAGTGTTGGCAACCTCATTCCAGACGCACGAACTGTTCAATCGGGTGTCTCTTACCAATGCTCACAAATTCCTATGCATAGGTAGAAATCTTATGATCCAGGTTCTTATAGAGAGAGACTCATCACACAAATCTGAAACTTCTCCAATATCATATAAATTATTAAATTCCTTCCCAAATATACCCACATATCATCTGTCTTCCAGTTGGACACTATTTTTTGTAACTTATGCTGCCAATACATGGTTTTTCATATATATTTACAGAAACATTTTCTGAAAATGTCTGATGTCTTTGAAGATTGTTTATTTTAGCAAATATCCACGGAGAGCCTAATTTCTGCCAAGTACTGTGCCAGGTATTGAGAAATAAAAATATTCAGACTCAGTCCCTACTTACAAATAATTCAGCCTAGTGGGGGAGACTGATACATAATCAACAACATGGCAAGCACAGTAATTATGATCTTCACAGATAATCATGAGAATAATCAGGAGAAAAGCCTAACGTGATCTGAGTGGACTCAGGGAGAGAGGAGGTTAGGGAAGTGTTCTAGAGCTCACAATGCTTGAATAGATTTTGTAGATGGTGGGGTCTTAAAAAAAAAAAAAAGTAAATGAAGAGATGAGAGTGGAATTGTATTATGAGCAGAAAGAAAATC
The DNA here is from genome assembly GCF_964662115.1 of Mustela nivalis. Taxonomy (NCBI): domain Eukaryota; kingdom Metazoa; phylum Chordata; class Mammalia; order Carnivora; family Mustelidae; genus Mustela; species Mustela nivalis. Next base: position 43,109,377 of record NC_139024.1, on the reverse strand, counting down.
ATAAACATTAGCATGAAGATATGAATCACCATGGTATATATGCCAAAATACATGTATTTCAGGGCTGCTGGGACCATGATCATTGAGCAAGGAGCAGAAGGAATTGGAATCAGAGACAAGTTAAGCCACACACAAAGGATCTTGAGAGCCTTTTTAAGGGGCGGGAACTTCATCCTCCTAGGGGTAGACTAAGAGCCAATGGTTAAATGTACTATCCAATTTATTTTTAAAGGAGTCCCTCTAGCATTATCTGTGTGTGGAATTTTGAAGACAAGAATGAAGACCATTGAGATTAGCTTCTAAATATTGGTTAAAAGCTACACAGGATGTAGGCAGTGAGTAAAGGGATAGACAAAAGGAGATCAGAGAAAAGTTTAAGAAAAAGCAATGGAAATTGGTGATTAACTTGATATTGAGGTAAGGGAGAGGGTAAAGTCAGGACTCCAAAATGGATGCTAAAACCAGGACTACGAAAGGTGAGGATGGGAGGAGAGAGGGCTGTTGTGTTGAATAATTAATGTGTGTTTGAGGTGCCTCTAGGACATCTGGATGGATATATCCATCAGAGAGTTGGAAAAATGTACATGAAGTATGAAGCAGATTCCAGGCTGGACATATAATCTGGAGTCAGTTAACCACTTTTGCTTGCAATCCACCATAAATAACCTGCTTGCAAATGCTGTGTAAATTCACTCTTCTTAGTTGGAAAATGGCATATGACTAGCTCACAATGACATTCATACTTAGTTCTCTTAGGGTTTTGTGAGACTGCAATACTCTTAAATAACATAAATTCTGAAAGAAATTCCCATTGATAAAGAAAAAATAACCTTCTCATGCACTCATTAGGAGAAGAGAGCCTGAAGATGTAATTACCAAGGAGCTGTCTCTACTTCTCTAAAACTCAGTGTTGGATGGGGCTAATCATAATTTTACCAACTACTTAGCTGGATGTTGATAGAATCAAGGGAAATAATGCAATCTCAAACAGTAAAAAGGCTTTTACTGTCAATAGACTTGAAAAATACCAAGATGTTTCATAGTTTTGACTTAAGCATCTAGCTACTTACAAATCCTTGATTTCTTTCATAGACAACATAAGAATATCATATAAAAGAAACTGAAACTAGGAAAAGCATGAAATCTGCAGCAGCTTTTTGTCATGTATTCAGAAGCCCAAATTTCATTAGCCATTGAGTGCATTCTCTGGGAATCTCCATTAAGTCATCAGTGACACTGGATCTAGAACTCCAAATAGAGTCCGGTTTCTATAACATCGGAGCATTGAGCTAATTCAGTTTTAATGGCGAAGTGCCAGGAGCTAAAAGGATTTGAAGGATAGGAAAAAGAATAATTGCATAAAATGCCAGACTTAAAATATGAACAATCATTATTACCAAGAATATGAGAGATGCAAACCTAGAAAAAACAATCTTTGTCATTGGAAATGTGACGACATTGTTGTCCAATGTTAAAGCCACAGGGAATGAAGTTAACTTTCCCTTGGTTCCACTCAATCTCATTATACATATCACCCAACTTGGTACTTTACAAAACACCCTCACTAATTTTCTCTAGTTTTCCATGGAGTCAATAGAGTTTTTATTTACTTATGTCATTTTTGCACTTATTTTATATATCCAATCATTAGTATGTCCTCTGTGTTTTTCTGCATCTGTGTTGTGTTGGCTTCCATTTTAAGCTGTCCTTAGAGTGTCCTATGGAAGGCTCTCTCTTTGTAGAACAAGGATGGGGGAGACAGGATTTTGTGGTCAAGTAAAAATGGGAGATACTGTATTCTGCATTTTCTTCTTGGAGATTCAAAATGAACACTAGAAGAATAAAAGCTCTGCAAAATGAAAACTGCTTAACCTTTTAAATCCAGCTTTAAGCTTATTTGGTCACAGACCCTTTGTCTTGGAAAGATTTTTAACTGCCTCAGACACCAGTGGATCTACTGTGGGAAATAACCCCAGAGGATGGAAGCCTCACACTAAACATTAATAAATGGGAACTGAATCAATGTTTTAATATAATTCTGTCTGTTCTTCTGTTTGTATCTAGAGAACAGAGAATGATAATAAGGAAACCTGAGTTTCATCCCTGAATGCATGGCATTAAGCATATTATTTTACTTCTCTTTTCCTCACAGGGTAATGTTGTGACTACAGTGAGTCAATACATATTCAAGTATTCTGGGAAATAACAGATGTTATTTATTAAGTGCTCGCTGTGTGCCAGTATTATGCTAAACACTTTAAAACATCACTTTAAAAAATTCTCATGATGATACATAAGAACCAAGGTTTGCATTTCTTCTATTCTTGGTAATAATGATTGTTCATATTTTATTTTATTTTTTCAGTGTTCCAAGATCCATTGTTCATGTACCTTACCTAGTGCTCCATGTAATACATGCCCTTCTTAATACCTACCACCAGGCTCTCACCCCCGCCCAAAACCTTCAGTTTGTTTCTCAGAATCCACAGTCTCATGCTTTATCTCCCTCTCCGATTTCCTCCAATTCACTTTTCCTTTACTTCTCCTAATGTCCTCCATGTTATTCCTTATGCTCCACAAGTAAGTGAAACCATATGATAATTGACTCTCTCTGCTTGACTTATGTCGCTCAGCATAATCTCTTCCAGACCCGTCCATGTTGATACAAAAGTTGGGTATTCATCCTTTCTGATGGAGGCATAATATTCCATTGTATATATGGACCACATCTTCTTTATCCATTCATCTGTTGAAGGGCATCTTGGCTCTTTCCACAGTTTTGCGACTGTGGTCATTGCTGCTATGAACATTGGAGTACAGATGGCCCTTCTGTTCACTACATCTGTATCTTTGGGGTAAATACCCAATAGTGCAATTGCAGGGTCATAGGGCAGCTCTATTTTTAATTTCTTAAGGAGTTTCCACACTGTTTTCCAAAGTGGTTGCACCAACTTGCATTTCCATCAACAGTGTAAGAGGGTTGAGGATCCACATCCTCTCCAACACTTGTTGTTTCCTGTCTGTTAATTTTGGTTGATTGTTCAAATCTTAAATCTGGCAGTTTATCTAATTATCCTTTTCCCTATCCATCAAATCCCTTTAGCCTGTGGTACCATTATTAGTATAAGTGTATAGATTTTAAAACTGAGCCTTACAGAGGGAAGAAACAAACCCAAAGTCAACCAGCTAGAAAATGCTCCAGGAGTTTATTTTATTTTATTTTTTATTTAAATTCCTGTTAGTTAACATGCGGTGTAATATTAGTTTTAAGTGTGCAATACAGTGTGATTGGACACTTCTATGCAACACCCAATGCTCATCACGACAAGTGCCTTCTTAAATCTCATCACTATTTAACTCATCCCTTCAGCCACGTCCCTTTGATAACTATCAATTTGTTCTCTGTAGTCAAGAGTTTGTTTCTTGGTTTGCCCCTCTCTTTTTTTCCCCCTATGATAATTTGCTTTGTTTCTTAAATTCCACATATGAGTGAAATCACATGGTATTTGTCTTTCTCTGATGGTCTTATTTTGCTAAGCATAATACTCTCTACCTCCACCCATGTTGCTGCAAATGGCAAGGTTTCCTTTCTTTTTTATGGCTGAGTAATAATATTACATCATATGTATACCATATCTTCTTTATCCATCAGTCAGTGGACATTTGGGCTCATTCCATAATTTGGCTATTGGAGATAATGCTGTTATAAACATTGGGGAGAAAATGCACCAGGAATTTAAACCAGTCTGTTCAACTCCAGAACACAAGTCCTAACTACTACTGGTATGCAGGCTTGTGGCTCAGGGAAAAAGGCAAACTAATTATTTTGGAATCCCATATATTCAATATGAACTCCCTCCATGAAATAACTTATCATTCAAAAACATGTCTGACCTCACTGAGGGAGAGAAGAGCATGATTTTGTCTTCCCAGGCTGACTGTCTGCTTTCCACCCTGTCTCAGAAGCAGTCAGTGCTAAGTGGAAGAGGTGCAGGGTGGGGTGGCAAGTTAGCCATGGCAATGATGCTACAGACCTACAATGCCACCTTGTCCCCAACATTAAATGACCAGCATATCAACACTAAGTGCTGAAATTTGTGATAAAAACACATCGTTTAAGAAAGCCTAATAAAATATAGTCATTTGTTACAAAGTTGAAGCTATTTTTCATTATCCCATGATCACTGGCCAACAGGGACCATAAGTGATAATTCAGTGCATACCATCTCTCTCTGCCACACCAAGCCATGGTTGTGAGAGTGAAGCCAAGTGGGGGTCTGTTCTAGAAGTGAAAGTGGAACTTGGAAGGATGACAGAATTGTTTTTTCATCCATTCAAATAGTATTTACTGAATATCTACTGTTCTAGGCTTTAGGAATACTACAGAAAAAAATCAGGTCATGGAATTTATAATTTTTTGATGGATGGGTCTTAACAATTAGATGCTCATTGCATCTAATTAATCCATTAACCATCGTGTGACTTGCCCCTGTTCTTCTGAGAAAAGTATATATTCTGTTTGACACAACATGCTTTGGCTAATGGAATTTGAAATCATGTGACTGACACATCTGAGCAGAATTTTTAAGTGAGATTGCCTGATTTGTCTCTGCCCTCTTATATTCCTGCCCTTTACCATAAGATCACTTTATCCTAGAAAATGAATGTTTTTTCAACTAGAGTCCTGAAGTGGAATCAAGACTAGCTGAGATTGGGTGTGCTCAGGAGAGCCAAGAAGAGCCATAGACTACCCACAGCCATCATGTGAAATGAAAAAGGGAAAAATGTTTGTTGTTGCAAGCCACTGAAATATTGAGATCATTTGTTGCTGCAGCAAAAACTGATGGATACACCTACTATCTTTGGATACAACATTATATAAATATATAAAATATCAGGTAGTAAAAATTCTGTGCGGAAAAACTAAGCAGAATAAAGTAAATAGTAACAGTTTGGAGTTGGAGTTTGCAATTTTATTAAAATAGTTGGTTGAAGGCTTCTCTGGTAGAGTTTCCTCTGATCAGAAACCTGACAGAAAAGAGGTCAGGAAGCATGCATGTAACAATAAGAAAAACATTTCAGACAGAGGGGGACATCAAGAACAAAAGCTCTTCTGGGATGGCAAATATAGAGGGTGAGTGTAGTTTGAATAATTTTAAGGTGTAACTGGCTACGCAGATGTTGATTAGAGTATCTGTAAATGTGAAATTGTGTGTGAAATCAGATACGGAAGACATTATAGAATTATAGGATTTTATTTCTAGAAAGATCTTGGAGATCATAATTTAATATCCTCACTTTGTAGAAAAAGAAATTGAAACTCAGAGAAGGAAAGAGATTTGCCTAAAACCACACAAGGAGAAAGATCTCACTTTAGGTTTTCCTACTTAAAACCTTAGAGCATGCATTCATGATAAAAACCCACAGCTTGGCAATTGATCCATCAAGAGATAGAACAGTCAAGGGTTGGGGGAAGCAGGTGATGCTCCCTATACCATTACCTGAATTGACCAACAACAAACTTCATTCCCGAAGACAAAGTTGTGTTGGAGTGAGGTTGTCACCACCAACCCAACCATAGTTATTTTCAAGTTAACTGCACTTTTCAATGATTGAATCATCCCTAAATATATTTAATTAGTTAGATTCTCTCCTTCTGTCATCAAAATATATTTCTAGAAAATCACTATATAAACTTATTTCATAAAGGCACTAGCAAACATACTGTCAATTTAAAAAATAATTGTACAATGGACAGACTTTTAAAATATGATATAAAACTGTAAATCATAAAAGAAGCATTGGTATATTTCATGACAAATTTTAAACTTATGTGTCAAAATAAATTGTAATAAAAGTAAAAATGAAGTATGGGAAAAACATTTACAACTCACTTGACAGAAAAAAGCTACTTTTCACATTAAAAAAATTTAAATTAAGGTCAAGAAATAAACAACTCAATAAATAAAAGGGACAAGGGATATGAATAGACATTTCATAGAAAAAGAAATAAAAGTCCCTAACAGCTGAAAAATGTTCACTTACTCCCAAAATTGAACAAAAAAATATTGGGACATAGAAAATTTTTAAAAATTTTAAGTCCCAATGGCAAAACTTCCAAGTGTGTGGACTCACTGCTGGAGAGACTGCAGGTATCACGCCTTCACACATCGCTGGTAGGAGGAGTCCATAGCAGAATCATTTTGGAGAAACCCTTGGCAATATCCTTAATAACATAAAATATGTATTCTTATGGCCCAGTGACTCTACACATAAGAAAATGAACCTGAGGGGTGCCTGGGTGGTTTAGTCAGTGAAACATTTGACTCTTGATTTCAGCTGAGGTCGTGATCTCAGAGGCATGAGAATGAACCCTATGCCAGGCTCTCTGGGGCATGGAGCCTACATAAGATTCTCTCTCCCTCTCCCTCTGCCCCTTCCCCACCTCTCTCTCTCTAAAAAAAAAAAAAAAAAAAAAAAGAACATGAGCCTGAATAGTCATTCTTTAAGGAAATATTTATTGAATATCTACTATGTACTAGGTTTTGTGCTAAGAGCCAGGGATGGAAGATGAACAGACAAGTGTGGTAAGATTCATAGTAGGATAAGTGCTCATCAAGCAAGGATAGTGTCGGCACTTCGCGATGTTGTAACAGAACATACTCTGACTTAGAAATGAGGAAATCTAATTTTTGTTTTAAGATTGTGGCCAAATTAATAAGGTAATCTTGCATGCTACAGTTTTTCTTTGAGTTAAAACAATTGGATTTGAATAGATGTTATGTAGGGTCCTGTCAACTCCTGGAATGTTTTGATTTAAAAATCCTCTCCGAAGTTTAAGGCAAAACCCGTATTTAGGGAACAGGGGAATGGGGTCTTGCTCTAACCTCAGATGACTCAGCTTTATGGGGTTCACCACCTTAAATTGGAGTGCTATCTTGATGATATTCTTAGAGCATAAATTCTACTCAATGGTAAATAATCTAAAATATCACCTATAGTTAAAAAAATATATATATGAATGGAGCACAAAAATGACATCTATTCTTGAAGTATGCATTAGAAATTTCTTATTTGCTGTTAAGGCCTGCTTCACTACCCTTAGCCATTGCCCTAAATGAGTCCGACTCTTCTGTGGTGAGGGTTACATCTGTGGAAACCTTTTCAGAATTGCGGGGCTAGTCATATGCTAGCTATTGGCCGCAGAGTTTTATATTGACCTTTTAAGCCTCATTTTAAAAGTTGATTCTAGCTAATTCTGCCCCTGAATTTTAGTTCCTTGGGAAGAGACTTCTAGCATCTGTTCACAGCATAACCTTTATTCCAAACTGTTCCCATCCATGGAACAAAGTATATCTTTGCCATTTGGCCAGCAGATGGTCACAGTGCTTTTGAAGCAACGTTTTTCCACATCATTTTGCTCCTCTCATCTTTATAGCGCCGATATTCTCCTTGTCAGGCAGAGATCGCAGAGTTTCGGCCCTATATAGCAAGGCAGGATCCTGAAAAGTCTGCAGGGCCTCTATACAGGTTTTTTTTTTTTTTTTTTTTTTTAATGCCTATTTAATTTTTCATATCTCTTTTTCTTTAATACAAAATTTCCCCTTTGCTTAGTAAGCTACATCCCCAGTGATGAAATTTCTTGATCTTTTAATAAGGATTCATAAACCTTCGCCATATATTAGGATCATTTCTTTTTGACACTGAAATTTTCTTTCTCTTACAGCAAGGAGCTGGTCAAGAAAATGAAAAAGCAGAAGAACTGCTCTTTCAGGTGGCAGCTATAAAAATTTACTATAACCTTCAAAGTTTTAAAGGTAACTGCCCAAGCCCAAATTTCTCACAAACTTTCAGAACTCACAAACTTTCAAAACAGCAATTAAAATACAAAAAAGAAAGTCAAGCTAGTTGTATTTATCATTAACTAGAATTTTAAACCCTTCATATTTTAGAGCAAAATGCATAGAGAAAAAAATCATAAAATACAAACGTATCATTTAATAAATTATGGTCAAGGGCCATGAAAGGTCTGTGATTTTATCTGAATTGCCAGTTAACACTTTAGTCTGCCTTAGTTTTGTAGATGGTGCTAGAAGTCTAGAGACTCCTGAGTCAGAGACAAAGGACTTTATTACTCGGGCACAAAGGGCAGCAAGAATCCTATGGATTCCCCTTCCCATGGGGCGAATGTGCAATGACCTAGAGGGATGCTGACCACAGGGTGAGTTTGCATCAACACCGAGGAGCTCAAAGCTTAAGAAACCGCAGCCTCCATGTTGCTACAAAAGTTGGGTATTCGTCCTTTCTCGTGAGATTAAAATAAGTCAAGCAGAGAGAGTCAATTATCATATGGTTTCACTTATGTGGGGAGCATAACAAATAGCATGGAGGACATGGGGAATTAGAGAGGAGAAAGGAGTTGGGGGAAATTGGAAGGGGAGGTGAGTCATGAGAGACTATGGACTCTGAAAAACAATCTGAGGGGTTTGAAGTGGAGGGGGTGGGAGGTTGGGGTACCAGCTGGTGGGTATTATAGAGGGCACGGATTACATGGAGCACTGGGTGTGGTGCAAAAACAATGAATACTGTTATGCTGAAAATAAAAAATAAATTAAAAAAAAAAGAAATAAAGGTAGCAAACAGGAAAAAGAAAGAAAGAAAGAAACAAACAAACAAACAAACAAACCGCAGCCTCAGGCTGCCTAGCTGACTTTTGTTCTGAAGAGAAATTTTATCTTTGTTATGCTGGACAGCAAATTAACCTGCCCGCTGGTCCAGAGGGAGACACTGTCTTCATCTTCCAAAGACGTTCTCTACATGACTATTTTTGAAGGTAAAGTCTGGAGCAAAATCTGCCAGTGCCTCCATTCACAAGACATATAGAAATGTGAGAGACCCATAGAGAATTGTCTCCAAGATTTTTTACAAGGCAATCACTCAGTTAAGCACCACCCCGGGTGAAGAAATTGAATACGGATGGCGTGCTAGCAGCCTCCTGCTTGCTCTTTCTAACACAGCCCACTCTCTCCACTAAAAGGAACCTGACTTTTACAATAACTACTTCTTTGCTTTTCTTTACAGTATGCTAACCGTGAAAGGAAGACACAGATACAAAAGAATTATGAAAAGGATTTTTACTTGCCAACTTCGCTCAGCAAATTAAAAAAAAAAAATCATCGGGAAGTTAAGGGATGAAGACCCGGTGTTGTTGGTGGACAGATGGTGACTTCACTTCACTTCACTTCACTCGGGGAGCACCGAGTATTGTACAGAATGGTCGAATCGATACGGTGTATACCTGAAACTGATATAACATTTTATGATAGTTGTACGTCGGTTTAAAAAATTTTAAAAAAAGTTAAAAAAATAGAACACAAACAGCTAAAAAAGGGGGAAACCTAAAGTTACTAAGGTTTCCAAATTTATATTTAGCTTCTTCAGGGTGGAAAACAACAATTTTCTTGGAGGACATGTATCACCACTTTTTTTTTTTTTTTTAAGATTTATTTATTTATTTGAGAGAGAGAGAGTGTGGGGAGAGGCAGAGGGAGGGAATCATCAAGCAGACGCTCCGCTAAGCTCAGAACCTGAGGTGGAGCGCCAACCTATCACCCAGGAGACCCATGAGATCATAACTTGAGTCAAAAGCAAGAGCTGGTCAGCCAACTGAGCCACCCAGGAACACTCTGTATCAGCATTTTAAAAGTCAGAGCTATTATTCGATTAGAGAGTTAATAGCATACAGAGAATGCCTCACTAGACAGGGTGGACCTTGTTGGCTTTTGTTTTGTTTAGAGTTTTTGTTGGGGGGAGAGATTATACCAGATGTAGATTTTTTTGTTTTACTTTTTGTTTTCGTAATTTTACTTTTCTGGTTTTTTTCTTATTTTTTTTTTAAAATTCCAGTATAATTAACATATAGTGTTATATTAGTTTCAGGGGTACAACATCATGATTCAACACTTCTTCACAACACCTGGTGCTCATCACAAGTAAACTCCTTCACCCCCATCACCTGTTGCGGGCTCCCACCCCGCCCCACCTCACCCCAAACCTCCCCTCTCGTAACCATTAGTTCACTCTCTGTAGTTAAGAGTCTCTTTCTTGGTCTGCCTCTCTTTCTCCTTTTCCCCTTTGCTCTTTTGCTTTATTTCTTAAATTCCATGTATGAGTGAGATCCTATGGTATTTGTCTTTCTCTGACTAGGATGCAGTGTTTTTTCTTTCCTCGACTCTGCGATGTTATATGCACATTTTTAGCTTGTAATACAGCTGGGGCTAGGTGTTGCTTTTGGGCTTGCAGTCCCTCCTTCTGGTCAATCTTATCCCTAAGATGTGTATTTGGCCACATATATTTTGTTTTATTTTGTTCTTAAGGTGTTTTCTGATTCAGTATCACTTATTTGCTGTTTTATTCATCTGGTCAATTTTATTTACATGGATACAACAGGAAGTACTAATACACACAGAACTTCTTATTGTATAGTTTCCAGAACTAGAGCCACGTAATACTAAGGCTTGAGAGGTAACTCCTGTCTGGGGACTTGGTAAAGCCCCTGGGGTCCTACTTTTGATCACTTTCATGTAGCAGTACTTCCGTGACTCTTAAGAACTCAGTTCATTTACTTCAAACATAGGAGCCCCAAATTTGCAATTCTTCTCTATCCAGGTTCTGCATGGACTGCTTAAATTATAGAGGAATTTTCAAGTTTGTCAATGTCCCTGTGCCAGGACTGATACTGTTTGCTACCTGTAAAACTGAGATTCTTTAAGCAAAGTTGTTGCTGGTCGCAGGTTGGGTTCCTGAAAGGACACTGTGCAAACCATTACTGCGTTTGAAGTTTATTACTTTTTTCTCAATAGTAGGATTTGAAACCTAATCAAATGGAGTTTTCTTTTTTTTTATTATTTTATTTATTTTATTTTATTTTATCTGAGCAGAGACAGAGCATGACCAGGGGTGAAGGGCAGAGGAAGGAGCCCAATGAGGAACTCGATCCCAGGACCCTGAGATCATGACCCGAGCCAAAGGCTGATACTTAACCCACTGAGCCACCCAGGTGTCTCTGTAATTTTTCTTTCTAAATGACATTTCTGACATAATAATATTACAATTTTGAAGTTATCGAAATTGTTTGAAATTCTGCAAATAACTACATGATCAGGAAAAGTAAAGGAATTCAGTAAATCAGCTTTAAAAAATAAACCATTTTTCTGAATAGTGTTATAAACAAGGGAAACCAGCATACATTATTCCTTTTTTATTGAAATATAGTTGACATACCACATTATTCTTTTTATAATAATTTTGTCTGATGATTTATCAGCTTACAAATATATATTAGGAGTTTTTATTGGATTTTTTTTTCCTGAATTTTGAGGAGTCTGTTGTAACAAGATAACATTTAGAGAGTATATCATTATAGTTTGTACAAGCCTTGCCTGTTAAATGAAGGGTTACAGATAGAAAAAAAGGATTTTCTTATATGCCCAATTAAAAAAAAAACCAAAATGTTAACTACAATTATGTAAGATTCATACATTGCAGGCAATTAATTTTATTTTGCTGATCTGGAGTTGAACAGTCCATTTTCACAAGGTCTTCTGTTTCAAGAATAAAGTGTCCTGGAAATCCTGATGTGAGTCCCCTCACCTCATGAAAAGTTTGCCCTTGAGGTCATGCGATGCCAGCTTCTTCTGGGAAGCCCACAGGTACGCAGCTACGTGTCCATTGCCATTGGCCTCAAGCATCCAAAGTACCTGGAAGGATCATTCACTGAGGCACATTCCATGCTTCCTCCAGAAAGCTCAGTTTCTAATATCAGGCTTGTCTCGGAAGACTTCAGGCAAGTGTGAATGAAATGTGAAGGCACCTCATTATTCACAAGGCTGAGGGGCTCCTGTTCAGTTACTTTAATCACTGTGGTTATAAGTTATTTCTAGGAATTCAGTCACTAACGATCCTGAAGAATAACAATAGAAGGTGGAAAGTGAGGGCACTACAAGTCTCTGGGGTTTTCCAACTCATTCCCCAAAAATGTGCTGAGTACAGGTTTTGGGTATCACCAATTGACGAGAGTATTTTAAACCAAAGGAAAATAATCTTTTAAAAAATAATAAATTTGTTGGGACACTTGGGTGGCTCAGTCAGCTAAGCAACCAAGATCAGCTCGGGACATGATCTCAGGGTTGATCCAGCCCTGTGGGGCTCTGCACTGGGTGTGAAGCCTACTTAGATCCCTCTCTCTCTCTCCCTCTGCCTCTGCCCCTTTCTCTCTCTCTCTTTCCATTTCTAAAAAATATATAAAATAAAAAGAATAAAAATAAGATATTTGTTGATTGTTATTTTGCCAGCAATTGTGTTTTATTCACCCTACAAACTACTTTGGTGATATAAGGAATTTTAAGCCAAGCACATGCATGGGTCACCAGAATGATTTCTAGTTCTTATTAAGAACATTTTCTGCACTCAGAATCAATTTCTCATTTTAACAGAATAAAAACGAAGTTCTAGCTTTACTATTTCTATATCCCCCTACATATCATTTTCTAATAAAAATGTCACACATCTTTTCTTCATCTTATAAATAAACCTATCAATGTCAAATCAGATTTGTCAACATTTAAAAATATTTCATTGCTTTTTTCCCAACCCATTTATTTGGAAGTATTATAAATGAGGGAAAAGAAAGTTTACTTCCCTTCAAACCTTCTCCAGCTTACTGTACACTCTTCTATAGTCTTTTGTCACATCTGGCACAACAAGACAATTTTTTATATTAAGATAAAATTATTTTTTTCCTTTTTTGGTACCATTTAAATGTATGTCCCCCCCAAACACAATAGCTTCATTTTACCAATTTAGAATTTCTATAAATAAATGAATATTTATATTTATAAATTTATATATTTATAACTTATGTATTTATAAATATATTAATATATACTTGTGTTAATATATTTGTAAATTTATATATTTAGAATTTGTATATATTTATAATTATGTTTCTAAAATTTATAAATTCATATACTTATAAATCTATATATTTATAATTATATAACTATATAATTATAAATTCACATACTTATAAATATATATTTATATATTTATATAAATGTTTATATATTTATATTTAAATATATTTATTTATAAATATATTAATATATTTATATACTTCTGTATATAAATATAAGTATTATATATATTTATATTTATATATATTCTCTTATCCCTGGCTCCTTTTATCAGCATCATGTTTGTAAGATTCATGCATGTTTTTGTACATCACTGTGGTTCATTTGTTATCATTATACTCATCACATTCATTGTGTGACTGTATCAAAATTCTATCTATTGTTGATGGGATACATAGGCAGTTTTTAGTTTTAGACATTTAGGCATAATGCTGCTATTAAACATTCCTGAAAAAATGTATCTTAGTGCATCTATGCTCAAGTTTGTCCAGGTTATGCACCTAGAAGTAAAATTCCTGGGCCATCACTGTATACACCTTCCATTTTGCCAGGTCAGACTAAAATGTTTCACTAAGGTTACACCTTTTAACTCCTTCCAACATTGTAGCAGTTTCTTTTGCTCCATTCTCTCCCCAGTGCAATACAAAAGTTTGTCAGACTTTTAATTTGAATATTAAAAGGCAGTGGTTGGTTATAACTTCTGTGTGACGCTTATATCTTAGATAACTCATTTCTCACTAAAAACTCACATTCTTCCTTCCCTCCTACCCAGCATCCCTCTCTCCCATCCTCTAGGGCCACTGCTTGTCTTGATCCTACCTCTAACCCTCCCCACTCTTTCCTTTCATCTTTCTCCCTGAGCTACTGTTTCTAGAATCTTCTCTTAAATGAAACTTCTTTCTCTTTCTCTTTCTTTCTTTCTTTCTTTCTTCCTTCCTTTCTTTCTTTCTTTTTTAATTTATTTGAGAACAAGCAGAGCAAGAAAGAGAGCATGAGCAGGGTGAGAGAAGGAGGGTGAGGGACAAGCACAGGGAGCCCAACACAGGACTTGATCCCAGGACCCTGAGATCATATCCAGAGCCAAAGGCAGATGCTTAACTGACTGAACCACCCAGGTGCCCCTGAACCTTCTTTTTCAATTGGCTCGTTTGTATAACACCATCTCTTTTCAATAGCTACCATTTATTATACCAGTTATAGGCTTTGTTCTCTTCTTAATTTCAAGAGGCAAGTAAGTAGAGCCCATTTCGCCTCAAATGTCCCAGTTTTAGACAAGCCAATTGTGATTATCAATCATATTCATTACTGTTCTAAGGGAAATAGCTTCTGTTCCAGCCCCTTAGATTATTGTGTTTTTTTGATTATGTGACTTGTGTGATTCCTCTCTAGTCATAGTGCACTGAACCAAGTGTGATAGTTGCCTCAATGTCAGTCAATCCATGAATGGTCCAGCAGCCCAAGACACAGCTCTTCAAAAAAAAGATGAACCAGAGCAATTTGATTCTTTTCTTAGAAATTTTAATTGGAGAAAATGTGCTGAGAATGAGAAATAAACCAGTAGAAATAGAATATGAAAGAGAATTTAGAAAAATCATGGTGGCCTGCGTACAAACCAGAGATAAGGGGAAACAGAAATTATAAATAAACAGACATTGAAAAAGAAAGAAGAGGTTAAGGGTGCTTGGTGATAGAGGTGATAAAGAAGTAGACATTAATTATGGAGCCTAGCATGACTTTAATTCCTATGGTCCCAGGAGGCCCTTGGAACTGGTTCCAGTTGCTGTGAGGCCTGGTTGTTATTATGTTCCTGGATGCTTATAAGGAATCTTTTTTGATTTCTTCCCTATCTGTTGAACCTTCTCATTACTTGAGGTAAGTTGAGAGAATTTCTTCTGTATGTTGCAAGCAAAGAACTGATCTAGGAAACTCTAAATTAGTTTTATTTCTTCTGAGGTGGGACCTTTAAGTGATATTTCATTTCCTCTCTGTAGGCCCTTGACCTTCAATGGAGGTTGACCTTCAAACGCACCTGCACATAGCCCCTCCAGATTTTACTTCACATTTGTCTTTCAGCACATAAAAGTTGTTATGTTCAGTTTGTTAAAGGGGCTGTTGGCTGTTAGGGTTTTACATTTTTATCCATAAGGTTTATGAAGAGAAACTGTTTTTACTGAAAACTACCAAGAAGGATGTAGCACTGCATGTTCCCAAATGGGAGTATTTGTGTCTTCACACATCTTGAGGAAGGGCACCACTGAAGCCAAAGGCTAAAAATACAACAGCAAAGACAAGACATGGTAAAAATAAAACTTACAACATGTGATCCTGAGGGGATAACAAGGATGTCTGCTTTTAAATTAACATAAACCAGATGCTGAATAATGGTTTTAATATAAAACTTCACCCTCTCCCTGGTTTTAAAACAAAATAGGCAGTCTCTAGGTTGGTTTAGTAGGAACTTTTCCAAGTATCTTCATCCTGACTGTGTGTTCTCATTAGTGACCCTGCTGTTACAGATGGATTAGGCCCTGAACTTAAATCGTTCTGGTGGGGGGAGAACTCTTCTAGAAAGGTCAGATTGGCCAACAAAACAGACTTACACAGTTGCAATAGTTGCTCCACACTTGAGAAGCGACCATGGGTTCAGCAACTGAGGAAATAAGGTCATTGAAGTGACTTTCTGGGCTCACATAGCTCTACAGGAGCCTGAACTAAAGCCCAGACACTGTATATCTTTTCTCCAGGGCCTTACCCATTTTTTCATAAATTTTTCCCCAAAAAAAACCTAATCAACCTCTGCCAAATCTTGACCTATTCTGTCAGTTTGTAACCCAGAGCACATAGTCTATAAGACGTGTTATCTCAATACCAGTGTCCTTCTGTCACCACGAGTAAACATGACTCTGCATCTTATGGAAGGCAAGTGGGCTTATATGAAAACAGGACAAACAAATCTAGGGAGACACTCAGATCTGGAAGTATGAGAGTCAGGGAAGCATGAATGGGAGGGAGAAATGCCATCCCTGGAGATGAGGGGTGGTACACACAAGATTTGGCCTACTTACTAATTTTTCTTAGGTCTTCTATTGGCTAAAATGAAGTCAGTCTGATTTTCACTATATGCTGATAGAAAAAGAAATAAAAAATAGATGACATAATTATGGAGGCACATGATTTTATAAGATGTGAGTGAAGAAATTAGGAAAGCCAAAATAAGATCTAGCTTTGTGTTGCAGGAGATATAAAAGGAAATGAGAAAACATTCTTAATATAGAAGACTAAAAAGAAGATAAAGGAAAATGGTTTATATTCATTGAAAGAAGCAGGGTTTTGTCTTAATGCTTTTTAAAAATGTTTATCTTATAAAAAAGTAGGAATTCTGATGACTCGGGAAGATGAACAACAGGAAGCTTACCTTAAATAAGAAAGAAAAACTTTAATTCTTTCATTGTTACCCAAAGTAAATTTTTCTAAAACACAAATCTGATAATGTCTCTATTGTCCCCCACTGCCGTTAAAAGACCAAAATCCTTAATCCATGTCCAGGTTTCCACCTCACATGGTCCTTCTGTACTCCTTTAGCTTCTTAACTTACATTTCATTAATTTCTTCCCTCCGCCAGCATTTACCACCAAGCCATGCTGGTCATCTTGGCTGTTTTTCAATCCACCTAAAACCATGTTCCTTCCTGCCCCAGGGCCTTTGTAAGTTCTCTTTCTTCTGCCTTAATACTCCTCCTTCCCCATGAACTCCCACCTTCACCTAGTCAGCTCTTACTCCTTCTTCTTATCTCAGCCAACACCTCAATTTCTCAGGAAAGACTGTTCTACTCCTCTTGGCCCCAATCTAAATTGGGTTACATTCTTATGGCCCATGTAGGTTTTTTTTTTTTTAACACAAATTATGATAGTTGTACATTTACACATAGTGTATTATCATTTGAATGAGTCTACTCTTGTCCCCAAATCAAATCATAAGCTTTGCTTGGGTAGTGTTCACTTCTCTTTCTGTTCACCAATGTTATCCCGAGTTCCCCTCATAATATCTGCTACATATTTGTTGTGTCAATAAATATTTGTTCAATTAGTATTAAATGTTATAGATTACTTAAAAATAATATAATAAATAAATCTTGAGATCTACATCATTTTCCTCTATAATATTAAGAATGGAGCATAAACTGAGAATCATTAATCGTTTAACCTATCATCATTTTAGTGATTCCAGAAGAGCAACCCATAAGGATAAGGTTGGAGAGATTTTGTTCTTTTTTTTTTTTTTTTTTAAGTAGGCTCTATGCCCTGTGTGGAACCCAACATGAGACTTGAACTCATGACCTTGAGATCAAAACCTGAGCTGAGATCAAGAGTCAGATGCTTAACCAACTAAACTACCCATGCACCCCTAGAGATAGATTTTTTTAATGGAGTGACTTCGTAAACATCTTCCTAAGCACACTATAGCAGGGACAAAGGGCAGATTTCCTGGGGTTAGGAAACCTCTTCCAGACCTAGAAAAAAATGTGGTAGAAGCCCACCACTGAGAGATTTATTCCGAGATAATTATTTTGTGGAATTTAATGTGAATATTAAATAAATTAACAAGTATAATAAGTAAATGCATTACTAAGCATATATATAAAATATATAGGCCCATAGTAAAGGCTGAATAAATATATTATTGTTATGATTATTGTCTTTTAAATCAGCAAAAATGTAACTGTATTGTTCCCTAGGTTCTCATATAATGAGAGACCGGGGACAGAAAGATACTTAGACTTTTTAATAAACCATACGTAAAGCCATTTTAATGCCTAAAGAGCAGTACTAGGAGTCAGGAGACTGGTTCTGGTCTAAGGTCTGCCACTAACGCCCTATGAACTGACAAAGATTCTTAGCTTGACCAAACTTTAGTCAGTCTTCTGAACCTTCTCCTATGCCCCTCTGTGCATTTCTTTGTAAATTCCAGTTTAAGCAAGAACTCTGCTAATTCAGTTGAGCAAGAATGCCCCACATCTGTTACTTGATCACCCAAGTTATTTGATAGTAACCCCTTACTCCCCACCCTTGGTCTCTGATCACCCTGGCCTATCTTCAGCAGGAATTGTATTAGTTCGGCTTAACTAGACTTGCCCCAGTATTAATGTCTTCTCTTAGTAAATTTCCATCCACTGACTGCCTTGCTCCTTGGCTTAAATCCCCACTTATCTCTCTTGTATTTGGAAAGGAACCCCATTTCTATACTGGATCTCTTTTCCCTTATTAAAATAGTTCTGAATAAATTTTACCACTTCTTTTATGTCCATCTCTGGTTTTATTTGACAGTGCACGTGGCAAAGACCTTTTACCCACCTGAATCCTAGTCCCTTTGGGCCTATCTTCATCATTTGAAGCTGTTTGGTCTTCCCAAGTAACTCATTCATTCTAAGATGGGCTTTCTTCACTTAGAAAGTTTTGATCATTTTGTATTATGCATTATTTTGTCGTTTCCATACACTGCCTACCATTAATAACATACCTACAACCATTAACAACAGTTTTTCTTTATCATTTTTTAAAAAATAAATCTATGTTAAAAAGGAAATTTTACATTATTGTCATAAATGGAAAACTAGTATAATAAATAGTCACCCAAAATATGACAGTAACTATAAGATTTATTATAATAAATCTTAAACAGTATAATCAATTTTGCCTTCATACTAATGCCTAGAAATGTTCTGAGTCTAAGGTCTGACTTATTTTTTTTTATTAAAATAGAGATGTATTCCAAGGTTTTATAGACATAGCACCAAACTGAAATATTCTTCTTACATGAAGAGAACTGGAAATAAGACATCCCTTTCACAGGTAATATAGTGATCTTTAATGCCATGTCAGGGATGGCATTAAATGCCTAAAGTTAGCCCAAGATTATCGGTAGAATATGGACACATCTCACATTTTGAGAAACATAGATCTAAAAATTAGAGGCTAAGGTAAAAATATCTAACCCCATGGAGTGTTTCAGAATAAAATAAGATGCTGTATTTGAAACCACTTTGTAAATTTTAAAATTCTATATACTCATTACATACCAAAAAATGAGTAACATTTATGTTTCCATATTGCTTTTCATGTTGGAAGGGACAGAGACAGAGTTGGGTAATCTTGAGAGACGTAAGTTTATTTTTAGTGCAATAATAATTGCATTTTAGCTCTATCTGCTCTGGTACCTCCTCTTTCTATCTACGCTATATACGTATGTATGCTTGGACATGCATGCACATGTGGGTATGTTATGTGTGTGTGTGTGTGTGTGCGTGTGTTGCAGGTCTACTGCAGTCTTAATTTCATCTTCAATCTCCATTAATCATCCAGATTTGATTAGCAGGTTGGTTAAGTACCATGTAATATGAAATGTCCCTACAGGACAGTTTTCCCTCCGTCCTTGCTTCCTGGGTTATCCCAACCCAGGTAGGATAGCTGCATTAGTTTTCAACAAATTACATGCTTCTTTTTTTCAAAAAGAGCATTAAAGAGGAGAGTTACCACCCCATATAGTGAGGGTGTGAGTCCTTTACAGCACAATAAGCAAGAGGACTTTGTAAGTCAATATTCACAATGTCCTTGTTACATAAACCATCAGAAATCTGGGTGCAAAATAATCGTGTGAGGCCCAGAAGCCGTGGAAACACCAATGAAAATGAGCAAATGAGATGCTGAGGATCTGCACTTACATTGCAAAGGCAGGAATATCAGGCTTTGTTGCTCCCTCTAGTTCCTGCCCTCCCTCCCTGCAAGCTTGTCTCCCACTTCCAGTTTACATGCACGCACACACACTCAGACACACACAGAGACACACACACGCATGCACACCTACTTTGTATTATTGAAGAGGCTACATTTTTATTCTAAAGCAAATTCCAAAGTGCTTGTCCCCTAAGACACATTGAAGCTGTTATTCAGTGGCTCATCTCGCATTAAGATAGACCGTCTTCTTGTCTCAGGCATTGGCAGCTGAGATATCTGAAATAACAGGTATCCTTGTTGATCTCAGACAACAGATAGGATCTAGGCTCACAAAAATGGTAAACATACTCAGCCACATTCATTCAAGATATTGTTCACTCTGAGGATCTTACCACTTTGAGTTTTCTTCTCAATTTACAGGAAGGCAGATGGAGGTGAAGGAAAAAAAAAAACACATTTCTTTGGTGAAAGAAATTTTAAGAAGTCTGAAAGTAGGAGGAAATGAAATGTCTTTGGAGATGAAAAAAAGGGCACACAAAGCCTACGATTTTTAAAACGGACAAAGACTGCTATGGGCCTCTAAAGGCAAAAGAGAAGTCAGAGAAATGGAGTACAACAGCAACTTGAGTGAAATGAGCAAGACCTCCTTCTCTATCCAGGATCTCTCTCTGAAAATCAGTTCAGGGGATTCCTTACAGGTGTGGTTCAACAGCTTTAATTTGTATGAGAATGTCCTGGAGGGCTTTTTCAAATACAGTCTCTGCTCCTTCCACTAAACTACTTTGTTGGGAGAAAATATAATGAATCTTAGCTGTGAACACCAAGAAGAGCTCAATGTGGGGCTCAATCCCCCACCCTGGGACCATGACCTGAGCCAAAGGCGGATGCTTAACCGACTAAGCCACTGATGTTCCCCGACCCTATGCTTTTTTTTTTTTTAATATTTTATTTATTTGACAGAGAGAGAGAAATCACAAGTAGGCAGAGAGGCAAGCAGAGAGAGGGGAGAAAGCTGGTTCCCTGTGGTGCAGAGAGCCCGACACGGGGCTCGATCCCAGGACCCTGGGATCATGACCCGAGCTGAAGGCAGAGGCTTTAACCCACTGAGCCACCCAGGTGCCCCGACCCTGTACTTTTTAAAACAACTTTCCTTCTATAGACATTTATGTTGTACTTTATCTTTCCTTAAGAAATAGTGTTGGAAAAAAATATTGTTGGAGGAAGTTCTGATAATGTTATAGTGGTACAGGGATATGGTAGATGATCCTTCCTGATTCTTCCCCCCAACCACCTGAGGACTCTGCACAATAAACAGTAGCTGGGGAATTGTGCGGGAAGATAAACCTTGGAGAAGTGACCTTGTTTACTTTCTCCTTTCTCCAGTGGTTTTGTCCTAAGCATAGACCTCAGTCCTGAAGAGGCAGCTGAAAATCTGATAGAAACTCGTTATCTCACCAGCTGCCAGAGTAAGCTTGGAAAGGACCTCCTGTAGGCTGGAGAGTGGAGCAGAGATCTCAGAAGGACTGAAGCTGAAGAATCCTAAGTTTAGTGTAAGACCAACCCAAACCAGCTTAGTAATAAAGACTTAAGAAACTGAATTGAGATTTGAGCCCCTACACAAACCCCAGCCTTACAATTAAACCATACATGAGTGAGAGAGACCCCAGCATAAGCAAAGGCTTTGGGAACTGAGCTGGTGTATGAAATACTGTCCAGAGAGGGCAAGACAGAACTTAGAGTTTGAACTGCACCATGTGAATTGCCTACCTGAAAGAAGAGTATTAACCTCCACCAGGTGATTACAACAATACACAGATTCTAGACAACTAATATTCAAAATGTGGAAGATACAGTTGAAAATCACATAATATGCAAAGAACCAGGACAATTGGGTTAATTCAAAAGGGACAATACAATCATCATATGCTAATCTTTAGATGAACTAGATGTTGGAATTAACAGATAAAATTTGAAATCACTTATTATAATAATGCGGTAAAAGAAAGAACATACTTGAAATGAATGAAAATATATCTCAGCTAAGTAATAGAAACCAGAAAAAAATAGAAATTTTAGAACAAAAATATGTAATTTTCGAAACAAAAGACTCACTAGCTTGACTCTATAGTAGATAGAGATAATAGTGAAAATGGAAGTGAGGCTGAATATAGTTCAATAGAAATTATTCAATTTGAAGAACAGAGAGAAAAAAGATTAAAATAAAAAATAACAGTCTCAAAACTTGTGGAAAAATTCAAAAGATTAAATATATATATATAGTTGGAGTACTGGAAGGAAAGGAGAAAAAGATTGAAAGAGGAAAAAATATATATATGTGAAGAAATAATGTCTGAAAACTACCCACATTTGAAAACTTCCCAAATACATAAATTTACAAATTTTAGAAGCCAGTGAATACTAGACAAAATAAATTCAAAGAAAATCTTTCCTGCATACATCATAACCAAACTGAAGAGATCCAAAGCTGAGAAACCACAGATACTAAAAAACAATTTACATAGATTTACATAACAACTTACACAACAAAACACAGATGATTTTAAATGCTTAAAGGAAAAAAACCTGTAATCCAGAATTGAACATCCAGTACCTGTATTTCTTTTTTTTCTTTTTTTTAAGATTTTACTTATTTATTTGACAGACAGAGATCACAAGTAGGCAGAGAGATAAGCAGAGAGAGAGGAGGAAGCAGGTTCCCTGCCGAGTAGAAAGCCCAGCCCGATGTGGGGCTTGATCCCAGGACTCTGAGATCATGATCTGAGCCAAAGGCAGAGGCTTTAACCCGCTGAGCCACCCAGGTGCCCCAGTACCTGTATTTTAAGAATGAAGGTAAAATAAAAACTTTTCAGATGAAACAAAACTAGAAGTATTTGTTGCCAACTTAACTAGCTGGTTTACAAGAAATGCTAAAAAAATTTCTTTAGCTGTAGAGAAATGATACCAGGAGGGAAACTTGGATCTTCAAAAATGAAGAAAGATCATTTTATATGGCAATTATATAAACAATTTTAAGATCTTTAAAAATATGTATGACTGTTTAAAGCAAAAGTTGTAAATCTGGAGGAGTTCTACATATACACAGATGTAATAAATATGGAAATTATTAAAAAATGGAAATGGATAAGGACATATATAACTGAAAATTTTTGAAGATCTTAATCAAGTGGTAGAATACCAACTCTAATCATTTCAGAAAATGATACATGTGTTGTAGACCAATATCCTTGATGAACACAGGTGCGGAAATTCTCACCAAAATACTAGCCAATAGGATTCAACAGTACATTAAAAGGATTATTCACCACAACCAAGTGGGATTTATTCCAGGGCTGCAAGGTTGGTTCAACATCCGCAAATCAGTCAATGTGATACAACACATCAATAAAAGAAAGAACAAGAACCATATGATACTCTCAATAGATGCTGAAAAAGCATTTGACAAAGTACAGCATCCCTTCCTGATCAAAACTCTTCAAAGTGTAGGGATAGAGGGCACATACCTCAATATCATCAAAGCCATCTATGAAAAACCCACCGCAAATATCATTCTCAATGGAGAAAAACTGAAAGCTTTTCCGCTAAGGTCAGGAACACGGCAGGGATGTCCATTATCACCACTGCTATTCAACATAGTACTAGAGGTCCTAGCCTCAGCAATCAGACAACAAAAGGAAATTAAAGGCATCCAAATCGGCAAAGAAGAAGTCAAATTATCACTCTTCGCAGATGATATGATACTATATGTGGAAAACCCAAAAGACTCCACTCCAAAACTGCTAGAACTTGTACAGGAATTCAGTAAAGTGTCAGGATATAAAATCAATGCACAGAAATCAGTTGCATTTCTCTACACCAACAACAAGACAGAAGAAAGAGAAATTAAGGAGTCAATCGCATTTACAATTGCACCCCAAACCATAAGATACCTAGGAATAAACCTAACCAAAGAGGCACAGAATCTATACTCAGAAAACTATAAAGTACTCATGAAAGAAATTGAGGAAGACACAAAGAAGTGGAAAAATGTTCCATGCTCCTAGATTGGAAGAATAAATATTGTGAAAATGTCTATGCTACCTAAAGCAATCTACACATTTAATGCAATTCCTATCAAAGTACCATCCATCTTTTTCAAAGAAATGTGTTGTAATATGTGGAGCAATCTCTAAGATAATAGAAATATAGCCAATGGACTGACCAAAAAATTGAGATGGCATATTAAGATTTTCAAACAATCCTAAAAAAGGCCGTAAAGAGTGAACAAAGGAACAAAAATAGAGGATACAAATAGAAAACTAATAATGAAAAGGTAGGTTATGAATGCAGCCATCATTAAAGGTTAATGTTCTAAACACTCAAAGAGCAGATATTTAAAGAACAGGTTTTTAAAAATCAAAACTAACTATACACCTAAAAGAGACCCACTTCAATATAAAAACACAGAGAGTTGAAAGTAAGTTGATAAAAAAATGACATGCTGTGCAAACAGCAAGCATAAGAATGGACGCCGTTTTAAATATCAGATAAAATAGACTGTAAGAAACAGATTTATTAGGGACACAGAGAAATATTTTGTAACGATAATGGTGACAATCTATCAGGAAGACATAAAACTTTTAAAAGTGTGTGAACCTAGTGAAAGAGCCCCTAGTGAAAATACAGGAAGAAAAAAATTAAATATTAAAGGGAAAAATAGACAATCCCCAAATCATTGCATAAGACTCAAGTACCTCCTTTTATAATTGATAGAAAGTCAGACCAAAAATATTTAATAGAGATAAATCTGAACACTATTCACCACCTCGACCTAATTGGCATTTATAGTGTGCCATATCCAACAACCGAGGAGCAGACACTTTTTTCAAGTGCAAATTCTACAATCAAGCTAAACCTCAGTCTAGGCCAGAAAACATATATCAATAATTTTTTAAATATTAAACTATTTTATGGTGGGAGAACATACTCTGTTACTTCAATTAAAATAAAAACATCAAGTTAGAGGGGCGCCTGGGAGGCTCAGTGTGTTAAAGCCTCTGCCTTCAGCTCAGGTCACAATGCCGGGGTCCTCGAATGGAGACCCGGGTTGGGCTCTCTGCTTGGCAGGAAGCCTGCCTCCCCTGCCCCTCCCTGCCTGCCTCTCTGTCTGTCAAATAAATAAAAATAAAATCTTTTTTAAAAAAATCAAGTTAGAAATAGTAGAGAATGGCATCTACCTGGTAAATCAATAACAATACAATATCCAGGAAAAATCCAAATATCTGTAAATAAAGCAACACACTTCTAAATAATTCATGGGTCAGAGACAAAAAAAAATCCAAAAAATTGGAAAATATTTTGAACTAAATGATATTAAAAATACAACATATCAGACGAGATTGGGCGCGTTCAAGGTGGTATGCCGTAGACAAAGTACCATCCATCTTTTTCAAAGAAATGGAACAAATAATGCTAAAATTTATATGGAACCAGAAAAGACCTCGAATAGCCAAAGGGATATTGAAAAAGAAAGCCAAAATTGGTGGCATCACAATTCTGGACTTCAAGCTCTATTACAAAGCTGTCATCATCAAGACAGCATGGTACTGGCACAAAAACAGACACATAGATCAATGGAACAGAATAGAGAGCCCAGAAATAGACCCTCAACTCTATGGTCAACTAATCTTCGACAAAGCAGGAAAGAATGTCCAATGGAAAAAAGACAGCCTCTTCAATAAATGGTGCTGGGAAAATTGGACAGCCACATGCAGAAAAATGAAATTGGACCATTTCCTTACACCACACACAAAAATAGACTCAAAATGGATCAAGGACCTCAATGTGCAAAAGGAATCCATCAAAATCCTTGAGGAGAACACAGGCAGCAACCTCTTCGACCTCTGCCGCAGCAACATCTTCCTAGGAACAACACCAAAGGCAAGGGAAGCAAGGGCAAAAATGAGCTATTGGGATTTCATCAAGATCAAAAGCTTTTGCACAGCAAAGGAAACAGTTAACAAAATCAAAAGACAAATGACAGAATGGGAGAAGATATTTGCAAACGACATATCAGATAAAGGACTAGTGTCCAGAATCTATAAAGAACTTAGCAAACTCAACACCCAAAGAACAAATAATCCAATCAAGAAATGGGCAGAGGACATGAACAGACATTTCTGCAAAGAAGACATCCAGATGGCCAATAGACACATGAAAAAGTGCTCCATATCACTCGGCATCAGGGAAATACAAATCAAAACCACAATGAGATATCACCCCACACCAGTCAGAATGGCTAAAATAAACAAGTCAGGAAATGACAGATGCTGGCGAGGACGTGGAGAAAGGGGAACCCTCCTACACTGTTGGTGGGAATGCAAGCTGGTGCAGCCACTCTGGAAAACAGCATGGAGGTTCCTCAAAATGTTGAAAATAGAACTGCCCTATGACCCAGCAATTGCACTATTGGGTATTTACCCTAAAGATACAAATGTAGTGATCCAAAGGGGCACGTACACCCAAATGTTTATAGCAGCAATGTCCACAATAGCCAAACTATGGAAAGAACCTAGATGTCCATCAACAGATGAATGGATCAAGAAGATGTGGTATATATACACAATGGAATACTATGCAGCCATCAAAAGAAATGAAATCTTGCCATTTGCGACAACATGGATGGAACTAGAGCGTATCATGCTTAGCGAAATAAGTCAAGCAGAGAAAGACAACTATCATATGGTCTCCCTGATATGAGGAAGTGGAGATGCAACATGGAGGCTTAAGTGGGTAGGAGAAGAATAAATGAAACAAGATGGGATTGGGAGGGAGACAAACCATAAGTGACTCTTAATCTCACAAAACAAACTGAGGGTTGCTGGGGGGAGGGGGTTTGGGAGAAGGGGGTGGGATTATGGACATTGGGGAGGGTATGTGCTTTGGTGAGTGCTGTGAAGTGTGTAAACCTGGTGATTCACACACCTGTACCCCTGGGGATAAAAATATATGTTTATATAAAAAATAAAAAATTAATTAAAAAAAATACAACATATCAACACGGTGGGATCCAACCAAAACAGTGCTTTCAGAGGAATTTATAGCTTTAAGTGGCTACATTATGAAGGACAAAATCTAAAACCAATGATCAACACTCCACATTAAGCAGCTAGAAAAAGAAGAGCAAAGTGGACCTGAAGCAATTGAAAAAAGGGAATAGTGAAGATAAAAGAAGAAAATAAAGATAAAATAGACAATGCAGAAAATTAGGAAGACAAAAAGTAGTTCCCGGAGAAAACTTTTTTTAACTGAAAAATCCCTGGCTAAATTTTCTAGAAGTCCTACCAAAAATTCCTAGAAAAAAATGACAGTACTACTCTCTAATATCTGAAATGAAAATGAGGCACACCTCTAATCTCATAAACATTAAATAGATAATAAGAGGATACTAAAAACAACTTTATTCCACAAATTCAACAACTTAGATGAAATAGAAAAAATTATTTTAAAATTATGTCTAGTTAAAATTGACAGAAGAGAACACCTGAATAACCTTATATCATTAAAAAAATGAATTCATTATGAAAACCTATTAAGATGTTCAGGTCCAGATGTTTTCACTGGTGAATTGTATCAAACATTCAAGGAAGAATTCACAACCATCTTTCACAAGTACTTTCAGAAATCGTAAGAAATCATGAACAACTCATTTTAGGAGATCAGTTTGACTATAATCCCAAGGGGGACTCTAATACCCCCTTGACTGATTACAAAAAAAGACTGCAAGCCATTAGATCTCAGGAATATAAATATTCTTTTAAAAACACTATCAAATCAAATCCAACAATATATAAAAAGAAGAATACATCATGATCAAATAGGGATTTTATCCCAGAAATGCAAGATTTTTTTAGCATTTGGAAATCAATCAGTGTAAGTCATTTCATTAACAGAATCAAGAAAAATCATATGGTTTTCTCTGTAGTTGCAGAAAAAATATTTGCCAAGTTTTCAATACTTATTCCTATTTATAAGTTTAAAAATTATCAGCAAATGAGGAGTAATAGAGAACAACTTCAAGAGAAAGGAAAATCTACAATAACCTACAGTTACCATCATACTTAATGGTAATAAACAGGATCTTCTCAGAAAAATTAAGCCCTGCTACAAATTAGTTCTTTTTTCCCCAAGTTAAACAACACATGGTAAAATGATGTACCATGAAGGGAAAAAAAATGCCTCAGGATCTGAAAATCTTTGAGTACTTCAACAATAATCTGATAAAGAAAGAAAGAGAGAAAGGAAGGGAGGCAGGAAGAAAAGCTAACAAGCAACTGATACATACTTCTTTCTACCCATTCCAGTTTTGCTGATCTTATATATTTTGGGTCACACAAATGTGTATGTTGGAATTTCTGGTTTTTCTCTCTTTTAAATTGTCACTGAATTTCCAGTCTGTGCATTGTGTTTTTGTCTTTGTTCCATGTTTCTCTGCTCAACTTTCTAATGGAGAAGGGAGGAGTCACAACTAGGGGATTATCATGATCCAAAGGAAGAGGATCCTGAAACCCATATGCATGAGCGAACAACAGAGCTACATTTTGCTTTGTAAATCATTTCCTTTGGGGCCAGCTTCTGCTCCTGTGTCCAGTGGAATAGGTACGACTTCCCTCCTGTGGCGTGCCTGGGTGGCTGATTTGGTTAAGCATCCAACTCTTGCTTCTCTCCCTCTACTCCTCCCCCCCCCCTCTAAAAAAAAAGAAACAAAAAGACTCTCCCTTTTCTCACATGTCTTTATGGGGAACCCCCTTTACTAGGATCATTTAATTAAAAGTAGAAAATGTCTTTTGACAATAAATATAATGACATAATAAAAAGTAACATTCACCTTATAACTTACAGTTTTAAGGGACTTGAGCCACTGAGGGTGGCTCTATTTTGGCTCATGATCTCAGGTCTATTTCAGGTCATGATGTCAAGGTCATGAGATTGAGCCCCATGTCGGGCTCTGCACTCCTTATGGAGCCTGCTTAAGACTCTGCCCCTCTCCACCGTGTTCACGCGCACATTCTCTGAATAAAATAAAATTTAAAAAAATTTTTAAATAATAAAAAGTTGAACCCACCACTTTCAGCAGCTGACTTTAAAGTGTATACTTGATATTAAAAGCAGGATGCCCTTTACTGTATTCAGAGCCAGAGAATTAATTTTCTGTGTTGTATTTAGTCAGAGCCTTACCCCTTTCCTTAGCAAGTCTCTGAGCTGCAGGAACCGGTACAGTCTTCTAGAAGGTATTTTGAAGGTGATGTCACATCATTTGCCATAATAAAAGCCTGTTTTATGGTCTTAAGGAATACATGAAATATTTTATATTAACTTTTATATTATAGTCATCTTAGTTGTTTGATGCTAAGCAGATACAGAAAAGAAGGGATTGAATTGCATGAGGCAGCAAAAGGACATTAGAAGTTAGGTAGACTCTAGTAGAACATACGATTTTTGCACCCAAGGAAAGAAGAAAGTGTTTTTATTATGTTGTGGGCTGGTTGTATCTTCCTGAAGTCACTATGGAGGGATTTGGAAGAACATGTTAGGCTTGCCACACTGACAAGAAAATCAACCAGAGGGTATTTACAATTAGGTAGTGAAAAGTAATGGTAGAATTTGTTTTTAGAGATTACAGCTGAACTTCTGCTTAATGTAATATTCTGGGATCTAAGTATTCTGGATGCTTCAAAATAAACGTGAAAGAAAAGAAGTCATCTCTATTTTTACATTTTACATCTACATTTTTACAATTGTGATTAGATTCAATTCCGATCAGTGGGCTAGTAGATACAGCAAAACAACCACAGTATAGAATAACGATTGACTTCCCCCAGTGGGACAAGACCAACCTATGCTCCACTGAAACCTAGTATATTTATAACGGTATCATGTCGGTCCCATGGCTTCAAGTTGTCTCTGAAGTGTGACTTCAATTTTTGATAGATGATCCTTGATAACGTGTTTCTATAATATTGTCTGCTTGGAGATGAATATAAAATGTGAAGAGACTATGAGTAAGAAAAATCATTCATTCAGAGTCTGCATTGTATTATACCAAGCCTTTGCACGAGCACTGGTTATACCAACAGTCCCTGCAGTTAGATTCCCCTAACTTACCTACACATTTCTGAGTGGGCTTAACTCCCCCTGCCCAACCTGCTTTTCTCCTCTGAGCCAATCTGACTATGTTGGCTCCTGGGAGAAAGCACCAAGATAAATGTCACCTGTTTTTTCTCTAAACTGATGGAGAAAATTTCCCTTCAATGGCTTGTGTACAAAGACCGCTGGTTTGTACAGGGAGACTTTCATTTCTTTATGGGAACTACAGAAAAAAGGATGAACAGAGGAAAAAATCTTAGGAGGAATATTTTTTTACCCCATCCCATTTCTCCACCAGTATAAGTAGCAAAGACCCTTAGAAACTTCAAAAAGACTGCATGGCTGTTGCAAAACAAGAAGAGGGGGACCATTTCAGATGGAAGGAGTGCTTCTTTAGTATATGAAAATACCAAAGAAGGGGCGCCTGGGTGGCTCAGTCGGTTAAGTGTCTGCCTTTGGCTAGGGTCATGACCCGGGGTCCTGGCATCAAGCCTGGCATCAAGCTCCCTGCTCCGCAGGGAGTCTGCTTCTCTCTCTCCTTTCTGTCTCACCCTTTTCTGTCAAATAAGTAAATAAAATTTAAAAAGAAAAGAAAATACTGAAGAAGAGTGGTGCACAAGACAACTACTGCAAAATGAGATAAAAACAAACACAGACGGGGTACCTGGGTGCTCCGTTGGTTAAGCGCCTCACTCTTGATTTTGGCTCAGGTCATGATTTCAGGGCCATGAGATCAAGCCCTGCATCCTGCTCCACATTCAGAAGGATATCTGAGATTCTCTCACTCCCTCTCTCCACTCCTTTTAAACAAACAAACAAGCAAAATCTTTAAACAAATTCCTCCTCCCAGATCCCTGTCTTACAGGATTATCCCTAAGAGCCTGTCAGGAAGAATCACAAAGGGGTGGGATGCATATCATAACTCAGATCTTTTATTTTTTTATTTCCATTTTTTTGAGTATAGGTGATGCACAATGCTACATTAGTTTTAGGTGTACAACTTAGTGATTTGACAAGTTTATACATTATGCTATGTTCACAAGTATAGCCACCATCTGTCCCATTACATCATTATTACAATATCCCTGTTTTCCTTATGCTCTGCTTTTCATGCAGTGACTTAGTCATGCCATAACTGGAGGCCTGTATCTCCCTCTCCCCATCACTCATTTGCCCAATCCCCTTACACCTCTTCCTCTGGCAACCATCAGTTTGTCCTCTCTATGTATAGGTCTGATTCTGCTTTTTGTGAAAATAAATTTTTTTAAAGAGGAAAAATAAAAAGACAAGATGAATTTTAAAATGTGGGAAAACAAAACAAAACAAAACAAAACAGACACCCATTATATATATCCAGACCCTGCTCCTGTCTAGGCTTTTAAGGTGGATTGGGAATGTAAACCATGTGGTGGTTCTCCATTCCCTCTGACCTGGAGAGATTTTTCCACAGCTCTTCCACCACTGGGCAGAGTTCTAATGTCGTCTCTTTATGTGCTAGCTGCTCTTATAAACCACAGCTTTCTTCCTGTGCCCAAGGACAGAGGGTTCTGTTCTTGGTCCCTCAGTGCTGTCCTTCCCCACGGCCATTCGCAGCGGTGGGTGTGGGGTTCCCTTTGCCACCTCTTTTGCTGTTCTCTTGCCACTCTCTCTAACTTTGGTTGTTCAGTGACTGTTCAGTCAAACTTCAGTCCTTCTGGAGGAAGAATTGTTCTATTAATAGGTGTAATCTAGTGTGTTCTATGGAGGAAGTGAAGTTCAGAGCCTTACTATGTTGCCATCTTGAGCTGGAACTAAACTCAGATCTTTAAAACCCAATAATATTGTCTAGACGTGCTGGCCTCCTAGCCTCTCCCACCTCTCACATTCCTTTGCATTGATCGCCCAATCCAGTGGCTTCCTTGATTCAGTTCTTTGTCTTTCTTGTTTAGATTAGTTTCTTCTCCTCTGGCAGCAACTCTTCCACTGTGGTTTTTGTTTCCTGGGAAATGACTCCCAAGTAGAAAAGAAAATTTCTTGGTTTCAGTGCTTGGCTTTGTAAGGAAAGCCTCTGTAAAGCCAGCCTGTCTTTAACTTGGCCTCTGAATTTTGTCTGGACAGCCCTTAGTATCATCCCCTAGAAAAAAATTCTTGTCAACCCTTCATTAAGCTAAGCAGCCACTTATTCATCCAACCAGTGCATGCCTCTGGTTATGCTTCTAGGATCTTGGGGGGTTTTTGTTTGTTTGTTTTGTTTTCACGGATTCCCAAATCCTGTCCTACACTATCTGCTTTCTGCTCCCTGATGAGGACTTCTCACAATGCTTTTGTCCTTCTTTCTTTACCCTTCCTTGCCCGTAAGTTAATAACCGATGCTAAAGATCTAGAGCTAAGAAAATCTTCACTCTCAGTCTCAGAGAAGATGGGAGTGGGAGGATGAGGAGGAAACTGTTTTTAGAATCCAAAATTAGAGCTCCACGGAACGTATTTTCCTATGGGAACATTATTATAGATGCATTTTATAATATTACAAATCACATATATTCTGGGGCCAGTAGCTATTCATGGGCCATCATGAGACATCAAATCAGCAAATAAAACATTATTTCAATTGGAAATATAGTCTATGATCCCAAAAACTGACTTAGGTAAATAGTCTAGTCATAATTGGAGACATTGGAAAATATATGGAAATAGTTTTTTTTTACATATTAGCTCTTACATTAATCTATATTCATCATTAAAAAGTTCAGTTAATCCAATTCTGTTTGTTCAAAAAGAAAAGTGTGATTGAAGTCTAGCCTCATTAAAAATAAGAACAGCATTATGCATGTAATACCTATTTAATAATATTTCTATCATTTATTCATTGTGAAAGTTATTTAGATTGTACATATCCTTCCAAGGAGTTCTCATTGCATAAGCACATGCATGTTCTTAATTTCTGGCTTAATTTTTAAGTCTACTTAGTTCTCTGATCAATAGGTTTTCTCAAATCATCATAAGAATCTGAACAAATAGTTAAGTTCAGAGACAAGGTTCTAAAATAGCTCTACACCAGTTTTGTTTTTCAAAGTTTTTGTATCTTTTTAAACTGGAATGAGAACAATGCTGAATCACGCATATGTAAGAAATCTCTTGTGGTGTCAGAAATTATCACAAACTATCGTATTTTTATTGAATCAAATATTATATAATACATTGGAAGAAAAACTGTATTCATAATATAATAGTCTCTGGGAAAATCAGCACCATGGACATCTGTTGTTTTTACCTGCCTACTATTCTCTCCTTCTTTTGACAAAAGCATCTTTTTTTCCCTTGGGGCACCATGCCTCCATCTGGTCCTCAGTTGCTACTCTCACAGTGTTCTATCCATACCCTCTGACACAAAAGTGGTCATCTGGCCCTGGTTGGCCAATCAGAGTATCCACGCCTCTCATTACAGCCCCCCAAACCAGATGAAAGAGTGCTTCCATAATTTAGCTTATTGGTGCTAGAGAAGAGAGCTTTCTTTCCCTAGGATCTAGAGCCATAAGAACAGTAAAAGCCACAGACGTTTCACTTTCCTTCCACGCCACACAGAAAAAGAATCTGTAGTAAAAAAGGTGAAGTCAACACCCAAAGAGAAACAGAAGTAAAGAAAAAGTGGGGGGAAAGGAAATGGCGCAGATGATACTGATCTCCTGAGTCCAGCTGGGCCTGAATCCTGGCCCACCTAAGACTTCCTAACAATTTGGACTAATAAACTCTCATTTATTTCCCTCTTAATCTTATATAGTCACATGAGTCTTAATACACAAAGATACAGAGGAAGGAAGTGAGACTTCCTTTCACTTCAGGGTCTTCTCCATTTGCATGCATGCTCAACTGAATTAATTTTCCTCAGCCAGCACCTCACAAGACCTGTTGGGCCTCCTCCTTGTTCAAAAGTCAATGGCCAAAGGGCCTCCAAACAGAACAGGGGATGAAGTGGGCACTTCCCTCTATCACTTTCCCTCTGTGATCCTGGGCAAGATGCCTGGTTTTCTAAGTCCCCACTTCTTGATGTTGAAATAAGCATTGTAGTAGTACCCAGTTCATAGGTATCCTGTGAGAATTAAATAAGATACTTTATGTAAAGCATAAGATACATAACACATATTCAGCCAATCTTAGCTATTATTGTATCAACAGATACGATATAAGACAATGTGTTAGATGCTGTGATTGGAGTGTTGGCCAAGATACTGGCGCTACACAGAGAAGCCCATCCTGCACTCTACCTCTTTATGTTGCTCCATAATGTACATGCGAGAAGTTTCATGGGAACAGATGACAGCCTAGTCCAGATAATTTTGCCTTGAGTGAGGTAAAGACCTTTGATGGGAAAGTTTTGAGCCAGTGAGCAATTCAAATTCTTACTAATAAAGCCATTACAGAGTAATGATGAAGGAGTTAGAGGGGTCTATAAGATGTTCTTGAGTGTTAGTTAAAGGCATCAAAAGTTAATAGATTGAATTCCAGTTGTGCTATTGTAATAATCAAATTTTGGACAATTTACAAAAGGTCTTTTAGGCTCACTTTCTGGATTTATGAATAGGGATAATAGTAATGATTTTAAGTCATTGTGAAGCTAAGTAAGATAATGTATGTGAAATGCTTAGCAGAAACCCTGTCCATGACAGATTGTTCATGGTACATGAGGGAATTATGGTGTCTTAGAGTCACTAATTGGATCACAGAGGGCAAAACATTATTAGCAAGGCATTTTTGAGTCAGGAGGCTGAATCACAGGAGGAAATCTGGGAAACAGGATAGATTCAGAGGCATAGTGTGTTATCTGAGGTTTTTCAGTCCCAGGTATCTAGAGAAGTCCTTGACTACAGGGCATCCAGAGAAATTATGAAAGACTGAAATGGGAACAAATATATCAGTGTGTATCTTGTAGCTCATTCATCCATGTCTTCCTTGCCTTTCATTGTTTTTGATCAATTTTACATATTTATAAGTTGTAGAAAATTGATAATATAAACAAGGAAAATATGTATCTGGTGAAATGCAATTTATTATTTCATTGACTCATTTTACATGGATGCAAACTGGTTTCAAAATTTCTTATTCCCTTTATATGCACAGTTTTTGAGAATTTACCTTTGAACTGACTGTAACATCTTACCGGTTCCCTCATTAATTAATAAGTTGAATAAAATGACATTTTATGTGTTCATTTTATGTCTATATGAGAGTCATGATTTTATCTTCTTTTTTCTAAGACTTATCCTTTAATAGGGGTTCTCCCTACTGCATGGGGGAACCTCTGACATTATTCTAATTTTGCAGTTGATTTCATGGCTACTGAATAGTCCTTTTAAAGGTAAAGGGACATTTCTGGTTTCTGCCCTCACTGCCTTCATAGAAGCATTTTTTGCCAGAGACATCTTGGAAGCTTCAGAAGGGAAACTCAATTATCAGGGATCTGTATCTTAGTCCCCTAATTCTGCCTCTTTGCTGTCGACACTCCCTGAGGGAGGGCCCTGTTCATGAACGCCCACATTGGTCTCCACGGTAATTCTTAAAAATACCCACCTTGCCCTTGATTAAGGCTACAGCTAAACCTCTTTTGACTAAATGATTTTTCAGTTGGTACTGTAATCCACCACTGGTAATTTCAAATAGCCAGATGCACTCTTACCCAGAATTCTTCCCTTTGATAGTTAATAAATAAATCTTAGATGTAACACAAAGATCATGCTGAAATTAAGGTTTTCAAAGACTGAAATGTGGACTCTAAAACAATTGTAGTTAGGAAGAGGAAACAGGTGAGGATGAAGAAAAACCTTTTAAAAGTAAATAAAAACAATAAAAAGAAGCAGTTTCATATGGTTTTTATACGACAGTGTACACATTTCACAAGCAGTATCATATTAATAATAAAAATACTGGTGCAGTCACATGTCAAATCCATAAGCTGGATTTGAAGACTCCTCAAACCTGAACCCCATGCAGAATCTTCTACTATCTGGCTTGAGGTATGTTGTTCTGCCACAGAAAAGTCCCAGAGAAGGCTGCTTCATGCAGGAGAAGCATTGATTCACTGGCACTCAGTCCTCAGCTCTCCTTTTTCAACAGGCAAACAAAAACAGACAAAATACAAAAAAAAAAAAAAAGAAAGAAAAAAAGAAAAGGAAAAAAAAAAGCATTTAATGAATATTGGTGCTGGTATATCCTTAACCTACCTGGTAGCAGGATTTTTTTTTTTTTTTTTTAATTCTATGGTGTGCTCAAACTAAGATGAATGGTTCTAGTTAAAATAAATTTAACCAGAACAGCCAGTCATGGTCATGTAAGCCAGAATTGAGCTGAGGGAAAGCCAATTAGTATTTCCAACTTTCATAGCCTCTCGAACTTCTGTGATTGTCCTAACTGCCATGTTTGTTCTTGGTGGCTCCCAGTAGATTAAGATATGCCAAGACCTGTCAGTGTCTCAGAGGTGTGAGAAATGCTCCCTCACCTCAAGCTCTGAGAGGACTACTCATTGCCTGCTCCTTTAGCGATCCAATGCAGATTAATTGGAAGCCTGACTGGTAGGCAACAAGAGCTGGGAAAGTTGGTTCATTATATATGCCATCCATAGCCTCAACAGGGAGAAAGGGATTTTTTAAAAAATCTAAATTCACCAAATAGCATTATTTGTATAGATTTGGCCTTTTATATTGTCTAACATAACTTAATAGACAATTTAGTTGTTATTTAAAAATACTACTACATGAGAAAAAAAAATTGTAATCAAATTACTTCTTTTTAAACTCAGCCTACAACACAACTCTGGCTTCTAGTTGATCCAGCTGTTGACATCACACTGTCTTGAAAGAAGAGGAAATACAAAAGGTTTTAAATTGTGGACCTTTAGCAGTGGTCAGGGCAGTCCCTCTGAGTGAAGACAGAGTGTTACATCTGCAGATTCCTGATCACAACTGTGTTTATGAACAAGAATTAAAGTGATAAGAGAAATGGTTTTGGGTCAGTCACACATTTGGAAGTTCTATTGAGATATCTTATTAAAAAGGAAAAGGAGTTTATTTTTAACACTTATATTGTCAGATTTTGTAGTTCTTTGATGGAAGGCATTTAGTGAAAAGTGTATTTTTCAATGACCTATAACAAATGAAATGTAACAACTTCTCTCTCAAGTAGTGAATTTAAGCCAAACTTATGAACATTTTCATAACCTAGGAATTTGGGATATAGGAATTGGTTTTTAAAAATAATAGTAACTCTATTATTGTGGTAACCTCAAATCTTATGTCTAGATAATGGAAAGTCAATTATTTTCAAACTATAAATTGAATCTTCTCCCCTCATACTCCCATTCAATTTAACAAAACATAATAATACCAAAGGGTTAATTTCCTTAAATATCTTTTATGAAGAAATATTATAGAAGAATCTTAAATCAAAAGCATCTTCTTTTCTAGATGGCTAGTTTTTTTTGTTTTTGTTTTTGTTTTCTGAGATAGAAGACACTGGAATGATAAAATAATTTTTAAAAAACACTCAACAAATCATCAGCGTTGTGAAGAAAAATGTTCTATTGCCCAACCTTTATATTTTCATATGGCAAAATTAAGGTTCAGAAACAGAACACTAGCCTTTTCCCTGGGCATCTGAACAAGCATTTCTTGCATTATATTATGCCTCCCATGGAATTATTGCTCAATTGCGTTTTGAATTATAGCTTTTTGAGTTGTAGCACTCTTATTACAGCACGGCTAAATGGATCATGAGAAGAAATCTTTCTCACTTGGTCTATTTGCATAGAAGTGATAATCAACGTTCAAAAAATAAAAGTGATTACTAAAAGAAAATAGCTCTAGAAGTGAAAACCTTGGACAGACCCTAGGGTAACACTTAAATTAAAGGGCAGAAGAGAACAAAAAATCTGTGGAGGAGATGGAAAATGTCTTCAGAGTTTAAGAAGAAAACCAGTGCCATACTGGGGGTTAGAAGTCATTGGAAGATAGGCATGGTCAAGAAGGAGAAATAAGAAAAACAAGTATAAAGAAGTCTGGAGAGAAGAGAAGGAAAAATAAGCGGAAGATGAGGAGGAGACCCAAGCGTAGCTAAAGGAGTAGTGTTAAGAAAACATTTAAAAATACAAAGGACTTATCTAGGTATGAAAAACAGATTGCAAATATAACATCACAAGAGAAAAAGGAGATTATTGAGGAAATGAGGCCCTAGAGAAAGAAGGAGGAAATGGAACGGAAGGCCTAAAAGTGGGATGGCTGCTTCCCTGGGACAGAAGCTCTCACGAAAAAGCTGGGGTCTCAATAAATTACGAGGCAAGGACACCTGTGAAGAGGAGAAGATAACAGGGGTGGCACACATTTGAAACAATCTTCACCAGGTTTTTGAGAGCAGTTGCTCCTGCTTAATCTAGACATCTCGATGTGAGAGTCCCACATATGTGGTACAGGCTTGAGAGAGAGAAAGGAGGGAGTGAGGAGATCTGAAGTTTGCAGAGATAAAGCCAAGGACATGAGAAACAGTCC
Organism: Mustela nivalis; assembly: GCF_964662115.1. Classification (NCBI taxonomy): domain Eukaryota; kingdom Metazoa; phylum Chordata; class Mammalia; order Carnivora; family Mustelidae; genus Mustela; species Mustela nivalis. The sequence goes on along the minus strand of NC_139024.1, from coordinate 43,071,019 downwards.
GCATTCCAGTACTTCATACACGCATTTATTGGAATCAGGATGTCTAGAATGTGACTCTGCCAAAATTATGATGGTCTCAGGACCCCTAAAAAAACAGCACCCCCTTGTTGCACTCATGGACATCCGTAGCAGTGTTGTGAAGGAAATGAATACAGGCAGGTAGAAAAATAAGGAGAAACTCCCATCCAAATCCTATCCCTGCCCTACTTTTGTGCTTTCATGTCTACACAAAGCAGGGCTTTCCACTCAGAACATGCCTATGGAGGTGGAAGGGTAACTCTCGAAGATCAGAGTGGATAAGAATTTTTGGTGAGTGCTGTGAAGTGTGTAAACCTGGCGATTCACAGACCTGTACCCCTGGGGATAAAAATACATGTTTATAAAAAAAAAAAAAAAAAAAAGAGCATATGGGAATGCTAATGATTGATCTGTGCTGTACCAATACACATTTTCTGGATTTAGATTTTTTCAAAAATGAAAGTCCATCATAGAACCAATCATAGAGTCCTTTGAAAGTGTAAACCAGCTTGGTTCAAATTTAATGAAATCCTCCAAGCATTATCTGGAGGAAAAAGAGATGACTTGCTTTATAAAGATCCTAAATGTTGGAGAAACTTGTGCCAAGATAGAGTTTGAAGATTATTCTAAAACTTGAATTTAAAATTCAGTCTTTATACCAGCTGTGTTAAGTATAAGTCCTGGGGTAGCACCAGCCTACAGTTGTAACCATTCTTTATGGAACACAACCTCACAGCTGGGGAGTATTTTATTTGTGTCAACTGAAAACTGTTAGCCCCATCTAATTTTCACCTACTGAAAAAAAAGTATGGCTGAGGGGTTTTAACTGGCCTCCTTGGCAACAACAAATGTAAATTCTGACTTTCTGTTATACTAAAGGGAGGATTTTAGATCAAAATGAAAGATTTCAACTGGATGGGCTCTTTTACTCTGAGAGACATACCTGAGGTCCTCATCACTTTTGGAGGTTTTGAGAGAACTAGAAAGATGTTAAGGGGATATAGAAACATTAAAAGCTTTGGAGCATTGGGTTTTTGGGGGGAAAAAGTCACATGAGGAGTCTCAGTTTCTTCTCAAAACCTTAAGTTTTTTTTACAGTTCAAGTTTTGGGGTTTTTTGTTTTTTGGTATTTTATTTTTATTCCAGAAAATTATTTCACATCACCTCTGGAACTTTCTTTCATATAGGCTCTTACATATGAACACAGTGTGGCCCAGGCTGCTGAGCTTCTCACTCTTACCTCTTACTGTTTTGCTTCCAGGACATCTCATTATTCCTGCCACGCAGATAGCTAACTACCCACCAACAATTTGTTCACTGCTCCCACATTGTAAAGTGATTTCTGGAAAACACCTATCCAACCAAGAATTAGGTTTTCCAGCTGTTTTTGTTTCTAGATGGAGAAATATGACTAGTTCTCACCTCTGGAATGTGAAGGCAAGTGTTGTATATCATTTATCCTAAGACAAGTTAAGTTGTAATGCCAGATAAGTAGGTGTGTTTTTTCCATCCTGTTTTCTCATCCTTCAGCTGGATGCAGAATGTTATGAGGCTTAGGTGCTAGTAGAGGCACAAGATGAGAGAAGGCTATCATGTGGTTTGAAGCCACCAACTAACAGGGAACCAGTAAATCCATGTTGGGCATTTACATGGGCATTATGGTGTGAGGTCATTAAGTCTTTGGAATTTATGTGTTACAACAGCTAGCTAGTATTGTTTTAACTGATAGACAACAAACACCCATTCTTCAGAACTGGGTATCAGCCAGTAACTCTTCATCAGATTCCAAGAACAGGTAATTTTCTGACTTACAAGATTTTTTTCTATTCTCTGCAGATATCCTCATAGTAGCCATTCATAGACAACCATTTATTAAGTCACACCAAAAAAAAGATCAAATGAAATTTTTGCTTAATAGAATTATATATTGTCTATAGATATGATCAGTTTCTAAACTCTCATAACCTTCTGGACATGAACAAAATGTACACCAGAGGCTCAGTAATGGGGATAGTGAGCATATATGAGAGAGCTGTGATCAAGGCAGCTGGGGTTAGGGAATGAGCCCAAGAGGTCTGACTGGGCAGGGCTCACAGCATTCTTTACTGTGGTGTCCAAGGGTTGCGATGACCACCAGTTTACTTCCAAACTGGTGCTGTCTCCAGGGATCTGATCTGACCATTGGAATAGAGAAGTCAAAACCTCCATGTAACCTGATGTTGAGGAAAAATGGACCTACCCGCACATGCCCATGGATGTCAGGAAGGACTGGGATGTCCAGGAGAACTAGGGTCCAGTCAATAATGACAGCAATTTTGCCAGTCCTATGCCATTACCATTCCCTACTTGCTGCCACTATTTCTAACTCCTCTTCCATGTTATCCCTGGATAGTGGGACTGGGCTTCTGCTCAGTATCTTGCAATCCAGTTTTGTCCATTTATGATATGGAGAATTTTTCTTACTGTTTTCTTATCTTTTAATTTAGAAACAAAAAATTTAGATCAATAATCCTTTCTATATTCTCACAAATGTTTTAAATATGTCATTCCCTGATCTTCAACTGTTTTCTTTATTCCTTCCACTTTGTGTTATGTCCTTTCTGCCCCTAATATTACAGCTGCACCACCATTGTCATTTGACGTGATGTTTTCCCCCCATCACAATGATCTAGCAAACAGAAAAAGAAAAAAATAGAAGAAAGAAAAGAGTAAATAGGCTCTCCATGTAAAGCCATCCCTTATTCCTTCCCATAAAGGAAAATACTGATTTTGGAACTTTCTTCTCTTTTATTTAAAAGATTCTTGGTGGAGAAAAAGATAGTTAAAATTGCCAAGAGAACTGCACATTATAGAAGGAACAGAGGAGAGGAGAAGGGCATCAGTAAGTAATAGAGCGATAACAAAGTCTTCATCCACTGCAGTGGGAAATGTGCAGTCTCGCTTGCTTGCTGGCTTCTTTTCTTCCTTCCACAAACACTGACCGAGTCCTAACCATCAGCCAGTCACTGTGATTCCACATCCAGATCTGTTAGCCCTTTTCTCACAGTCCACCCAACAGTAGCCAGATTAGTATTTTCCAAAGTCTTTAGAAAAGTTAAGTCCATTTTTGAGGAAGAAAAAAAAAAACAAAGGAAGTCTGGTGTTAGATAACCTTCCACACGGACAGTTCCCCCGACTACCACAGGGAGTACATGCTGTCTGTCTCACAGTCCCTGGGGCTGTAGAAATGAGAGAGAGGCACCCACCTTGATGCCAGAAGACTGTGATGTGTTTATACTCAGGGCTACATGATAGATCAGTGAGACAGTGAATGCACGGTTTATAAACTGATTTTTATCCCCTCTCAGTCGTTACTGCATTTACGCAGTTTTAAAGAAAAGACAGGCTGAGTGTACACAAAATCAGTGGTTTCCCTCCTTAATGGGAATCACAGTTATATAGCCTAAGGAGAGATTCAGTGGAACTTGAAATGTAAAATATCACAGTTGCCTTCTGCGTAGAACTTGACTCTGTAGATGGCATGTTTAAGAGAATAGTCCTGCCTTTCTTGTGCTTGCCTCAGCTCCAACTCTCACAGGACTGAATTTGGGGATCTGTGTATAAAGGATGTGCCATAAAAATAATTCACAAGCAGCTTCTCTAATATGTCTGCAGACTTCAGCTTACCTTTGGATATTTTCTGCCTTTTTCGCCCTGCCTTTTCTCCAGTACCATCGACATTGTTAGGTCCTAGTCTCCCAGGCTTTTTTGGAGGCCACTTTCCCTCTGTCCTTCCCTCAAATCTTGCTGCTCTCTAGGTTTCTGTCTTGCCTTTCCCTTCCTCTCCTCAGAGGGCCTCATTTATTCCTACAGTTTTAGTTTTATTCTTTATGCCAATGGCTTTAAAGCTCTAGTTCAACACAGTTTTCTTTCCTGAACTCCAGACACATTTATCCAAACTCACATTTGGTCAGACCCGTAGGCCCAATAAAACCATATGTCAGAAACTGAGCCTATCATCTTTCCACTGCATAATCCCAGACCTGCTCTTCTCAAAGTGTTTAATTCGACAAATGGCAGCACATCCACCCAGATGTTCAAATAAGGAATCATCTCAAGTCTTCCTTGTCCTTCACCGCTCATATCTAGTCAATCATATGATCTCTTGGCCCCACCTCCTGACCAAGGAGATGTCCCCTAGCACATTTCCTCTATTCCCATGGCCACTGCCTCTGGAAGGCCCTGCCATCTCCCTGCCTTACCTCCATAGTTTCTTAACTGCTCTTCCTGTGCCACTTTCACCTGCAAAGATACCAGAGTGACCTTCTGATAGCACAAACCTAGCCACGTCAGTCCCCTTTGGTGCCCCATGCTGAATTACAATGACCCAGGATTTGTTTTAATCAGGAATGGTGAGATCAACAGATCTGGAGACAACTATTGAAAAGACAGTTTGTTGTTCAATTCCCAAGAGGAGGGATCATGCCACACCATTCAGGGCACACAGGAAGCACCCGGCTTGGTCAGGAGCTGGAAGAAGTTGAGAGGAAAGCACAGGACAGAGCCTTTACTGGGGTTTCACAGGAAAGAATGAGCAAGGAAGTGTTGCTACACTAAGTAAAATTCTAGCCAGTTTGACTAATTTGGCAGGCTCTGAGCTATAGGGGTGGTCCCTAGCTGTCTGGTACCTGGCCCTATAGTGATTCAGGGTGGAAAGAACATTGAGTTGGTATCTGAGACCATGATAAAAGAGATGGTTGGGATATTGTTGGTTGGCTTACATATCAAAATTATGCTTGTTATTTGCCATCTCTAGGAGATAGCTAACCCTAGGAGTTAGCTAGCCCCAACACATCAAAGCATCGCAAAATATAGAAAAAAAAAAAAAACATGTTATTAATACACACACCCTCACATATGCAGAGACACACAGATACATGGATATACATGCACCCCCAAACACTTGAGTCCATAGATAACAGGAAATAATGGAAGGATTTTAAGCAAGAGAATGGCATGGTTGAAGTTGCTATTTTTTGCCTTTGGAATAAGGTCAGCCTTCTGCTGAGATTTCCAATCTCGTCTACTTATCATTTCCTCTCTCCAGTGTGTTTTCTATACATACTCTAAATATGCTCTGCTCTCTCTTGCCTATGGGACTTGGCACATACAGTTGTTCCCTTTGCCTGAAAATGTCCCTTCCATCCTTCTTCCTTTGGTTAATGCCAGAGCTTCCTTCTAGACCTGCTCAGATATCACTCTTTCTGAAAATCTCTCCTACCCACAGGCCTGCACTAGTCACTCTTTATGTGCTCCTCCAACACCCAGCACATCCCGAACTGCAGTGACCTGAAGGTTGTCTCTCTGCTGAACTTGACTGGAACCTCCTGGCAGGCTTGCAAGGTGCCTACACCATCTCTGAATCTCTAGGGCCTGGCCCAGGCCATAGTAAGCACCTTATAAATGTTTGTTGGAATTTATAAATGAATAAATGATTTACTAGGGAAAAACCATTACGATTAAGACTAAAGACATCACATCAGAGAGGGACCTTTCTTATTAAGATCTGAGTACCCTATTTCGGAGGTCTGCCCTGTCTGTACCTCCACTGAAGCTTTGACCACACCACCTATCTCATGGTTCCATTGTATTTTATTTCTCTGAGAAACCGTACAATCTTCGATGGTAGAGGAGTCTTATTGTTTTGTTTTTGAACTTCTAATAGTGCTGGGCACATAGCACAATTTCAGTAACTATTCAATTGAAAATTGAAAAATAAATAAGCTATAGATATTATTCCAAAGACTATCTTATAATACCAAAAGAAAAATAGCATTTTAACCAAACCATTCCTACAAACATAATTCAGCCTTCCTAATGCAAAGCCACCTCTTCTACTTTCCATTACCAAAACAATACACATCGTATAAGAAACAACTAAAGACATTAACAATAGAGGAATAGATGGCACCATTTATGTTTCTTGTTTTCAGAGTCTTATCTTCTCTTTTCATATGCCAACTAATTAAGGCTATAAAATGACTAATGTCTCCATTTGTTTAGATGTCCCAATATGCCATTATATTTTAATCTCTATGTACTTTCTGAACTTTCAACACCCACACTTCAAAAATCTTAAATTACATAGATGTTCTAAACCAAAGAAGGGGAAACTGGTTTTGTATTAGAAGGACTATAAAGTATTATTGACATGAAAACTGAAAATGAAACAGAACAAAATAAAAACAGGAAAACATGATGAACCGTGATTTAAGCACCAAATTTATGAACTTTGGGAAAGAATGTCAATCCCAGTTAGGACAAGAGAAAGAGAAAAGCAAGAAGATTCTAAAATTTAACCCAATTCTGCTCAAATGTCAGATCTCTGGATGGTTAATATCAAGTTTTCGTATTATGAATACATTAAAAATACTTTGCCTGTGACAGTGGTAATGAAGAATTATACCCCAATTAGAAAATAATAAGAGATAAGACAAGTATCTAAATTGGGACTCGAATGAATGAGTTCTAGAAGATTGAGATAGATAGATAGATATATCCTGTAAACTGGCAATTACTTCTTGGCTGCCCTTTCAGACTGCTGAAAGATGTGCTTTCTCCATGATGACTATTACTGAATCTCTCCTGACTTACCATCTCTGACATCGTGGAGTTCCTCAGTCTCTGTCTTCCCTTTGCTTCTGATTTGTCTTCCTTACTCTAAGCTCTCTTAAATGCCCTCAAGCCTTCCAGCTATCCTTACTGACCAATGTGGCTGTGTCTATGTAACAAATTAAACTGAAAGTCCATGAGGCCAGACAACCCCTTGCTCTTTGGAACACACTTCTCTCCGGTTTGACATTTACACACGAATAACAAAATTGGAAGGGGAGGTGAACCAGGAGAGACTATGGCCTCTGAAAAACAACCTGAGGGTTTTGAAGGGGCGGTGGGGCAATGGGGTGGGAGGTTAGGGGAACCACGTGGTGAGTATTAGGGAGGGCACAGATTGCATGGAGCACTGGGTGTGGTGCAAAAACAGTGAATACTGTTACGCTGAAAAGAAAGAAATAAATTTTAAAAAATAGCTCTTAATTTGGGACCCTAGGAAACAGGGAAAAGGTGAGAATTTCTTTTTACATTTAAATTTTGGTGGTTGTTTTCACAACAGTTATTATGTACCTCTTGTGTACTATTAACTGTAAGATGGAGGGAGACTTTCAATAAAATATGATGGCAAATAGTAAACCTATTTTTCTAACTAAATAGAGGGAGGAGTGGAAGAAGCAGCACAGAGAAGGTAAATGTAGGCCTCCTGAGAGGGATCCAGGAAGGCTTTCTGGAGAGGAGCATGACTCACTGGAGTATTACAGAGGGATTTGGATTAGTCAGGTGGAGTGGAATGGGCGTGGGTTCCAAGCCCTTCTGCACATTCCAAGGGAAGCCTCCAATCATCTCCTATCTCAGATAGAAGACACCTCATCTCCTACTCATTTTTCCAGCCCTGAAACAAAAGAAAGCCACATTGGATATAATCTCATCTATTTGCTTACCTTTTTTTTTTTTAAAAGATGAGATTGAGTTCATGTTAATATGAATTCTTACCTGTGTCAGTTACTGAGCTAGATAGGTAGTTACACACATTGACACACAATTGTCAAAATAAAAATTGAGACACGCATTATAATAGCCATTCTCCAGAAGAGTAAACTAAGGTTCAGGGAGGTTAAGTGGGTTGTCTAGAGTAATGCAGCCTGTGAGTGATGGACTGGATTCAATCTGAGGCTTAGAGCCTGTGTTTGCTCTCCTGCGTCGGGTGGCTAGCACATTAAACACAGGAGCAGCTGAGAGGGAGCAGTAATCTTTCAGGAATAGAAACCAAAATAAAATTCCTAAGCACTGTGAAGAACTTAATGTAGCCCTGGATCACTGTTAGTGACTCTTTCCTTCCTGGTGCTCTCTCTACTTCACAGGATCCTGCAATGTCACACATCTGACTGCCAAAGGGCACAGCATGAGATCTTTCTCCCCAGTTTGCTATGACATAAGGGGAGCTCAGGTCTAAACACTAGACCTGATACTATATAATGTTAATATCCACCTTGAGCTTACACATGTGTTATCTGATCATGATTTTCACCACTGTGCTGTTGAGGTTGACAGAGTGGGTGCTAATTTTATTATTATCACCCATATAAAAATCCAGAGAGACTGGATGCTTTGTTCGAGTCACATAACACAGGGAACACATGGCAATGCCAGGAACAGAATCCGGAGCATTCCAAAACAGGATGAATGAAGTCATTCCTGTCAAGTCAAAATTTCAGCTTCTAGTGTGCTGGCAAGAGCAAAGCGATTAAGGAAGAGAGAAAGCAGAGCAGCTGCTCTCACCAAATCCTGAACATTTAGAGTTGGAAAGAACCTGAGGCCTCATCTGGTGTAATAGGCCTCTGTGACAGCCGGACAACTGTGTGGGCCTAGAGGCCAGCGGGAGACAAACATCCTATAACATGTCTACTAGCAAAGAGGGCCAATGGGATTGTTGGGGACACTGGCACAGCACTGATGGAATGGGATTTACAGCGTGTTTAGGAATGTCTCTCCCCACTGGGAGGGAGGATTGTCACAAGGGTACAAATCAGTTCTTCCCATCCGATACTGAGATGGGCTAGAAGTCAGGCAGTAGCACAGCCCTCTTGTGTTCTCTCCCAGAGTGCAAATGAATGGTTCAGATTTGTCTCTACAAATAAATACTCCTTTCCCCCATTTTCAAAGATTGTAAGAATTATTGTCAAGGAAAGAAGATACCTTGGCTCTAAGGACAGACAACAAGTTTGTTTTTGTTTTGTCTATATCAACGAATATAGAAAGCTAAATGGAAAATTGTCAGAGATTCACAAAAACACTCAAGTAGGAATTTAAATCTACTCTCAGGAAACCACTATCATATTTGTGAATATACGTTCACACATGTGTGTGACTGTGTGTATGAAAAACAGAGAGTATATCCCGCCAGAATATATGTTTAATGTTGCTTGTCCATTATCACTTTTTTCTACCTGATGACATATTTTTTTAAATTAAAATTTTTTGGAGATAATTGTACTTTCACACACATTTTTAAGAAATATACAGAGAGTTCCCTTGTGTTTTTTAATCTAGACTCTTGCCATGAAAACATCTCGGAAATCTATGGTCAAATAACAAAACTAGAATATTGGCATTAAAACAGTGAAGATACAGAACATTTCCTCAACACAATGATCCCTCAGGCTACCCTTTGTAGTCACATCCACTTCCCTCCTATCCCTATTCCCTCTTTAACCCCTGGTAACCACTTGTCTGTTTTCCATTTCTATAATTTTCTCAATTTCATGAATGCTATATGAATGGAATGACACAGTATGTAATCTTCTGGGATTAGCTTTTTCCAACCAGCCTAATTCTCTGGAGACTTCTTCAGGTTGCTACATGATTTGTTGAATAGTGTTCCATGGTATGGATGTACCAAAGTTCGTTTAATCTTTCACCTGTTGAAGGATATCTGGGCTCTTTTTTGCATTTGTCTATTACAAATAAACATTCATTTATAGGTATTTGTGTCAACATAAATGTCCATTTGTCCAGGATAAATGCCTAGCTGGGTCACGTTGTGGTTACATGTCTGGTTTTGCCAAAATGCTTTCCAGAGTAGCTCTATCACTTTCTATTCCCACAAGCAATGTCTGATTCCAGTTTGTCTACATCATCACCAGCATTTGGTGTTCTCACTTTTTTATTTTAGCATATCTGATAGGTGTACAATGATATCCCATGTTAGTTTTGGTTACATTTCCCCAATGGCTATGGATGTTGAACACCTTTTCATGTTTTATTTGCCATCTGTATATCCTCTTCATGAGTTCTGTCATCTTCTAATTGACTCTTTTGCTTTTTTACTGTTAAGTTTGGAGAGTTCTTTATCTAGTCTAGATACCATTCCTTTATCACATATGTGGTTGAAAATGTTTTCTCTTACTCTGTAACTTGCATTTTCATCTTCTTCACAAAGTCTTTTATAAGAGAAAGTTATTTAATTTTGATAAAGTCCAACTTATCAACTTTCTCTTTCATGAGTCATACTTTTGACATCAAAAAACTCTGCTCAGCCCCAGATGATGATTTTCTCCTATTTTATTTTCCTAAGCATTGTATAGTTTTATACTTTCCACTTAAGACTATAATCCATTTTGAGTTGCTTTTTATAAAGAAAAACACTTAAGTCAAGGCAACTTTTTATTATTATTACTGTTGTTGTTGTTGTTGTTATTGCATGTGGATGTCTAATAGTGCCAGCACAACTTGTTGAAAGAACTATTTTTTTTCTCCATAAAATTGCTTTGGCATCTTTTCCGGAAGTCAACTGAGAAATAATTTAAAAAGAAATCAGTTGGGCATATTTGTGTGGGTCTACTTCAAGGTTCTCTATTCTGTTCTGTTAATCTTTTTCTCTACTCTCTATCCCTCCACCAATACCACAATCTTGATTATAGTAATTATAGAAAACTTGAAATTGGGTAGGCTATTCCAACTTTAATCTTGTTTTTCATAATTACTGTACGTTATTCTAGTTCTTTTTCCTTTCTATACAAATTTGATAGTTACATTGTAAATATCTACAAAAACATCCTTGCTGACATTTTGAAAGAAATTACATTAAACCTAAATATAAATTTGGAGGGAATTTATATCTTTATTATTTTGAGTTATCCAATCCATGAACAAGGTCTATCTCTCCAGTTATTTGAATCTTATATATTTCTTGCATCTGTTTTGTGTAACTTTCATCATATAAATCCTGTATAGTTTTTGTTAGATTGACCACTAAGTATCTCTTTTTTCAAAAAAAGAAACGTTAAATGGCTAGCACATTTTAAATTTTGGTGCCTATTACTTCATTGCTAGTATATAGAAATGCATTTGCCTTTTGTATATTTATCCTATGTCATTGTGGTAAGTAAGGCAATTCATCTTTTTCAAGGAATTGTCTCATTTTATCTTAGCTGTCACATGTGTACAGAATTGTTCAGAGTACTCCTTAATTACCTTTTTCATGTGTTCAGTGTTTGTAGTGATATTGGTTCATTCATGTTGGTAATTTGTGCCTTCACACTTTTTTCTTTGTTAGTCTTGCTGGAGGTTTGCTGATTTTTGATCTTTCAAAGTACCAAGTCTTTGTTTTATTTTTTTAATGGTTTTCCTGTTTTCAATTTTCTTAACCTTTGCTTTTATCTTTATCAAGTCTTCCTTCTGCTTGCTTTATGGTACTTGTCTTTTTCTTGATATGTTTCATTTATAGTGCTTTTTGTGGTTGCTCTAAATGTTATCTTATACATATATACCTTCTCATAAACTATTGGTGTCATAATTTCACTGGTTGAGTGAAGTATAGAAATCTTACCTCCATTTTCATCCCTGTACTCTCATTTATAAGGAAATTGTCTTAAATATTTCCTCTACATACATTTAAAACCACAGTGTTCTAATTATGTTATACTTAATTATATAGTGTTCTAATTATGTTATATTTAATTATAGTGTTATAATTATGCTTCAATTGCCACACATAATTTAGAAAACTCAAGAGAAGAGAACCCTATTGTACTTGCATATATTTTTTGCTATTGCCTTCTTTCTTCTTTCCCGATATTCCAAGTTTCCTTTTTTCTTTCTTTCTTTTTTTTTTTTTAATTGTTTCCTTTCTGTTATGGACTTTCTTTTGCCATTATTTTAGGGTAGACCTGTTTGTGACAAATTCTCCTACTAATCTTTATCTGAAAATATCTTGGTTTCCCTTTCATCCCTGTAGGATATTTTTCTGAAGATAGGATTTGGGGTTGATAGTTTTTTCCTTTTAGCACTTGAATAATAGTATGCCATACTTTTGGCCTTATGGTTTCTGATAGAAATCTGATGGATTTCTATTATTTTCCTCTATAAGTAAAGTGGTCCTCTAGCTGCCTTCAGAAATATTTTGTCTTTAGTTTTCAGAATTTTAATTATAATATATCTTGGCATATTTCTTTGGGTTTGCTATGTGAAGTTTGCTCAGCATCTTGAATCTGCTGGTTTATGTGTCTGGCCAAATTTCATAAGTTTTCATCAATTATTTCTTCAAATATTTTTCAAATGTCTGTTTTCAGGACTCCATTGACATTAATGTTATTTTTTTTCCCCATAGTCCTAATGACTCCTGAGGCTCTGTTCTTTCTTTCTCTTTCTTCTTTCTTTCTTCCTTCTTTCCTTCCATTCTTCCTTCCTTTCTCTTTCCTTCCTTCTCTCATTTCTTTCTTTCTTTCTTTCTTTTGTTCTTTTTCTCTGTTATTTAGATTAGGTAAGTTTGTTGTTTTGACTTCCATTTTACTTATTCTTTCCTCTGCTTTAACCATTCTGCTGTTGGGACCACCAACTGCAGTTATTACATCAGTTGTTGCATTGTTTGGTTCAAAAAATTTCCACTTAATTTTCTTTTTATATCTTTTCTTTCTTTATTGGGACCTTCATTTCCTTGCTGGAGCTTTCTGTTTTTTTCCATTTGTTTCCACTGTGTTTATAGTTGCTCACGGAAGCAATTTTATTACAGCTACTTTAAAAATCTTTGACAGATAATTCTAGTATCTCTGTCATCACAGTGTTGGCATTTATTGATTGTCCTTTTTCACTCAGTTGGAGATGTTCCTGGTTCTTGGTATGATGAGGATTTTCAATTGAAATCGGACATTTAGAGTATTTGTTATGAGAACGTAAATCTTATTTAAAACTTTTGCTTCAGTTGTTTTTGTCTTGACACTTTTCTGGAAGGAAAAGTTGAGACATTGTCTCATTATTTCCAGGGAGAAGCAGAAGCTCAGATTCCCTACTTATCCTCTGTTGACACCTGGAAAAGGGGAGTTCCTTATTATTGTTGCAAGAGGGTAGATGTTCAGGCTCCCCATGTGGTCTGCAGTGACACTGCATTGGAGAGTGAGCTTATTATCCTCAGAGAATGGTGAAAGTCCTGATTTTCTCCTACTTCTCTGACAACATCCCAGCACAGAGTGGGAGGGACTCTCATTACTGGCAGATAGTGACAAATGACCAGTAGCACTGAGGCAAGGGAGCCTGGTTACAGGCTGATAGGGTAAAGGTCCTAGATGTCTACATGCCTTTTGTGATACTACATGTGTATGGATGTTGCTACACCTTATAACAACCTTGCAAAGATGGAAATCTGAGCTCCCTACTTTCTTTGGCCTCTGCTAATGTGATCAGAGCTAGAGCTATAGTTTTTTTCTGTGATATTTGACTGGACGCAAGCATTTATTGTCTAAAGGTTTTCTGCCTTGCTAGGTTGCTCCTTTCCTGGTCTTTTGGCTGGAGAAAGCAGCTTGTACTCAGGCTTTTTTTTTTTTTTTTCCTTTTGGCTGTGCCATTGGTATTTCAGACTGTTGACCTCTTTGATTCCAGGTCTGGGATATAAGAGGTAAAACAGAAAACAGGGGAACTCACCACTATGTCTTCATATCCCAAGATCTTTTGTTAGTCTTCCTTTCTCTCTCCACCTTTCAGAGTCTTCTTATACATCTTTGATATATATAATATCTAGAGTTTCTTGGTTATACTTTGTGAGAAAAATAGGGCCCATTGTTTTTGAAGCCCGTCACAGTTCTTTAAACTGTAAACTGAGAAATGTGAGCAGACAGGACAGACAACCATGCCTTGGAAAAGCATTCAATAGATGTTCTTTTTTGTTGTTGTTTTGAAGATTTGTTTATTTATTTAAAAGTGAGAGAGAGAGCATGCTTAGAGGAGGAGCAGAGGGAGAGGGAGAGAAAGTCCCAAGCAGATTCCTCACTGAGTGTGAGCCCAACATGGGGCTCAATCCCACCACCCTGAGATCGGGACCTGAACTAAAATCTAGAGTTGGGCACAAACAGGGCGACCTGAGTGCCCTCCCACATTTTTTTTTAAGTGTTAATGATGCTAGAAAGCAACAGGTTAAGACCCCTGCCGGAACTCAGGCACCCATTTTTTATTGTTTAGATCAATAGAGAGAGAGATTACATGGGGGTTGAACTCTCAACCCTGAAATCAAGACCTGAGCTGAAATCAAGAGTCAGATGCTTAACCAACTGAGCAACCCAGGTGCCCCTAGAGAGATATATTTTTAATAGAGCAGCTTCATAAACATCTTCCTAAACAGACTGTAGTAGCAACAAGAAGGGCAGATTTTCTGGAATTAGGAAACCTCTTCCGACCTAGAAAAAAATGTGGTAGAAGCCCACCACTGAAGCTCAAGCTGGAGGACCATCCTGAGGGCTAAAAAGAAAATATTTTCAGTGTTTTTAAGCATCAAAATAGTGTTTCCATGTAGATCTTATCCTCTGCCTTCTATAACCAAAAAATTAGCCCCCAGACAAGTCGTTAAGCATTTTTCTCTGAAGTGTTTGATGTGAAAAGAGGCCTGATGTGTAAGACAGAGAAGGGTGAATTTGCATAAGCCCTTGGTGATGGTTACAGTGCCCTTTTGCCCCTGCTGTGAAAACCATAATAAAGGCTTCAAGACTCAATAAACTGGAACCAAGAAGGTAGATTGAGGTAAAGAACTTAGAAGAGCATCTAGAGAAAATGGGAAGTTCAGAAAAAAAGGGTTAAGAAATAATTCTGAGATCTGCAAAAATTGAAAACTAGTAGGGAGAAAAGATTTGTTCTCCGGAGGCAGACAGGCTTATTCTAACAGTAAATAAATAATTTCTGTCAGAATAAAATCTAACACTTAGCCCTTAATATGAAGTAAAAACTCATTGAAGTTGGAATAAAACTTTTATATTTTCTTCCTCCTTTCATTCTATGTACAGACCTTCCAATTCTTTGTAGAAAGCAAGGCTATTACACCAAAAGATAAGTTAATGAAAGGACAGTATGCTGCTCATATTGAAAAATATTTTGGGTTGGGTTTTTCATTTTTGTTTTGTTGTTTATCTTCCAAGTTCTAGGATACTGATACACTAAGAAAAATCTGTACGAAACCAAAAAAAATCAAAAAATTTGTCTGGAAACATAAAGGAACGAGGAGCAAAGACCTTTGGAAAAACACTAAGCAAATTAAGTATGCTTGATACGCCCTAAGGCTGGCAGCGAAGGAGCACATTGTTTTTACTCACAGACAGTAAATACTGGCAGCCTTCCTCCTTCTACTCTAGAGAAAGTCAGCCCCTGGCCATAGTCTCTGACTCTGCTCTTAACTCTATAATGACAGCACCTAGATGGGCAAGGCTGTGTCCATTTTAGCTAGACTTGTGTATCAACCTTCTTTGTTCCCTTAGCCTGACTTCTCCCTCCCTCTTCTCAAGTACATCCCCCTGCTGCCCTTTACGGCTATCCAGCACTCTGACTGCCCTGCATCGGACCTGGCTAAATTATTTTTTGCTTTCTTTTCCCTATCCTGTATCTGAATGTCTAAGAACACTTTGCTCCAATAAATAATTATGGGTTGGTAGATTCAGTTAAAATATAGACCAGCTGTTCTGTTTCATCTTTGAGGTAAGATAACATTTAGGACAAGATGAAATATCCGTAACTCCAAAAGGATCTTTGGGAGTAGGGCAAATAGTGGGATGTCTGGTGTACAAAGATGCCTGTGCAGGAGAAATGTCTGATAGGTAGATCCAAAGCATTTGACAGCAGATGAAAGCCATCATACTGGGCCAGCTCCCTTCTCATCCATTACTAAGTCACCGTTGGAGACCTCACTCCCAGATAATGGGGCAGTAATATTTCCTGGGGCGTGCAGTGCTATGAGTCCTGAACAATGCAGCTGTTTCTAAAAGAAAATACTTAAAAATCTAAGGCAGTTTCTACCAGCAGGATATTGTATAAATGATGAAGTGTATGTTTTCCTCAGCTTTGGACCTTCTGGTTATACTCCCATCCTTCAGAAAGAAATAAAGTTTATTAAACTCAAAATATGTTAGAAGTTGAAATTTAACCTCTATATTCCAATCTACCAGTCACTCCTTGAGATATAGTGGTAGAAGTCCTTTAATAGGTGAGAGTCAAGCATTTCCTGTCCCAGATAGGCAAGAATTGACGCCTTGGCCTAGGTGTTTGTGACCTAGAATCAATTTGCTTCTTCCTTTGAAGTATTATCAAATAGGCATTTTCCCCCTTTATCTGTTTGGGTGTAAATAGGAAAACAGTTTAAATAACACAAATATGTTTCAAATGGACATAGATTATAAAGTAGTAAGACTGAAAGAGACAAAAATAAAAACTGAATCCATGATGAAAATAAGCCACCTTATGTTTTCTCAGAAATTTCTATGTACTAGATTCTATGCCAAGTACTTTTATATACCTTGGTTAACTGAATTCTCACAACAAACTTATGATTTATTTATTTTTATGCTCATTTTACAGATGAAGAAACCATGATTTAAGAGTTCATCTAACTTGCTCAAGGCCTCACAGGAAGTTGGGATTGGAATCCAGTTCCCTCTTACCCTAAAACCCATATTTCTAATCATCCAGCCTAGTAATCATTACTAGCCTTGTAGTCATTACCAGTAGGATTAAAAAAAAAGTTTCTTCCTTTCATTAATAAACAGATTGAGATTTTTTATAAATCAGTCTTTTTTTTTTGTTTATTTTGATTCATCTATAGAGCAAAATGCCCAAAGATATCATCCTACATAATTAGGTTTAAATTTCAGATATTTATGGTATATTATAATAATCACCAAAGAAGAAATAAACTGGAAAAAAAGCAAAATTACTGTCTTAATATTTTAGTCTTATTGTGAAACAAATTAATGACCCATCTGAAATAACCATAATGCTATTATTTAGGCAGAATAAATTTGTATGCTCCAAACACAAATATTTCATCACCTCTGAAATTAAGCACCATATTGTTTTAAAAAATCATTCATTTCGTGAGCAGAAAGACAATGGTGACCTATCTTTAGGGAAGATTATTTCTATTATTTTCTAATGGTCCATAAACTTTGCTTCCTCCCAAAGATAAATCATCCTGGTTACAGATTTATTAACATTAGAAAATAGACTTAGATTCAAACAGCGAAGTTGTATCAGTCAGCATAAGCTAGGTAATGCCCAGTAACAATAATAATGTCAATAACATAACGTTTTGTTGATTTAAAACAACAAAGATTATTTGTTGCTTTCTTTCAGATCAACAGGCAGATCTGCTCATCCTTGTCATTCAAACATCCATGCTGTTGGAGCAGTTACCAGTTCAAATGTTGCCTGTTGAACACTTCTTTCCTGATTTTGACAGATGCTGTGGGTCTTTAGCCTATGTCCCTTTGAATCCCTTTGTGTTGCTATGATGTCAGTTGACTTTTCTCCAAAAATCAAATCTTGTATTTTTGTTGGAGAGTTGCCCTTAGGCTATCAGAAATCACTTTGCCTGCTTGCTGAGGGCCTGAAGTGATCCCAAAGGAACAAATTAACATTGCCCTAAGGGTCCTTAAAAAAAACTGGCAAATGTAAGTGCCTAAATACCCTAGCTCCCTTGCCCTTCAGCTGGGATAATTTTGAGGCATGAATAAATCACCAGAACTCCCCCTGGGGGATCAAGTTTTAGTCTCCACTGTAGGAGCTGGTTTAATTGCATGTCCCTTAATGGCTCTCTGGGCTCCTCTGAATCACCCCACTCGCCTGTCGCTATCTGCCCCCACTAAATAAACTAGATCCACTCCATCCTTTTCTCAGAGTCTAGCTTCCAGAGACAACTAAGATAATAAACAAGTGCCAGTTTAGAATAAATGCATTTTTAAATGGATACAATTGTAGAATTAAGACAAAGGAAAAGAAAATAGCATCAACATGAGCTCTAAGGCGTTTTGTGGGATAATAGTGGTAGGGTCCCAGGAAGAGCACAGCGTTCCTACAACATTCTCCACATGAAATACTTGCAGGAAAATACATTTAAAAAAATGCTTCATACGATAGCCCTCTTTCAGAGAACTGCAGTGTAAATTACCACAGTCCAAAAAATCTATTTAATATCCTTTAGTTGAGAATTTCACAAATGTGTTTCACCACAGAACCTTTTCCCTCCCCAAGGAACGTTATAAATCATACTTTTAAAAACACTAATTTAAACTGCACTCTGATTTTTAAATAATTAGATTCCACTAATTTAGAATTTGAAAATACTAGACCAAGCTAAAAGGTCACTATTTTTCAGTAAAGAATACATTTGCTAAGCCTTAGTCATATTTCAAGAGGTTATTCTTAACTTATCTAAGAAAACAGCTTTTCAAAAACATTAGTGGAATCTATTGTCTAAATGGAGGATGTCAACTTCAAGGGAATCTTATCTTTTTATTAAAGGATACAGTTTACTTCAAAACCTTAGGAGATGATCAGTTGTTTGACAAATAAATGTCAATCGAATGCCAGCTATGTATTGGACACAAAATATTTTCATAAATACTTTATATTGCAGATGAATTTTCATTCCAAATAGCTTTCTATAGAAAGGAAAAGAATAAAATATCATTGAACTTAAGTCTGAGATACATCAGTTATTTCTGATTTTCTTTCTTATTTTTAACATTCATGAGTTTTAACATTGGGAATTTTTCCAACAGCTATTAAAAATGCAGATAATTACATGGTTTAAGATAGTTTCAATATAGCCTAACTTAATTGATTATGATAGAGAGCTAAATATAATTTTGGAAGTGTTTTAATGCATATAATGCTTTAATGCACAGCTGTGGTGGGGTGGAAAAATTATTGGCCATAAAATCAGAATTGACCAGTCAAATTTTATAGCCTGACAGGTCTGATAGCTGCATGACTTAATTTCTCTACATCTCAATTTCCACATCTGTAAAATTATATAAATAGTTGGATATATCAATTAAAATTTTATATGTATTTATAATATATGTAACTTTATATATATATATATAATATATGTGAGGATTTTTGTGAGGATTAAAAGAAGGAATGCATACAAAAATGGTCTTTAAATTCAAAAAAGACAAACACATATGTGATGATTATTATTAGATAAAACCATTTGGCAAATTTATATCCCTCTCTTCTCTGCCAGAGATTAACACTGAGGATCTTCTTGCCTGTTCAGATTTGCTATAGCCCTTTGACATTCGGTTCTTAAGGGTAAAACACTAGAGAACTGAATTATGTCATTTTTGGTAGTACAATATTATCTTAAGCAATTACACAAATTAAATAACCTTGGGTTTTTGCTTTTGGCTTTTTGGATTTGGGGGAGAGGTGTCCTTATTATAACTATTTCACATTTATTTGATATATATTCAAATATTTGAATTCAGACTTGAATTCAAATGCCTACACTACCACTGAATACCTGGGATTTAGGGCCAATTAACTTTACCTATCTGGCCTCTAATTTCAGATCATTGTAAAGTGACAGTAATAATAAATCAAATATCAGAGTGCCTGGGTAGCTTAGTCAGTTAAGCATACAACTTTTGATTTTGGCTCAGTTAATGATCTAATGACCTCAGGGCCATGGGATTGAGCCCCAGGTCAGGACCTAACATGGAGCCTGCTTTGAATTTTCTCTCTCCCTCTCCCTCTGCCCCTCCCCCCACTTGTGCCATCTCTCTTTCTCTCTCTCTCTCAAAAGAAAAAAAAAATCAAATCTCATAGAATTTTTTAAATGATTAAATGAGATAATACATTCAAGCATGTAATATACAGAGTAGGACATAAGGGTGCAATTACTGTTAATTTCTTTCTACTTTCTCCCTAACAAAGCGCTTACTTATTTTATGAGTCCTCTGGGCCAATATTGTTTGATTTCCAGGCAATGTTTAATAGCTGTTGGTTGAATGGATGAATGATCACCTGACCTAAGTTCTTGAGAGAACAGATGCCCTTCTAAGTCAAGTCCAGACTCTTCAGTCTGATTCTCTATGTTAACCAGAATCTAGCCCAACCCTGTCTCCCAAGCTCTGCTCCTCTTGCATGGTAGATCTTGAATCAGAAGTCCCCCGTGTCCTCATGGTCTTCTCTCAAAACCTTAATAATGTTTGATTTGCCTTGTTCAGCCTTACCAATATTGCTCCTTTTTTTTTTCTTTTGGCCTATTTTAATCTCAACATCCACTTTAAGAAATACTTCGGCATAACCCCAACGTTTATAGCAGCATTATCAACAGTAGCCAGATTATAAAATGAGCCCAAATATCTATCAACTAATGAAAAGATAAAGAAGATGTGATATGTGTGTGTGTATTTCATATATAAATAATATATTTATTATATATAATGAAATATAATATATGAATAATCATATATGAAATGAAATGAAAAATGGAAAACATATAAGTGAAATATTGTCATTTGCAATGACATGGTTAGAACTAGAGAGGATTATGCTAAGTGAAATAAGTCAGACAAAGACAAATACCATATGACTTCACTCATGCGGAATTTAAGGAACAAAACAAATGAGCAAAAGGAAAATAAGAGAGGGGACAAATCAAGGAACAGACTCTTAATTGTAGAGAACAAACTGATGGTCACCAAATTGGGGGTGGGTGGAGGGGCTGGGTGAAACAGGTGATGGGGATTAAGGAGTGCACCTGTTGTGATGAGCACGTGTGTTGTAAGTGATGAATCACTAAAGTCTACATCTGAAACTAACATTATATATATATATATATATTAACTAACTGGAGTTTATAAAAAACTTGGAGAAGAAAAAGAAATGCATGTTTCAGTGCCCTAAAATACGTGTTGGAGAATATTCATAATAGTATTATTAGTTATAGTCCAAAACAGGAAAGTTCCAAATGGCCATTAGTAGAATGGACATATAAATTAGAATATTATTACAGGAAATACTACATAGTAATGAAAAAGAATAAACCACTGCTACATAACAGTGTCATGAATGAGTTTTATAAATGTAATGTTGTTATTTTAATTTTATTTATTTAAGTAATCTCTAAACCCGGTGCAGGGCTCAAACTCACAACCTGGAGATCAAGAGTCACATGCTCCCCCAACTGAGCGGGTCAGTCATGCTAGGAAGAGTTTTCAGTTGGCAATAATCACACCTCAGATAAACCTCACTGGCTGTGGTTCTGGTAGTGTGTAAAGCTACAAATGTAACATCACTGAAAAGAAATCAGATGTAAAAGTATATATACTATATGATTCTATTTATATAATGTTCAAAACAGGGAAATCTATTATATTTGAAATCATACAGTTGGTTACATCTAGGAGGAGAGAAGAATGATTGGCATGGGATAAAGGGAGGACTCCTGAGGTGCTAGTAATATTTCATTTTTTAACCTGTGTGGCTGTGTTCACTTTGTGAAAATTCTTCAGGTTGTGGTTTTAATCTGAGTGCTTTTCTTTATGTAAATCTTTTCTTAACAAAAATTTTATTTAAAAATTTATACATGTGCATATTTGGTTTTGCCTCTTTTGATCTTAAAATGAAATCAAATTGCAAATATTCTTAAACTATTTCCTTTTTTCATTTAATATTCTTATTCTGAAATTATACATAATTTACATATTTACTTTATATGTTTATACATGCAACTAGAGTTTTGATCTCTATGATCATTAGATCATTAGATCTCTGTATGATAATTACTGTGTTTGAGGAAAATCACTCCTGCTGTTTGTTATTTAGGGAACAAATTTGAGAGAACGACAAATGCCATATGATTTCACTCATATGTGGAATTCAAGAAACAAAACAAATGAACACAGGGAGAAAAAAAGAGAGAGGAAAACCAAGAAAGAGACTCTTAACTATAGAGAACAAACTGATGATTACCAGCGGGGGTGGGGGTGGGGGGTGGGGGGGAGACATGGGTATGGATCAAAAGAGGTGATGGGGATTAAGGAGGGGACTTGCTGTGACGAGCACTGGATGTTGTACAGAAGGGATGTTTCACTAAATTCTACACCTGAAACTAATCCTACACTGTGTGTTAACTAACTGGTATTTACGTAAGAATTTAGAGGAAAAAAATAAAAATAAAATACTTCAGCATAGATATAATGCTTTGTGTGAGCATGTGTGTTTATTTGGGAGAAAGAGAGAGAGAGAGCGAGAAAGAGAGAGCGCTGTGGTTTTAATCTATATACTCTGGGAGTTGTTATTGTCCTAATTAGGAAAACATACTCCAGGGAGTATTATGTAGAATTTAAACAAAAGCCTCCAGGGCTCAGCTCGCTTGGTTTCTGACCAGTAACAAAGATTGTGTTTATTAACTGAATAGACATTAGCCAAAGCTTTTCATTAGTAAAATTTCATTAGTAGAATAGATGAATTGGCTAGTGACACTGCTTGTTTGTTTGTTTTTTCCTCATAAACAGGATGTAAGAATCTAATAAGCTCAGAAGTCTTATACTCTTCAGAATGGCATTTGAGGCTTGCTTCCAAACGGAACTGTATCCATGCCTGATTCAGAGTTCTAATACCTGATAGTGTCTATAAAATTAGCAAAATCCAAACTTCTCTCTCTCTCTCTCTTTTTTTTTTTTTTTTTTTTTGAGTAAACATTAAACATTTCATTCAAGGTGTGGTTAGAACCTTTAGGAACCCTTAGGAACACCTAAAAGGATACAGAGGTTACAGTGGTTTCTATGACTGTTGTACCTAGATGATAGTAGATTGTTGCCTATGTGGCAAAATTCTGTTTGGGTATGACTTCATTGCCTCCTGGAAGTAGAGTAGTTGTAAAAAGGAGTCCTATAACACCTCACCTATTTCTACAAGAGCCACCCCTCCCCCAAAGCCCAGATAATTATAAACAAACAAATTAACTCAAATCAGTTGTAAAATGTGATCTGGATGGCAAGGCAGCATTTACATGGATTGTTAAGTAAAAGCAGGAAACAAACATCTTTTCTAGGAGGAAAAATCCGAAGATGAGAAAACAGCATACATGTTCGTCTAAATGCATATGTTATATAAAAGTAGACAGAAGGAACCCTGGGGGCGATTCAAAACAGATCATGATGCTCTACCGGTGAAAAATTAGAACAGCAGGAGCAGCAAGATGGCCTAAATTCAGTGGCCAGTGGGGGGCGGGGGTAGTTATTATCTCTCCTAGTTAATATTTATCTCAGCATACATATTTACATATTGTAGGAAGTAAAATAGAGAAAAATATTGTTGCCATGAATGGTGATAGGATGCTTATCAATATTCAGAAAAATATAAAAATGATAAGTGAAAGTAGTCCAAGCAATTAATAGAGATCTGTCTTTGTCACCATTGAGACCCCTGACATTGACCTGACTTCTAATGCCCACCTGCTTGTACTCACTAACATTTGTCTTACATTTTTTCTTAAGCTCTTCCTTCAGGCTTACCTCTTACTCAGACAAATGAAACCCCAAACCATCCCCCAGGTGCCGGCCAATGCCTTGACAAGACCTGCTGACTCATACCCCCCAGAACTTTTAAGCTAAACCCCTAAATACAACTACACAGGTGGGCCATAGAGTGACCTCTGGAATGACTGACAATTTTTCCCTCATTATAATACTAAAATCTCCCAGATGCCTCAGCGGCTTAGTCCGTTGAGCTCCAGCTCTTGGTTTCAGCTCAGGTCCTGATCTCAGGTTCTTGGCATCTAGCCCCATGTAGACCCCAGCTCATCAGGAAGTCTGCTTCTCTCTCTGTCTCTCCCCCTGCTCACACACACGCACTCTCTCTCTCTCTCAAATAAATAAATATCTTTTTTTTTAAATCTTTTTTAAAGGTTTTATTTATTTGATATAGAGTGAGAGAGAGCACAAGCACAGTGAGCAGCAGTCTGAGGGAGAGAGAGAAGCAGATCCCCACGGAGCAAAGAGCCCAACGCCAGGCTTGATCCCAGGACCCTGGGATCATGACCAGAGCCAAAGGCAGACACCAAATGAGCCACCCAGGTGCCCCAAGATATAAATCTTTTTAAAAAAATACTAAAATTTCTGCCCAAAGGGGAGCCTCAGCCTCATTTACATTATATATATTTACAATGTATGCATAAACACGTTTCCTTAAGTACACATGACTTAATGCCCAGAAGAAGATAAAGCTTGCCTATCTAAGTATTCATCCCAACCCTAAACAAAAGGAACCCTTTTACCCTCTCTGTCTGGGAGTCACAGCTTTGGAAGCCATTCCCTGTCAATTTGCTACAAATAAGATTTCTTTGCTTGACAACTCAACCTGGTTCAGTTTGACTCACCAAGGAGCAAACTCATGTTGATTTGATTACCTCTCCTTTTAAGCCCCAACCAAGTGACCTCTTTCCAGGCATGGTAACAGATCAATAACAATTTAAAGAGTAGGCACCTGGTTGGCTCAGTCAGTAGAGCAAGTGACTTTTAATCTCAGGGTAGTGATTTCAAGTCCCACATTGGGCATGGAGCTTACTTAAAATAAAATAGATAAAATAAAATATTTAAAGAGCAGCAATCACAGGGATTTGCAGGGGAATGAAGTTACTAAGTGTAGAAGTTGTATCTTAGACACAGTTTACACACGAGTTAAAATCCATCAAAAAAGAATTGTCCAGTGAAAGCAGAGGGGTGTTGGGCTTATTTAAATGGCTTCATTAAGGAAGGAGAAACCTCTCAGATGATTTGCTGTGTTGCAAATAAGCTTACCTTGGCTATTAGTTCTTGCAAATAAATAAAGGAAAACTTCAATTTATCACAGAAATATAGACGAGGGAAAGAAAATTTCTGGCCTCATCATTACTTAATGATAGTGGTACTAAAGGAAAATTCCTGGTTGTGATTCGTATTTAGGAGGATTGTGTTTATAGTCAGACAGTTTTGGTACTTGAGAAGGAGATCAAATATGTGGTGTGATTTGTTTATTCATGTTAGATTGAATATATTTGTAAAAAGGACCAAGTACTAATTAAAAGCTCCATAAAGCAATTTTAAATACTGCTGGATTTACAAATACAATAAAAGATTTGTAAGTTGAACTTAAAAGCATAATAACAAGTAGAGATTTAATTCATAAATTGGTAAATTAAATAATCTTAAAAGCAAAGATGATCTTCTCTATACCCTTTTCAAAAATGGTAGCATTCAGCTTAGCTACTACAGAGAGTGCATTTGAATGGCTAAAAACTAATTAGAATTATAAGCAGAAAGAGTTAGAGGTCCCCAGAGAAAAAACAGAAATATACCTTTCAGACACAAGATAATCATTTTAGTTCCCCAGCTATCCTCCCACCCTTCCATGGTCTATGCCCTACCAGCTCCTCACACACTTCTTGTGGAACTTCCTAGAAGGTGTCAGAACTACAAAAAAATGCAAACATCCTCAGTAGTTAAGGATTTTAAGGGAACAAAGGGAATGCAAAAACTAACAGTCTCTACCAGATCATCAAAGAGCCTAACCATATCAAAGACAGTAAATCAATGGCAAAACTTCCAAAAGTAAAGATTGACCTATGCATATTTTGAATTGTTTTTCCAGTATTGGAACCTAGGGTTTCATGAGGTTAATGAGGACTGATCCGTCTTCTTTTCACAGGAATGTTAACTTCTTTTGGATAAAAACAAGAAGAGATCCAGTGGCCTAGACCTGTTTACCTGGACCACTGGCTCACACAGATGCATGTGGACCATGCAATGACAGACCATTTCCTCTTCCTCATGATTTAAAATTCTCCACCCAAGGAAGAGCACAATCCTCATTAACATAACAAAGCATGTATGGCCATGGTTCCTATATAGGCATGCTACCTTCCTCTACGTGTGATAAAACTCCCCTTCCTGAATATTTATCTTAACCCCAAATAAAAAAAAAAAAAAAACCATCCACCCTCACTTAGGAAGTCATGGCTCTGGAAATTTTCCCCCATGATCTTATTTGCTGCAAATAAAGTTCCTTCTGTGGGACAACTCTACCTAGAATAGTCTCTATCTGTAGCAAACTCACATTAGTTAGGTTACAGAATGGATAGGTCTTTAGTTTAAACCCAGAGCATGGTTGGCTAGTCCATGGGATAGAAATGTGTGACTCTATTTGAAGTAAAGAACTCCAATCTAGAAAAAGACACTAAATAAAAAATGAAAAATATGTCTAACTATAAAATATTCTGCTTAACATATGAGATAATCCTTATTTACATAAGATAAAGTACCATAAATCATATAAACATATATGTTTGTGGGCTTTTAAAACGTGCAAATATTTTGGGGATCTCAAAATAGATTATATGTTTGGAAAGATATCAAATCAATTGGCTAATATTATGAAGTTCTAATTTACTAAAAAAGTGAATTATGAAGGAATAATTTTAAATTGTTGATTAAAAAATTAAAGCTTATATGGTAGGAATATAAAGGATGGTTGTTTGAATCTTGTTTATCCATTTGTGTGTATGTTTGACCCCAAAGACTTGGTAATATATGAGCATGTATCACATGTAACTGTGTTTTTAAATAAATTTTTATCTTTTGCCTTATGGTCTTAAGACCAACCAACCAACCAACAGAAATCCCATCACTTTAATATAAGCAAATAGAAAAGTCTTTGTTATAAATCAAATAAAGAGGTAGCATTAGAACCAACTATCTCCCTATTTCAGTAAAGCTTAATATAAACATATATTTTTTTCTACAAAATATATTTTAAGTTTGGATTTATACATAAAATGTCTTTTAAAATTTAAATGTGATTTTGAAATAGTGTATAATAAGAGGAAATATATATTTAATATTAATTCTAAAGAACAACAATTTGTTTTTCTCTGTGATAATGATTACAGTTAGTACAGAATGAACACTGAGAATCAGATGCCATGATACATGTAAGTTACACAAAAGGTTTAATTTTTGCATTAAAATTAAATCATAAAGTTTATTTAAATGTGATACAAGTATGAGATTACAACTAAAATTAGTACCATAATCAGAGTGTGTTAAAAGGTAGTATCCTTAAAAGGTAGTATCTAGAATCTTTTATGAATTGGCTTTAGTGAAAGCCAGATAATAATCTAAAAATGTGCATTCATAAAACAGTTTCTACAACATTTTTCTGGACAAAGTTTAATGTAAAATATCTGACACATTTTTAAAAATAATAGTATGAGCCTAATTGAATATTATCTTTTAAAAATATTTTATTTATTTACTTGACAGAGAGAGAGAGCAAGCACAAGCAGGGGAGCAGCAGGCAGACAGAGGAGTGGGCTCCCTCCTGAATAAGGAGCCCAATGTGGAGCTTAATCCCAGGACCCCAGGGATAATGATCTGAGCTGAAAGCAGATGCCTGACAGTCTGAGCCACCCAGGTGCTGCTGAATATTACCATTTTTTAAAAAGATTTTATTTATTTATTTGAGAGAGAGCAGGAGTGGTGAGGTTGGGGATGCAGAGGGAGAGAGCAGACTCTCCGCTGAATAGGGAGCCCAATAAGGGGCTTCGTCCCAGGACCCTGGGATATAACCCGAGCTGAAGGCAGAAACTTAACTGACTGAGCCATCCAGGCAGCCCTTGAATATTACCTTAATTTAGATCATATTTCTCAACATTCTTAAGTGCCTTTTACACATTTTTATTTTTATAACATCGGATTAAGGTATTTTTGTATTTAACTAAAGGAACATGAGACTTCAGTTTTCTTGCTATATTGCCTAGAATTAAAATTTGGATGTTAGTAATACATATTTAAAGTGAGGTTTTCATTCTGATTAATGAACCAAAAGATGGCTTTCAGCAAATCCGTAAGAGTTCATTGCAAAGTATATGCAATTCCAAGATAATAATTTTATCCTAGATGCCTCTGGATAGTAAAGACCTCAACTCAAGCCAGGTCACACTAATATAAACTGGAGAATGCTACCATGATACATTAAGCTAGTAAGAATTTTGTACATGATGGGAGGAGGGAAAGAGGTATAACTCAGAAAAGGGGGCAAGATGAGTTAGAAATTTCATAAGCAGACAAAATAGCAGGGTTAAAAATTGCATTAAGTAGAGCTTCTGCTTCCAGAAGAAAGAGTAGACATACTTTTCTCCCTATTCCTCATTAACTACAAATCCTGAATATCATATGTAAAACAAAGAGGAATGCCGAAAAGTGGACAGAGAAGGCAGACCATACGGACCTTGGGACCTGAGCAACAACATGGCAATGAGTTACCTGGTTTTCTGGGTTTTCTCTGACTTTACATATTAAGGACGTGGAACTAGAGAAGCCAGAAATCCAGAAATGTCAAAGACAGATGCATAGGCAGACAGAAACCCCCTAAAAGCTTGCTCTTTCTAGCCAAAGGACTAAGAAAGCAGCAACCTAGTAAAACAGAAACCTTCAGGCAATAACTGTTCTACTCCTGCCAAACACCACAGAAAAAAAACTGTGGCTCTGCTCCCAACCACAACACCAAAAACAGTGGAAAGCCTTGACCTCCGTCCTTGCAAGAGATGCTCTAACTCCCCTGCTGGAGAGGTATCAGAGAGGTGGAGTAGGCAGTCAGGTCATAATCAGGACCCCATGCACTGTTGTACCAATGGAGATCACAGGACGGGCCTCTACTCCTCCCCTAGACACTGGTAGTAGAGGCCTAGAGGAGAGGAGAATCAGTACTTTTACCATTGTCAAGGAATGACAAAGCTACCCTCCCACCACAATGGTGTCATTGGAAGTCATGGGGAGCTGAAATTCCTAGCACCTGTAGCAGTTATGAGAGCTTTCCCTCACCTCGAGTGTCAATGGACATACAGCGGGAACCCGGACTTCTACCTCTACCTGACAGTAACGAGAAAAGCAGGACTGAGTAGAGGTGTACCCACTGGGTTAGAAGAAGCCATCTAAAAACAAGGTTTAAATAAGATCTAACATTTCATAATGTAACACCCAAAATGTCCAGGTTGCAATAAAAAAATGTTCAACATACAAAGAACAGGGAACATTTCAAGATGCTTTACCAACTGCAAAGGTAGAGGGAACAGAGTCTGTACGAGGCTATCCTTATTTTATTTTTTAAATTTAAATTTTGTTAGTTAAATACTGCATGATATTGGTTTCTGGAGTAGAATTCAGTGATTCATCACCTATGTACAACAGGTGCCCTCTTTAATGCCTATCACCCATCTAGTTCATCCTCCACCCACCTCCCGCCATCAACCCTCAGTTTGTTCTCTATCATTAAGAGTCATTTATGGCTTGTTTCCCTCTCTCCTTTTTTTTTCTTTTCCCCTTCCCCTATGTTCTGTTTTCTTTTTTAAATTCTACATATAAGTAAGATCATATGGCATTTGTCTTTGACAGGCTTATTGCACTTAGCATAATATACTCTAGGTCCATCCACATTGTTGCAAATGGCAAGATCTCATTATTTTTGATGGCTGAGTAATATTCCATTATCTATTCAACAGTCAATGGATATTTGGGCTGTCTCCATAGTTCGGCTATTGTTTATAATGCTGCTATAAACATTGAGATGCTGTATTCCTTCAAATCTGTATTTTGTATCCTTTTGGTAAACACTTAGTAGTGCAATTGCTGAATCATAGGGTAGTTCTATTTTTAACTTTTTGAGGAACCTCCAAACTATTTTCCAGAGTGGCTGCACCACTTTGTATTCTCACCAACCATGCAAGAGGATTTCCCTTTCTCCGCATCCTCACCAACACCAACATCACCCTGTTTCTTATGTTGTTAATTTTAGCCATTTTGACAGGTATAGGAAAACCTCATGGTTCTGGTTTGTATTTCGCTGAAGATGAGGGATGTTGAGCATCTTTTCATGTGTCTGTTGGCCATCTGAAAAACTATCCTTGCTCCTAACATGGACTGCAAGTATAGGAGGTCACTAAAACTACCCTCAGATTTCATAGTTCACTAAAAGTATTCACAGGAATCATTGAAAGTTGTGATAATCATGGTTATGATTTTTTTATAGGGAAAGAATATAGATTATAATCAACCAATGAAACAAGCACATAGAGCAGAGTCCAGGAAAAGTACCAAATGCAGAACTTCCAATGTCTTCTCCCCAGAGTCAGGATAATGTTACTCTCCAGATATTGATGTGTGACAACATGCACAGAATATCATCAATAAGGGAAACTTATCTGAGCCTTTGCTTGTATAAAATTTTTATTGGTGCTCAATCACGTACTGCCTATATGGCTATTAACCGCTAGCTCTTTCAGTGATGGAACTGATATTATGTGGCCCAAAGTCCCTATCACAAATCACAGTGTTAGACTCTCCAGTGGTCAAAGCCCTCAGGCAAAGACACACCTATCACACACAGAATTATAAGGGCTTAAAGTTCACTTTCTAGTAGCCAAAAGAATGGCCAACCCTCTTTTGGGGTAGGGTTAATTCTTCACTACAATGATGCTAACACAGATGAGAGAGATATTAGAATTATCTGTCAAAGATTTTAAGGTAGCCATGATTTAAAAAAAAAAAAAAAAGACTTAAATGAGCACTTATGGACATGCTTAAAGCAAATGAAAAACATCAGCACAGAAACAGAGGATTATTAAGAAAAATCAAGTGGAAATTTTAAAACTGAAAATTGTTTAAAAACTGCAATAAGAAGCCAAAGTATGAGTTCAACAGTAAAAAGTAGGAGACAAAGAAAAAGAAATCCATGAACTGGAAATTAGAACAATAGAAATTACCCAGTCTGACTAATACAAAATTGGTTGAAAAGAAATGAACAGAGTTTCAGAGACTTGTGGGATTATAACAAAAGAACTAATATTTGTATCATCAGAGTTTCAGAAAGGAGAGGAGAGAGAGGGCAGGCTGAAAAGTTTCTTGGAGAAACAACGGCTTTAAATTCTCAAATTTGCCTGGAGACATAAACTGCTGATTCAAAAATCTGAGCCTATCCAAACAGAATAAACTCAAAGAAACCCATGCCAAGTTTGACAGCATAGTCAAACTTATGAAACTGAACACAAAGGGAAGACCCTGAGAGCAGTGAGAGAGAAACGAAATCTCACCTATAGTGGGCAAACCATTCATACAGTAGCAGATTTCTTATCAGAAACCACAAAGAATGAAGGGGCACAATATTTTTCACATGTTGAAAGAAAAGTACTGTCAACCCTAATCCTATATTAGCAAAAATATCCATCAGGAATGAAGGGGAAACCAAGATTTCTCAAATGAAGGAGAACTAAAGATTTTTGTAAGCAGAACTACCCTGAAAGAATACTAAAGGAAACTCTAAACTGAAAGAAAACATTAAAAGAAAGAAACTTGGAACATCAGGAAGGAAGAATAAACACAGTAAGTAAAAAGCAGGATGAATACAATAGACTTTACTTCTGCTCTTGAGATTTCTGTTATGTTTGATAACTGAAATGAAAATTATAACAGTCTGATATGAGGCTAAATGTATATAGAGGAAATATCCTAACAATTATAAGTAGGGGATGATAAAGGGACATAAATGGTTATAAGGTGCTTATAATTTGTTATAACTAGTTAAAATGATGACACAAGTAGACTGTATAAGATATATATATAGAGGGATCTATAGAAGTATATATAGATACAACATAATACCTACAGAGACCATAAAAAAAAAGCTATATAAAGGGGTGCCTGGGTGGCTCAGTGGGTTAAGCCTCTGCCTTTGGCTCAGGTCATGAGTCTTTGGCTTAGGGTCCTGGGATTGAGCCCTGCATTGGGCTCTCTCCTCAGCAGGGAGCTTGCTTCCCCCTCTCTGCCTGCTTCTCTGCCTACTTGTGATCTCTCTCTCTCTGCCAAATAAATAAATAAAATCTTTTTTTTAAAAAAAACTATATAAAGAGATATATTCAAAAATACTATAGAAGAATCAAAGTAAAATTCTAAAAATATACATGAATATCTCAGAAAGCAGATAATGCAACATAATAGAAACTCAGAAATAGATTCACATCAGAATGCCCAGCTGAGTTTTGACAAAAGTGCAAAAGCAATTCAATAGGAGAAACATAGCCTTTTTAACAAATGATGCTGAAGCAATTGGACATTCATAGACAGACAAAGAAGTTGAACTCAGATCTCACACTATACACAAAAATTAACTCAAATTTGTCAAGGACTAAAATGTCAACATACAATCAAAAATTTTTATTTTAAAAAGTAGGGGTTAATCTTCAAGATCCAGAGCTAGGTAAAGAATTCTTAGACACCAAAAGTATTATCCATAAAAGAAAAAAATGGATCAATTGGATTTCAAGATGACAATTTTGATTTCAAAATTTCAAAATGACTCTTGCTCTCCTAACGAAACTATTAAAAGGATGAAAAGACATGACAGAGTGAGAAAGAACATTTGCAAACGTATATCTGACAAAAGACTGGTATCTAGAATAAGATAAAAACTCTCAAAATTCAATGGTGAGAAAACAATCCAATTAGACAATAGACAAAAGACATGAAGAGACATTTCACTGAAGAGTAAATATATATATATATATATATATATATATATATATATGGCAAATAAGCACATGAAAAGATATTTAACATCTTTATATGGGCTGCCAAATAGAGCACAATATTTAAAATCTTTAGTCATTAGGGAAAACCTAATTAAAACCACAGGGCACCTCATGGCTCAGTAGGTTAAGCACCTGGCTCTTGACTTCAGCTTGGGTTATGATCTTAGGGCTGTGAGGTGGAGCCCTGCATCTGGCTCCCATTCAGTGAGGAGTCTGATTGGGATTCTCTCCCTTCCCCTCTGTTCCTCCCTCTGCTGGTACTCAATCTCTCTCTCTTTAATTAATCAATTAATTAATCAATTAATTTTTAAAAAAATAAAACAAAATAGGGGCCCTTGGGTGACTCAGTTTGTTAAGCGGCTACCTACAGCTCAGGTCATGATCCCAGGGTCCTGGTATTGAGCCCCACGTCAGGCTCCCTGCTTGGTGGGGAATCTGCTTCTCCCTCTCCCTCTGCCATGCTGCTCTCCTTACTTGTGCTCTTTCTCTCTCTGT
Organism: Mustela nivalis; assembly: GCF_964662115.1. Lineage (NCBI taxonomy): Eukaryota > Metazoa > Chordata > Mammalia > Carnivora > Mustelidae > Mustela > Mustela nivalis. Next base: position 43,038,036 of record NC_139024.1, on the reverse strand, counting down.
CAAATAATTGAATAAAATCTTTTTAAAAAATTTTTTAAAAAATAATACCACAATCAGAATCCCTACATATTTGTCAGAATTGCTAACATTAAAAATAATGACAGGACCAAATGCTGGTAAGGATATATAGAAACTGGACCATTCATATTGCTGGCAGGAATGTGAATGGTATGGTCAGTCTGCAAAACAGTTTGGGAGCTTTTTTAAAAGCTAAAACTATAACTACCTTAAGATCTTGTCTTTGCACTCCTATGCATTTATCCTAGAGAAATGAAAACTTATATTCATAAAAAGCATACACATGATTATTTATAGCAGCTCTATTTGTAATGGCTCCAAACTGGAAACAACCCAGATGTGTCCCAACAAATGAATGGGTAAGCAAACTGCGGTATTGGATATAATGGAACATTTGTCGGCAACAAAGAATCAAACGGTTGATGAACACAACCTGGATGAAGTAGGCTGAGTGAAAAAGCCAACTCCACAAGTCTACAAACTGTGATTCCATTTATATAACATTCATGAAATGACACAATTGTAGGAATGAAGAACAGATAAGTAGTCACCATGCATTAAGAAGGTTGTGGGCTATAAGGGAAGTGATGTTACTATAAAATAGCAGAGGGCAGGATTTTTGCGCTGGTGGAAACATTCTGTATCTCAACCATTTCAATATTGGGATAGTGATTTATGCCATAGTTTTATGTTTCCATTCAGGGAACGTAAGTAAAAGTTATAGGGAGGGGATCTCTATTATTCACACAGGATCTCTTTGTATTATTTCCTACAATTACATGTTCAAATCTTCAAAATAAGAAGGTTAATTCTGGGGCTCCTGGCTGGCTCAGTTGGTAGAGCATGGGACTCTTGATCTTGAGGTAGTGAGTTTGAACCCTATGCTGGGCAGAGAGATTACTTAATTTAAAAAGAGGTTAATTTTTAAAAATTGAATTGACTAATAAAAGGTGTAATATTTAATGATTAGGACTGGATAGTAAAAGACAGAATTGGTTTGCTTCGTAAAGTTTGTATTTATGAAATCTTCACTTAAAACTAAGCAATAGGTATTTTTTGGTGAGCCAGATTACCATGAAACAAAACTTTTATAAAGAGCTTTGGAGACTACATTTTAACTTTCTCAATGTAGACCAGTAACACCAACCCCCCAACCAAAATTTTCCTACAGTGAATATCTTTATCAAGGGAATGTTGAGCAGTTAAAAGCTATTTTCTTCTATGAACTTAGAAGTATCATGCCACATCCTCAAATCCAAAGTGAAATGAATCAACCTAAACATTACATAAGCATTTATACAACATAAATCGGTAGCCAGTTATTTCAAGTAGCTATATCGAATGCAGTATTTCACTCATTCTTAGTAGAATAATGCATTCTAATAATGAAAATAAATGTTTGAACTACACTGAATATTTTAAGTAATACTTAAATGAAACACCAAAAATATTGATATTGTTGTTTTAAAAATTTGTCTTCTTGGATAAAAGGATAATCACATTAATAATTATTCATTATATAATAAGAGTATCCAGGATCTATAAAGAACTCCTCAAACTCAACACACACAAAACAGGCAATCATATCAAAAAATGGGCAGAAGATATGAACAGACACTTCTCCAATGAAGACATACAAATGACTATCAGACACATAAAAAAATGTTCATCACTAGCCATCAGGAAGATTCAAATTAAAACCACATTGAGATATCACCTTATACCAGTTAGAATGGCCAAAATTATCAAGACAGGAAACAACATCTGTTGGAGGGGATGTGGAGAAAGGGGAACCCTCTTCCACTATTGGTGGGAATGCAAGCTGGTGCAACCTCTTTGGAGAACAGTGTGGAGATTCCTCAAGAAATTAAAAATAGAAATTCCCTATCCCTGCAATTGCACTACTGGGTATTTACCCCAAAGATACAGGTGTAGTGAAAAGAAGGGCCAGCTCTTCCCCAATGTTTATAGCAGCAATGGCCACGGTCGCCAAACTGTGAAAAGAACCAAGATGCCCTTCAATGGATGAATGGATAAGGAAGATGTGGTCCATATACACTATGGAGTATTATGCCTCCATCAGAAAGGACGAATACCCAACTTTTGTAGCAACATGGACGGGACTGGAAGAGATTATGCTGAGTGAAATAAGTCAAGCAGAGAGAGTCAATTATCATATGGTTTCACTTGTTTGTGGAGCATAACAAATAGCATGGAGGACATAGGGAGACAGAGAGGAGAAGGGAGTTCCTATCATACTTTCAATAGACTTAGTGTGTAGAGGGGTTTAAAACCTTTTGAAACCTGATAAAAACTGTTATCCCTCTCCAAAAAATATTTACATACACTCAAAACTTTGCATTCAAAATCAAAGGACTCAGAGATTATCTGAAATTCATCATGTAACTAAGTAACTAAGGGTAAGTTTCCATAGAGTAGAGGAGTATAGAAAAAGAACTCTTAAAAATAGCATACAACTGCTCTTTCGAACCCAGAACTGTGTGAACACCAGTAATAATCCCCTAGGAACACAAACAAGTATACTTCCTTTTCTCTACTTCATGGCTATAGGTTTATTAGAGATTAACAGAAACTAACAGGTCTAAAAGTTTGGTGAGACCATCTACTCCCACCTCTTTATCAGTAAGGAAAATGAGACCTATAGGATAAGTCATTTTCCCAAGACAATATCATTAGTTAGTGGCAAAGCATGGCTTATGAACTCTGGTCTGTGAATTTTGGATCAGACCAGAGCTCATAAGCCATGCTTTCTCCCCAGGAAAAGAAAGATCATATTCTCAGGTCCCGGTCTCTAATGTTAGTGCTTGTATGCTAGAACCACAAAACTGTAGGGATGGGATGCCTGGGTGGCTCAGTTGGTTAAGCGGCTGCCTTCGGCTCAGGTCATGATCCCAGCGTCCTGGGATCAAGTCCTACATCGGGCTCCTTGCTCCGCAGGGAGCCTGCTTCTCCCTCTGACTCTTCCTTCCACTCTGTCTGCCTGTGCTTGCTCTCATTCACTCTCTCTCTGACAAATAAATAAATAAAATCTTTAAAAAAAAAAAAACTGTAGGGATTAGAAATATTTGAAGTACCGATCTACAATTTTACATACTTCTTGGAAACGTCCCATTGGGGAATTGCATATTTGGGGGCTAAGGTTAATAGCATCAAAATCTATCTTGCCAGTATGGAAATTAGGACCTGAATTAAATGGCTGGACCCTCTGGCAATGGAAAGAGTGTATCTGTTAGGCAAATCTAGTGCTGAAAGGCTGTGCCATTGGTATTTACAACCTTGATGAATTTACTGACTCAGTCATGGAGATTGAAATTTGCAGCCTTGTAAACTGAATCAGTCAACATTCCTAGTGTAATATTAGCTCTCAGGGGCTGCCACACATTAACCAAGCTTTCCAAGACTGAAACATAGAAGCGAATTTGTTAAATTGCAATGAGAAATATACAGTGCCATGATCTGCCCTAGGGCAAATCTATAAGTCAAATCCTCATCAGAAAGTTGTTTATAAAGTTTGAGTCCAAATAAGATCAGTTAGATGAACTCAAGACAACAGGCTAAGTGGTCCAAATTACGTATCTCACGGTAGGGATTGTATTGCCAATGAAAAACAATCCTTAAATTTAATCTCTTACTAAAGGTTTTGTAATTTAAATCTTAAGGCTTTATTACCTACTTTAGGCAAATTCCAAGTAAATTGGGGGTCCTTCTCTTTGACCCTATGCTTAAATTAAGCACAAAGGTAGATGTGTAATCTGCCAACAGCAAATTCCCCCTGTATTCAAAACCATCTATGCAGGGAAAGAAATCTCCCGAACCCAGCTTCTGGAGTGTTCATTCCATGACCTTGTTCTCACCTTCATTCAGCCCAGGGGTAAGGGACAGAAAACCAGAACTGACTAATTGGAAGTAAGATTCAATTTGTCTTCTAAGTATAAGGAATGTTGGGAATTTTAAAATTAATTTATTATTTTTCTTTCTGAAAATGTCTTCATGCCTATACTATTGTTACCTATACTTTATTATATCTACTTTACTGTAAGTACACAGGATTAGAGAGACCTTGGACCACATGGCTACTCATTGAGTCAATTACTTCACCTTACAGATGATGAGAAAGAGATCTAATAATTCTCATTAACTTGTCCAAAAACATGCAGCTTTTCAGGAGCGAATTAGGACTGAAACTTGGCATCAGTTCTGTCCTTAGACACAGGTAAGCACCTCAGGGGATCCCCTCTCCTCAGAATGTTCTGAATTTCTTCTAGTGCCTGAGACTGACCAACAATGCTATTTGACAAGAGTGTCTTGATCCTCAAGGGGAAGCACATGAGCCTCATTACCCTGTTTTGTCTCCAAGCCTCTGTATATCCTTCTACCCTACACAGAGCATCAAGCAGATGTCCTGAGAAGTTCTAACACATGAGCATGTAGGGTTGCCCCAGACCCACATGACTGGACCCCAATTCCAGGAGGTGGTCTGATAAGCAGATTGCTTTTATTATCCAGTGTGGTTCTTATTTAGCGGAGGTCATGCAAGGATAGGCATCAAAATGGTCCTGGCATGACGATTTAGATAACTTTCATTCACAGAAGATACAGGATGAGTTCAGAGTTCTGGTTCATAGACTGTCTACTGTTAACACTTTGGACTGAGCCATATGTGTGGACTTATGTTTTGACTATCACTTAATCATGTTCCAACCACAGTGCTACCTCCTGTCTGCAGTACTGAAGGGTGGTAAAGGCAGCAGCAGGCATTCTTTATACCATGCATCTCCTGCCAATGGCTCTACAGGCCCTCATCCCCTCTAGAGGCTCCAAGCCACTGGTCAGTCCTTTGGGTTACTACTCCTATATCCTTTAAGGGCTTATGAAATCATTGCTCTGCAAAGTCTATGGGCCTTACCAATTAATGTTCTTTCTAGCCACCAGTCAATACAGTGATGGCATGCTGAGACCAACATTACAAATGAGATTGATCTTCTCACTCTACAGAAAACTCCCAGGCTATCTTCTCTGGTAATGTATCGAAGGTAGCAGTATGATTAGTACTAAAATAGACCACAGTCTAGACATATAGTTATTATAGCCTAAATAGTTCAAGAGAAGACAGAATTGAAAGCTGTGTTCTGTATTTTCACAATAAAACTCCAAATGGAAAAATTTACTATGAACAGAAATAAGTTATTGTTCATTTTTTCTTAAAGTAGGAAGGTATGAAATGAGTCATGAATGGAAGATTTGATAATAAAGAAGAAGATGATTCCTGGACCTCAACAGAAGAATAAGGGACTTAGACACTACAAAGTATATTTATGTACACTGATTGGACAATAAATAAATACTAAGTATCTCTTACATATTCATTTGTCTAAATCTTTATTGATAAGACCCTGTATAATACCTGGACTAATGAATTTTATAGTACATTTTATATCAAATGGCTTTTAAAGACACAGGTCTACAAGACGTATTTCTCTAGGACCTCATACAGTGTAGGGACAACCATGCCTGGGATTCCTCTATCTTAGCTAAAGGTTTTCAATTTTATAAAACATTATCTTTGATCTTACATCATCCAGACTTTAGTTATAGCACTGACTATAACTTGCCATGGATAACACTTGGATGTTTAAAAGGTAGCATCCCAATAAGACAGCAAAGTCTTTGTGCACATAAACCATAATTTATTTCATCTCTGCAATCCCCAAGCACCAGTAATTTTCATAGTCAAAATTAAGTGGAGACTTCTGCTCCCAGGAAGATGGAGTAGGCATCTTTTCCCCGTTATTCTCAGTGAGTATAAATAGAAAACCCTAGGTATACATACAAAACAAACATAAGAACACTGTAGGAGAAGAAAAGAAGGTAGACTGGCTAGAGACCTCAGAATCTTAGGAACCACATGGTAGTGGGTTCCCTGGGTTTCTCTTTTTGCCTCATATTGTCCCAGACATGAAGCTACAGAAGTTAGCAACTGAGAAATGCAGACCCAAAAGCCCGAATAGAAGGTTATTCTCTCTAGCCCAAGGACCAGCTAAAGGGCAACCTAGTTACAGAGAAATCTTTTAAACCATAGCTGCCCACTAAAACCACCCCTAGTGCGCATCAGTGAAGATCACATGGGAATCTGGAATTCCCAATCCTAATTGGCAGTAAGGGTATACTTCTATTTCTATTTGGCAGTAAAAAAAAAAGTAGCACCCGTGTTCCCCTGCCACAGTAGTATCAGAATTTCCCAGCTGAAATAAGAGACTTATTAAGATCCAGACTCTTGAATCATCATACCACAATAGTCCAGGATTCTGTAAAGAACCAATCATGACAAAGAGCCAGGAAAATCTCAAACTGAATTTAAAAGATAATAAATAAATAAATAGGCAATTAATAAATGTCACACCAAAATGACACAGATATCAGAATTATCTGACAAACATTTTATAGTAGCCATGATAAAATGCTTGAGTGAGTGAGTAATTACAAACATATGTGAAACAAGTGAAAAAATAAAAAGCTTCAACAAGGATATAGAAAATCTAAACAAAATAAAAGAAGATAGTTATAAACCAATTATACTTCAGTAAAACTGAGAAGGAAAAAAAGAAAGAAGAGATGTAAAGAAGAATTAAATGGAAATTTTAGAACTCAAAAATAAAATAACCAAAATTAAAAGTACAATGGAAGGGCTCAACAGCAAATGTGCTCTGGAGAATATAGAAGAATCAGTGAATTAGAAGTTTGAACAATAAAAATTGCTCAGTCAGAACAATAGAGAACAAATAAGCTGAAAAACAAAATGAATAGAGTTTCAGACACCTGTGTGACTATAACAGAAGATCTAATATTTGTGTCACTGGAGATCCAGAAATGGGGGTGGGGGAAGATAGGGGACTAAAAAAATACTCAAAAAAATAATGGCTGAAAACTTTTGAAAATCTGGCAACAGATACAAATGTACAGATTCAAGAAGCTGAGAAAATCCTGAGCAGGATAAACTCAAAGAAATCAATTCCCACAACATATCATAATTAAACTTCTGAAAAATAAAGACAAAGGAAAAAAATCTCCACAACCTGATGAAAATACCTTACCTATAAGGGAAAAACAATTAAAATGTCAGCAGATTTCTTATCAGAGACCATGAAGACCAAAAGGAAGTGGTACAATATTATTCAAGTGCTGAAAGAAAAGAAATCAACCCAGAATCCTATAACTAGCAAGATATTCTATGGGAATGAAGTAGAAAGCAAGATATTCTCCAATAAGGGAAAATGGGAAAATTTGTCATAAGCATCAACACAAAAGAATGGTAAAGGGAGTTTTATATACAGAAAGAAAAAAAAATGCAATAAGGAACCTTGGAACGTTAAGAAGGAAGAAGGAAAAGGTAGCAAAAATATAGGTGAGTTTACAATTGTTTTTTGTTTGTTTGTTTGTTTGTTTCCTGAGTTTTAAAATATATGTTTCACAATTGAAACAAAATATAACACTATCTGATACAGTGTTCAGCAGGCAAGTTCCATACAGGTTTTTTTAGATTTACCTAAATGTTTCTTTGCTTTTGTCTTGTGCAAATGTAATGTATTTTTAACTCCAGTAACTATGTTTTCACTACTACTATATGGAAATGCTATTGATTTGCATATTTATCTATATCCTAAGACCTTGCTGAACTTATTAATTAGTTCTAGGAGGTTTTTTTTTTTTTTTTTTTTTTTTAGATTGCTTGGGATTTTCTATTTAGATAATCATGTCATTTGCAAATAGGAACAACTTTATTTCCTCTTTCCTAATTTGTATATCTTTTATTTTCTTTTCTTGTCTTACTTCAATGTCTTGGTTGATAGAAGACACAAATTATCAATATCAGAAAAGAAACAGAGGTCATCGCTACTGATCTCATTAAAAAAGACCTTAAGAGGAAAAAAAGAAACATTAATAAGGAAGTAAAGGAGTACTGTGAACAACACTATGTCCACAAACTTGATACTCAGATGAAATGGATTACTTCCTTGAAAGACATAAACTACCAAAATTTACAAAGGAAAAAAGGGCAATCTGAATATGCCTGTATCTAGTAGAGAAACTGAGTCAATAATTGCTTTCCCAAAAATGAAACACCAGATTCTTCGATTTCACTAGTAAATTCTACAAAACATTTAAAGAACAAGTGATATAAATTCTTCATAATGTCTTACAGAAGATAGAAGCAAAGATAACACTTCTGAACTTTCTATGGAGCCAGTATTATCCTAACACCAAAACTGGTTAAAATGTCACAAAAAAGGTAAACTACCTACAATGTCTCTTATGAACAAGGATACAAAATCTTCTTCAAAATTATAGCTAGTGTAACCTAAATACATAAAAAGAATTATACAGCACAAAAAAGTAGTATTTATTCCAAATATGTGAGTCTAGTTCAATATTTAAAAAATCAATTCATTTATTCCACCTCATCAAGAGGTTAAAAAAGGAAAAATCATATGATTAAATCAATTGATACAAAAACATATATGGTAAAATATGACAACCATTCATGATTAAAAAAAAAAAAAGATTCTTAGGAAAGGGGATGGGATGGAATCCCTCGGCTTCATGAAGAACACCACAAAATTCTAGAGCTGTCTTACTTCATCATGGGAAACTAGACTCTTCCTGAGATCATTAACAAGGCAAGGATGGCCCTCCTTACCACACCTACTCTACATCATACTGAAAGTCCTAGCTCAGCATAATAAGACAAGAATAATGAAACAAAATGTGTATATATTGAGAAAGAAGAAATAAAACTGTAGTTTTATTGATAACTGAAGCAAAATATAATACTGTCTGATGTAGTATAAATTGTCAAAACTCTTTTAGTTCTCTATTTGCAGGTGACATATTTGCCATAGAGAAAATCATATGGACCCTTCCCCCACAAAATAAAACAGAACAAAACTCCTGGAACTAATAAGTAATTATTTCAAGGTCACAGGATACAAGGATAATATACAAAAGTCAATTAATTTATAATATGCATCAAAAAAATGAAATTTAAAATTAACAAGCTCACAAAACCCAAAAGTGAGAAAAGGCAACAATCCAATTAGACATGGGCAAAAGACGTGAAGAGCTATTTCATCAAAGAAGACACAAAGATAGGCGTCTGGGTGGCTCAGTGGGTTAAGCCTCTGCCTTTGGCTCAGGTCATGATCCAGGGGTCCTGGGATCAAGGTCTGCATCAGGCTCTCTGCTCAGCGGGGAGCCTGCTTCCCTCTCTCTCTCTGCCTGCCTCTCTGCCTACTTGTGATCTCTCTCTCTCTCTGTCAAATAAATAAAATCTTAAAAAAAAGAAGAAGAAGAAGACACAGATTACAAATAAGCATGTGAAAAGATGCAATATCATTAACTATTAGGGAATTATAAATTAGAACCACAATGATATACTACTACATACCTATTAGAATGGTTAAAATAAAAAAAATAGTGACTTTAGTGCTTGTGAGGATATAGAGAAATTGTATCATTCATACATTTCTGGTGGAACTATAAAATAGTACAGCTCCTCTGGGAAATGGCTTGACAGTCTCTTTAAAAACTAAACATGCAACTATCACATGCAATTGCACTTCTGGGAATATATCCCAAAGAAATGAAGACTTATATACATACAAAAATCTTTGTGCAAATGTTTATAGTAGGTTTATTTATAATGGCTGAAACCTGAAGTAATTTAGATATTCTTCAATGGGCTAATGGTTAAACTATTTACAATCATACCACAGAATTCTGGTTGGCAATCAAAAAAAATGAATTACTGATACCTGCAACAACCTAATTGAATCTCTAGAAAATAATGCTGACTGGAAAAAGCCAGTCCCAAAAGGTTATATAATGTGTCATTCCATTCATGAAATGACAAGACTATAGAAATGGAGAACAGATTAGCAATTACTAGGGATATGGAAGGGTAAGGAGTAGGAGGGAAGTAAGTTGTGGCTTTAAAAGAGTGACATGAGGGAATCTTGGTGGTGATGTAGATGTTTCTATCTTGACTGTATCAATGTCAATATTCTGACTGTTACATTGTACTATGGTTTTTCAAGATGTTACTATTGGTGGAATCTTGGTAAGGCTACCCAGGATTTCTATAATTTTTTTACAACCGTATATGAATCTACAATTATCTCAAAATGAGAAGTTTTGTTATAAATTCAATGAACACTTGTTCAATCAAATCAAATCTAAAGAAAGAATTTCCGTTTAACTATTTTCCCAAGGCTGCAACACACCCACACATTCATGCACACATAATAAAATGAAAACATGTTACAATGTATTTCCAAACAATTTGTATCACCTGAGGAAATTCATTATATCTCATATGAATAGTATCTGTTTAAAACTCTAACTTTGCATACCCAGAACCTAGGAAGTATGACAAAATCAGACAATGGCTTGAAGATAAATGGAATAGGGCCCTATTTCTTCTTTCTTTTCCTGTTCCTGATTTTTATATTTATACCTTTGTGAATTTTAAGTATGTTTGCCATAAACTGAGATTTTTGATACTTTCCCTATCTGATAATACACACAATAGTAAGAAAACAGAAAATGCCCAAGAGGGTAAATAGATGTGGACTTAAAAGTACTCTGGCCTAGAGAGATTACATTGACAATAATAAATAAAACTGATATCACTAAGTCAATGACATTTGGAAAGTTAATCAATCACGGAAAGTTTTAACCTAGGAATACTAAAATTAAAAACTTTCATCCCTGGTCCTTCCATTAAAAAAAGTTAAGATTGAGTGGCTGATTCTCATTATTATTTAATTCTAAACACTCATATATTTTCTTTTAAAATTATAAGATGAAGTGCACTGATTTAACTTTGAGACAAAATATTAATTTGAGACAGGAAAAAAATTCTAAATTCTTCAAAGTAATTTCATTAATTCACTCCATATTTAATGTGCACCTATTAAGTTATAAGTACACCTATTATGTGCACCTATTGTGTTATTTAGGATACATGGTGAACAGAATAGACTATTCCTTGCCCTTAATCCCTGCCTTCATGGAATACTTAAATTCTAGCCATAGTCATTCTAGGGAAAATACATTAAGAACCACTTTTATATGTATATATGAAATTGAAGTATAGTTAATATACAATATATTTATTTTAGGCATACAACATAAGAACCATTTTTACGTTATTGACAGTTCTGCAAACATGGCAAGGCTGAATTTCTGTTGCTTTGGAAACCATGATTTGCTTAAGTCTTTTCTAATCTCGTTCATAATAGCTCAGAACTATAAATGTTTATCAACAGGTAAATGAATAAACAAACTGTGCTATATTTATACTTGGAATTATCACCCATATATAAAAAGAGAATATATAAAAAGAGAATGAACTGCTCTTATAGGCAACAAAAAGGATGAATTTCAAAAACACTATTCTGGTCAAAAGTTGCCAGACACAAAAGAGTACATATCATATAATTCTATCACATGAAACTCCAGAGAAGATAAGTCTACTCTATAGTAACAGAAAGCATATCAGTGACAGCTCAGGGCTCAGCTTGAAGGAAAATGACAGGAAAAAAGAAAAATGAAAGAAACGGTTTATATCTTGAATATGGTGTTGGTTACATGGGAGTATAAATTTGTAAGAACTCATCAAAATGTACTTAAAATGAATGAATTTTATATGTAAATTGGTCTTCAATAAAGTAAACAATAAAGAAAATCATATTACAAAATAAAATAAATGAACTGACTCTTAGAATTAACAGAATAAATGAGAAAAGCACATAATCATGAAATTAGATGCAGAAAAAACATTTGACAAAATCAAAACTCACTCGTGATTTAAAAAAGAAGAAAACCTTTTAACAAATACAGATAGAAGCCTATCTAAAAAACATGCAAAAAAATAAGAAAATCTCCTTCAATAAAGTTTGGAAGCTCCCCTCTGGAGTTGGAATATGAAATAATGTCTATTATTATTACTTCTTCTCAGTATTGTATTGGATGTTCTAGCCAGTATAGTAAGACTGGGCAAAGAAATAAAATTCCGAGGATTATAAAACAACAAAACTATCATTATTCACACACAACATTATTGCTTATATTGAAAATTTAGAAGAATCTATAGATAAATGAAATTTAACAATATCTTTAGGACAATATATGAATTAGTTATATGCCTATATGTTTAAAACAGATATTTGGAAAGGAAGTTTTTAAATATGTGTCAACTACAAATATTTCATGCTCATCTCAACTTATCAATAACCAATGTTGTGACTGGAACAGCCCTTGTGTTTGTTATGATTGCATGATGTCCTATGGCAATAACCATCAGAAAACTTCGAGGGAAAAAAAAATTTATTACTCACAGTTCCTAGAAAGCACATAGCACGTTTGGGGCCAGAAAGGTTATGGGAGAGGGGAGTTGTGAGCACATGGCCTGGGGTTCTGCTTTTATGGGGGCTGAGAGTGATGGTATGCCTCACAGATGCTTCTTATGATTTCAATCTCCTTTTTATTTGTTAAAGCTTGTTTTGTGACCCTACATAAAATCTGTCTCAGGGAATATTTTGTGCACATTAAAAAAAAAATGTGTATTTGGGTGCTTTTGGATGGAATGTTCTGTATATATCTCTTAAGTCCATTTGGTCTATAGCATTATTCAGGCCATTTCCTTCTTAATTTTGTCCCTGGATGATGTATTCAAATTTGAAAGTCAGGTATTGAAGTCCTCTATTATTCTTATAGTGCTATTTCTTCAGCTGTGTTAACATTTGCCTTAAATATTTGGTGCTCCCATGCTGAGGGCACACATATTTACTTTAAAAAGATAAAATGTTTTGCATTAGTGTAAGGTGGGTGTAGCGCCTGCCAAGTCTCTGGAAGGGATCCTGCCTGATCACGGGCTAGGCTCCTGGGTTGGCAGAGCTGGCCCCAGACCAGGCTGAGAGGGCTGAACTCCAAGGCTGTTTCAGATTTTATAGCCAAGATTGAGATTTGCAGCCTGGCTTTCACGGCATGAATCAGCAGTTCCCTGGGCAGACTGGACTGCATCCTGACCATGACTGTTGAGGCTGGAGCTGAGAATAGGACTGTTTCAGGATATCCTGAGGAGCAGTAGTGTCTCCCCCTGGGTCCCTGTACTGGCAGGACTGCTGGTGGAGTGTGGCTGGCAGCGTTGAGAGCCCGGTTACAGGGCCCTTTCAGAAATCTACAGTCTGAAAGAGTTTGGTGTGCTCACCTCTAAGGGCTGAGAGGAGATGGATCTGGTTTCAGGGGCCACCTCACAGTACACAGCCAGGACTGAGTTCTGTAAGGTTGTTACTCATGGGTGGACATGATTTCTCCTCAGTCTTTTCTTGTATGGTTGTGGGTGACAGTACCAAGGCTGGGGCTACAGAGTTGTTTTCAGGTCTGTAGCTGGATCACAGCTGGGATCACGGGATCACCATTACCAAGTCAGTCGCCCAGGTGCAGGCTTACCTTCTGAGAAGGGCTCTCTTCAGTGTTGGACTGTATCAGGGTTTCACCATTAAAAGTGCCAAATGATCATTGAGGGAAGCTGAGTGAAGGGTACACGAGAACTCACTGCGCTAGTTTTGCAATTTCTTGTAAGTCTGAAATTACTTCAAAGCAAAATATTTACTTAAAAATCAACAAAAGTATTATTTAAGAATTCATTGGCCATAATCTCTTCCAGTCCCGTCCATGTTGATACAAAAGTTGGGTATTCGTCCTTTCTGATGGAGGCATAATACTCCATAGTGTATATGGACCACATCTTCCTTATCCATTCGTCCGTTGAAGGGCATCTTGGTTCTTTCCATATTTTGGCGACCATGGCCATTGCTGCTATAAACATTGGGGTACAGATGGCCCTTCTTTTCACGACATCTGTATCTTTGGGGTAAAAACCCAGGAGTGCAATGGCAGGGTCATAGGGAATTTCTATTTTTAATTTCTTGAGGAATCTCCACACTGTTCTCCAAAGTGGCTGCACCAACTTGCATTCCCACCAACAGTGTAAGAGGGTTCCCTTTCTCCACATCCCCTCCAACACAACCACCTTACACCAGTTAGAATGGCCAAAATTAGCAAGACAGGATGTTTCCTGTTTCCTGTCTTGATGTTTCATCAGGAAACACCCTGTCTTGCTAATTTTGGCCATTCTAACTGGTGTAAGGTGGTATCTCAATGTGGTTTTAATTTGAATCTCCCTGATGGCTAGTGATGATGAACATTTTTTCATGTGTCTGATAGCCATTTGTATGTCTTCATTGGAGAAGTGTCTGTTTATATCTTCTGCCCATTTTTTGATATGATTGTCTGTTTGGTGTATGTTGAGTCTGAGAAGTTTATTATAGATCCTGGATATCAACCTTTTGTCTGTACTGTCATTTGCAAATATCTTCTCCCATTCCGTGGGTTGCCTCTTTGGTTTTTTGACTGTTTCCTTTGCTGTGCAGAAGTTTTTGATTTTGATGAAGGCGCAAAAGTTCATTTTCGCCTTTGTTTCCTTTGCCTTTGGAGACATATCTTGAAAGAAGTTGCTGTGGCTAATATCAAAATGGTTACTGCCTATATTCTCCTCTAGGATTCTGATGGATTCCTGTCTCATGTTGAGGACTTTTATCCATTTCGAGTTTATCTTTGTGTAAACTTTGTGTAAACAGTGTAAGAGAATGGTCGAGTTTCATTTTTCTACATATAGCTGTCCAGTTTTCCCAACACCCTTTATTGAAGCGACTGTCTTTTTTTCCATGGTATATTTTTTCCTGTTTTGTTGAAGATTATTTGACCATAGAATTGAGGGGCCATATCTGGGCTCTCTACTCTGTTCCACTGGTCTATGTGTCTGTTTTTATGTCAGTACCATGCTGTCTTGGTGATCACAGCTTTGTAGTAAAGCTTGAAATCAGGAAAGGTGATGCCCCCAGTTTTGTTTTTCTTTTTCAACATTTCCTTAGCAATTCGGGGTCTCTTCTGATTCCATACAAATTTTTGGATTATTTGCTCCAGCTCTTTGAAGAATATTGGTGGAATTTTGATTGGAATGGCATTAAAAGTATAGATTGCTCTAGGCAGTATAGACATTTTAACAATGTTTATTCTTCCAATCCAAGAGCATGGAATGGTCTTCCATCTTTTTGTGTCTTCTTCAATTTCTTTCATGAGTGTTCTGTAGTCCCTCGAGTATAGATCCTTTACCTCTTTGGTTAGGTTTATTCCCAGGCATCTTATGGTTCTTGGTGCTATAGTAAATGGAATCAATTCTGTAATTTCCCTTTCTGTACTTTCATTGTTAGTGTATAAAAAAGCCACTGATTTCTGTACATTGACTTTGTATCCTGCCACATTGCTGAATTGCTGTATGAGTTCTAGTAGTTTGGGGGTGGAGTCTTTTGGGTTTTTCATATAAAGAATCATGTCATCTGCGAAGAGAGAGAGTTTGACTTCTTCATTGCCAATTTGGATACCTTTTATTTCTCTTTGTTGTCTGAATGCTGTTGCTAGGACTTCTACTTCTATGTTGAACAAGAGTGGTGAAAGTGGGCATCCTTGTCATGTTCCTGATCTCAGTGGGAAGGCTGAAAGCTTTTTCCCATTGAGGATGATATTTGCTGTGGAAGAGATTATGCTGAGTGAAATAAGTCAAGCAGAGAGAGTTAGTTATCATATGGTTTCACTTATTTGTGGAGCATAACAAATAGCATGGAGGACAAGGGGAGTTAGAGAGGAGAAGGGAATTGAGGGAAATTGGAAGGGGAGGTGAACCATGAGAGACTATAGACTTTGAAAAACAATCTTAGGGTTTTGAAGGGGCGGGGGAACCAGATGGTGGGTATTGGAGAGGGCACGGATTGCATAGAGCACTGGGTGTGGTGCAAAAACAATAAATACTATTAACACTAAAAATAAATTTAAAAATTAAAAAAAAAAGAAAAAAAGAAGTTAGCTTAAATATATATATATATATAACGTTAATTAAAGACATTTGCAAGAAGTGACCTTACTAAGTAAGGGACATGCTGGAGACAAGAAATATTTTTAGAAATTTAATTTGAATGGACTTACGATTAGAAAGGAGCAAATGTTTTAGGAACTCAATGATACTTGATTTGGGCAGCCAATCTCTTATTAAAACTTAAATCATCAAAAAAAAAAGAATTCATTGGTAATGTATATTATTTTTGTTAAGTGTGTGCTATGCATTTTTGGTATCAGTTTAATCCATAGAAGTGTATATAATCATATATGTGCATCAGGGCCAAGTGTAGGCACAAAACTTAAAGAAGGCACTTGCTCTCAGGCTCGTGCAAGTGTCTCACGCTAGTCCCTGCACCGATATAATTACAGAACTCTCATCCTACCCCTTTCCCTGCCTTGGAGGACCACTTGTTAAATATTTACCAACACACCACTATCTTGAAATAAATACTAATTTTATTTATTATATGAACAAAGACCGTGTCCTAAGAGTGTCCTTAAGAAGTTTCCTGGCTTGTAATTGTATCAGCTTATCCACCCTCCCCTCCCCCTTTTTTTATCCAATTCTATTCTGTGAGAACTTTTAAGGGTTGGAATATGGGATACTTGATCACTCTAAACTTGAGACTGGACATCTATCTAAGTGGAAGGGTGAAGTGTGTCATTTCAAATGGAGAGACTAAAGCAATTTTAAAAGAAATGAGAGATGTCAGAAAGTCCAGCAGTTTCTGGAACAAATTCTCTAGAGAAAAGAATGATCAGAAACTAGAAAGATTGAATCAAGCTATGCAACAGTTATATGGTATATCATAAGGCAGGACTATGGAGCTGGCTCCAAAAGAAAAAAGGAATTCTAGAAGGAAAAGCAGAACAGCAACCATTGGTCCATTGGGAAAGAGAATTAAGGAACATCTCCTGAATTCTGCATAATTGAAAAGGGGAAAAAAAAAAAAAGAAAACCTCATTGGAAATCATGATCTTTCTCACTGAAGAAAGGTAAATTCAGTTTCCCATTCTAGTCTTTACTTCCCTACAGTCATTATTTGTGTTATGACTGATCACTGTTTTTTTTTATTACTGTTCTTAATCAAATCTTATGCAATCAAAATCTCTATAAATAGAACTTACATGTGGAATAGAATTCTATGTAAATATTCACATGCAGTGGTGCTGTTCATCTCATGATAAGTCAAAAAACAGCTTTGGGATTTAAGACTCATTGTGAATATAATCAGATTTATGTCTCACCCATGTCCATCCCCTCTCTTGCAATTAACCTCTCCCAACCTTGATTCTCCTCCCTCCACCAGGCAAAAAAAAACAAAAAACAACAAAAAAAAAACAATTCTAGGATTGAATGAGCTTTCGTGGGTGCTCTTTTGATCACAAAATCCAAATGTGAAGGATAGGTAAGTAATTTAAAATTCTTTTGTCGTTATTGTTACAAGACAAATGCATATTTATGAAAATCATGTTTGAAAAAATTCCGGTATTTTTCTATTCCTACTTTATGCTAGGAGTAAAGATCAGTGCTTCAGGGACTGACATCAGTAGTGGTTTCTGACATTCCTCTGCTCTTTGCATTCTCAATTGAGACTGAGATTCTAAAAGGTTTCTTTAAACAAATGGAATATTGGTTGTTGAGATATGTTTCACTCTCTCTGGTGGCTACTTAGCATCTGGTGAGCCCTCCCAATGGCACTGGCAAGGATCATCCTTTTCAGAGTGACTGGAATTGTGCAACCTGTTACTCAGCAACAGCCCATAAAGACTGCCAGCAAATAAAGAACCTCCTTTGTTTCCCATTTTGCTCCCACTGCCAAATGAATGTGTTTCAATAATATCTAATAGCCTTTACCAGCTGTTGGGTTCTTGGACTTTCCAGTTATGATTACTTGGACTTTCCAGTTTCCATATTGTCCTGCCATTTTCACAGTAGAGGTCCCAGAGACATTGAAAAATAATTTCAAAACTTGCCTCTGAAGCTTCATTAAACCAAAGTAGTCATAGCTTCCATAGTCCCTACACTGCAACATTGAAGCATAACAACCTCTCATCCAAAGTTTTTTTTCCTTGGTAAATTCCAGATCACTTTCTAATCCCTTTGTTTTCTTTACTTCCCATTCAGTCTTTGGACAAAGGTACATTTGACTTTACACAAATGATTAGGTAAGAAAATCAGCAGGACCCCTCGGTGGCTCCGTCGTGAAGCTTCAGCTCAGGTCATGATTCCAGGGTCCTGGGATTTAGCCCCGCATCAGCCTCCCTGCTCAGTGGCCCTCTCCCACTCCCTCTGCTTGTATTCCCTCTCTCACTGTGTCTCTCCCTGTCAGATAAATATATAAAACCTTTCAAAAAGAAGAAGAAAATTAACCAAGCAGACATGGGAAAACGAAGGTCCCGGGCAGAGGAAACAACTGCAGTTCAGGCTTTCAGGTAGGACACCCCTGGCATGTTGGAGGAAAGCAGAGGCCAGTCGGCAGGACAGACTGAAGTGAGTCATTGAAGAGGTCAGAGCGCTGTTGGGGACAGTGAGACCTTGAAAGGCCTGAGGGCCATGGAGGGAACTTTGGCTCTGACTTGAGTGAGATGAGGAGTTATTTGGGGGTTCGAGCAGAGTGGTGCCCTCATATGATGCATATTTTAAAGGGATCATATCACTGGCAGCAAAGAGAGTAAACTCTGGGGGCAAAGAGAGACAAACAGGAAACCCATTAAAAAGCAAGTGCCATAATCCAGGAAAGATATCGTGATGGCTTGGATGTGGGCAGTAGCATGAAGGGGGAGAGAACCAGTGAGAGGAAGCCAAAAAGAGGACATAGGGATGTCTCCAAGGCCAATTGCCTGAGAAATGATCATCAATACAGATGGGAAAATTGTAGGTGGAACAGGTTTGAAGGGGAGAGATTTGGAGTTCTGTCTGGAACACATCAAGTCTGAGAAGTCTTTTAGATGTCCAAGTGAATAAGTTGGAAGCTGGATACATGTGTCTAGAGTTGTGGATAGGGGAGGTAGGGATTCCTTTTTACTTCTGATCTAACAATCTACTCAAAACTAATAATACATTCACCCCCCAAATTAGCACATTTACAATGTGGACAGCAAAGAGGGTGAATTTTGATGGAAGCCTTTAAAACAGACCCTCTGATTTGACTTGATTTTTTTTTTAGATTTTTATTTTTTTTAATATAATTTTTTTATTTTTTATAAACATATATTTTTATCCCCAGGGGTACAGGTCTGTGACTTGATTTTTATTTGATTCTCTCATCTTGACATTCTAGACAATGAATGAATAAAATTTCTCTAGATGGCAATGGCTTTCTGCATAAAAACTATTATTCATTCATTCATTCACAATATAAATATTTATTTAACTCTTATAACATATAAGGCTCCTATTCTTCCCCTTTACCTAATTTGAACAGCAAAACTAGTCAAAGGATCAGGGGAAAAATGATTTTGAAAGAAACACTTTGTAGAACAAAAGTTAGAAGGACAGCCTGGCAAATCCCTGATTTTGAGAAGAATTGCACTGAGGTATCCTGATGTGAAAGCCACTTTTCAGAGAACATAATGGCAGCAAGTAAAAGCACTGTCTGGCGCCATGTGAGTTTCCATGGCCCACATAAGATTGTTGAAGAAATATTTTACATGTAATGCATGCATTTTTAAGTCTTAGGCTTCTTTGGAAACTAAACACTGTCTCCACATAGTCAGGGTTTAAAAAAATTGGAGAAAGCAGAAGATGAAATCAAGAAACAAACCTTAAAAAACTCTTTTAAAATTTGCTCTTTATTTTAAATTCCATGAAAAACAGTCTTAGAAGGGTGAGGGAGTCTTCCAGATAGAACGCAAAAGATAGCAGATAGTCATAGATGTCCATTAAAAGTAGAAATTCAATTTCACAAATATGTGTTTACTGTCCCCCATATTCAAGGGCTGACTGGAAATATAAATAATAATGAGAATCCTTCTTTCTGGTGTTCATAGCATAACAGGATAGAGAACTTCACATATATAAACCAGTGGCACTAATACGAGGCAGACTGTGTTAAAAATGGAAAAAAGAATTAATTGTGAGATAATATGATTATGCTTCTTAGAGGAATAAGGACTTCTGCTAGGTCTGTAATAAAATACTACTACTAATAATAAGGACTGGAAACCAGGATGGAATTTCTATGCAGATTGCACTTGAGCACAGATCTGGAGGCAGGACTGAAAGCCTTGTATGGGACAGTTAAGGTCCAGTGTTAGTAGAGCATTAAAAAGGCAAGGGCTAAGTTAAATGTACATATTCAGACATGTGTAAATAATATAATGAAAGTGAAAAGACCTAAGCATACTGCTTAGCATAAAAGCTCAGAAAGTTAACCAAATGTCAGCTTGCATTTGAATATAACTCAAAAAGTGTGACAATTACTAAGAATGAGATGAAAATGGTTCTGGAAAAAGTAAAACATGGCAATTATGGATGGACACAGATAGTGCAATTTTTTTAGGCTGCATGCAATTAAAGATATTTTTAGAGGTTTTGAAATAAGCTTCAAAAGTTTTATTGAGATATACTTCACAAATAATTAATGGCAAACATGTGAACTGTACAGTTTGCTAAGTTTTGACATCTTTATACAGTCATGGAACTAATTCCACAGTCAAGATAATGAACGTATCCCACATTCCCCCTAATTTTCTCACGCCCCTTTGTAATCCCTGCCTCCTTTTCCTCCTCCCAATTCCCAGGCAGCCAATGATCTGCTTTCTGTTAATCATAAATAGCTGGCATTTCTTAGAATACTACACAAATGGAATTCTAAAGTATGTTCTCTTTTTTGTCTGCATCCTTTCACTCAACATAAATACCTCAGAGTCAACCACAGTGTAGCTTGTATCAGTAGTTGATTTATTTTTATTACTGAGTACTATTTCTTCCTGTGGATATACCACAGTTTTTTCCAGTCACTTACTGATAGACGTTTGGGCTGTTTCCTGTTGGGGACTACTACAAATCAAGCTGCTACGAACCTTCATGTACAGTCTTTGAATGAACATATGCTTTCCTTTCTCTTGGGTAAATATCCAGACAAGAAATGGCTGGATCACATGGCAGGTATACACTTAATTTTTTAAGAAATGACCAAATTTCTTCCAAAGCACTTATACTGGTTTACATTCCCACAAGCAGTGTGTGAGAGTTCCAGTTCCTCTGTATCCTGGCTAATATTTATATAATATTTTTAGAAGCTTATTATCTCATCCAAACAACCACACACAAATAGCCCTTCTCCACAGATGAGCTAAGTTCAATAGACAATGTGTTCAATAAATTTAGAAAATAGCAAAATATCTATATTATTCAGAAAAATAGATTAGCACCATGGAAAATAGCTAAAAGAGTTAAAGGAAGTGACTTCTAGGAAGTAGGACAAGAGGTGGAGGGAAAAAGGAGAGAATACCACTGTCATTTACTGCATTTACAGACTATTTAAAACATACTATGGATTATTGTAACAGAGAATTAAAATATTCTTGAATAAACAAAAGCAGTCTTAAAGATCTTTTTACAAATGCATATAACGACCTCATTACCTGTTTTTTTTTCATTACCTGTTTTTTAATTAAAATTTATCATAGCATAAAATCCTTATTAGTTAATTTGCATTTTCAATATACACTGAGTTAATCATCATAATTAATATATTTCGTAGCCCTAAAGTCAGAGAAAGCATCATTGTACGTAACCTAGAGATGATAAATTGTTCAAGAATATCTGTTAATCCTGAGCAGAGTTCACATTGAAACAATGTATAAACATTATGAAGACAAGTAGTTTTTATAGTTATTAGCCACACTTCATTAAATGTTTTGCTTTTGGAAAGTACTGGCATAGATTAAATTTGAATAACTGACAAAGGTTAGAATCATTTATAATTAAAGATGCACAGCTTTAATTCCTGTGTATGAGGGTTGTGGAGTCTCATTATTGCTACTGTGACTACTCTGATTATAAAACAGGTAAGGACTGGAGAGGCATATGGCCTTTGGTTTCAGAGCCTTGGTTTAAATCCCAACATCACGATTTACCAGCTATGTTCCAATATATGTAAAGCATCGTTAAAAAGTCTCAGTTTCTTCATTTCTAAAAATGGCATTAAAATAACTGCTTCTTAAGACTACTGTGAGGAATAGTGATGTAAGCGATCCATAAAGTTCAGCTACTGGTATTCCCTGGGATTCATTATTGTAAAATACCTGAAGAGCTAAAAATTAAGTATGATAGGGGGTTTTAATTGGAAAATGCTTATATTTTATGAACATCCATACCAATTAAAGCAGTTAATTATGAAAATCCTAAAAGAGCTTGAGTGATTTTAAAATAAGGAGAAATCTATATCAACCTCTAGCTGATTAGTTAATTGGTTTATGCTAACTACACTAAATTTCTTTTGGTTCACTATTCTCCTTACAGATAAATGACAGGGCATATTCTCTGAGTAAGGCACTGGAGCTAATATTAATTCTGCAAAGATTTTATAGCTTGGTGATGAAGATATAAGATTATAGTAAATTCTGTAAGCAATTAAGTATACTGACATCAGTCTTTTTACTTCAATTTTCAAATTGACCAACTCTTTCTTCTGCTGTTAAGTCTGTCCAATATTTTTTTTTAACCCAGACATTATATATTTCAGTTTTGGAATTTCCATTTGGATTTTTATAAAAATGTTTATTATTCTGCTGATAATTTCTATCTTTGATAAATTTGAGCATATTTTGCTTTATGTCATTGAGCTCAGTTACAAGAGCTATTTTAAAATTCTCATTTGCTATTACCAACATGATGGTAACTATTGATTGTGTTTTCCTTTAAGAATGGTATATATTTTCTTGTTCTCTGAAAAGAACCTTTGAATTGTACTCTGACATTGTTAATGTTAAGTACTGGACACCGAGCTCTGCTATAGTCCTCTGATGAGTGTTGATTATTTTGGTTTAGAAATCAGTCAACTTGGTTGGACTAAAACTATAAATTCTGTGTCTTGAACAGGAACTCAAAACTTATTCAGCTTTTTTAATCCTTCAGTGGGCTGCCCACATGCACATGTGTGATTCAAGGATTAGAGGTTTGTACAAAGTTTATACACAGAATTTGTTTCCTCTCTGGTTCTTGCTTTTCTAAAATTCTACTCTTGCTTTTCAATGGTTTTTGGTTGCCATGAACTGTTTCTTCTAAGCAACAGGGTGACAAGTTTTCTGTAAGAGTTTTGGTCACCTCATGTAGCATTGACTAAAATCTACCCTCAATCTATAACCCATAAAATTAAGAAAATTGTCATCATATCATTCCTTTTGCCCAAATGCTAACTTCCCCCCAGAATCTGCCTCCTTTGTTTATTCATTAGCGCCTTCATATGGTTGATCATTTTATTTTTCCCAAAGATTATAGTTATCAGTGGGAAGTTCAATCTCGTAGAAGCTTACTCAACCATACTAGAAGCACACAGACCACTAATTTTACTTAAGTTCTACTCTTCACAGGATTTAAGCAGGATTAGTGGTAAGGGATGCAAAGATATCTGAGCCACTCCCACTTTTTCCAAGAGAATGAAATCTGGTGGGGTCAGATTCTAAAACACGGATCTCACAGGAGTTACTTGTGGAGAAGGTTGCTATTTGTGCAAAAGTCATCCTAACTCTTTAAATTGAGTTGATGCTAAATTTCACAAGTAGAAAAATGAAACCACTTTGCTTGCTTTTTCTTCTGTTTCTATCAGGAGCACTTAGACACTTTCATTGTTTCATTTTTAGGTACTTAATTGAAACAGGATTTAAGATCTGGGTTTTAGTGGAGAGAGGACCTCAAATCTAAGCCATATTCAGGAATGCTAAAGGTACTACATTACAATTTGAGAAATAAACATCCTTAATAAT
Source organism: Mustela nivalis (assembly GCF_964662115.1). Classification (NCBI taxonomy): domain Eukaryota; kingdom Metazoa; phylum Chordata; class Mammalia; order Carnivora; family Mustelidae; genus Mustela; species Mustela nivalis. The sequence continues at coordinate 43,014,048 of NC_139024.1, read as the reverse complement.
TGTTTTTAAGTATTTAATTTCCTTTTATAACTTTCCCTTGAGAAATTCACAGAAAGAAGGGTTTTCACACAGCACAATTTGGACATTCCGAGTTTCCAGCTAGAAATCATTTACTAGGTCTGCCAGACTTTCATTAAAGTCCTAAGTAGTGACAGCCAGAGAGCATGACCAAAAGTGAGGGATGTGGGGGAAGAAAAGCAAAGAGGAAATTAGCAGAGGACATTCTGTTTGAGGAGTTCACAATTTCTTAGAAACTAAACAGAATTTTTAAAATCTTTATATCTTATATAATCAAATCACAACCAAACTCCCACAATAATTTGCACAGCAGGGGCTAGAACCTAGATGGGTTCACTCTAGCCCAGCAAGTTTTTAATGATACCATACACATACAAGAAGTCCATAAATTTAGACTCCCCATGTCAAAGAACTTTGTTGCTTATCATTAAATTTCAAGTCCCACCAGAAAATCTTTGGATTTTTGTTCCATTAAAACTTCTCTGAGGGGCACCTGGGTGGCTCAGTGGGTTAAAGCCTCTGCCTTCAGCTCAGGTCATGATCTCAGGGTCCTGGAATCAAGCCCTGCATAGGGCTCTCTGCTCAGCAGGGAGCCTGCCTCCACGTCTCTCTCTGCCTGCCTCTTTGTCTACTTGTGATCTCTGTCTTTCAAACAAATAAAATCTTTAAAAAAAAAATTCTCTGATTTTAATTCTGAGAAATTTCATGCAATATAAAATTCCTTATGTAGTTTAATAGCTTAAAGATCTTACTGAGATATAATATCATTTATACTGTTCAATTAACATTTGAGCCCTGGTTAATAAATGTCCCATCTTCATCACAGCTTCCTATCGCATTAAAATAGATAGATGAATTTTGTCTTAGTACGTATTTTCTTTTATATTAAAAATCTTGTGGATGATCAAATGTGAATATTTTATGATAAACATACCCCCCCACCTGGAATATTTTATAGTTTTAAAAAACGGAATAAAAAGAAAAATTGGGGGTGCCTGGGTGGCTCATTCATTAAGCATCTGCCTTTGGCCCAGGTCACAATCCTAGGGACCTGGGATCCAGTCCCTCATCAGGCTCCCTGCTCAGCAGGAGGCCTGTTTCTCCCTCTCCCACTCCCCCTACTTGTATTCTCTCCCTCACTGTCTCTCTCTCTCTGTCTGTCAAATAAATAAATTTTGAAAAAAAAGGGACACCTGGGTGGCTCAGTGGGTTCAGCCTCTGCCTTCTGCTCAGGTTGTGGTCTCAGCATCCTGGGATCAAGCCCCGCATGGGGCTTTCTGCTCAGCAGGGAGCCTGCATCCTCCTTTCTCTCTGCCTGCCTCTCTGCCTACTCATGCTCTCTCTCTCTGTGTCAAATAAATAAATAAAATCTTTAAAAAAAAAAAAAAGAAGAAAAATTTTTTTAAAAGTTTAAAAATTGTTAAAACCCTTAATTATATAAACAATATCTGTAAGCTAGAAAAAGGATATTTTCTGTGCCAACTTTTAGGACTTAAAATGAATATACCTCTAGATATCTGAAAATAGGTCTGCTTTTATGCTAATTTACAATACTCTATACCCTCTTATTTAAATAAAAATGGCTGATTGTTATAGAGCAATAAGTTATTTTTTGACTGGAAATTCTAAGTCTGGAGATGCTGACAAGCTATTCAACAACTTGGCCTTATTTAAGAATGAATCAGTTCTATAAATGCTTTACAAGTTACTATACTACCACAAGATTGCCCCCACTAAAAATGTTAAGTAGGGCAAACCAAATACAGACAAAAGCCAATTTCTCCAAGATCTGTTCATCAAAAGCACCTGTCTAGAGGCAACTGCACCACCTCTGACTGACCTGTTATTCTCTGACTTCATCAGACCCACACCTACAAGAGCTGCGCGAGGAAGCACACCAACGGTTTTATGAGCAACCCCAACACCATAGCATCACTCTCCTCAGCCCACAGCTAGGAGTTACACAAAGTATGTTATGGCCCAGAACCTTCCATGATGCCTTCTTAAATATTCTACATTATCTATTTCTCGCTTAAAAACCTACATTTGTTTTCCCACTGAAATGCTCATATCTTATATAGTCATTATCATAAATACTCATCTATATGAAACAATAATGATTTTTTTTAGGGTTTTTTCAACTCTCTCTGCATCTCATTTATCTAAGGATGCACTTTCCATTCTCTCTTCTTGTACTCAGCAGAACAAGCCACCAAGCTGGAGCTCTTTGCATGTGAACCTATGCCTGATACATCATTTATAACTAGTAAAACCATTTTTAAAGAAAGAGAATGTGTCACAATGAGTGAGGTAATTAATTTTTTATGTAGTTGACTTTTCAGTCAGCTGCGGTGCCTTTATTTTGTCAGGATGTAATCATCTACTATTCACACAGAAATGCAAAGTCACATTAAGTGCAAAGTGGAGATGTCTTAAGTGGGCTCTGAAAATGGCAAAGTGTGGTAATCCTTGAAGCTGGATGATGAGTTCATGGTGGCTCATTACCATATTTTCTCTTATTGTATTTATGAAAATTTTTGCATTAAAAATTAAGTGTAAAAAAAAATAGAGAGGGGCTTCTTGAGTACAGCAAGTCCCTCTGCAGTCTACCACTTGACTGGGACCTATGAAAAAATAACCCCTTAAAGCACACATATTTAGAATTGCTAAACTGTATTTGGATTAATCTCCTACTTCCAGATATCTGTGGTCTGGAACTCTGTGGAAACTGAAAAATCAAGTTTAGTGGAACCAAATTCCCTTTCCTACAACACTAATTTCTGAGAACAGAGTCCTCATCATCTTCATCATCCTCATGTCCATGTCGCCTGCCCTTCACCGAGCATTTAGCTATAACAGAGGTCACTTGCCTGTTTGTCACTTCTAGTGTTGACTGTTGTGCCACTGACCTTGATCCTCCCAGACTCTGGCTATTCAAGGTCTTTTCTGGTTCCATATAAATTTTAGGATTATTTATTTCATTTCTTTGAAAAAAAGGGATGGGATTTTGATAGGGATTGCGTTAAACATGTGGATTACTTTAGGTAGCATAGACATTTCCACAATATTTGTTCTTCTAATCCATGAGCGTGGAACACTTTTTCCATTTCTTTGTGTCTTCCTCAATTTCTTTTGTGAGTACTACTTTATAGTTTTCTGAGTACAGATTCTTTGCCTCTTTGGTTAGGTATTCCTAGATATCTTATGGTTTGGGGTGCAATTGTAAATGGGATTGACTCCTTAATTTCTCTTTCTTCTGTCTTGGTGTTGGTGTATAGAAATGCAACTGACTTCTGTGCATTGATTTTCTATCTTGACACTTTACTGAATTCCTGTACAAGTTCTCGCAGATTTGGAGCGGAGTCTTTTGGGTTTTCCACATGAAGTATCATATCACCTCAAAGAGAATTTCTTTTTGTTGTCTGATTGCTGAGGCTAGGACTTCTAGTACTATGTTGAATAGCAGTGGTGATAATGGACATCCCTGCCGTGTTCCTAACCTTAGTGGAAAAGCTCTCAGTTTTTTTCCACTGAGAATGATATTTACTGTGAGTTTTTCATAGATGGCTTTAATGATATTGAGGTATGTGCCCTCTATCCCTACACTTTGAAGCGTTCTGATCGAGAAAAGATACTCTACTTTGTCAAATGCTTTTTCAGCATCTATTGAGAGTATCATATGGTTCTTGTTCTTTCTTTTATTGATGTGTTGTATCACATTGATTGATTTGCAGATGTTGAACCAACCTTGCAGCCCTGGAATAATCCCACTTAGTCGTGGTGTATAATCCTTTTAATGGACTGTTGGATCCTATTGGTTAGTATTTTGGTGAGAATTTTCACATCTGTGTTCATCAAGGATATTTGGCCTGTAATTCTCTTTTTTGATGGGATCTTTTTCTGGTTTTGGGATCAAGATAATGCTGGCCTCATAAAATAAATTTGGAAGTTTTCCTTCCATTTCTATTTTTTGGAACAGTTTCAGGAGAATAGGAATTAGTTCTTTAAATGTTTGGTAGAATTCCCTTGAGAAGCCATCTGGCCCTGGGCTCTTGTCTGTTGGGAGATTTTTGATGACTGCTTCAATCTCCTTACTGGTTATGATCCTCCTGGACTCATCATGAAAAATGTAACTGCTACTTAGAGAAACATGAATGCCACTCTGTTTGGTTATGGAGCTCTGGATCCCTATTCCCTTTGTCTAGAATCCTCATCACCTAAGAATTCCAGATTGATGAGGAAAACCTGTTAAAATTTCTAGGATTAAAATTTTATGTTGGGGTGATTACTGAACAGTAAATTGTGGAAATGTAATAACAATCATTCATCCTTTTAAAGACATGAAGAGATCCCTTGGTATATCTGAGCATTTATTGAACTTATTTCATTAACAGGAAATTCTCTCCCTTATTCTTAGCTACATATTTCATACTAGAATTTAGTTTTATAGGTCCCTAACTTGATCCTCCCTATGGGGATTATTTACTCCATTATTTAGCTGAGTACTGAAAACGTGCCTGATATTCTTTCAAGTGTTGAGTATATAATAATAAATAAAAGAAGCAGGGAGTCCTAAAGGGCTTTAATTTAATACGGAAACAGACAATAAAGAAAATAAATAGTATGCCAGATGCTGAAAAGTGCTCTGGAAATAAATAAAGCAGTAAAAAAAGGGATGGAGATACTGAGAGGGAGAGCTAATGTTTCATAAAGGGTGGCCAAGAAATACTTCATTGATAAGTTGATTTTTGACTCCACAGAGTTTTGACGTGAGAAATAAACAATAAAAATGTTTGAAGGAAGAATGTTACAGATAAAAGGAACAGCAAAGGCTTTTTAAAATTTTATTTTATTTATTTATTTGACAGACAGAAATCACAAGTAGGCAGAGAGGCAGGCAGAGAGAGAAGGGAAAACAGTCTCCCTGCTGAGCAGAGAGCCCGATATGGGGCTTGATCCCAGGACCCTGAGAATATGACCTGAGCTGAAGACAGAGGCTTAACCCACTGAGCCACCAAGGCGCCCCAACAGCAGAGGTTTTAGTGCAGCAACATACTTAGTGAATTCAAGGAACAACAGGAAGTTGGACAGAGTAATAGAGTGGGCTAGAGCCTAGAGACCCTTGAAAGGAAATTGTCTTATCAGCTGAGCCAAATGGAAGCCATTGCAAGGCTTCCAGTATAGGAATGACAGGACACAATTTATCTTTTCACATGCATCCCTCTGGCTACTGTTTTAAGAAAAGACTGTAATGGGCAAGGCTAGAAGCAAGGAGACCAGTAAGGAGGCTAAAGCACAATCGAGACCAGGGATCAAGACCAAGTCCACCACAAGAGTCAGAGTGGTAGGATTGGTGAGTGGTGGTTAAACTCCAGAAATCTTTTTAAGACAAGGTCAACAAGATTTACAAATAGAATGTATACAAGGTGTAGGAAATGTCAAGAATGACTCGAAGGTTTCTGATCTGAGAAGAAAACAATAACCATCTTCTGAGAAAGGGAAGACCAGGAGCAGGTGAGGCCGTATGCAGGCCTGAGTTGGTTGCTTCCTACTCCTTTTTTCCCCAAATTGCATGAAGTTCGCAGGTATGTTATGAGCCATGAGATAGCAAGATTTATCACTTCCCTCTCAACAAACACAAGAATGGGCTTCCAAGAGCATTTCCCTTCTACTCTCTCTACCCCATACTCCTCTCCTACACAACACAGAAATAGAAAACATGAGATTGGAAATTTGGCATGTCACTTCTGAAAAGCTGTGAACCTAAAATATTAAAAATATCTAAGGGCTCTTTTCTTCCCCATGTCAAGTAAATATATAATCTTTCATCCCCTCCTCCCCTGTATTGTTTGTCATTCTCATTATTCTTTCAGAATTCTAGGTTTACTGTTTCCAGAAACAAATGTCCAAGGACAGATGTGTCTCATTCAGGCACAGGTTTGTTCCAAGTGACTAGGTGGGCCCTAGCACCTGCCCTGGGTTTACATTCCTCTTGTTTTGTAGGCAGGGATTCTCAAAGATAGTTGTCCATAACCAGAAGTCAGAAATCAGAATTTCAGACCCTCCCATCAACAGGGTGACTTCCTCCAAAACTGAAAGCTAGAGAGAGAACTCATTTTTCTGACAGAGATCATAAATACTAAGCCATCTCACCAATCATTCATCACCACATTGCTGTTTTGCTTTGAAATAAATATACCTAGCGATTTGCCTCTGAGGTACTGTTTTTCAATCGACATTCCCAATATGTGTTGATCTTACTTGGTTTCCTGCATCTCTCTTGAAAAGCTAGCTTCATCCTGGCTGGCCTCTGAGAGAGCCATTCCCTTCCCTATACAGCCGGGACGGGGGAGTGAGCCCACTGAGACTGTAGTGGTCAGTCCTCTTGATTGTGAACTTTGACTCTACAGCAAAAACAGTGAGTACAAAACAGTTTTCAAAGGGTTACAACATGCAACTCATTATGATGGATATGGATAAAATGTAGAAAAGAACTTATCCTTTTGAAGGTATGAAAAACCTCACAATTTTTCTGTAGACATACTAATCACTTTAAGTCAGATAATATTTAATGTTTTAAGATAGAAGGTAAGATCTATGACAGCTGAGAAGCTGCAAACTGCCTACAGCTGTCAGAGAAAAGAATGCCTCATGAGAAGCCAAAGTCAAAGTCCCTTGCCAAGACTCAGATGAGTACAGTGAAGGTATCACCTGAGTTTGGGGCAGAGGCAGGATTGAAATGGCTTAGGAGCCAGTCAGAGAGAAGGAGAGAACTTCATCAAAACTTCATCAAAGACCACCCTTTTGGTAGTCTTGTAAGGTTCCTAAGGAGCCAGGTCATGCATAGGTAGCCTAGGGAAAAAGAATGTGTCAAGTGCTGTGAAGTGTGTAAACCTGGCGATTCATAGACCTGTACCCCTGGGGATAAAAATAGATGTTTATAAAAAATAAAAAATTAAAAAAAATTAAAAAAAAAAGAATGTGTCAAATTCTAGGTGTCTTTGTGGGAAGTTGAGCAGGATGGGGCCATGGGTCAAGAAGAAAATCTGTGTTGAGCCTGTAGGTGGAGGGTAAATACAGCAGAAAGGCAGCAATCTTGCCTGGCAGGATAACCTCCTTCTGTGGGATTTCTTCCTGGATTCCCTTCCCCCAGTTTCATCACCCCAAGCAGAACTGATGTCTCCCTTGGCACGACCATCTACTTTGTACATTTAGTGCAAGTACCCACGTCATATGTATGTTTATATGCCCAACATCTGGGCAGTTCTCACACACAGTGGAAGTTCAAACATTACTTAAGGAAGTGAGCTGAAGGGGGGCAGTGCATAAGAACAAACTGATGGCACCTAGAATCTCCTCTCAGTGAAAAGAAACTAGAAGACAATTGTATTAGTTTCTTATGGCTGCTGTAACAAATAACCACAAAATTGGTTGCTTAAAATAATACATATTTATTCTCTTACAGTTAAGGAAACCTTAAATCCATATGTATGTGTATGTTTATGCTATGTATTTATATGTGTGCATGTGAACATACATTTTCTAGATCTGCCCCTAGGGATTAGAAACAAATACACCCCAACAACAATGAGCACATCTAGCACCCAGACCTTGATCACTAATACCATCCCCTATTTAAAAAAACAAACAAAGCAAAAACAAACCTACCACATCCCCTCAAAAAAGTGGTTAATTTCAGAACTTGAACAATGTGGATTACAAGAAGAACCTGGAATATTTTACATGAAAAAGTAAGAAAGTAGTCAAAGAATGAAGGAACATGTCCCAAGACACAGAAGCTCCCAGTGAGACTCCCAATAGTCATATCTGTGATACTTTGAGCACTAAAATAATTAAGGGCAGTAATAAATTACAAGCTCCTGAAAAAGTTGGAATCAATGATCCATTTTCTAAAATAGAGAGGAAGGATAAATCCATTAATGAAAAAGAACAGTGGGTTTTTGCTTAAAGGAAAATGCCAAGTGCAGATGGGAAAATGCAGAAGTGCTGGAGCTGGCAGACCACCATTCTGCAACCATCCTATTAAAGGTTGGTTCAGCACCATCAATGGGCACTAAACCAACGAGGAAATTTTTATTAAATTTGTGTTGTCTCAAAGTGTCTCCCCAGATTGCTTATTAATTACAAGGGAAAGATGGTGATTATTCAGTCAGGAATTGAACATCTTGACTGGGTTCACAAGTTAATTATCACCATTAAGGGGCAGATGGGCATGATGGACCTAAGATGCAACACCATGAGAAGGTAAAACATCAAAGAATATACAACCTAAATGCAAACATGAGAAAATGTTGGACAAACCCAAAGTCAGAAATATTTTCTTTTAAAAATACTGTATTCTTTAAAAATATCAATACCAGGGCCCCTGGGTGGCATAGTTGGTTAAGCTTCTGCTTTCAGCTCAGTTTATCTTAAGGTCCTAGGGTCGAGCCCTGCATCGGGTTCCCTGCTTAGTGGGGAGTCTGTTTCTCCCTCTCCCCCTACTGCTCATGATCTCTCCTCTCTCTTTCTCAAATAAGTAAAATCTTAAAAAAATTTTTTTTAAACCATCAATACCATTAAAAGACAAAGACAGACCATGGATTAAAATGCCTGAGAGACATTATAACTAAATGCAACACATGATCCTAAGCTGGATTCTATACTGGGGGAAAATATTATAATGAAATTATTAGATCAGATGATGAAATTGAAATATGGAAGATACATTACGCAAACATATTGTATTAATGTTGAATTTCCTGAAGTTGTAACTATATTGTGTAGATTTTATTTATTTATTTTATTTTAGAGAGAGAGAAAGCAGGGAGGGGAGGGAGAGAATCTCAAGCAGACTCCTCTCTGAGCACAGCCTAACATGGGGTTTGATCTCATGACTCTGAGACCATGACCTGAGCAGAAACCAAAGTCAGATTCCCAAACAACTAAGTCACCCAGGCACCCCAGATATTCTTATTCTTAAGAAACAATACAGAAGCATTTAGGGGAAAAGACTATGCAATTGACCCCTAAATGGTTCAGAATAAATGGTATGTGCGTATGTATGAGTGTGTGTATGTGTGTGTGTGTATGTGTGTGTGTGTGTATCGGGGGGGCACAAGCCAGTGATAAAGTATATGGAGTAAAATGTTAAAAACAGATTAAGTTAAGTTAAAGATATACGGGTATTTTTGTGCTATTCTTATTCTTGTCATTTTTTTGTGACTATGAACTATTTCCAAATAAAATTTTAAGAAATAGAACTGTTCACTGTCATTTTTAAACTATTAGAAGATGTAGTAAAAATTATTGAACCAACAATAGACCTCTTTGAAATGAAAATAATACCGTGAAGAACTTTAAAAAGAGGCATCACTTCAGGCAGATTTTTGTTGACTCTAAACCCTCGATTTTCCAATTATCTCATCATAAACGTCTGCACACCCAACAGCAACACCTCAGGATCTTCACATTACTCCTCATTCTTAATTCAAGCATGAATGAGTCACTATTAAGTAAACTCACCCTTACAGAAATCCTTCAAAATAAAGGATAAATGTAACAATATATGAAAGATTAAAAAAAATCCAGTAAAAAGTTGGTCTAAAGAACCATAATTCTAAACTATGAACTGATGGTTCTAAACTATGAACTGATTTTATTGATATTTCCAACAGAGTTAGCAATAAAAGATATATAAAATCCCTGAATAATAATAAGATAGGCTCTAAAAGGATTGCTAATTATTTGAGCCAGAGAACACATGAACTTTACATAAAATGAGACATTTTATTTACTTGGGAACTTCTATATTAACCTTGAATAGGAACTTTCTCCTCACGGGTTGGGTTCTCAAAGCAGAACCTTAAATGGGATTAGGGATGAGATGTGAATCAAGAGTGAGTTGTGTATCACATTACCTATGAAAGGTAGGGGAGGAAGCAGATTGGGCAGGGGGGAAAGCCAGACTGACAACCTGATGAAGATTTTGCAATCTGCTAGGGAGCTCTGAACCAACAATTGCCCATCTCAGTTGGTCTGCATCATGCAGACCCAACTTGACATGACTTTCACTCCAGCCTCTTTCAATCACTGGTTGTAAGATACCCTGGGAAGGACCTAACATGAGGGGAGGTATTGTCTGTAATGGAGGCAGATCTGAAAGAGCTACCAGTTGGGTAACTGAACAAGTTACCCAAGAATTGGACAGTGAATCTCGCCTTGAAGGGTGAACTTGATGGCACATATCCATTTCTACCACAGTTCACTCTGTCCAATTCACGTCCACTTCACCATATATATTCAGGGAGCAGCTCCTCCAGAATTTTGATGAACCTCTCTTCTTGAGGGAATCTTAGAAGAGAAACTAACCACAAACCCCACTGTGGCAGCTGGTCTCAGGACCAAAATTCACACATTATCTCCCTCCTCACTATCCATTCTAGGTTACTTTTACCTTCCAGAGCCCCCTTTGGTGGTCTTGCTAGCTTACTGGGTGGTGTGACCCAGACCCTGAGAGGTCCCCATGATTGCTTATTCCAGGTTTGCCAAAATTTGTATTCACAATTGACAAAAGGATGCCAAGATGTACCCAAATGGATCACCCTAGATTCTACACGTTTTTCCATGTCTCTTTTTACCCCCTAATGATCAGTGTCAATTACCCCTGCCAAGACAGTGATATTTTTTGCCTGCCAGTCTCTGGACACAAGGAACACAAAATACCCTGGAAACATCCACAGCTTAGAATTAAAGGAGATGCTTTCTGGGTTCCCTGGTTGAAGAGACCCCAGAAATTAGAAATCAAGCCTTTATCCCTGCAAAGCCCAGAGGCATAGGAAGGAGAAGCACGAAGTCCTCCACGTCATCATGGGGAGTAATAATAAATGCAATCACTAGTGCTTCTACTTCCTGATCCCAGAACCTAGTACCACACAAAGGAATGGTGCCAGGGAAAGGTCTCAGAAAAGCAGCCGTACTTAGATCAGTAAGTTTGAGTCTCAGCTGTTGGGCCCATATGTAACCTCCATCTCTGGTGCCATTGCCGTTTTGTTCATTTGCCTATTATGACAACACTGGGCTAGTCAATGATGGAGGCTGGTGACATACACAGTCCAAATAGTTTGCATACTTCTCAGTTTAGTACTTCTTCTGTGGTGGATGCTCTCTGATGAGTAACAAAAATCTTTATACTTCATGGCCACTCCCGTATGTCCATCCACTTTCTCTAATCCAGAATCCTTGTCATCAAACATCTTCTCACTCCCAGCCAGACTATTCACCATGTCCATGAGACCATATACTTTCTTTTTTGAAATTTTTTAAAGTTATTATTTTATAGTTAGCTTATAATTTTGTGGAGTTTTTAAACTTAAATTCAATTAATTAACATATAATGTATTTTTTGTTTCAAGGGTACAGTTCTGTGATTCATCTGTCTTTTGAACCTAGCGTTCACTGCAACAGAGTCCATATATTTTCTATCTCAGGCTATTTCTCTTTCCAAAAATAGTGAGTAACCTTGACCAGGTACACCATCTGAAGTCTTGCCCATTGTGAACAATTTCCCTTCACCTTATCTTCCAAGCCTACCTCTGAGTGGTCTTTACTGTCGCTGCTCTCTGTTTTCAACTTGAGCCCATATATCAAACTGTCTTACCCTTGACCAAACTCATGCTTTTCCCACTTCCTTCAGGTATTCGATTGGAATCCCTAATACAATCATAGGCATGGATTGGAAACAAGGTGATGGTGCAACAGAGGTGTCTACTTTGGGGTCCAGGCAATGTGCTCCCAGTTTGCTTTTTATTGGTTCCAATTGCACTGCTTCTGATTTATGAAGGATTGTTTCAGTATTCACATGGCCTTATGACTCTCTCATCTTACAGCTCCTGGCTCTCCAGTCAGCAGATTCTAGATTTGCAAACTGGCTCAGGTCTAGAAACTAGAAATGAGATTGTGACTTTTTATAATCAACTTAGGGCAATCATCCATGATTTCTTCTCATATAGACTGAGTGATAGTCTCATTGGCTACCCATCTAGAAACACTGTGTGCTATTAATCATCTCCATACTTCTCTGCAGGTCAGGCCACCTTGGCTGCCATTCCATTCTTGCCAACTGGAACTATAATGGCAACCTTCTGGGGTCTGGCAGTGAAGTGTCACCACCTGGTCTTTATGCTTCAGGCTTCTGTCATCTCTACTTTTAGCAGCATGCCACATTCAGGAACAACCTCACCTACTGTCAGCCCTGGCCTATGGAGGACAACTACCATGGAAATTCTTATGAACCTTGTGCCTGTCTCACTGGTAAACTTTTGTGGCCTTGGTAAATGGTGTGTCCTCCAGGCCTTCTTGTGAAACCTACTCATCCATCCCAGCTTATCCAAATCCTTATGACTTCTAGTCCCTAGCAATCTGCATTTCCACATTGTTAAATTGTAAGCTATGATTTTTTTCCATGCTTCAAGAACCCAACCTAATAATAAATGTGCATCATCTCCTGAGGTTCTTGCGAAAATGTCAAATTCTGTATTTTGGGTGCACTTATCAGACCTTATCTTCTGGTATCCTTGATCAAACACCCTCAACATCCAAACTCACACACATATACCTGGCTCCCCCCAGAATGTGTTGGTTACATCTTACAGCTACTGTCTCTTCTCTGTTTCATACCCAGCATAGCCCTCACTGGCTTGTGCTGAGAATTAGCCCTAATTCTGGGAGTAGTTGACAGAATGGGAGGAGGGAGCAGATCCTGAGAGAGGCACCTGTTGCCTTCTGGGGGAAAGGTCTCTTCATTGCCATATAGGATGGCATTGTGTTGGCTTTTAATAGGAAGTTGTGGGCCCCCAGAATTGGCCAGATGATTCAAGATAATGATACTCATTGTCTCTACCCTCCATGTCAGGATCTCTAGTTTTCACAATCATGGCTCTGAACTTGGCTTAACAATCTGCCTTGAGTAGAAGGTTAATAATTTTTTTTTTTTTTAATGCAGCCACTCTATTAAGTTCTAGCATTGGTCCTCAGCATGCTTTACCCTCTCATTCAGTACATGCAAGTATCTTTTCGTAAAAGCAAACAGTACCTCCAGATTTCACATCCTGCTTTTAGTTGTATGCTGCTCACCTCAGTTTTTCCTGTAGCAAAGATAGTAACACTTACTTATGTTTCTATCTATTCCTATTATTTTATTCCATACTTATTTTATTTATTCTACTTTTAATTATATACTTATTCTCAGACAGCCAAAGTGAGGAAAATTAATCAGTAGACAACTTTAAGATTTTGAAGTAAGAATTTCTGTTTCTGGCTTAAAATACTTTAAAGTTTCTGAGAGATAAAAGTATAAAATAAAAACAAAATATGATTCCTTCATCTCTGTGTCTGTCAAGACCAAAGAAGAAGACCTTAGAAATGGAAGGACAGGAATTGTTTACTGCAGTGGGTTCATCATTAGATAAGCAGAACCTGAATGCCACACAGGTGAGTACCTCCTTTCTTCCAAGCCTCCTGTTCCCTTGGCTGCCACAATGTATGCCCTTGGCTTTGCTTCTCCTTTGATGCTTTTCAATCTCCTAAAGTCATTCTCAAGAGAATCTTTAAAAACTCCCATGCCTTAGAGCTCTATTCTAATACCTTAAGTTGACATTCTCTCCCTGGATAATCTTATTCATGGTCTTGACTGTGATTTTCATCCATGTGCCAGTTATTCCCACATCAGCTATCTCCAGCCCAGATACCACTCTCTGAGGTCCAAGGTTACATACTCAATTTTCTACTTGATGTCTCCACCCATGAGTGACACAAATTCATGTCCAACTTCCAAAGCTGCTTTCTGGGTGGTTTCTACTTTAGTAAATGGCATTATCATGCAATAATAACCTGAGAGTCATCTTTGACCACTCCCTATCACATCCACCCATTCTTATTTAATCCCCAACTCCTGAAGATCTTCCCACTTAATATACCTCAAATATTTCCACTTAATTTAATCCCTTCATCACCTCCATTTCTCACAGTTTCCTAGTTGATCTCCGTGCATCCGTTTTTTGATCCCTCCAAACTACTCTTCACATAGGAGCCAGAATAATTATTTAAAATGTGAAATTGATTCAGGTCAATTTCTACACAAAGACTTCCATGATTTCCATCTACCCTTAAGATAAAATCCTGAATCACTGAGATATTTCATTTCAAGCTACACTTCTCCTGGTTTGTTCCACACCAGCCATATGCTGTGTTTTCTGTTCCTTGAACATGTCCACTTTCTCACATCAGGACATTCAAACATGCCATGGTCAGTGTTTGAAACCCTCCTTTCCCCACCCCTAGCTTAGCTAATTCTTATATACTTCAGATTTCAACCTAAATCACTTCTTTCTTAAGGAGGCTTATTGTAATAGTGATTTTCATTTCTTCTCCCCTCCCCCCAGTTCTTTTTTCTCTTCTTTCATACCCTATTTTGTGTCCCAGACGTACCACCTATCTCTCTGGGGTTCTTTTGCCCTCTGGTTCTGGCTAGGATAGCCAGTGAAAGCACTTGTAAGAGAGCCAAATGAAAAAAGAAAGAGAGTTCAAGGTATTTCTTTCCTTGCTCTTTCCCTGCTTCGGCTCTGTGGTTCTAGGAGAAAATATGTCCTGTTCTCAATGGTATTGTTCTTACCAGATGAGGTATATAATAACTTCTCCATGACTGCTTGTCCCTAAATGATTCGGCACCCACTGATGGTTTGCCTAAGTTGACACTTCTGTAAATTGCCTTATTCTTTGTGTAGAATTCTGCTAGGATCCAGAATGATACACTCTCCCTGACTCATTGTTTTATGCTCCACAAACCCTCTTTATTTTCTCTGAAATAACACTTTCTGACCATGGACAAAGGAATTTATTCAAAGCTTATTTTTTACATTTAATTATAAGCTCCAAGAAGACAAAGTCTGTATTTGTCTTTTCATTTTTATATCTAAGCACCTAGCACAGTGCCTAGCATGTTATATCATTAAATATACATTTACTGAATGAAGAAATAACATTGCATGATGACTGTGGAAATGGAAGAGACATGTAGGACATGAAGAGGTAGATCAAAGGAAATTGCTAAGCACAAATCAGCGAGATCTTCTCACCCATTTCAACACATATGAAGGGCTCACATGAAATACTGTATGTGAATAAACTGTAAGTGGTAAGGCACTATTTTATATTATTTATATGTGTTTTTTTTTAATGTTGGAACAAACTCCTTAGTTTCTTTCTGTTCAACTTCTTGCTTTTTATTGTAGGCTGCCCCCTGGGTTGGAGAGAGCTGAGCTGGATGGATGACAGTAAAGCACATGGAAAGGAAGATGTGCCCAGACACTTGTCCTCTCTACAAACTGCAAAATGTCCTCAAATTATAGAAGTGTTAAGAATTTCTGCAGCAAAAAAAAAAGAAAAGAAAAAGAAAAAGAAAGAAAGAAAGAAAGAAAAAGCCAACCAAGATGTATATTTCTTAAGGAAATTGGATTTTCAGAGGAGAATGGATTGGCTTTTGAAAAATTGGTGAATACTTCAAATGAAATATTTAATTTCATTCATTAAATTAAAAAAAAAAGAAAACTAGAGTTAAATATTATACATAATTACCTTCAGGAAAAATACCAACCCACAACAAAAATAAAGTTCTGAGACTCTGGAAAAGAAAAATACTAAGCCATCAATATTTCAGGAGCTGACCACTTAGGTATATTGAGTCTCAGGCCAGAAAATTCCTTCTATCGGTCACGACACCTCCTGATCTATAGAAAGTGAAGTGTAGAAGGGCAGTACTTAATAACGTGAGAAAATGGATGCCATATCATTTCAGTTTTTCGGCAAGTTGTTGTCAGTTTTCTTAGGAAAATAAAGACAGACTAGGGAGATCATTAGAATTAGGAAATACTAATATACAATAAATACTCCTTCACAAGGGACATTCTGGGGATACTCTGTCTCTACGCATTTGGCCAGATCTTACCAGAACTGAATAGGAGAAATAGGAAAGAGTGCAAGCATTCAGTCTCCTGCAGCTCTAACCATCAGCTGGTCCCTCTTTTCTACATACCACTAAGCTTCACAGGACTACTCTTATTGGTCCCACGTATCTCCAGCCATCCTCCAGGAAAGACAAACCATTCATCTGGCATTCATCTTGTTGCTCAAGCCAGACTTCCACCTTACCTAGAACAAGTAGGATTCTTAGGCCCCCTCAATCCACACACTGTGTCTATATGACTTCAGAGAATGTTGCTTCTACAAGAACAATGGTATCACATGACCGAACTGCAAGAAATCTACTAGACCGAGCTCAAACCTTCTGTTTTATAACTGGGAATGTCAGACCCACAGGAGCAGAATGACTTGCTTGTCTCTCACAGTTGGAGAATGATAGGCTGAAACTGTTAGTTCTCTAGCTTGCCAGCAAGACATTGAGTTTCCAAGCAGTTCAATATATGTTTCTGCAACTGGTAACCCTCTATGACTCTGCCACATTTTTAGCATAATTCATAAGACACATTCCCTTGATCTAATAGATGAAGTTTACTTTCGGCCTTTTCTTCCTCAAACTCTTTCTTCTCTCTCTCGCCATACCACTCCCTTGCTCCTCTCACCATTTCTTCTCTTACTTTATCTAGTTTTTCTTTAAAAGTAGAATAAGGTTCATTAAAAACAATTTAGAAAATACCCAAAAAAGTAGAAAAACATATCCATAATCTCAGCACATAGAGAAAACAGTTGGTATACTTTCTTCTAGACAGTCTTCTGTATGAATCTGCATGTGTTTATGAATAGCCAGTCCCAGCTTGGATCTAACCTGAGCACCTTGGACTCTGTAAGCCCTGGATACCAACAAAAAGATCTGAGGTAAAGACAATTGATGTAACTCTTTGTAAGTACATATAGGACAGTGTCAGGGCCTTCTAGGCACAGCAGGTCAGACTGAATTATGCAAACAGAGGCAACAGACAGTGACATTTATGACACAACCATTCATGAGGCCTCATTTGCACTCATAGGCTAGAGTAGTGAAGCCTAGAGAAACTCAGGCCATAAACATGTTATAAAATAGATATCAGATGTTATGTACTATTTTGTATTCTGCACTTTTAATTTTTAATAAGTGCTATTTCACATCATCAAAATACATGAAAAAGATACAGCGTCTATTTAACCATACCATTTTGCGTGAGCAATCACACAAAGACCAGAACGACTATGGAAATGGGTTTTAGGCATTGCCACTTACACTTGAGACTCTGAGTGAGGGCTCCAGAGTAACAGAGCAATTCATTTTCTCTTCCTAAATGAAGCTGGGCTGGAAACATTACAGAGCATGCTTCCTTTATAAGCAAAAATTGATTTCTAAAGGAGCTTAGGATGATCACGCAGTTATTACTCTGTACTGTTCAATCCTTTCATGTGGCTTACATCAATGTTCCCTGCCAGTATTTTATGATGCATTTTAGTGTTTGCAGTGTTATTGGTCCAAATTTCTCTGTCCTCTATCCTTACAGAATGTGCTGGCCTTGATAAATAAATGTTATCTTAGCACTTGAAAAAAAAATTGAAATATCTAGTCCTTAAAAATTCTTATCTAAATTACTTATCGTTTCCTCACTCAAGTTTCATATTACCAACTATTTGTATGATGTGTAAATAAATTGTTTTCATTTTAAACCCTATTCAAAAGGTGGAAGGAAGAGCCAACTAAAAAATACAAAATGAAAACATTAAGTGTGATTCCTAGGATCACGTTTATGAATATACATGCTACTCTGTGACCATGCCACTGCCAAGCTCACAAATCACATGCCTTACAACTTGCTCTCAGCACTCCAGCTCCCCTTCAACTGGAGTATATGTTTGCTTGGTGTTGAGTTGTAAGAGTTATTTGTATAGTTATATATATATATATGCTAAAAATATGCTAAAATCCGTTATATATATATAATCCCTTAATGAGATATGCCATTTGCAAATGTCTTCCCCCTTTCAGAGATTGTCTCCTACTTTTGATGATTTTGTCCTTCTCTGTGCAGTTTTCATTTTGGTGTAATCCTAATAGTTTATTTTTGCTTTTGTTTGCCTTGCCTCAGGAGACAAATCTAGAAAAGTGGCACTAGGGCTGATGTCAGAGAAATTATTGCCTGTGCTCTCTCTAGGATTTTTATGGTTTTAAATCTGGGGTTGTGATTCCTTTAGTTTTGTTCTTTTTCAAGATTGCTTTGGCTATTCAGGGTCTTTTGTGGTTCCATACAAATTTGAGGATTATTTGTGCTAGTTCCTTGAAAAATGCTGTTGGTCTCTTATTAGGGATTGTATTAATCTGTATATTGCTTTGAGTACTATGGACATTTTAACAATTTTTTTTTTTTTTGAACCGTGAGAGACTGTAGACTCCGAAACTAGCTAAGGGTTTTAGAGGGGGTGGGGGGATGTGTTAGCCTGGTGGTGGGTATTAAGGAGGGCATGTATTGCATGGAGCACTGGGGTGGTGCATGAACAATGGATCTTGGAATACTAAAAAAATAAAATAAAATAAAATTTAAAAATTCAAAAAACCCACCAATATTTGTTCTTCCAATATATATTTGTTCTTCCAATACATGAACATGGAATATCATTCCATTTTTTTGTGTGTCATCTTCAATTTCTTTCATTTCTTTCATCAGTGTTTTACAGTTTTCAGAGTAACAAGTCTTTCACTTCCTTGGTTAAGTTTATTACTAGGTATTTTATTATACTTGATACAATTGTAAATGAGATTTTTTAAATCTCTTTCTGCTCCTTCATTATTAGTGTATAGAAATGCAACAGATTTCTCTATGCTGAGTTTGTATCCTGTGACCCAACTGAATTTATTTTTTTTTTTAAGATTTTTATTTATTTGTTTGACAGAGAGAGAGAGAATAAGCAGGCAGAGTGGCAGGCAGGGAGAGAGGGGGAAGCAGGCTCCTGCTGAGCAGAGAGCCGGATGCAGGGTCTGATCCCTGAGCTGAAGGCAGAGGCTTAACCCATTGAGCCACCCAGGCGCCCCACTGAATTCATTTATTAGCTTTAGTAGTTTTCTGATGGAGTCCTTGGGTTTTCCCAAATGTAATGTCATGTCATCTGCAAATAGTAAAAGTTTTACTTCTTCCTTAGTAATTTGGATACTTATTTCTTTTTTCTTGTCTGAGGCATGTGACTAGGACTTCCAGTATTGTGTTGAATAAAAGTGGTTGGAGTGGACATCCTTGTCTTCTTTCTGATCTTAGGAGGGAACTCTCAGTTTTTCACCATTGAGTGTGATGTCAGCTGTGGGTGTTTCATATATGGCCTTTATTTTTTTTTTTTAAGGCTTTATTTATTTTGTTGAGAGAGACAAAGAAGGAGACAAAGTAGGGGGAGGGGCAGAGGAAAAGGGGGAGAATCTCAAGCAGACTCTGCACTGATCATGGAGCCTGAGGTGGGGCTTGATCTCATAACCCTGAGATCATGACCAGAGCCAAAACCAAGAGTTGGATGCTTAACCAACTGAGCCACCCAAGCTCTTCTCTGGCCTTTAGTAGGTTGAGGTATGTTGCCTCTAAACCTGCTTTGTTGAGGGTTTTTTATCATGAATGGATATTATACTTCGTCAAATGCTTTTTCTTCATCTATTGAAATGACCATATGGTTTTTATCCTTTCCCTTATTAATGTGATGTATCACATTGATTTGAAAATATTGAATCACCCTTGCATCCCAGGAATAAATTCTCCTGGTCTTGGTGAATGATCTTACAGTAGCATTTAGACAAGTGTTTGCCCAAACAACTGAGTACCAGAGCCTACCCACATAAAGTTTTACCATTGTACTTACTAACCACAGATCAAAAAAAAAATCTCTTCTGAATGATTCAATACTGAAAAATCCTGTTCTATTTAATATCTGTACATAAATTATTTTGGAGCATTTCATCCAAGATGTCAATGCATTTGGCTATTTGTTTAGAACTGAGAAACTAAACAAAATAAATTCTCAGTGATTTTGCCTATATCTGATATTAATAACCTGACAATTTATTCTAGCAACTGATTTTGCCTTCATGGCACTTGGATGGTCCTGTTAAAAAATATTCATTTTCCTGCTCATATGTCAAAGTCCAGCTTAGACATTACCCTATAAAAGGAGTTCTCCTAGATCTTCCTAGTTGCAATTATTCTCTTTGCTGCACATACTAACCTCTATCATTTTATTGAGGCTTGGCTGATATTAGAGTCATTGTGATATGTGCTTGATCTCCCACTGGATTATAAGATAACATATATGATGAAGGTTAACATGAGCAGAGCAAGTGTGCCTGCCCCACATGGTAAGCAGATATTTAACAAGCACATACTGTTTCCTTACTCCTGGAAGGAAGGAGTGTTTAACTTATCTTGGTAGACTTCCATGACCCCAGCAGTGCCATGCATATACTCAGAAGCACTTGTCAAAGTGGATTGCATTTAATTCAAAATCATCAGATTCTAAATGAACTAAAAGTCACATCATGCCTTAGATATATGAATACGAGCTCAGTTTTTTTAGGCAATTATTTTTAAAAGATTTTATTGAAAGAAAGAAGCAGGGGGAGCAGCAGGCACAGGGAGAAGCAGGTTCCTCACTGAGCAAGGAGCCTGATGCAGGCTCAATCCCAGGGCCATGGGATCATGACCTGAGCCTAAGGCAGACGCTTAACTGACTGAGCCACCCAGGCATCCCATAATGGAAACTAGAAATATCATATTTATTTGAACACTTGAGCCACTGCAATAATAGCCATTGCACTGACAATAACGATAGTAGTACCTTACCTAAATTCATAGATGCACTATGTATGTTTATCATATTCCCTTCACTTTCCTCAAACATTATTTGATTCATAAAAATTATAGCTATTTTGTGCTTCTTCAACAAATACAAACTAGCATACATAGTTTTCTCTTAATGTCACATATATCAGATTCCATATTACATTTATTTACCACCAAAAGAAGCTTTGTTCCACTCTTACATACTGAAATGCAGAAAAAATCCTGCTCCAACAACTAATACATAATTTGTTTCTACAATTAAAGTTTTCTTTTTTTATCATGTTCCTGTTAGAGTCCCTGTTTTGCCTTCTTCAGTGAGGGTAATCCTTCTCTATGTCTTGGTCCTCTCAGCTGCTCTCCTGCCTCCCAAACCTACATGTTCAACTGCCCACAGCATACTCCCCCTTGAACATCTATCTGGCTGCATCTGTGAAATACTTCATCTTCTCAAAGAGAAACAGTGTCCGCTCCTTACTCGTCAAGTCATTAATCACTAATGCTATCAGTCTTCTCTGGGTCACCCAGACTCATTCAGGCTTAACAACACAGACATCACCTTCAGTTCTTTCCTCTCCCTTACATCATCTCAAGGTTTACCGCATTTATTCCATTCTTTATTTCCAGTTTCTCTCCACGCTATCTTCCTTTTTTCATACCACCTTGCTATGTCAAATCTTAGTCACTCCACACATTAACTATTATAACAGTGTCTAAACTATTCCTAAGACAGCAATTTCATCACATTGTTCTTGCCCCAAAACTTCAATGATTTCTAAACCTCAGAATTTCTCTTAATAATCTCCTTCAAGATCAGCTTTTCCTTCTTCTACACATTCCCTTTTTTCCCTTGTACATTCAGCTCAAATTTTTTCTTCCTCCTAAAGCCTTCTTTTGCCCACCCAGCTGCCCACCTCTTCTTCCACAAAATTTAGTGTTTATTCCATTCATTTAGCACTACATATTTATTATCTTATCTGCTGTGGTTCAGGCTGTCACTGTTGTTTAAATTCTTCCTGTGTGTCTTGTTTCTCCAACTGGAATGTCAATGCTGAGTCTGAAGAATAGCCAGGAACCAGAGACTTACATTTGCCTGCATTCTTCATATACCATTTGGCCCATAAGTAGACACCAAATAAATAAATACTGCTCTTTTTTTTTCAATATCCCTTTTACTGCTATGAAATATGCTGGTATCAGAATCAAAAATATCCTCAAGATTCAACTGGTTGTGAGTAACAAACTAATAGAGGAAGAAACAAGCTAATCCATTTTCCTCTCTTGTACTGCCCATTTCTTTTCAACCAAAGAATTTTGCTCATATTATGAATGTGACTGTGAAAGCAGACCCAGACATTGCCTCACAAATTTCTCATTAACCATCCCCAAGAAGTATAGCATGCTGACGCGGTCTTATTCATCAGAGGTATTTCGTGAGGTAAAAAAATCTGCACCATTCTTTTATTTTTAAATATGGAATGTTGACCTTTGTACATATGCAGGAATCTGCCATAATAGATGATGCCAAACACCAGCTTTATTAATGTCATAAACCGGATGAGATAGCTGCCCACAAAGCAGAGAACAATGGTCAAAAGTGTCGTCTGCTCATTACAGCCCCTTTTGAAAAATTTACCATCACAATTTTTCATTTGTGTTCCGTTCCTCTAGGTGATGAGGATGGTGTGGGCTTTAGTTCTGTTAATCACCTCCAGCTGATGTTCTCATCTCCCGGAGTTGTCATACACCAGCTTTGGCAGGATAGCAGAACAGTAGGAAAAGAAAGATCACAAATTCGGAGTTAGAAAGATTATAGCAGTCTGAGCTGTGATTTGTTATGGGGTGAATTGTGTCCACACCACCCTCAAAATTGGTATGTTCAAACCATAACTCCCTAACCCCAAACTCTAAACGTGACTATATTTGGAGAAAGTATCTCTAAAGAGGTAATTAAGTTTAGGAGCACCTGGGTGGCTCAGTCAGTTCAGCATCCTTCTCTTGGTTTCATGATCTCAGGGTTGTGAGATGGAGCCCTACATCAGGCTCTTTGCTCAGCACGAGTCTGCCTGAGATTCTCTCCCTCTGCCCACTACCCCCTCCGCGAAACACACACTCTCTGCCCTCCCCTTTTCTTGCTCTCAAGCTCTAACTCTCAAATAATAAATAAACAACTCTTAAAAAAAATAAAGAGGTAATTAAGTTTAAAATGTGGTCGTTAGGGTGGGCCCTAATCCTATACAACTGGTGTCCTTATAAAAAGAGAAGATTAGGACATAGATATCCCAAGAGAGAAGACTACCTAAATCCACAGGAAGACGGCTATCTACAAACCAAGGAAGGAGATCTCAGAAGAAACCAATCCTGCTGATACCTTCATCTCAGATTCCTAGACTCCAAAACTATGAAACAATAAATTCCAATTTAAGCCATCCAATCTGCATTATTTTGTTATGGGAGCAGCAAACTAACACATGGTCAAAAGGGGGAAAAATGGATAACCAGCTAAAGCTTTATATTGGTTTGTTTGCTTTGAATTTTTATAAGGGCATTATGAAACTCTTATGAATAACACAAATCTCATTGAAATTTCAGTGAGTCCTGGATCCCTTCCATGAAAGCTAGAAGGTAAAAGACTATGGAACAATGAGCAGGAGACGCCTCCAGTGCTCTGGCTTCTGTTGCCTTTTAGGGTCCTCACACTTCTATCATCCCAAATGCCCACTGAAAGACTTTTTGGGGGTTTTTTTCTACTGCATAGCACATAAGAATAACATCGGTGATTTTCCCCCTCTTAAGTCCTAAGCACCATAGCCTAATCAGAACTAGAAAAAAATAAACCTTATTAACTCAAAGCATCACTTTGTCAGCAACATCTACTCACTTGATTTTACCCATTGTAACAGAATCTTGTCTCTAATAATAAGTAGGGTCCAAATATCTATATGCAATAATTCCCAAGTGTGCCTAATTGGGTTTTTGACAATGATAAAAGAATTTATTGAAAATTGCTTTATCAATTTGAAGTGATATGAGTGCCTATGTTTATAATATTGTACTTTCTTTTTCATATTCTTCTCAAAATAATTTCAGATGACTAAGCCTACACTCCCTAGCCGAAAATGTATACAAATTACATACATTATTAAACCAATTTAACAGGATCTATCCAGGGTTCTGACATCTTCTTTGCTTCTTCCACACTAGATATTTGGAAATAAATTCCAAACAGTGTCCAGGAGACATAGTCTGCTCCATAATGAATCCTGAGTTTGAAGGTCTGTGTTTGCATTCCTGATCATGAACAATCCCTACTATTTTTTTTTTTTATTAACCCCAGCAGTGATTTTGTAGTATTGTAACTCACTCTTTCTAATTTGCACACCCTTGTTTCTGAGTCTTTTTGGCAGTTGCATTCTCTTTACAAAATTGTGGGATTTTTTTGTTTGTTTTGTTTTGTTTTGTTTTATTGCACTGTGATGATAGAGGAGAAAATTTAAAGCCTGTTTAGTGAGTAAAGTCTCCTGTAGCTTCAAGTCAAACTAAAAACAGACTCCTACTTGCACAATACACACTTTCTGTATAATACTATTAAACATCCCCAGGCAGCAGTAGCTTAGAACTTTGCTTCATGCCCAATATCTTCTAGATTATATATAAAACATACACAAGGTATAAAAGAGAATTTTTAATTAAAAAATCAGTTTATGTTATTAGATAATATATATTCAGCACTTGCCCTTCTTTGAAATTAATAGTAATTTTGTTAATGGCATATTAACAAAAATTTATTAATGCCATTTGAAATAACATTAAATTGATAATAAGTACAATAAAGAATGTGATAACAAAGGGCTCAATTTAATTTTTAATAGATATTATAATAGATAAGTGGGAAATTAAGTTTAGGTTAAGATGTCAATGAAGAAGGAAATTGGAAGTCTGTAATTAGGTAGAAGTTTAAATACGTGGAAGGTTATCAAAAAATGGCACCGTTAGAAAAAGGAACTTAAACAAGCTTATTATATATCAAGGGCATTCTTCCACAGAGAAGTACACTGAATTCTACCAGTAAAGCAAGTCAATGACAGGCAGGTTATATCCTGAAACTCTCTGTACTGTAGTGTAAATACTATGATCTTAGGTCACCTTTCAAGACCAAAGTTGTTGGTGCTAAAGATCATCAAGAGTTTTATAACAACAACAACAACAACAAACGTCAACAATAAACCCAAAGGTGGTTCTCTGACACTATAGTCAAAACTGTGTCCGTATCTCTGACCTGTCAAAGGGGACCTCTCCAGTTAATTCACCTATGATTGTGATACACCAAAAAGATGAAGGTGCCTGTGAGTGAGTATATTTGTCTGGGGGAAAACTTATGATTAATATAACTGCTAAACAGGCCAGTAGAGAGGGAAATGTGGAGTTAATAATCAAAGGGCATAAAGTTTCAGTTAAGCAATATGAACATGCTCTAGAGTTCTATTGTTCAGCATTGTACCTATGGTCAATAGTAATGTGGTGTACACTTAGAATTTTAGTAAGAGGGTAGATCTCATGCTAAATGTTCTTAGTACAGTAGAATAGAATCTTTTAAATGATAATAAATATGTTGAAAACATAATTTTTTGTCTTTGAAGGAAATTCTTAAACTTTTTTTCCCTGAGATCTTAAGTTGCAAAGATATCAGTTGTTATACTCAGGCAATTTCTCAAATTATCCCAATTCCCAAGCTTCCCCCGTTTCCTCAAATACTGTCTCCAATGAGATAGCAAATTTATCACACTGTATTCATATGAGTCAAGAAAACATAACTTCTTTTACTCTATTCAACTGTTTTAATTTTCCTTATATCTGTCCACACACTAAATAATATAGAGAAACATATACTCAGCTCAGTGCAATAATTTCAACAGTACCTTTAGCTACATACATAATATGGTTAGTCTCTCAGATTCTACTTCCTCTCTCTGCTCCACAAAAGTGGAGGGTGAGTAAAAAATTTCATTAAGGTTACAGATAAAACCACCTAAGGAACACCAAGGTTTAAGAAGGGCAAAGGAGAGTTGGGGGCAAGCAAAGACTGAATAGAAGCACGGGATCTAAGCAGCTAGAGTGTCTGAATCAGTTTATCCCGGCTGAGTCCTGAAAGTCTACTAAAAGATAAAATTATCATAGAAAACCTGAAAACAAAAAATCTGAAACAAAAAAATCCAAAGCTAAATTTTTCCTTTCTTGAGTAAAGGAGAGTTCTACTGGTCAGGTAGTCTTACTGAGGAAGCAAATTGCTAATCTTACATACATTTTGGTGGGGATGGTTTATTTGGCTTTATGTTGGTCGCAAAAGTAAGAGTGGGTTGGCATTAGCTTTTGAAGCATGTTCATGTCCACCTGCAATTGTTGGACTTCCTAAGTGTCAGTCTGTCACTCACTGGTTGGCTTTCAGAGGCATATTCAATGAAGTGAGATGTCACTGGTCAACTGGAGACATTTTAAACAAGCTCTGGAATTTGCTTGTTAGCACAGTCATAGGACTATCATTGATTAATTTAAAAGTTTAAAACCTATTCTGGTGGTTGTTGCCATGACTAGAGAGGAATCAAACTTTTCCTAGGAGGATGTGGACTTTTGCTGTTCTCAAAGTAAACTGTGCAAAGATCAAGTCAAGTAGAGACGACATGTTTATTAGGTTTAGAAATTTCACCCCAGGAACAATTTTAATAGATTAGATAAGGAACTAAACTACTATAATTCTTCACTAACCTAGGCATGCTCACAATTTTCTCCAAGAACAAGAAGCAGAAAGCAAAAAGTTGGATCAAGGAAAAATATAAAGAGGAATGGCAAAGTAAAGCTAACATTTACTGAAGGCCTGCCATGTACTAGCAGTTGTGTGAGGCACCTAACATATATTATCTCATTTAATTCCCTATGCCTTAAGGCAGCTATTTAATTCCCAGGACTATGCTTTGAGGCAGCTATTAGGAGAAGTGGTCACATTCCATTTATGTAAAACAAAACTCATGCTCAGGACATTAAGTGACATTTAATGTCCAAGGCTATACCACCAGTGACTGGCAGGGAAATAGATGGAGACCAGGCTAGTGTGAACTCAAAGTCTCAGCTGGTACCATTGCACAATGCTGTTGCTAAAAAGGGGATGGAGTGAGCTATGAGAAGCACCACCCATGCAATCTTCCTCTTCTCCTCTTAAGCTCTTCCCCCAAACCCCCTGCAAGGCAGTGACTAGGAATACAGATGCAGCTAGAGACTCTAAGAGTACAGACCCTAAGAAATAGAGCCCGGTAAAGCCATGGCGCTGCTCACACAGGAACAATGGTGGAATGACAGGTATTTCTATTCACTCATCATTAATTTTAAAAATCTTCAATTTTCTAATCATATAATATAGGTGGCTTATAAAACTGTGCAGAACTTGGCCAAGTATCAAGCAAGTTGTTTTCTTGACTGATAGCTATTCATACATTTGTTTCCTTATAATTGTAAAAGGACACATTCTTTTAAGAGAAATGCATAGATCGTAAAGTAATTGTTAACAATCTTTAAGTTGAAGTGAGTCATTCAGTGAACAAAATGCATGTTCGTAATTTGGTAATCATTTTTTATTATTATTTATACTTCTTAATCCATCCTGAGACGACACCTTTTTCTTCCTGTGTGCTTATTTATGAATCAGAGAAATATACTATATAATGTTCTGGAGCTCCCAGAACTTTCAGTCTCTGGGGAAATGTGGGTTGATCCTGCCTTTTAAAAGGCTGATATGCCAGATCTAAGTACAAGTTATTTTAGAGTACCATCTGATGTAACCAGTTACAGAAGAAAAACCATCATGGTCTGAGCTGGCTATTCCCAAAAGTCCCTCCACGGGGATTTTTCACATCTCCTTAGGAGGAGTTATTCACTTATTGAACCATTTACCGTCTGCCTGTGTCGTGGGATGATGGTAAGGCATTCAGCTACGTAGTGGAACAGTCTCTCCTCTCATCAATAATTACAACTTCAAATATAAAAGACAACTTAAATTTTGTAATGGCATGTGGGAAATACTTCTTTTGTGTTCCTTATCATGAAGTTCAAATGTCCACAAAATAGTGTGGAATATACAAGCTCTTTTGTTATACAAAGAAATTTGCTGTAACCATTTTTAATCATCATGGCATTTCACTTTGATTATGCATTTATAGCATGTTAGAAAGAGGCCAGAGGAAACAAAAAATGAAACATCTATAATGAATTCAGTAGGAATTATTCACTGAAATGTTCCATCTTCATAATTAAAAACTACCACTCAATCCCACCAAGTTCTGTTTATGGATTAGCTGAGAATTTTCCTATTTAAATTAATACAGCCATCTTTCAATGTATGTCCTATGGGGATATAATCCTTCTATTGCTCAGTAGCTCCAGATGGACCCCTATCAGGCCCCCTAAAATGATTAATTCTACTACACAGTGTGGAGAATAAAGTTTTTTTTTTTAATCATCAAAAGCAAATCCCTGTATCCAAAGGCAACAAAAGTCTTTGCAAGAGAGCAAACAGCTTGTTCTGCACCTAGGCGATAACCAAAGGAAAAGATTTCTTGCTGTATAAGCTAGACAATGTGACACTGGCTGCTGGTAGCAGATGGGTCCATGGGATTCATGCAACAGACAGTCACTCTGGGAAAACTGAGGGAAGATTCTCCAGGATCAGCAACGGGGAAAAGGCATATAGTGGGATGAGAGAGGCATCACTCCTTAATCCAGAGAGAGCCTTAATGGAGAAAAAATGATTCCTAAGAAATAATGGGTATAAGTCAGGTTGATTATTGATTAGCAGGACCAATCCCAAAATGGAAGAGAGATCTCCTCTCAATGTGGTTCTAAATTAATTCCAGCAGGAGACATGAGGGATAAAAATCTAGCCAGGACAGGGCCTTATCAGTGTAACTTGGTCCCAGAAGTTCATCTGGTTCTCCCTCATGAAACCCAAAGTTTCAGCAAGGCTTTCTCCTCCTCCAAATGGAGACAGCAACAGATCAAAACCCCCATGCCTCCTGTGGGTCCCTCCACGAGTGAAAGCAAACAGAGTGTCTGAGATCCACAATTACTTGACGATAATTCTGATAGCTATAATGCAAGCTGTCCATACAAAATCTTCCCCGGGCTGACCTTTTTGAAAACCAGAATCCTGGGGAGAAAAGAAGTCACTATTTAATATATCACAGAGGGGATGGTAAGAAAAAATCATATAACCAATAGCGGGTAGCAACTGAATAGAGACCCAGGTGAAGATTCCATTCAATGGTCTTTAAAGTTCAGTTGGGAAAACATTTTTCCCTTAGACAAGAGAGAATGAAACCTTTTTAAAATTTTTTTATTAACATATAATGTATTATTAGCCCCAGGGGTATAGGCTCTGAATCACCAGGTTTACACACTTCATAGCACATACTTTCCCCAATGTCCATAACCCCACCACCCTCTCCCTAGACCCCTCCCCCTGGCAACCCTCTGTTTGTTTTGTGAAATTAAGAGTCTCTTATGGTTTGTCTCCCTCCCGATACCATCTTGTTTCATTTATTCTTTCCTACCCCCCAAACCCTCCATGTTGCCTCTCAACTTCCTCATATCAGGGAGATCATATGATAATTGTCTTTCTCTGACTAACTTATTTTGCTAAGCATAATACCCTCTAGTCGCAAATGGCAAGATTTCATTTCTTTTGATGGCTGCATAGTATCCCATTTTGTGTGTATATGATGTATATAGATGTATATATATACACATATATATAGATGTATATATATACACATGTATATAGATGTATATGTATATATGTGTATATATATATACACACACACACCACTTCTTCTTTATCCATTCATCTTTGTCCATCCATTCATGGACATCTAGGTTCTTTCCACAGTTTGGCTATTGTGGACATTTCTGCTATAAACATTGGGGTGCACGTGCCCCTTTGGATCACTACATTTGTATCTTTAGGGTAAATACCCAGTAGGGCAATTGTTGGGTCGTAGGGTAGCTCTATTTTCAACTTTTTGAGGAACCTCCAGAGTGGTTGCACCAGCCTGCGTTCCCACCAACAGTGTAGGAGGGTTCCCCTTTCTCCACATCCTCACCAGCATCTGTCATTTCCTGACTTGTTAATTTTAGCCATTCTGACTGGTGTGAGGTGGTATCTTCTTGTGGTTTTGATTTGCATTTTCCTGATGCCGAGTGATGCGGAGCACTTTTTCATGTGTCTGTTGGCCTTCTGGATGTCTTCTTTGCAGAAATGTCTGTTCATACTCTCTGCGAAAACTTTTTTTTAAAAAAAATTTATTGTTATTTCCAAATATTACACCTAACAAAGGCAGCCATGTAACCAGACAAGTAAAAAGTGAAGCAAAAATTTAAAAACCAGAGCTCCTCAAAAGACAAAGAGGGTTAGAAGTACACTGAGCCAGGAACTAAAAAGCCAAACCAAATTTCTTTGATTGATTTTTAGTTCTAAACTCTGAACCGTGTACCATTTTAAGTGCTGAATAACTTAAAATTCACTGATACCTGGTTCCAAATAAAGCTGTTCTCATCACATGTCTTTGGTTCTTTCTTTGCTATTCTCTAGAATAACGTATCTTTTCAGATTTGTCATTACATGGATGCTATATAGAGAATGGAATTGGAATAGATGTACTTCAAATCTGCGCCAAGACTGAGACAAAAAAGGAAATTAGGTTTTATTGTATTTGTATTACCCACTCATCTGTTTCATGCCTCATAAAATTTCTGAGATAAAATTTCTGACATAAAATGGAATCATTTAATGCTCCCTTCAGATTATCCTATGAAATTGCCATCAATGTTAAAAGAAGGATCACAATGTTAACAAATTACCCAGCAGAGGTTTTCTCCAGTGTTTAGTGTCAAACAGAGTGGTCCCTTGTCCAGTCATTAACCCGCAGGAATGGTCTAGCAGTCTTCTCTTACTTCTGCTTTAGTTAACCCTTTACCTATTCCTTAGGTGTCCCTGATTAACATTAGAGTAACTTGATTTTGTTTCTGTATGCATCTGTCATTTATGTAAAATGCACTAAATATGTACTAAGAAGAGTTAATTAGCTGTCCTTTTCTTGAAGCTGTATTATTTGTCACAGCTACAGATACAAAGACATTCCTAATAGCCCTTGAACAAGGAATTCTGTATAATTTCTCCATTAAATCACAGCACAGAGGAGTGGATAATGCATCAGAGTCAAGCCTACACCACTCTCCATGTTCCTCTCAGCCCTCACCAAGCTGTCAAGAATCTGACAACAATCTGACACTGTGCGACACCCTCTGGCCCCAGCTGACTTCCCCCTACACCAGACTCAGGCTCTCTCTTCTTTTCTGTTCCAGTTTTTTCCCTCCTCTTTTAAGCCCTCTCCTTCCACATGTTCCTTTTGG
Source organism: Mustela nivalis (assembly GCF_964662115.1). NCBI lineage: Eukaryota > Metazoa > Chordata > Mammalia > Carnivora > Mustelidae > Mustela > Mustela nivalis. The sequence goes on along the minus strand of NC_139024.1, from coordinate 42,982,732 downwards.
TTCTCTCCTCCTCTCTTCATCCTTCTCCCTCATGAAGCACCCAGACCTACCATGTGAGTAGGAAAATGACTCTGAACAATGCTGAGATTTGCTTAGATTTTGCTGGGGCTTTGGGTTTTGCTTAGATTGTCTTACCACGTAAACACTCACTTACCATTTAAATTCAAAGTTGTTGTCTGCTTCAGGTGAGTATAAAATATCCCGAGTGACTACCAATGTAAATGGCAGAGCTAGCAACTCACAGCTTCAAGGAATAACCGTTAATGACAAAACATAGATTTCCAACCCACAGATTTGCAACACAGGTAGATATGCATCTAAAATAGAAGCCTTAGGATCCCTTCTTTAAAATAAGAACTCATCTTACTGAAATTAAAATACTCTGTTTTTAGTAACTTTGAAAATCCCCGTTAGCTGAAGGAACCAAAAAGAAACTGGAGTTTAGCATAGTCCTTGGTGTTTCAACAATAAGGTATTGATGTCTATGACTGACTCTGCATGGGGAGTTCATCATCACAGAAAGCTGAGGAAGTGAGAATTTCACCCTATTTATAAACTGGACTGTCATAATTTTTTATACCTTCTTCAATACAGTGCATCTGAAAACTAGATTTATAAAAATAAATCCTTATAGAAAGAAAAGTTTTAGACTATATCTCTCTGCAGTATTGCAAAGCGTCTCAGTCACATGAGGTGCTCTGGCCACACCACTGCCTAAAGTATCTGATGAAGATGAGCCGTGATGGTCATTGGATTACTTACTCTTTTAGTACTGTTATTATTTTTAGGATTTCATTCTATTAAATCTTGATTTTATAGTAAATCTTGGTTCATTCATCCTTTTTTTTTCTTTTTGTATATTCCAGGGCTGTTCTTCACCTGCCTTCATTATCATTTTGATTATGTCCACAGAGTTCGATAACTGGCTTTCCTTGGTGTGTAATTCTGTAAATGTGAATGGAAGTGTTGCCAGGACAGAGACATGACCATCAACATTGGCAACATAAAAATAATTTATGACATTGACAAGAGTAGTTATAATGGAATAAAAGGAACAGAAGTTCAATGGGAGTATATAAAGGAGAAAACAAGAAGTAGAAAAAGAAATACTATGAGAAACCTGTACCCCTGGGGCTAATAATACATTATATGTTAATTTAAAAAAAAAGAAAAGAAATACTGTGAGAAATTATGTTGGGAATAAGGAGCAAATAAATGAGACCATACTTGGAAGGAGATATATAACAGGATTTTTAAAAGACAGGATATCCTGAAGTACCTTTGTATATACAACTATTTGTATATATTAAAATCCATAGACATATCTATTTTACTGTTTTTTATAAGAAGAAGAAGGAAAAGGAGGAGGAGCAAGGCCAAAAGCAAATGAGCCAAGGGCCATTAAATAAGAATTCAAGCCTCCACCTCTAAGGAAACAGAAAAAGAAAAACTTTAGAAACTCAAAACATTAAGTTGTTCCCAGTTCCATAAAAATGAAATAAAACAAGTATTTGGAGCCTAATCTCAGCAAAACACCCCTTCCCCTTACACCAACAAGCTGGTCTTTCTAGCTTAAAACCTTACTCTCAGATTTAAAACTAGCCATTCCTGAGAAACAATTATTCAATAACAGTATTGAATTCCTACAGTTCTGAGCCCTCAAATAATTATAGGAGGACAAATGGAAAAAAGACAGCCTCTTCAATAAATGGTGCTGGGAAAATTGGACAGCCACATGCAGAAAAATGAAATTGGACCATTTCCTTACACCACACACAAAAATAGACTCAAAATGGATGAAGGACCTCAATGTACGAAAGGAATCCATCAAAATCCTTGAGGAGAACACGGGCAGCAACCTCTTCGACCTCTGCCGCAGCAACATCTTCCTAGGAACAACGCAAAAGGCAAGGGAAGCAAGGGCAAACATGAGCTATTGGGATTTCATCAAGATCAAAAGCTTTTGCACAGCAAAGGAAACAGTTAACAAAATCAAAAGACAACTGACAGAATGGGAGAAGATATTTGCAAACGACATATCAGATAAAGGACTAGTGTCCAGAATCTATAAAGAACTTAGCAAACTCAACACCCAAAGAACAAATAATCCAATCAAGAAATGGGCAGAGGACATGAACAGACATTTCTGCAAAGAAGACATCCAGATGGCGAACAGACACATGAAAAAGTGCTCCATATCACTCGGCATCAGGGAAATACAAATCAAAACCACAATGAGATATCACCTCACACCAGTCAGAATGGCTAAAATCAACAAGTCAGGAAATGACAGATGCTGGCGAGGATGTGGAGAAAGGGGAACCCTCCTACACTGTTGGTGGGAATGCAAGCTGGTGCAGCCACTCTGGAAAACAGCATGGAGGTTCCTCAAAATGTTGAAAATAGAACTGCCCTATGACCCAGCAATTGCACTATTGGGTATTTACCCTAAAGATACAAATGTAGTGATCCAAAGGGGCACATGCACCCGAATGTTTATAGCAGCAATGTCCACAATAGCCAAACTATGGAAAGAATCTAGATGTCCATCAACAGATGAATGGATCAAGAAGATGTGGTATATATACACAATGGAATACTATGCAGCCATCAAAAGAAATCAAATCTTGCCATTTGCAACAACATGGATGGAACTAGAGCGTATCATGCTTAGCGAAATAAGTCAAGCAGAGAAAGACAACTATCATATGATCTCCCTGATATGAGGAAGTGGTGATGCAACATGGGGGCTTAAGTGGGTAGGAGAAGAATCAATGAAACAAGATGGGATTGGGAGGGAGACAAACCACAAGTGACTCTTAATCTCACAAAACAAACTGAGGGTTTCTGGGGGGAGGGGCTTTGGGAGAAGGGGGTGGGATTATGGACATTGGGGAGGGTATGTGATTTGGTGAGTGCTGTGAAGTGTGTAAACCTGGTGATTCACAGACCTGTACCCCTGGGGATAAAAATATATGTTTATAAAAAATAAAAAATAAAAAAAAAATAATTATAGGAGGACTAATGAGGGTCCCAAAGAACATTTGAATTTAATAGGGAAAGTAAGACTGAGACACACAAAGTTAAATGCCAACAGAGACAAAAATACAAGGTATGTCAAAAATACAAGGTTTTGAGAAGTAGGTGTAATAAACATTTGGAGGGCCTTTGCTCTGCTTACAGGAGGATCTGAAGAGGCTCCTTGCAGGTGGGAGTGACATTTGATCTGCATACTGAGGAAGGGTAGAATTTGACTAGGTGGTAACAATTTAAACACTGGCATATTGAATAAAGCAAGCCCATTACAGGGAACCAGATGCCCAGCATGGTGGAGAATGATAAATAAACCAACCAGCCAGTGCAGGAAGAACATATGGCAGGTTGCAGCAGGTTGAATCCAATAAAGAAACAATAGAGTGGTTTCGAGAACATAACCATAGGCAATTTATTTTATGTAATATTTTTAAAAATTATATTCTAGTATAATAAAGGTAGATTTTATTTCTAACAGTTCTATGTGGCTAAATTTAATACAAATTAAATTTGTATTAAAATACAAATATATTTATATTTGTATTTGTGTTCTTAAGAAGGTGGCTGTCTGACGAAGCTTTTGCTTCCCCTTATCTGAAATGGTTCCTACAGTTTATAGGTTCATATTCTTTGATTACTAACAGCTTGAAAAGTATTTCATTTGTTTCATAGTTCACTATTAGTAAGGTCCCACAAATTTATTAGGAATGATGTCAAATTTGGGAAAATTTTCATTAAGGTTTTTGCCATTGGCAGTTGTGGTTGTAGTGGTGTGAATATATATGTATGTTGTTCTTCATATATAGGCTGCAATACTGGAAAGATTCTCCAATATACTAGTTTTTGGTTCTTCTATACATTTCAAATCTTATTTCTCCTCCACTCTCAGTGTATATCCAGAGTTGGGTGCAACAGGACATCACAACATGGCTTCTAGCCCTGTTCCTTTGTAATTCAGCACAAGGAGTAGGGAGCAAAGTCTTAGAAGCTCTTTCTCCACCAGGACAGCTAACAATAGGTAATCTAGAGTTTAAAATGACTGCAAGCCATATAAATACATCCCACAAACACCAAATGAAATAAAATTCCTCTCAGCTGGATCCCAAAATGCCTGCACTCAGTCTGAAAGGACGTGTGACAGGGGTCAGTATAAGTGGAAGGAGACAACAGTGTTAACTAATTAAGGTTAAAATGACAACTATTACAAATTATACAAAATAGTATGACCATGTGAACACATACCAAGGCCACTTCCGTGCCTTAAAGGGGGCCCTGCAAAAATGGGTCACTAAAGTTCAAGCTTAATAGCATCATATTAACTCCATCTCTGAGTATCTGATTTAAACATTAAAATAGAAAAAAATTAAAGGCCTCTAGCTTTCTTTATTCAGCATTCAAAGAGTGATTTCCATTTGTTCAATGGAATGCTTGATACTTAAAGAATAAATATTACTAGAACACCTGATCCTGGACAAGGCGATCAGGACATACATATAAAATATATGTTATATTTTAACATATACACACTAGAATAACTCCTGAGGAATTACTGCTTACAGTGACCGTATTAAAACATAGAATTGATGAAAGGGTGGAGTTTCCTAAAGTTAGCTGGTAGTGGCAGGAAGGTCGGGGAAATCATCTGTAAGGAGATATAATTTGGGCTGACCCTGTGTGATGTAAATATAATCAACCACAATGGGACAGGTCTGAGGACAGAGCTCTGTTCTACCTCTCAGTCTCTGCAGCTCTGAAAGGAGAAGGGGGTGGGGAATCTATCAACATATCAGAATGCATTGAGAGTATCTGCCTTTGTATTCCAGGAGTTACTGTACCCAACTCCTTTTCAAAAGGACAATGTTTCCATTTAATAGTAGTCTACTGACAGGGCAGCAGAGATTGGCAATCAACATCCATTTCTATTATATAAGTTTTTAGTGTAATAGATTTCTTTGTATCGACATAAGAAAAGCAATGCTGACGTGGGCTGTAGGCCAGACCATGGAGAAAGGCCCCATTATGCTGAATTGGATGTTATAATGGTATTTGATAAATTGGTGATTCTATCTGTGAGGCTTGGCCCTCTTGGAAGCTAGCACTTTTCCATAACTTTTTTTATCCCTCCACTTTGGAACATTCTTGTCCCCAGACATCACTTGGCTGGTGTCAAGCAGATTGTCAAAATTACTGTTTACAATACTGATATCCTCAGAGCTGTCTTTATAGATTTTTTTTCCTAAGAGGATTCTGAAATAATACCAGTGCACAGTTAAAATCGGACAACCATCTCCCAGACTTCAAATAATCAAGTTTTAATGTGATCTTCATTTCATTCCCTACATAACACCCTCTATGGCTTATTTAAAGAATGTAACAAAAGAAACATAAGAAATAATTGTGAAAGGATTCATGTTTACTCTTTGAATATTTCTCCTTGAAAACAGAGTTGCCATCATCTCAGATATATCTATTTAATCAGATCTTGGCAAATATTTGTGGCCTGTGACAAGGATCAGTATAATTTATAGAACTAACTCCTTCCTTTTCCCTTTCTCTTTTAGGGTTACAAACTCAAGCTGAAGTAAGTTTCAAGTAATCCTAAAAAGTTAAAAATATGTTAAGGCTGGAACTGCTTGGGATCCAATGTTGAAGGAAAAGCATGCCAGAGAAAGGAAAGCTTAAAAAAATGGGGGGGGGGCAGTCTTTGGTTAAATGGGCAGAAAAGCCAACCATTTACATATTAATAACCTTTCAGGAAGAACTACTGAATTTATAAGATAGAACAATTTTCATGAAATGTATGGTGTGCTCAAACATTGGAGAGATGCAAAAAATAAGAACTCTTTCTTTAATTAACAGGTAAATTTGAGTCAACAAGAAACTTACCATAGTCCCTCTTCATCCTTGGGGGTATGTTTCAAGACCGCCAATGGATTTCTGAAACTGGGTAGTACCAAACCCTATATATACTATGTTTCTCCTATACACTCATGCCTATGATAAAGCTTAATTTATAAATTAGGCACAGTAAGAGATTAACAACAATAACTAATAATGAAATAGAACAATTATATCAATATCTTATTGTACCCTTCTCACCCTTCTTGTGATGATGTATGTTGATAAAATGACTGAGGTGAATGTGAGGTGAGTAATGCAGGCATTGTGACCTAGCTTTAGGTTATTACTATTGACCTTCAGACAATATGCCACTGTGTTTCTGCAACACAGTGGACATCAGGTAAATGAAATGCAGGAAGCAAAACCACGGATAAGGGAGGACTAATGTATTTTTATGTTCATCTGCATTTAACTAAAATAAATTAGTGATAGAAGATGGTCAACATCAGAAAATTTCTGAACTGTTTCATTTTGTTTTTTAAGAACTAATATTTGTTTAGCCTGAAACAAAATGTAATCAAACTCCTGTAGATTATAATTCGAACTTATTTTCTTTTTCTTATTCTTATTCCCCAAATACACAGAGAAGTCTCCAGAAAAGAAGATTTCTAGAATACCTCCCTACCATGGACCTGATCACTACAGATAATCCCAGTCAAAACTTTTAAGTAGGTTGTACTTGGAGTCCACATAAAATTTATCATCCATATGAGAATAGTTTGGAAATGAAAAGGGAGTGCTATTGTTAGAAAGTAGACCAGAGAAACAGGTAGTCTCTGATGGTACAGACCGAGCATAGCCTCTTAACTTAAACTCTCTGAGTTGAAATTACCCTCCCCATCTATTCCCTAAGCCTCTCCAGAAGCACAGTGCAATTAAAGGCTTTGGCTTTGCACGTTTCCAGCTAACTGGACACCAAAGCTGGAGCAAACCAATCAATCCTAGGCTAGGGTGAGCCAATCAGACTGTTCCTTTCCTGAATTTGAGCAGAGACACCAGAGGATGAGGTACACTCATTAGAAAGGTTAAATGTTGCATCAGTGCTAGATCAGCCCCACAAACCTGCCAAAATTACAAGAGAGCAGCAGTACAGAAAAAGTCAGACTGGAGAGGAAAGTCAAAAATATGAGAGAAAGAGATGAGGCAACATAAGCCCTTGAGAAAACTAACTTTGCATTCAATCCTCTAAATGGCTCAGTTGAATTTAAAATGTGTTCCTTAATTACAAAACTAAACATAACTCTTATCATATGACCCAGCAATCATTTCCTTTGTACTTTCCTAAATGAACTGAAAACTTATATCCATACAATAACCTGCACATGAATGTTTATAGCAGCTTTATTCATAATTGCCAACATTTGGAAGCAACCAAAGTATCCTTTCACAAGTAATGGATAAATAAATTCTGGTATATCTAGACAAAAGAATATTACTCAGTGCCAAAAATAAATGAACTCTTAAGCCATGAAGAGACATATAGGAAACTCAAATGCATATTACTAAGTGAAAGAGGCCAATCTGAAGAGCTACATATTCCATGATTCCAACCATATGACATTCAAGGAAAGGCAAAAGTATGGTGACAGTAAAAAGATTCGCAGTTGCCATGGTTAGGAGGAAGCAGAACAGAGAGAGGATTTTTAGGTGAAACTGAAAAAACTATTTCAGTGAAACTATTCTACATGGTATTATAATGGTGAATACATGTCACTATACATTTATCCAAAGCCACAGAATATAAAACACCAAGAGTAAACCCCAACATAAACTGCAGACTTTGGGTGATTATGATGTGTCAATGTAGATTCACCAATTGTAACAAATGTACCTCTGCTGGGGGATGTTGATAATAAGGGAGATTATGCATGTGTGGAGGTGGGGGCTGTATGGGAGCCTTATGGACTTTTTGTTCAATTTTGCTGTAAACTTTACACTAAAAAGTAAAGTTTGTTAATTTTTTAAAAGGTAAAAACAAAAACACGGAAAAGTTCTAGAATATACACATGTCTACTACGAAAATTTATCTCTAAATGGTGGAATTGTGGGTGCCTTAATTCCCTTCCTTTTTTTCTTGACACACACACAAATTAAGTTTTGGCTTTTTAATTTGTTCCCCAAATATTGTGAGTATTTTTTAAAAATTTCATCCTTTAAATAACTTCTCTTCATACTATCTAGACTGGGGTTTACCTTATGCCTCACCACGACATCTGACTGGAACGTAGAAAAAGTATGATGACGCTTTATCTTCTCCCTATAATCAAAGCGAGCATCATTCATCCTGAGGAATAAATGACCCAAATGGGCTCTACATATTTCTATCATATTATAATCAAAATCTTTAAAATAGAGAAACTTTAATGTTACCCACATAAGTTAAGTTATTTTCTTTTCTTTAATTGAGGTAAAATACTAGGTATTTTACTAAACCTAGGTATTCTACTAAACTAAACTAAAATACCAGGTAAAATACTAAACCATAGAATACTAAAAACTAAAAAACTAGGTATTTTACTAAGCTAAACTCAAATACTAGGTAAAATACTAAACCAGAGAAATAAATATTTTGAAAAATGGATTGTAGAAACCTGTTGGACAAAATACTCAGCTGCATCCTTGAGATCAAGATGAAAGATATTGGATGACATAACTAGATGGCTCAAAGAGAAGACTCTTTAATGGAGAAGAGTGTGGGCAGAGTTTCAGGTTGTCTGGGTTAAAAATCTTAGCTCCATAGTTCTTTTGAAGGTGACCCTAAGAGGTGACTTTGAGTTTAAGCTTCATTTTTTTTCAATTATAAGAATGAAATAATAATGTAGTACCATTTTTACAGGGTATTCTATTAAATAATGTATGCAATGCAATTTGAAGCACCTTGCACTCAAGAAGCAATTAGTTATCATTTGAATGTAAAGTCTTATTGTGAAACTACTGAAAAGTCACAAGACTTGTGTCCTAGAACTATGTTCTTTTCTATGACTTTCTATCATTTTTCCAGAGAAGGGTTAAAGACAAAGATGGCATAATAATGGTCACTAAATGTATTTTGAACTCAATTTAGAATACATTTAATCCAATAACAGGCTAATAAGTATTCAAGTTTTTTCAAAATACTTAGATAATATCTAGAAGCACAAAAATAGGGGCTCCTGGGTAGCTCAGTCAGTTAAGCAGGTAGCTCTTGATTTCAGCTCAGGTCATGATCTCAGGGTACTAGTATTGAGCCCTACCGAGTGGGGCTTTGAGCTCAGCAGGGAATCTGCTGGAGATTCTCTCTCTCCCTTTCCATCTGCTCCTATCCCCCTTAAATAAATAAAATAAAATCGTTTTAAAAACAGAAGCACAAGAATAAAATTTAAACAAAGGTAACTGTAAAATCCCAAGCTTTTATTCAACAAAATTGAACACAAATTCAGACGAGAAGAAATTTTCCTTAATTCAAATAGAATATAGGAGCTTTAGTTCCTTAGAGTTCCACATGAAACACAGTGTTAGCCTTGTTACTCTTAACTACTTTTTAGGTTTTAGAGATAACTATTAGACTATTAGAGCAGAAGAAGGTGGCCAAATTGATAAGGTAATCTGACAAGGATTTTTTTATTTAAAAAAAAAATGAGGGAATAGAAAATGTTTGGCTTCAAAAAGGAACTACTTGTGAAGGCATTCAATTCAATTCACCATTATGAAATATTTTAAAAGAAGAGGATGTGGATATTTTCTGTTAATTTAGAAGGTAAAAGTAGAACCAATGTATGGAATTCCAAGAAAGCAAATATCATATAAATATAAAATTCAATTTAAGAAAGTAGTATGGTCTGCCTATGGGTCAGTCAAGTGTGGGAGTCATGGACTAGCCCTAAATGAACAGTATACTCATTGCAAAGTAGAGGGCTTTGTAGAAAAGAATCCTGACATGAGGTAGAAATTTGGACAAGATGATATCTAGCTGTCCTTACACTTCTGAACTCTAGGGTTCTAAGATTCAGTTATTTATTCACTACTGAACCTGTCTGTTGAGAACGGGTTTTCCAATATACGATACTAAAAGAAATATTTTAGGAGCAGAAGAGACTGTCTAAAATTAGCTGAAATTTCAGAAACGCATTTTTAAAATTAGGTACAGATGAAAATATCTATAATTTTCTCCTATATAAAAAGAACAGAAAAACCTATCATTTTATTTTTCTTTTTTAAAGATTGCTTTTAACGCTATAGATTCTTTAGAGTGTTGGTCAAATAGAAGAAATATCTGCTCAGAAGATAGTCTACTGCATTAGCAGGTATAATTCTATACACCCAGGCTTCTCCATCTAAAATGGACAAATCTCCTACAGCGCCTTCTTCTGAATGACAAAGCATTTTGTTTATACCTTTTGCACAACTCAACCTCATTTGCTTATTATTGGATTTAACAAGTTCCTCGGACTTCTCCAACAGTACCACAATAGCACCCTTAAGCCCAAGTATCTCTCACACTCTCATTGTAAGCACTGCAAAGACTGTCCATTGCAGTTACAGTCAAATGCAACTCCCTTTGCAAGACTTAGGAGACTCCATATAATTGTGCTCCTGCAAACCTCTTCCAGTGTTGTTCACATGGCTCCTCCTCATTCTCCCACCAGCCACACTGGCTCCATTCTTTTTCTTCCATATCCTTTGCCATTCCCAATGCCTAGACTCCACTTCCGCACTTTCTTTAGTTTTCAACTTCAAAGCCCCTTTGGAGTCGCCTTTTCTAAAAGAAGCACCAAAAACTAGCCTGGTGGTGGGTATTAAGGAGGGTACATACTTCATGGAGCACTGGGTGTGGTGCGTAAACAATGAATCTTGGAACACTGAAAAGAAATAAAATAAAATAGAATGGAAAACAAACCAACAAACAAAAACTAACCTTACCTTTACCTCTGACTTATTTTCTTAGCCCCTCGTTTGTTTCTTACCTTCATAAATCGTATCCCAATTGACAGGTCTTTCACCTATTAGTCTGCATGTGGTTTATCTATCTCCCCGCACCCCCTGCAATCTAAACTCTAAATGAAAAAGAGCTTTGCCTTTCTCGCTTACCGGTGTATCCTTGCACTGAGAGAGCACGTGGCAAGAACTCAATAATTATTAGTTTGATAGTTGGAAGAAATATCCAGTCAAGTACTACAGATACCAATTCAGGGCATTTCCACAAGCTAACGCAGGTGCCCACCCTCTGTCAACCAAATCATCACAATTTCCTCATAATTTCACTATTCTGCCCATTCTTTCCTCTGACTTCAATCCATTCTCTACCCTACAGCCAGGGAATTTTTTTTTTTTAATGCAAATTGGATCATTCGTATCTTCTGTTTAATACCCTTTGAGGGTCTACAATTACTAATAAAACAATAATGTTAATGTTACTTAAAATACAAATAATTTACTGAGCAATTACTGGGTGCCATGCACTTGTATTATTCATTTAATCCCCATGAAAACTTTTTAAGGTATATATTATTAGTCCTATTTTATAGATGAGGAAACTGAGGCATGGGAAATCTTAAAACCAAAACATGGCTCACAAACACCTCTAGTCCACACCCATATTCCTAATCTCATTCTATATAAGAATCAAACTAGACTGGCTTACTCCCTTACCTTCAAAAGGCTGTACCCTCTGAATGGGCCTTTCCCCCACCTAACTATACCCTGTGATCCTCCTCTGTAGATCTAAATGCTGTCCATCTTTTGGAATCCTGCTTCAGTCACTGCTCTAAGATTTTGTCCTACTCACCTTAATCCAAAACCTTCCACTAAACACCTATTAATCTCATTGTTGATAATAGCCACTTGATAAATGCACAGTCTCTTTTAATTATTTGTTTGGTTCCTTGAATTAGCTGCCTTTTTATGTGCTTTGACTCATCTCCCAGCAATAATATAAGTGCCTCAAGAGCAGGGATCACATTTCACTCTTCATTCTTCTCTTGCATAATCCCTAGCAATACAGCCTTGTAGGTATATCTTATAGGTGCCTAATAGGTGTCCATTGTTTGATTTGTCAATTAGTTTTCGTCCCACTTTCCGTGATCATTGTCAGGAGAGAGTTAGGAAATATCTGGCATTGAGCTCCTAAATATTTAGCTATCCAGCATGAATCATGGTGTTTCCATCTCATACCTAGAGGAACTAGTATTCTACTAATTATAGAGTACAGCTGAGAAAATCTTTTTCACAACTTTTTTTTTTACTTGGAATTATCTCCATACAAGTTCTGTCATCAGGGAAGGTAAAGAAACACTGAGCACAGCTTCCAAAAGCTATGTTTTCCTCGTGTTTGACACATCATCACACACACGTCTGCTCTGCCTCTGATAGCATAGCTTTGCAGAGTCTGTTTCTATGGTAATTTTAAGCTTATATAACACCAGCTCTTCATGTCTTTATGAACACTTCTTAAGTTTGTGAAAATTACATACACTTCAACTTCAAAATGACTCAACTCATTGTGTAGACATTAAGGCGATAATTATGAAATAAAACTATATAACAATATGAAAATACATTATAACATTAAAAGAGGAGAGGAGTATAAATTTGGATCTGTGCTGAGATTATAACCATGGAACATGTGAGGAAGGTACACTTGGTAGAATTCCTAACCACCATCATCATTCCCAACAACACCATAGTTCCATGCAGATATCCACCATCTTCTTAAGATCATGTGTTCTGGGAAGTCTGGGGCCCAGGCTCTACCCAGTCCAGAGGATGGGTCACAATTAGGTGAAGCCAAAGATTCTTAGTCTGAGGAGGCTTTTGAGGCACCAATGCCTAGCTCCCTCCCTACCTTCCTCCTTCCCTTTTTGTATCCCCTCCCTTCCAATTTTGACAGCTCTGGAGTGGGGCCTGAGAATTTCATTTCTAACAAGTCCCCAGGTGATTGTAATGAAGCCACAATTGAGAATTCTCTGCTCTTGAGAGTCAGCTCTTCTCTGGAAATGTGTTTTATATGCGATGCCCTGAATTGTGATAATTTTGGTAACAGCCTACAGATGGTAGCAACACACAAGAGGGTGGAGCCAAGAGTCTCTCAGAGGAAGGTGAAGGTACCTGAAGTGACTCCTCCAGTCCACCCATATAGGCACTTTATATGTGCCTACTTTTTTAAGTCATTAGAGATGATGCATTTGTTATTTGCTACTGAAAACATTCTACCTGATGTCTTTCTGAGGTAAAAACAGTTTTTTCAAATGATGAAAATATAACTATTTTTCTTTCCCAATATGCTTCTTATGCAATATATATCATAAAAAATAATTTGTTTGCTTAACAAACATTTTATATTCTCTAATAAAAAATGAAAGAGAAAGATGAGACTATTTTACATCTTCTATTACATAACAATTCTACCACTTTTTCTGATGGTATGTTTTTGTTTTCCAAAATATTTTCTATTGAAAACCTCATTCAGAGGCAGGATACCAAATTTGAAGACCTTCTTCTTAATTTTCAGAAAAGTACCATAGCAATGCCTCCAGATGGAATAGTTCTTTAGAAAGATATATTGGCCTGATATCAAGAAGTGCACAGCAACCTGCTACACTAAAAGACAGAAGACTGAGGACTTTCTATATTAGGACTGTTGCCTTGAACCTCCTCTTGTCTTCATTTTAACTCTGTTAAATGAGTTCCTTATGTGCTCCCTATCCATTTGCTAACGCAAATATCTAAATTTAGGTATAAGGGAATGAATGCCTAAAACCTACTTCTATCACCACATTCCTTATCATGGCATAAAGCATTGTTATAGAAAACCCTGTATGTTGGTAACTAAACACCCATTCCTATTCTACCTGATGTGCCTTCCACTCTAGATGCTGGAAAGCTAGATGTTCTCTTTGCCAATCATCACAGCTATAAGTGCTCATATGACACATTTCTGGCTAATGTACATAAGCAAAAGTCTTCTATGGAACCTCTAGAAAAGTTTTACCTTCCTGATAAAAAGGATTCACAGTGTCTCAAAGAGAATAACTCATACATGAAAGGTAGAGAAATGGGGAGATGAAATTTCCATAATATTTTAAGCTATATAGAAGGAACAGTGCTGTTAGAAATAGTTTGACTAAATAATTCAGTAAAAACAGTATTAATGGAATCAATTACAAGTTGAAAGTAAAATATGGTAAGAAAGTGTGCCATTGTCTAATTACTGCCAGAAAGACTGGTGATATGTCAATTATTCAAAATCCAATTTTTTTCATTTTTAAATGAACTCACCCAAAATTTTACTGGTCTATATCTATGGCCCTTTAGGAGCAGGTAAAATCACTGGGACTGTTGGGACACATTTGCAGTCTGTTTTCTTTGGAAAGTTCACCAAGAAATTGTGCTTAAATCTACATATTTCATAGATGTTTACTGAATTAGTTTTTATGGTTGAATTAACTTTTTTCCAACACCCACCTCAAAAAATATCTAGGCTAAAATTATTGCATGTAGGTCCTTGGGAATAGAACTTTGTTGCTTGCATCATTACTTTTTCACTGTGCTTGAGCAAAGCAAAACTACTATCTTATACATGTGAATTACCTGGGCTCACTTATCGAAGTGGGAATCCTCATTAAGTTCTCCAAATTTGAAGAATGGCAATCCTACTTTTTAGCTCACCTGACCATAAAGGAGTAAGAGTCTGAATTTAACCAATAATATGCATTGCCTGCAATCCCAGAATGTCTAAAGGAACCAAAACCTCATAGCTACTGTTTCCTGGTAGCTATCAAGAAATTCCATTGAGAGACCCACCCAAACTTAATACCTTAGCACCCAAAGACCCACATATGCACACTCTAGCATGAGATCCAAAGCAAACATTAGGTTGTGAATCCCAGTTATCAGACTAAGCTAAAGGGCAGAGCAGTACTTGCAGATCAGCACCCAACAGATCAAGAACCCAGGGCAGCTAACCAGACAAAATTATTTATAGCTTATGCAGAAGAGAAAACCTTGGCAGGAGTACTAGCATCAGTGTGATAATCGAAGCCATAAGTCTAGGCAGGAGATAAGAGTTAAAATATTTTCCCCAGGTAATAGTTGTCAGTCCATTTTAATAGCAAAAACCAGTCCCAATGGGTGGAAGTGAGAGTAATTCCCTGAATAGGATGAAGCTAAAAGCCTGAAAAAAAAAAAAAAAGATAGCAATAAATTCCAGTGAATAGACCACGAAGAACAAAAGCAAGATGGTTTAGTGAGCGCAGACAAAACAAACAGAGTTTGGTTTTTTTGTTTTTGGGGATTTTTTTTTTTTTTTTGCTTTTGAAGTGTATTTATCTTAAATTCTTGTTTTCCTCAGAAGTTTTCCCCTGTATTTTTGTGCCAGTAAATGTAACCAGTCATGTAGAGTCTGAGCATTCTCTTTCCTGGAGAAATACTCACGAGATTATAATTGTCAACTGATCCTTTGGCATTCTTCCTACAGGTTCCCATCCCATGTGCTTCATGTCATTCTGCCTCCAAGAAGTACAAGGGCTGAGGACCAGGATCGACCAAGAAGTGGGCAGGTTGTATCTGTGACCAAGAGGTTGTGTCTACAGTTCCAGCCTTTGACAAGGGTCAGGAGAATTGGGGTTTTTTAGAGTGATAATATCATCCCCTACAGTTTCTGAACAAAATAAGAAATAAACAGAGTATCAAATGAACATCAAAATATTATTTTTTTTTCTGGTAAAATTACTTTGAAGAGCATGCCTTTGACCTACAGCCTAAATCAGCTTTCTCTTTCACCTAAAAATGAATCTAATTGCTCTAAGGTTGAGTGGCTGCGTAAAGGCAGCCCTCCCTGCACAGGCTTCCCTTACAGAACAGGGAGAGAGTCTCTCTCTAAGGAGGGAGCAGTCAAAAAGGATGCAAAGGGGGGCGCCTGGGTGGCTCAGTGGATTAAGCCGCTGCCTTCAGCTCAGGTCATGATCTCAGGGTCCTGGGATCGAGTCCCACATCAGGCTCTCTGCTCAGCGGGGAGCCTGCTTCCCTCTCTCTCTCTCTGCCTGCCTCTCTGCCTACTTGTGATCTCTGTCTGTCAAATAAATAAATAAAATCTTTAAAAAAAAAAAAAAGGATGCAAAGGGGGACAGAAACTACTCCCTCACAGGGTGAAAGTTCCCATTTTATAGGCCAAGAGGAACATGGGGAAAAGGAGAAACTGGTCCCTTCCTTACATTTTTTGTTTGTTCTCTGGAGTCATCTGACTTTTCAGCCCAGTTGTAGCCAACCAGGGGTGTGGTGGATCCCTGAAGGAGGAGAAGAGTAGTTTCTCAAGGAAGCCTTGCCTTCTTCTTGCCCCTAGAATTGCTCCTTTGTTTATTCTTCTTGGAAAATGGTGGCATTTCCAGTTTGTGTCCCCAGAGAGCCCTTAAATGTGTTGAGACCTTTAAATTAACTCCATGACTATGTTTTACCTGAAGCTGGAAATTAACCCTCCCTTCTATTTCCCATCTCAAATTATGCCCAGTCATACTGTCCAAATAGCACAATGGAAGTTTTAAAAAACCTATACGACATGGAAAAAATCAACAGTACAAAATATGCCTCGAATTCAAACAATATAAACCCTTCTATTATCAAATTTTTAGATGAAAATTAAAGTCCAAAATTATAGACCCATGTGAGTTAAAGACTAAAAAAATAGAAGTCCCAAAGTCTTCTGTCCAAAATGTCTTATTCAGCTCACTTTCAGCCAAAAGTTTCTCTTAGTCAGGCTTGCATGGGTAGAAATGGAGTTCCTCTGACAGGGGAACCTGGGCTTTCTCTTAGAATGCATGGAGCTCCTGCAACACTGTCTAGAGGTAGTTACTGTGAAGCAAAGACTGGAATAGAATGAGGGGGAAGGAGGTCATCAGAGTAAACATTAGAGGAGTGTTTCTAGGCTCATCTCTAGCAGTTATCCGAACTCCAGGACCTGTGAACCCAGCTGGGTCAGGAGAAATCTCACCTAAGTGGGTTGTTGATGGTATCTGTGGGTATGACCCATGGCTGGTTGGAGAGTTGGTGGAATTCCACCAGTTCCTTCTCCTGTAGAGTGGCACTTGAAATATTCTTGCTGCTTGAAAATTCAGAAAATTGCTCTGGGGTGACTGTCTCAGCCATCACGTCTTACTTGAGGCGGTCTTATTCACCATCTCATACATTCAAAAACTCTTACTTTCCATTTCCCTTTGAAGCCCGTCCTTCCTGGTACACAATGCTGCACTGAGCAAGAGATTTGTCTAGAAATGGGCTCTAGAAACCCTGCCTCTCTGCCTTCAAAATCAGAGCACCCTGCAGTATAAGAGCCTTGCCTTCTCCATGGTCTTGTCTCCTTCTTCTGTCTATGCATTTTTTCATCTGTGGCAGGATCTCAAGACACTTTCCCCGAGTCACAGGGGCTGCCACCAGCACCTTTGGCTCTTTCATGTCTGAGGCTTTCAAAACCTGCTTCTTGGAGCAGTCGCTCCCTCATCAGCACACCTGTCTCAGCAGGATGATCAGCCCTAGCAGTCTCCCACACTGAAGCTCCTCCTGATGCTTTTAAAGACCGTGCCTTTGAGGGTGACTATGAACCAGTAGGTTTCCTGGTATGAATTGCACAAAAATCTCAAAATCCACAGCTCTTGAATTTTCCATGATTCCAGGACATCAATTCCACTGCATCTTTCTTGGTAGTTGTGGAAACTACATCTAGTGCTCAGGTCTCCTCTGATGTGCCCCTAGTCCTCTGAGGTCAGCTTAGCTGATTTTTAACATTCTAACCTGATTCTGAAATTGGTCCCTTTCCTTTTCTGCTTGTAAGTCTACATTAATTGCTGGATTTCAGCAACTTATCTTTTTTTCTCCCTTTGTTTGGGGATCTAAATGTTTATTTTTCTTACACATATATGAGGTTCTTTCCATTAGTCCTGTTCCTGTCCTGTCCATAGTGGGAGAAATAAGGACATGGGATCTCAAATGCAAATGTAACAGGTTGTTAAATTTGGCTTTTTCTCATGCTGAGGAATTTTGGTGGAGACCTCAAAGGTCCATAAGTACAATGTCTGTCAAAGACTCCTGGAAGAGGCACCCTGTATTATCTCTGCTGAGCAAGCTAAGACAGTGGGAGCCCAGGTCTGCCAGCATTAATGTTCACCCACCTGAAGCCTAATGGGGACGATATTGGAAATGCCAAGGAAGAAGACATGCTGGAGGGATGTCAGCGGACTGATAGAACCTCACACTCCCATTGAGCATGCAAGAGAGATCTTTCCCAAGGCACCTGGGTGGCTCAGTCAGTTAAGCTTCTCCACCTTCAGCTCAGGTCATGATCCTAGTGTCCAGGGATGGACCCCCACATCAGACTCTGGCTCAGTGCAGAGCCTGCTTTTCCCTCTCCCTCTTGCTTTTCCTGCTGCTCTGCCTACTTGCACTCACACACACTCTCTCTCTCTGAAATAAATAAAATATTATTTTATTTAAAAAGAGAGAGTGATCTTTCCCCATTATTTCAGCCCAAGTGAAAGTGGGTTTTGAGAGCACTACAGGGAGAACTCATCGCATATTCCCTGGCACTTAAGAAGATGGAGACAGACTCCAGTAGGAAACTGAGAGGTTGTAGCTAGAACCACCTCTTAGCACCAAGGAGAAAGAAACCTCCTATGGAAGTGATGCTCACTTCTTCTGATGATAGGGAAAGGATGCCTAAGATTTTTCATGTCCAAAGGGTCCTTTAAAAAGTACCTCCTTCAGCCTAAAAGGGTGAGGGATGCAACAGAGATCATTTGTTTGGGATGATCTATAAGAAATTCAGTGGTTGAGTTAGATATGATATATATAATAAGCATCAACTAGAGCAATGTAACTATAATTAATAGTCACTATTAATAGTCACTATTTAATAAATATTAACAAATAGTGACTATTAATAGTGACTAATAATAGTATTAATAGTCACTATTACTTATAGTTTGTGATTACATAATTATAGTGACTATATATTATATAGACGATATATAATTATATCTAATTAAATAGACTATTAATTATAGTGTGATAGTTTTGACTATCACACTCAACTGGACATCTTATTTTCTAAAATGAGTCTGTTCTTTGTTTCAGAGTCCCCAAAATTCTAGAACTTGCCTTGGGTTGTGTGTGTGTGTGTGTTGTATTTTTTTTTAAATCTAGGAGCATGGAAGAATAGAATAAGAGACCAAGTTTTAAAAACAATTAAAATCGGTTTTTTTTCTTTCCCTAGGAAATAAATCACACACATACACACATTTGAGGACCCTAGGGCAAAAATACAATTAGAGGCCCACCTATGATTACCTAAATACTTAAAACTATAAATGAAGTTAATAAGTTATTGAACAAAATGTTTCATCTTCCTAGTTTAAAAATATTTCCAGAATGATCAAAAAGACCAGGTTCCAATTAATAATTTTCAGACTCCTCAGAGTTCCATGGCAGAACAGGGCAGCAGAGTCATGTGTGGGGGAGAGTTCCCATCCCTCAGTCTACAGTCTGGATTTCTCATTCTGACTCCTCCTTCCAGCGCAAGGAGATTCCTGTGCTTGCATATGAAAACCCAAACCCAAACCACCAACCTCTGCCCACTTAACACCACCAGCAAAACGTCACCGTTGGCCATCCTGTGTGGGTAAGAATGCACACAGTGGGTGTGGCTTATTCCTGGAAAATCATCTTGGCAAAGAGGCATGAGCAGGGACTGGAAAGCAGGGTCAAAGCCACTTGGAAAGGTATTCCAGGGTCCTAATACAGAGAAGAGGTCTGGAGGGGTGGGCGTTCAGTGTCATTGGACTTATGGAGTCTCCACTCTATGGAGGTGCATACCACAGACAGCCCAGGACACGGGCCCTGGGCTAAGTTAAAAGGTGATGCCATGGGGTGCCTGGGTGGCTCAGTGAGTTAAGCCACTGCCTTCAGCTCAGGTCATGATCTCAGGGTCCTTGGATCGAGTCCCACATCGGGCTCTCTGCTCAGTAGGGAGCCTGCTTCCCCCCACTCTCTCTGCCTGCCTCTCTGCCTACTTGTGATCTCTCTCTTCAAATAAATAAATAAAATCTTAAAAAAAAAAAAAAGGTGATGCCATGCACCCACTCTGGACACACACACACACACACACACACACCCCACTGGAAAAAGAGCTAGCCAAAGTGTCTCCAACACATCCAGAAGGAACAAGGTCATTCGAACCTTATAATCTTGTAAACTCACCTAGAATGTATAAACTATTCCTCTTGTGAATTCCCTCTCCTCCTTTGGCTCAAACCCAAAATGTTCAGAAACCTCATCTTACAACTGAGGAAGGGAAGAATGGTGTGGAGAGAGAGGTCAATCACATGCCCCCGCTCCCATTACAGGCTACCAGCCTGAATCATGTCCAACTGAAGGGAAGAGAAAAGATAGCAATCAAATGAAGTTTGAAGTTTTGACTATCACACTCAACTGGACATCTTGTTTTCTAAAATGAGTCTGTTCTTAGTTTCAGAGTCCCCAAAACTCTAGGACTTGCCTTGGGTTTGTTTTTTTGTTTGTTTGTTTGTTTGTTTTTTAATCTAGGAGCATGAAAGAATAGAATCAGAGAAAAAGTTTCAAAGGGAACAATTAAAATCTTTTTTTTCTTTTTTCTAGCATTTCAATGTCCTGTACCCAGCTCATTCAGTACACCAGTTACACATGTACAGCTCAAAGAGATAATAATGTGGTAGGAATAAAGAGGTTCAGTAAGAGTAGATAACTTGGTTCTAATTATCCAAAGATGAGGCAAGGCTATGGCACAGGTGCACAGCAGCTCAGTATCAAAAATGCTATATAATAAAAGATCCAGAGTACTTTCTCAGAGGTGAATCACTGCTTTATACATGATTATATAAATGTAACTTCACAGGTGTTAGTGCACTTTTCCTGCTATTAATATAACCCAGAGGACCCTTCTTCAGAAGTTTCAGGACAATATCCTGTTTAGGATAAGAAGTAGGAAGCTGAAAACAGACCTCATGAGAAGACTCAGATATGCCTTAATAGTATTGTATGTTTTTTTCTGTCAAAAAATATCCACACTCTGCTGAGATCTTTGGAATTGTGTTTTTATCTTATATTTTTAGCATAGCAAACAGGTTCCAAATTGATTTTTCAATGTGACTTATTAAGTGGAGGAAATTTTTATGTGCAAAGTTTTACATATACATCAATGAAGCAATCTTTGATGTGTGCTTTAAACTATTTGTATAATTTTAGCAATCAATGTATCTAAAAATGAATGTAATCCAAATTACTGCTACTTGGCATTTGCTAGTAAACACTGTGCAAATTTATTTAAACCCTTCTGTTTGAATTATCACCCCTCCTAATATCAAGAAGAAGTGGCCAAAAAGAGCCTACTAACACCAGTGGGATTCTTTAGTGTTTGTAAACTTTTTGCCTATAACAATCGGCTGAGTGGCAGAGGATGTGCCCTTCTGCTAAGGCCATCTGGAGAGCACAATTTACACTGTTCAGCTATTGCACGTTGCCGAACAACCTAGGGATGCCTGGGTGGCTCAGTTGGTTAAGCATCTGTCTTCAGCTCCGGTCATGATCCCAGGGTCCTAGGATAGAGTCCTGTATCAGGTTCCTTGCTCAGTCCTATACTGGGCTCCTTGCTTCTCCCTCTGTCTGCTGTTCCCCCGGCCTGTGCTCTCTCTCTCTCTGGAAAATAAATATAAATAAATAAATAAATAAATAAATAGAATCTTTTTTAAAAAATGAGAAGTCTATACTTCCAGTATTATATTACCTAAAGACACTCTTTTTCTGTTGTGGAAATTAGTCCTATATCTATGCTCTGGGTTGGCTGGCTTGTTTTTTAGCATAGGGAGCAGTATCTCTGTGTTTCTTTTCTGTACCACTGAACCATATTCCTAAGCTTTTGCCTTGCTCAC
Source organism: Mustela nivalis (assembly GCF_964662115.1). Lineage (NCBI taxonomy): Eukaryota > Metazoa > Chordata > Mammalia > Carnivora > Mustelidae > Mustela > Mustela nivalis. The sequence continues at coordinate 42,960,875 of NC_139024.1, read as the reverse complement.
CAGGAACTGATTTCAGGAACTGACATATACTAGAGGTGGTTTGATATAGAATATATTTTAGTTAAGATTGAGTCACATTTATTAATAATTTCAACACATGTGGTATCTACAGCTAACTAATTAATTCCAAACAGGGGGTGTAGAATCCTCATTACTGAATGAGCTTTATTACCTACTCTAATTGAGTATATAATAGTACATACACATCTATTTAGACATAAATGGTAAGACTGGTGATTCAAATTGGGTTAATAATTGATGTAGGCATATTGGCCTTTGTGTACTTTTTCATATAGATTGTTATTTGTGGCATCACTGAACTACCCTGATATAGCAGGAGACAAGAACATTACGGGGAGGGCCTTGAGGACCAGCACTATGCCGTGTTGCATGTTCTCATTCTCATTTAGTTCCTATAGGAATATTAAATCTAAAATATGTTTTAAGCTACTCTAGGTCCTTCTTTAAACTTTAAGTTTCAAACAAACTTAATTCCTAGAAAGTATACTAAGCACAAGATTTCTTGTGCTTGGAAGTACAAGGTTTCTTATTCCTTTTCAGCTTCTATAGTCATAAAAACTTCATTGACTTTACTCTCTACCATAGCCCAAGAATATAGTACATCTTTATAATATGGACAACAATTCACTAACACCCCACCTTACTCCTCTTTATCTGTTTATTGGCAAAATCTGCCAGTCTTTCATGGTTGGAATGAATCCTAGCCTTGGTTTCTCAAATCCAAGACCGTGATGAAGATATATAACATGCAGAGTTAATTTGTGGTAGGTGGAAGCTACAGATATGCCTGTGAACAAGCTACAACATTATAAAAGATTAGTCTATCCAGTTTCATCTTTGCTCCTAGATTTGGTTCAAAATAACATAAGGAACAGAACTGTAAGCATTTCATGCAAAGCATAGCTGCCTTCACTGTTACATTCAAGTGTTCTGTTGCTGTTGGAAAACATAGTTAAAAGAGCAAAATCGTTTCATTATCCAGTTAAGGAATTGATCTCTAGAAGATGTAAGCTGTGTCTAAAGCATCAAAGTGCCAGGTGAAGACCAAGATAAGGGACCATGAAGCAGAAGTGCAACTTAAGGATAGAGGAAGCCATGGAAAGAAAGTATGAGTAGATACAGGCAAGAGACCCATGAGCCAGGAAGTGAGAACAAAAAAGAAATTCTGAGCTGTCAGCTACCAAAGCAAGTCACCAGCTTAAAGAAGTGAGTGCTAATGTTGGGAAAGGCAAATTTCTGGGACTAAAGCAAGCCAATGCCTGGACTTCAGAAATTCAGAGAGGGTAGGGCAACCAGCATAATAGCTGATGGAAGGAATAAGCCAGATCCAGAGCCAGGAGAGAGCCTCCTCCTCATCTTCTACACTTTCCTACAGAATGTTAAGCAGGAAGGAGCTGAAAGGTGGATGCAGCAACTAGAGTATGGGGAGGAAAGCATTCTGTGGCTTTAGGTGTATCCACCTTACAGCTAGGTGAGAGAGAACAGCTAGAATGACAGCAGGCAATGTGAGGCTTCTTTTATCACAAGTCGTACATGAGACTCTCATCCAGTATAACAGGACTGAACGAACAAATCTGTTGGTTAATTGAAAAAGATAGATGGTTAAACCAAAAGACAATTTTAAATTGATACATGAGAGTCAAGATGACGGAGGAATAGCAGACTGAGATGACATCAGGTCACAGGAGTTCAGCTAGATAGTTATCAAACCATTCTGAACACCTACAAACCCAACAGGAGATGGAAAAGAAAAAGAGCAGCAATTCTAGAAACAAAAAATCAACCACTTTCTGAAAGGTAGGATGTGCGGAGAAGTGAATCTGAAGCAATGGGAAGATAGACACGGGAGGGTGGCGGGGAGGGCCTGGCCCCCAGCAAGTGGTGAAGAAGTGGAACACAAAATCCAAACTTTTAGAAGTCTGCTCCACTGAGGGACATCGCTCCAAAGTCTAAGCGGGGGTGGAGCCCTCAGGGAAACAGTGTGGCCTCAGGTCCCACAGAGTTGCAGAAAGATCAGCAGTGTCTGTGTGTAGCAGAGCTCACAGGTATCAGAGTGGGGAAGCCAGCTATAGAGACAGAGCTGGGGTTAGCTTAAACTGTGATCTGTGGCACAGTTGGACCACTTCTCTTTGAGGAGGGACCCAACAAGTGGCAGATTGGGGAAATCCACCTTCTCTGGAAGAGCAGTGCAGCAGGAATCTGCTGGGTTTGGAGACTCGAAATGGGGCTGTGTGCCAGGGATGGAAACACTTGGTCACAGGCCAGGTGAGCTCAGAGCACAACCAGAGACCAGGGAGACAGGAGTGATTGAGCGCCTTTCTCCGAGGGTGCACTGAGGAGTGGGGCCCAAGCTCTCAGCTCCTCCAGGCCAGAGATTGGGAGGCTTCCATTTTCATTCCCATCCTCCAGAGCTCTAGGGAAAGTGTTCAGGGAACAAACGCTCCTGAGAGTGAACCTGAGCAGATTACTTAACCCAGCCTCTGGCAAGGATGATGCAATTCTGCCTCAGGCAAAGTCATTTGAGAATAACTACAACAGGGCCCTCCCCCAGAAGATTATCAAGAACATCCAGCCAAAACCAAGCTCACTGATCAAGGAGAACAGTGGAATTCCAGAGGTAGGGGGAAAGCAAGCATAGAATTCATGGCTTTCTCCCCATGAATCTTTGGTCTTGCAAAGTTAATTAATTTTTAAAAATTTTATTGTTTTTCTTATTCTAATTCTTTTTAACTTTTCCTCTTTCCTCTTTTAACTTTTTTAAATCTAGTTTATCTTAACAATACCTTTCCCCCAAAAATCTTTTTAAACCTTCATTATTATAGTCATATTTTATCCTTCATTTTATCTAATTTTATGTTTTACATACATATAAGGTTGTTTTTCTAAAAAATTTTGGGAGGGACGCCTGAGTGTTCAGTGGGTTAAAGCCTCTGGCTTCAGCTCAGGTTATGATTCCAGGGTCCTGGGATCGAGACCCACGTCAGGCTCTCTGCTCAGTGGGGAGCCTGCTTGCCCTGTCTCTCTGCCTTCCTCTTTGCCTACTTGTGATCTCTGTCTGTTAAATAAATAAAATAAAAAATCTTTTTAAAAATTTTTTTAAATAAATAAATAAAATAAAAAATTGGGGGATACAATTTCTTCTAATAGATCAAATATACTCTAATTCTAGCACAAGGCTTTGTTCTAGTCTCCAGCCTGAGCACATTCTCTCTCCACTTTTTTTTTTCTTTCTTTTTCCAAACAACTTATCAATTCCTTTTTTAGAATTTTTTTTAAATTTTCATCTCTACAGTTATACTCCATCCCTTCATCGTGTTTACCCTTGTTTTTGTATATATATAAGTTTTCTTTCTGTTAAATTGTGGGAAGTAGTTACTTCTAAAAGACCAAAATCAAGTTGGTGGCTCAGTTTTATTTACCAGTATATATATATATATATATATATATATAGAGAGAGAGAGAGAGAGAGAGAGAGAGAGATTTTTTTTTCTTTTACCCCCTTTCTTCTCCCACCAATTTAGGATCACTTCTGATTCTGATTTGGTTAGTGTACATTTTTCTGGGGGCTTTCTAGGGACTGAGAGTATTTTATACTCTCATTCATATATTCTTATCTGGATAAAATGACAAGGTGGAAAAACTCAAGACACACACACACACACAAAAGAACAAGAGGCAGCACCAAAGGCTAGGAACCTAATCAATACAGACATTGGCAATATGTCAGATCTAAAGTTCAGAGTGATGATTCTCAAGGTACTAGCTGGGCTTGAAAAAGTCATGGAAGCTATTAGAGAAATCTTGTCTGGATAAATAAAAGCTCTTTCTGGAGAAATAAAAGAACTAAAATCTAACCAAGCTGAAATTTACAAAAGCTCTTAATGAGGTGCAATCAAAAATGGAGGCTCTTACTGCTAGGATAAATGAGGCAGTAAGACCTGATGATGAAGAATAAAGAAGTTGAGCAAAAGAGAGACAAACAACTACTGGACCACAAGGGAAGAATATGAGAGATAAGTACTACCATAAGACGAAACAATATTAGAATAATTGGGATTCCAGAAGAAGAAGAAAGAGAGAAGGAGACAGAAGGTATACTAGAGCGAACTATAGTAGAGAATTTACCTAATATGGCAAAGGGAACAAGCATCAAAATCCAGGAGGCAGAGAACCCCCCTCAAAATCAATAAAAATAGGTCCACACCCCATCATCTAATAGTAATGCACTTAATGCAAACCCTATCAACATACCATCAACTTTTTTCACAGAAATGGAATAAATAATCCTAAAATTTTATGGAACCAGAAAAGATCCTGAATAGCCAGAGGAATGTTGAAAAAGAAACCCAAAGCTGGTGGCATTGCAATTCTGGACTTCAAGCTCTATTACAAAGCTGTCATCAAGACAGTATGGTACTGGCACAAAAACAGACATGTAGATCAATGGAACAGAATAGAGAGCCCAGAAATGGACCGTTGACACTATGGTCAACTAATCTTCAACAAAGCAGGAAAGAATGTCCAATGGAAGAAGGACAGTCCCTTCAACAAATGGTGTTGAGAAAATTGGGCAGCCACATAGAGAAAAATGAAACTGGACCATTTCCTTACAACACAAACAAAAATAGATCCAAAATGGTGTGACTGGATGGCTCAGTGGGTTAAGCCTCTGTCTTTGGCTCAGGTCATGATCTCAGAGCCCTGGGATCAAGCCCTGCATCGGGCTCTCTGCTCAGCAGGGAGCCTGCTTCCTGCTCTCTCTCTGCCTGCCTCTCTGCCTACTTGTGATCTCTGTCTGTCAAATAAATAAATAAAATCTTTAAAAAAAAGAAAGAAAGAAAGAAAGAAAGAAAGAAAGAAAGAAAGATCCAAAATGGATGAAAGACCTGAATGTGAGAGAGGGATCCACCAAAACCCTTGAGGAGAACACAGGCAGCAACCTCTTTGACCTCAGCCACAGCAACTTCTTCCTAGATACATCGCCAGAGGTAAGGAAAGCAAGGGCAAAAATGAACTATTGGGAATTCATCAGGATAAAATATGGTGTTAGTTACTTAAAATGAGGCTGTATCAGTTATCAGAGAATAACAACTGAGTTATACATATCCTAAAATCTACATTTTAATAAGTGACTCACTCTGAAGATTAGTTGTCATTTTAGCCATGAATTCATAATCTTTGTTTAAGTGAAAAACAAAGCACCCAAAATAAAACATAGTGTTATATAGATGCATGAAAAATAAAAATAAAACAAGTGGTATTTCTGACTGCAAATATTTGGGCATTTGAACAAGGTAAGAACCTGTATCTCACAAGTGAAAACCCTTCTGCAATGAATGAAAAAAAGATATCAAAATATACATAAATATAATTCCCACTGGATAAGAAAATGAGCCCAGTAAATATTGCAGACTTCTGGCATTTCATTTCTTTGATGGACATTATGCTAACATCTGACACTTCTACTGAGATAAATATTATTTGCTAATAATTCATCTATGCATCTTAACAACAGATGTGCACTACTTGATCTAAAATTTGTTGAGTGTAATCAAGAACTTAGGGGTAAAATTTCAACAAGAAACAACTGAATATCTCCCCAAATCCTCCCTTAAACTAGTAGCAATTGAACATCTGGTAACCCCCTGAATCTGTTACTACTGCTTTTAAGTGACTCCAGTTCTAAAACTCAGTGAGCCTGATTCCAGTTTCTCTATTTTAATAATCACTTTAGTTGTGACATAAACCATTAAAATAGTGGAAAATGACTGAAATTTATATTAAGATTCTATATTAGTTTGCTAGGAATGCCATAATAAAATACCATAAACTAGGTGACCTAAATAGCAGAAATTTATTTCCTTAAAGTTGTGGAGGCTGGAAATCCAAGATTGAGGTGTGGCTTGATTGGTTTTCATGAAGTCTTTCTCCTTGGCTTGCAGATGGCTGCCTTCTTACTGTGTGTCCTCACATAACCTTTCCCTTGTGCATAAGCACTCCTCATGTCTTATCATCTTCTTAAAAGGACATCACTCCTATTGGATTAGGGCCCCATCCTTATGACCTCATTTAACCTTAACTAGCTCTTTAATGACCCCAGATCCTAATGCAGTCACATTAGGATTTAGGGCTTCAGCTTACAAATTTGGGGGACATAATTTAGCTCAGAACAGACCCACCCATTTCCAGTGATCACTTGTTGGGTATATTAATAATATTCAACATCAATAAGCATTTACCATCAATTTCATGATCATCATAAAATGTTTTGCAATTATCTAGTACCTGCTTTTCTAAGCAAGTTGCTGACCAAAAGGACATTACATTTTTATATGCTTCACATCTTATGAGGGCATTTCAAGTATACTTTCTCATTCAATCCTCACAGCTACCCACTCTAATATTATCAAGTCAAGATTATTATCTTCATCTTAAAGGTGTAGAACAGACAGGGAGAGACTGACTTGCCCAAGATAGGATAGTAAATAATGAATCCAGGACTAGATATTTGTCTCCTGTTGTTTCTTTTAACCCCAAATTATGTTATCAACTAGATTTAGAATGGCCAAGAACACCTGCATGGCTCAGTCAGTTAAATGTCTGCCTTTGGCTCAGGTTATGATTTCAGGGTCCTTGGATAGAGTCCCACTTTGGGCTCCTTGATCAGCAGGGAGCCTGCTTCTCCATCTGTCTGCAGCTCCCCTTGCTTGTGCTCTCTCACTCTCTCTCTCTCTCTCTCTCTGACAAATAAATAAATAAAATCTTTTAAGAATATTTAGAATAGCCCCACCTTGGAAAAACTGTAGTCATGAATAGTAAGGTGAAAAATGTTGGGTTAGTTGTAAATTATTTAGAGAATGAAGAAGTTTGAATTGTACTCCACAGCCATAAGCAGTTTCCCATGACTAGCCATCTTCAGAATGTGCCAAGATTATAGTCCTAGGGAGAGAATACAGTAAGGAGTTTAGAACAGTAATGGGCATATGGTAGGTACTCTATTAATGTATATTAAATGAATAAATATTGAAAAAATCCAGGAAGGCCCAGTAGCTGGCCCACAGAAAATCTTCAGTATTGTTGAATGAATAAATTAATAACTAAATGGTAGAGTTAACTTATTTCTAAAGATATGTGATATTTAAGGGAAATGGAAAACATTTCAGGATGTATCTTGCTACACACATCTTTCTGTCTCAGTTCAAGAAGCTCCTCAAGAATTTGAGAGGCTGGGGTTCCTGGGTGGCTCAGTGGGTTAAAGCCTCTGCCTTCGGCTCAGGTCATGATCCCCGGGTCCTGGGATCCAGCCCCGCATCAGGCTCTCTGCTCAGCAGGGGAGCTTGCTTCTCCCTTCTCTCTCTCTGCCTGCGTCTCTGCCTACTTGTGATCTCTGTCTGTCAAATAGATAAATAAAACCTTAAAAAAAAAAAAGGAATTTGAGAGGCAGAGCTGGGGAGTCATACGGGTGGAGAGGGAAAAAAATGAAACAATTTTGGACTGGGGAGAGAGACAAACTATAAGAGACTTAATCTCAGGGAACAAACTGAGGGTTGCTGGGAGGTTTGCAGGGAAGGATAGGGTGGCTGGGTTATAGACATTGGGGAGGGTTTGTGCTATGGTGAGTGCTGTGAAGTGTGTAAGACTGATGATTCACAGACTTGTATCCCTGAAGCAAATAATACATTACATATTAACAAAATAAAATAAAAATTAAAAGTACCCCAAAAAAGCCACAAAAACTCCTCAAGTTTTCCTAGTCCCTCCCTATGTGTCCAAATCACCTCTTGTCTATCCCTAAGGCATCATTTCTCATGGTCTTCTTAATCTAAGTCATGTGCATAAATTTCAGTGTCCCCTGTTAGACTGTGAACTCCCAAAAGACCGGGTATTTGTCTTATGCTTATCTCCCACAATGCTTTGCACACAATAGGCACATATTAAATATTATGGAACTGAATGACAGCTTATAACCCACACTCAAAAGTGGGAGCTCCCTCTGGGGTCTTTGGAAGATTAGTCCTTTCTCTCACACTTGTATGCTCTGATCTTAACCTCACTAGTAGATACGTATTGAATTTTTTTTTTTATTTTAGAAAAGACATCTGGAATGGTGAAGCAATTCCCTTATGCTTCTATGGTTTGAAGCTAAAAGGCAATTAGATTTTTACTCTCTTAAAACTGTCTTGTTTTTCCATTCAAAGTTTCACCAAACTTTTTTTTTTTCTATTTCAAAGTTTCAGTGATATCAGAAACATGGGAAGGTTTTAGAGAATGTTGAGTAAATTAGGTGATTTAGAGCTTTAGTTACATCTGCAATAGCAAAAGTAAATAAGAATTTGCAAAATATTCCTCAAACGAGAAAGTTTTCCTATCCAAATATCTTGCAAAACCGGAGCCAGCTTTAGCAGGTATAAAAACACTCTGAAAAGCTTTTTGGGGCAGGTGGTGATTGAAATGGAAATTTTATACAACAAAATTGATTATACTTGAAAAATGTAAAACTATAAGAAGAAAAATGAAATACAAATAAGACTAGGTTTCAAAGATTTCTATTGAATGTTTCTTTTCACGCTGTTTTTTTTTTTTTTTTCCAAGTTGTAGAAAATTCCCTGGCTGCAACTGCAGAGAACAAGGGCTTCAGAGAATAGGTGTCCATTTAATGCAAAGGAAGGGCCATGATGTGAGCCAGAATCATGATCACCGCTTAAGGTGATTCCCACCATCAAGGAAGTCAACATTCACTTAAGACTTTCCAGGCACCAAAACTTGGTAGATACCAAGGTTAAGTATTCCATGACCCAACTTTCATTCCCCATCTTGTTTGTGAATTTGCCTCTCCCTTTTCTCTATTTGGTTGAAAGTTAAGTAAAGAGAATTGAAGCAGACCAGACAAAACTCAGAATAAACATCAAAATTTTACATCAAAACCTAGATTTGTTGTGATTTTTCTCTGGGATTTGATTATAACATATTTCAAAAACATAAATGCCTTTTAGAATCTACATAGAATTTCACTGAAGTAGGATACAAGGAAATTCAAGTGACTTGAATTTTATTATGATAGTGTAATTTTTAGACAGACTTGTGATATTAAAATGCCACTTGATACAGAAGTTTTAAGGATTGAAGAGCTGTAGTTGCACAGAGCTGTGAACAGAATCATTTTCAGAACAGTGACATTCATAACAATCCTAATTGGGGAGAATAAATGGTACATGGTCATAGTCATCACTTTGTCCCAAGAAGGGAAACTTGTTATGGTTGGCTCATATACAGGCAGTGAGGCTGAGCATCTCTCCTTTCCTATCTTTTAAAGCAATGGTACTCAATGAGACAAAGAACAGGTGACCAGTGGAAGATGCCGGGAGGAGGAGATCTGATTTAGCTGGGGAGGTTTTTAAACTACAACAATCCCTCCCCATCTGTGCCAGAATCAGATACAGAAGAAGGGGAAACATCTGTAATTTGAAAACCTTCCCAGATGATTTCCATTAGCCTCCAACTCCTATTAAAACAAACAAACAAGGGGCAAGAGGGTGGCTCAGTTGGCTAAGTATCTGATTTTGATTTTGGCTTAGGTCATGATCTCAGAGTCATGAGACAGAGCCCCAGGTTGAGCCCCCATGTTGAGCCTTGACTCCAGGCTCTGTGCTCAGTGGGGAGTCTTCCTTCTTCACCCTCTCCCTGTCCCTCTGCCCCTCTCTCCTTTTACCCCCCCTCTCTGCTCCTCTCCCTGAAACCAACATATCAATAAATCTTCAAAAAAACAACACACAAGAAAAACCTCACTGCACTGTGCTTTAAGTAATTGAGGATGACTTTTATGATAAGTCAAAGGAGGAAAACAAAACCAATTTTGTAGTGTATTTTCTTTAAAAGCAAAAAAAAAAAAAAATTCTGTAGTCATATGATTGAAGATTATAGAGCCAGAAAAAAAGCACAGAGATCACAATACCCAACTGTCACATTTTATAGTTGAAGAAACTGAACATTAGGGAGGTTTGATTACTTAATGTTAAAGATAATATGGTTTTGCAACAAAAAGAGCTTTTTCTATGACAAATTTACACACAATAGAAAACTGAATCAATGAATGTGTATTTACAGCAAACAATTATTGAGTGCTTACTCTGTGGTAGGTATTCCAGTTGCATATATTCTTTCTAACCCTCACATCTGCTTTATAAGACAAGTACCATTTTCTCTATTTTACATCTAGGGTACGGAAGGACAAAGCACAGAGAAGGTAATCTTCCTGAGATCACATAAATAATACCAGTTAAGCTGGGATTTGAACCCAGACAATCTAACATCAGAGCCTGCACACCTAACCATGATGTGGTACTCCTCTGTGGAGCTGCCTACCATGTACTCAGCACTCAGCCAGCTTCTCTAGATTCAATTCCTCCTTTCATGGAGCTACGACAAATAATAAAAAACTAAACCAATGATTATAAAATACATACTTATCAAAACTTAATTTATCAAAACTTAATTTATGAGGTCAGGGAAGAGAAATGGTATCTAAACTGAGGTTGAGAAGTGGCCATTCCCATGAAAAGAGTAAAGCACAGAAAATAGCATATGCCACGGCCCTGAAGAGTTCCTCAAGGATCTGAAAGGCCATTATGACTAGAATGTGGGTAATATTCCAAAATGTATCGAAAAGATGGGAGAGGTGGATGAAGAAAGCCAGATTATGCAGAGCCTGGTAGCCATTACAAGAGCTAAGGAGTTCAAATTTATTTCTCAGTGGGTAGTACAGATGTCCTCCCAGTGGATGTGGGGAAGGTTGAAAGGTAAAGGGGGAGAATTCATCCTGCTCCCCTGATGTATAGGGCACCTGAATATACCACCTAATTTTTCTCCTGTTTGCTGTCATCTATGAGTCCTTTGTCATCCCCCACCCATCTCTTTTCTTCCGTCTCATGAAACTACTGTTATTATTTATAATGACTCCAACATTCATTAAGATTATCCACCGGGGATTCTGGTTTGCTTAATAACACTATCTGCAATGTGCTTCCCTCCACCCCACCCGAGTCACTCACACTATGATTATATCCTAGGCTCTCCATTTTATCAGCAGAAATTGTCTCACCTTCAAAAATATCAATTTCAAGCATTTAATTCTCTAATCGCTGCTTTCAATCTCTCTAGTTCACTTGTTTAATACCCTCCCTGACAAAATTCTTGAACCTTTTTAAGACCTCCATCCCACGGACCCCATCATTTTCAGCTCAACTTCTCTATGCCTCTCTCTAAATATAACTACCAGTAGAAAATAAAAACACTTGTTGATGCCAATATTTGACATGGTTAACCAAACAGCTGAACACAGATGAAAAAAAAAAAACAAAATCACATAGGTAAGCTGACTGACCTCACATAACAATCATGACCACTAACCCTAATAGACCCTCAAAATGCCAGCGGTCTGACTTCATGTCCCCATTACTTTGCCACTCTCCAAGGTGGTTATTTACACCATTTTCTCACTCCTTAATTATTTCCCATTCCCTCTTTGGTCCCCTCACTCCATGTTTCATTAAGCAAACAAGAGCCATCAAGCAGGAACTCACTCACCGCCTATCTTCAAATCATAAACCTTCTTGCATCGATACCTCCCTTTCTATCCCTTCCCACTTCTTAAAATGAAAAATGTGTCTTTCCTGCTATTTGAGTTCAAATTGCTTTTGTGAATCCTGTCTCTCTGGCCTCAAGATCTTCACTGTGGCATTATCTCCTCACTCTCTCTCTCTCCCATATTAATTATCTGTCTCTACCGGGCTATGTTCATCAAACTCAAAACATGCTCTAAAGTTTGTCCTTAAAAGAAAGGAAACTAACCTCTATCCATTGGCCCCACATTGCACTTCCTCTCCACTTCTCTACTCTTCATAATAGAATCTCTCAAAAGTTTCCACTTCCTCAGCTTCTTATTATTCCTCCATCTCCAAGCTTTTGTCTTCTGGCCCTATGGATCCACAGGCTGTTTGTCAGTCATCAACACGACGATGTCGCCAAGTCTAGTGGCCAATTCCCTATTTATCCTCTCAGTAGCAGCTAACGTGGTTAAGTACTCCTAACATGACATACTTTATCCCTTGTTTCTGTGATACTAGACCACCCTGGTTTTCCTCTTACCTCACTGAAACTTCCTTGTCAATACTCTGCTGGGATCCTCCTTCTCCATCTGACCTCTGGTTCTTCTTCCTCTATCCTTCCTACTATAGATGTAAGGAATCTCTACTGCTTGTTCCAGAGTTGTTTCTTACCTCATAACTCTCTTTCGCTTCTCACCTCCCAAGTGAATAAATAACATGCCTGTGCTGATGACTTCCAAACTTACATGTCTTACCCCCAAATTATTCTCTGAGCTTTTGACTTATATATCAATCACTCACTTGACATCTTTACTTGATATCTGAAAGGCATCTCAGAATTAGTCTAGTCAAAATGCATCTCTCATTCTTTTCCCAAAATGTGATTCTCCTCTAGCTTGCCCCACATTGCCCTCTCTATTGGTCTGTCTTTGCTTCATACCTTGTCCTTCTTCCTAACCCTGCACAACAGTTAGTAAATCTGGCCTTTAATCAATCTAGTTGTTCTCCTCCTCTCTACTGCTATCACCTGGTGCAAGACAACATCATATCTCTCCTGGTGAGTGCCAATCTTGTATAGGTCCAGTCCTGATCCCAGGTATGACTGGGTCCTAGCTAAGGAAGACTGCAAGTTAGCAAGCATAGTGATTTGAATTTCCAGGATAAAGCTAGTTCATTTGGGTTCAAACATGAACCATGTTTTCTCAACCTATGAGTTCTTTTCACTTTCAATTTCACTTTCTTCCTATAGTTTCCATTGTTGTTATCTAGTAATACCTATTTTTCTATCCTTCTTTCATACTGTAGTGTAAAGACAAATGTAAGAAACAACATTGTTTCTCACAGTTTTTAATAGGAATTAATACCTCCATCAAAAATATAGAAATACAGAAAATGTGAGATTCAGACATCAGTCAGCCAAGGAGAACTACAAAAGGCAGTGTCAGTATATAAATTCCAACAGTTTTTGTGTATCCACTAAATCAAATTATGGCATTACTCTTCACAGGCCTCAGAAAGAGAAAGATGTCTCTGTACCTAATTAGGTCTTAATGATTGATGTGCTGGCCCAGCTAAGCACCATTCGGTGCCCGTGTGTGATAATTTAATGCTGTCTTTCAAGTGTGATGTGACTTTCCCTTCTATGACTCTGGAATCTGTCTTACAAACACCAATGGCCACAAATAAGTACATAGTCTACAGTGCATAGTTAATGCATGATTTGAAAAGCACACAATTTCAAAAAGTTAAAGAAAACCAGGACAGCTTTCCATATGAGTAAATCCCTACAACACATTGATTGTTAATGAATAATAAAGCTAATCATTATTCACATAATCTTTGCATTTATGAATTCTAATTCTTACAGTGAACAACACTTCAAACTGACTTCAGACAAGTGACTCAGTTAGAAGAATTTATCTAAACACTTACTACATGAAATGGCTTCTCACTGAATTGATGGAGTTCTGAGACTATCAAAATAACTAATCGAGATCTTACAAAATGATAGGAGAGATATATTGGAAATTCAAACAGAAATTCTGTGATTAAAATATAGTTTTCTTCTTGTGGCTGGTTTCTTACTTATGACACTATAGTACTCTCCCCAGATCTGTGGGGGATACATCCCAAGGCCATGGATTCCTGAAGCCACAGATTGTACCCAACCCTATATATGCCATGTTTTTTCTCATATATACAAACATATGGTAAAGGTTAATTTATAAATTAGGCGCAGTAAGATATTAAGAACAATAATAATGAAATAGAACAATTATAACAATATACTATAATAAAGTTATGTGATTGTACTCTCTATTTCTGAGAATAGCCTTTTGTTCTGTACTCACCCTTCTTGTGAACATGTGAGATGATAACATGCCTGCGTGATGAGGCTAAGTGAGGTGAATGATATAGGTGTTGTGACACAGCGTTATGGACCTTCTGACAACACATCAGGAGGATCATCTACTTACAGACTGTGGAAACCACAAATGACATTTGGCCATTGGTGTTTGTAAAACCACAAATGACATGGGACTACTATACACTGGAACACCTGAAGATCAAGCAGCATTTCAGTCTGAGAGCATTTGTTGACAAGTGTCTGTTCAAATGGCTAAAACTTACCACAATAAACACAAAATCAATTTTTGAGTTCACATTTTCAAAATAAGTATTCTAGGTCACTTCTTTGTTACTTCCATATAAATTCAACTCCTTTAATTTAAAATCAGAATCTTTAAAAATATTATTAATTTTCTAGTTCAAAGAATGAAAATGATAAAAGCAAGCACTCTGCATGATTTATAAGCATAGCTAATTCTTCTCTAGACTTTTATTTTTCAATTTATGGATTTAGCACACTTTCAATTTTTATCTCTTACTTGTTCTCTGTTGCCTTGAACCATTTCACTGTTTATCAGCAGTTAATTCAGAATAGTCAAGGATAACTAAGGAAATGGAAGGTAAGTTCAGTCAATTTTTCTATGTTTTCTGGTAATCATTTCCTTGGGATTAATGGCTGATTGGTGGTTTTTCATTTAAATGTACCTAATGGTTTCACTTACTTGTAGAGCATAAGGAATAATACAGAGGACATTGGGAGAAGAACAGGAGAAGTAACTTGGGGGAAATCAGAGAGGGATCCGAACCATGAGAGACTGTGGACTTTGAGAAACAAACTGAGGGTTTTGGAGGGGAGGAGGGAAGGGAGTAGGGAGGGTGTGCGGGTGGGTTTAAGGAGGGTATGTATTGCATGGAACACTGGGTGTGGTGCATAAACAATGAATCTTGGAACACTGAAAAAATAAAATAAAATTTTAAAACAAACAAACAAACAAACTTCATGTGTTCCATATCAGCAATGATCTTTGGCCAAAAATGATTGAGGAATGACTAGCCAAGAAGAGCTTGCTCTAATGAAGTTAAATATATATCCACCATATGACCTAGTAATCCCTCAAAGAAGTATTTGCCCAGGAGAAATGAAGACATATCAACATAAACACTAGTACATAAATGTTTATGGTAGCTTTAGTTATTACTACTAAAAACTGAAAAAACACAGTACCCATCATCTGTCAAGTGGATAAATAGTTGTAGATGGAATTCAGCTCTACATTGGAAAGGAAGACACTGCTGAAATATGCAGCAACAAGGATGGATCTCAAAGCATTACACTAGGCGGAAGACAGACTCAAAACACTACAAATTATATGATTCCATTTAAGTGACATTTGAAAGTGGTAAAACTATAATATGAGCCCAAACAGACTACTGGTTGTGGAGACCTGGGAGCAGCGAAAGAGAATTGACATGAAAGGGACACGCAGAAAGCTTCTTGTGGCAATGGAAAAGTTCTCTACCTTGATTTGTAAGGTGGTCACAGAACATAGTATGCATTTGTCAAAATTCATTAGAGCTGTGCAAACAAAAAGAGTGAATTCCATGAAAGTAAATCCTGTATCAGTAATCTCACTCTCTTTTTAAAAGTATAACATTGTCACTGACCTCAGGGAGCCAACAGATGGTAAGAGAAGGCAAGGCCAGCAAAAACACAATTCACAGTAAGTACATCTTTTTTAGAGAAAAAAAGATGACTTCATAAGACATGTTGCTCTAACCTCCCCTTATGCTACTCTTTTGGGGCAAACAGAATGTAGGGACAGTCATATTTGAAGTAATGTTTTCTGAGACATTTTCTAAATGTTATTTTTTTTTTCATTTGAGAGAGAATGAGAGAGACAGAACTCACATGCATGCATGTGCATGCCAGCATGAGGGGGTGAGGGGCAGAAAGAGAGGGAGAAGTAGGGAGCCTGCTCAGTAGGGAGCCTGATATGGGGTTTGATTCCAGGACCCAGAGATCATGACCTGAGCCAAATGCAGACACTTAACTGACTGAGCCACCCAGACATTTTCTAATTGCAGAGCTTCAACACACAGGGAAACACCTTTGAAGCTTGTGAGAAGAGATAGTTTGAATCTTTGGATTGTAGTCACTGAAATCTAATCAAATTCTAGACCTGAAAAGTCTTTAGCATAATTAGACTTATCTTGTGGAAACCAAAGGTATTTTTTCAAATAGGTTAAATTCTTATTTGTAAATGATGTGACTTTTTCATAATTACATAGTCAACTCATTATTTATCACTATATTGCCTACAAAAAGATCCAAAACTATTGTTTTAGATGGGTGACTTCCAGCTTTTAAGTGGGTTATAGCTGGGACTCCATACTAAGCTATGCATTTAGTTATGTGGGCTTTCCTTTTGCTTCCAGAAAGCTTCTTAGCCCACCTGTTGTGTCTTGTCTTGGTTCACCATCAGACAACAGTATGAAGGACTTATCAGTGACCTCCATTTTTCCAAGAATATTTCAATGTTTTTCTCTCTGGACCCCACCTCTGTGCCCCCCACTCCCAGCCCCCAGCTGATAACTGAACTCAAAACTGCAGCTCTCAAGGTGCTTGCCAAGGGAAAGAATTTTAGAGTTACTGCCAAGCCATACCTTCCACAAAATTAGGCATGAAAGATAGTCTGTGAGAATTGCCTCAATGCAGGGTTTTCCAAACCTTTTAACTAGACTCACAGTAAGAAATACATTTTGTATCATGACGCAGTACACACACTTGAAAGGAATCATGAAGTTTCTTAAGACACTCTGATTTTTCTTTTTCACCATCCTCTAGTCTATTTTTTTTTGTCCTTTTTAAAAGTTGGTTGCAACCCACCGAATTAATTTTACTACCCAGATGCAAAATCAGTGACCTACAGGCTATGAAGCCTGCCATTCATCTAAACATATATCATCCAGTTAAGAGTAGATCATTAGCGAGTATTTCACCTTGACCAGATTATGCGATAAGCACACCTTCCACTCAGGGGAGTGGACCTAAATTTCTTTTACTGAGTTGTACTTTGGTTTAATACCCTAAGCCCATATGAGAATGGTCCCTGTGTTAATTGTTAAGAAAGTTGCAGGTGACTGTTCATTACACATATAGTAGTATTCCCTCTTTGAGGGCCAAGGATAGAAAAAAAGTCTTTCTGGTCTCACTGTCAGGACAAATGATGATTATCCTAAGAGACTGACTTATTTTTCATTTTGGAAAAATGTATAGCATTCCCTTCCTCATATTGCCAATTAGAAGGCTTAGTTTCACATTCGCAGCCCACCTCTAACAAGTACATGGGAATTTATGGCTGGAATTTGGACACTTAACCTTACTCCTAAATCCCTTTTATTTTCCTATCTTTTACTTTTTCCTTTGTCCATGTTTCTTATTGGTCTTATAGTTATTTTCACTTATTCTTTATAATTTTGTATGTATATATATTTTTTAATTTTTTATTTTTTATAAACATATATTTTTATCCCCAGGGGTACAGGTCTGTGAATCACCAGGTTTACACTCTTCACAGCACTAACCAAAGCACATACTCTCCCCAATGTCCATAATCCCACCCTCTTCTCCCAAACCCCCTCCCCCCAGCAACCCTCAGTTTGTTTTGTGAGATTAAGAGTCACTTATGGTTTGTCTCCCTCCCAATCCCATCTTGTTTCATTTATTCTTTTTATAAGTATTATCATTATTTTAACTTATTCTTTATATATTTTGTATCCTTGTATGTATATTTTGTATGTAGGTATATATTTTGTATGCCAATTTAAATCTTTATGAAACAGAAGAGAAAGAGGAGAGAAAGAAGAAAGTAGGGAATAAGAGAGGAGAAATCAGTTTCCAAGTATGATAAAACTCAGGTTTCAAGCCTTTCATTCCTTACATTTCAAACTGAAATTAACATGAAGGTGCAAATTCATAATACTTTATTTTACCTGTAAAAGAGAAACCATTTTGTACAAGAGAAACCATTTTGCTGATATCTTAAAGCTAATAAATACTGGCTTTAGAGTTTTATCTGAAACTAATGTATTTCATATGCAATGATAAACACTGCCCAGACCAGTAAGAACTAACTTCAAACAAGAGCTACCCTTTGTAATTGCATATGATTTGCCATAATACCAGCGAATGCAGTATTTTCTTTGTGGTCTGAGAGAACAGTGCTGAAACACTATGTGGCATTTAAATTGAAAGAATAGTTTCTTCTGAGAGAAGCAAATAACATGTATTTTACCTGTGGCCAAGGTGACCGACTTCAAATGCATTTCTAAATGCTGAAATAAGTCAGGATATTAGAGGACAGATAAAATCACCTATGAAAATACATGTTTGGTTTTATTTATTTAAGACCTCCCTGAAGTAGTTCAAAACTAAGGAAATTATTTTGCAACATCAACAATGAAAGAAAATTAATTTTCTGATAATGTTTTAGAAAATCAAATCAAACAGCCTTATTTAAGTAGCACCCAACCTAAAAATTTGATTTATTAACTCTATATTAGTTGAATAGATCAAATATTAATATCCATCCTACCATTTTTCAAGCAACTTCTATCATCTCTTCATACGGTTTTTGCCATTTTTAGGATACTGGTATATAAGTAAGTAATCCGTGACAAATACTATTTCCTTAATAGCCCAGCTATTCTAAGTTCTACTTTGATTTCACTTGTCCACCCGTCCCACCTCAATCCAGCTGTGATTTAAACTATACAGTTCTATCCGTACAAAGACAAAAAGAACAGGCAGTGGGAACAAAATAATCTTATGAGGAAATTTATATCTAAGTATTTGGTAAATAGATAGCTTAATAAACAGTGTTAAAAAGAAACAACAGGCTCAAATGGAGTCACTTTGCTAAATCCCAACACCACCTAATACCCAACCTATCGGTTCAGCCTCTCCCAGGAATGGAATTTTAAATCAGTCAGTCTGGAATTTCCTGATCAGCACTAGTGAGACAATCTGAATGATAAGACCTCCTGTGTTTCCCAAAGGGAAGATGGCTTGCCTGAAATAATCCACTCTTTTAACTTCCTTGGTCGACCCTCCTTCTGCCTATAAAAGCCTTCCATTTTATTCAGCTCCTTGGAGCCCTTTTCTACTTGCTAGATGGGATGCTGCCTGACTTATGAATCATTGAATAAAGCCAATTAGATCTTCAAATTTACTCAGTTAAATTTTGTTTTTTAACAACAGTATGGGAAAGGAAGCTGATGAAAGGATTGTAATTATGATATGGAAAAGCAGATTGAGTACTTTCAATATATAATGAATAATCTTAACATGGCTAAGTTTTAGTTATATAGAAAAATTAACTTTGAGCAATAATGTGAGAGCTGAAAATCCACTCTGTTGGAGCACAGATCAAACAAGAAGGGAACTTCTGTCTTCTATTGGATCTCATGTTTTAGAATCCTATCTCTGTGCTCCTCTGCTTTCCTTTCAGTATTCTGTGACTATCACCCCTTGGTCTCCATTGGCATTGACCCTCTCCCAGACTCAATTCAACCTTTCGGTGTTGGGAGTGCCTTAACACTAAGTCTTGGCCCTCTTTGATGTACTCTCTATACTCTCCCTTGGATCATCTCAGTCACTCCTGGACCTTTACACACCATCTACTCTAGGGGCTCCCAAATATATGCTCTTGGCTCAATGGCTCCCTTGCTTTTTGACTCCCAGAGTCATTAATTCAATAAACATTGAGTTGTTGAGCACACATGATGATGAGTCTAAGTCTGGAGATACAGTGGTGAGCTTAACAAAGTCCTTGCTTTCATGAAACTTATTTTCTAGTAGGGAAATGCATCTAAAAACAAATGAGTAGAATATTTATGTGTTAGAAGAAATGACTGCTAAGAAGAAAAATTAATCAAGATACTGGGATAGAGTATTAAAGTTAAATGTAGAAACCATTCTAGGTAGAGTGGTCAGGGAAGAATCTCTGAGGAGGTGAAATTTGATCAGAGACCTGAATGGAGTAGGATTAAGCCAAGTGGCTAAGACCTATGGGAAGAGACTTTCCAGGTAGAAAGTAAGGTGAGTGCAAAAGCCCTAGGACATGATGCATATCTACATAATGAGTATCTACAAAAGGAAAGAAGACAAGTTGCCTGGAGCAGTGAGAAAGGGGAAGAAGGGAGGAAGATGGGATCAGAGAAGCAAGCAAATGGGAAAACAAGACTTTATTATAACTCACAAGGGAAGCCAGTGGAGGATTTTGTTTATTTGTTTGTTTATTTGTTTGGAGGGTTTTGAACAGGTATATGATACAGTTCAATCTAGTTATCTACTTGATCTCACTACTTGAATATCTCACAAATATTTCAAACTTAACCTGCTCCAAACTCTTAACCTCCCTCCCACCAAAATTAAACAAACGAATGAACAAACATCCTGTCTCTTCTCCATTTTTCCATTTTAGTAAAGGTTACCACAAGCTATCCAATTAATGAAGGTAGAATCTTGCAAATCAACCTACTTTCATCTATCTCTTCTATCTCTCACATCATTCCATGCTTAAAAACTTGCACTTTGTATCAGATCGTTGACTAATCTATTTGCTTCTCTGTGTCTCTTATGCCAACCTAGTCTACCACGATCTCTAACCTAAATTACAACCCTAGGGACCGATTTTTTACAATTCTGAATCTTACAATTCTGTGCTCTAAAAGTAAAATCCATACCTCCTGCCATGATCTACAAAACCTTGCACAATTGAACCTATGACTAGCTTTTAATATTTCACACCATTCTTCCCAAACTCCTGATGCTCCATCATTTCCTTGTATACACCTCTATCATTTCCTTGTATACACCTTTCCTATCATAGGGCATTTGGCTTACCATTCTTCACTATTCTCTCATAGCTGCTTCTCTCTTTCTTCACTCTTAACTGACATATCCTCTCCTCCAAGAGGAGCCCTGCTCACCCAATATAAAGTTGTCCTTCCCTGTATCCTTTCCTTGTATTTAATGGCACTTTAAGGTTCATCAGAACAGAAACCAGGTATTCCTTATTCACTACCGTGTACACAGTCTCAGAGTTGTACCAAGAATAGAGCAGGTAATCAATAAAACTTGATGAAGGAAGGAACAGCTGTCCTTATCTTATTCATTCAATCCTCAAGACTGTCCTAATTCATAGATGAGAAAACTGAATCTCAGAATGATTCAATGACCTAAGATTATACAACTAATTAGGATAGAAATGGGATTCAAAATCAGGTGACTGTTGGTTGCAGATACTATCTGAAAATATTTTTTTAATCACAATATTAAAAATGAATCAATAAATATCAACACCATTTAAATCTTAAAATACTGAACCAGAAAATGTCTTTACTTTGACCAATATGATGGATGAAGGAGAAATATAATTTGGGGGCCTGTACTAAACACAATGCAGAACTCATAACAGATAAATAGATATTGATCATTTAAAAGATTCTTTACATTTCTTATAGGTTTCTCTAACCCAAACATTCTTTTCATTAAGGCATATAATCTTGTTGCATTCTTCCTTGTGTGAATTCCCTTGATTATTAGTTTCTTTAATAATAGCATAGGGCTTTTAATGACAGTTAATACCTATTCTTAGCATCTTTTGTAAGATTTTCAACGGCAAATATTATACCTCCCTCTATAAATTAGTCTACCAGTTGGCACTGAATGTATGATAGACATAATGTATCATTCTCCCGAAGCTAAGTGTCTATGCTCTGATCCATTTCAAGTGCATTCATATATGCACATAGAGTATACACATCTGGCTACCCATTATGGGAAAGGGTGTTCTTTTGATATTTCCACATTGTGATGAAAACATAAGTTACCAGTAGCCAGTGATGAATTAAGAATTACATCTTTTTATCTCCTCACAATTCATAAAACATAGTGGGCACTTAAATATTATTTGTTAAATGAATGAATAAATGTATAAATGAGTAAGTAAGTGCTATTGAGTAGAAAGAAGAGATAAATGGAGTTTTGCTTTAAACATCAAATACTTCTTTTCACCTAAAGGCTATTAATTTTTTAGGAAGCAGTTCCTTTTTCAAATTCTTGATATTTTATCATATAGTGCTTAAACCAATAACTTTGGTCACTTAACTTTGTAGTGTCTATAACTTCATATTCACTATAAAAGCACCATTTGCTTAATTTGAAAATTAAAAAAATATATGTATATAAAATGAAAATAATCAGTAATGCTACTCTCCTTCTATACACCCAAATAATCTATTAGTTAAAAGGTAGCACACCAGTACCAAAAAGAAGAATGACAAATCATTTCTTATCTCAAAGCACAAGGTTAAACATACAATAAACAATTAAAATACTCCTCTTATTTCTAATGTACTATTTGGTTTTTTAAATCAATTTCTTTCTCTTTTTTTAAAGATTTTATTTATTTATTTGACAGAGAGAAACACGAGAGAGGGAACACAAGCAGGGTAGTGAGAGAGGGAGAAGCAGGCTTCCTGCTGACCAGGGAGCCCAAAGCCGGTCTCAATCCCAGGATCCTGGGATCATGCCCTGAGCTGAAGGGAGACGCGTAACAACTGAGCCACCCAGGCACCCCTCCAATGTATGATTTGTTGACCTTTATGGGCAATAATAATTTGCAATGACATATTTAGAACTTAGAATATACAATATATTGAGACAGTACATGTTTTTTGTAAAATTGCACTATGTGATCTTCATAAGGCCCTCTAAAGTAAGTAGCACTGTCAATCTTTTTTAAAGATGAGTAAACAAAGGCTTAAGGAAGTTCGTAGCGATAACATCCCTAGAAATAACATTTCTGACATGGGGCAGACCTGAGATTCTAGCCTAGACTAGTGGATTCCAAAGCTTACATTATCTCCATACAGAACTTGTCTAGAGCCACATGATATTGTCAGTAGTCAACTATTTTAGACATAGAAAGATGAAAATTGTATATGATTCCATCTAATGCACATAAAGTTAGTTTCTTAATTTATTACTTATAAATCAAGTCCCATGATAAATAAGTATCCAAATATCAGGTTAAAGGGTTAAAAGCAGATGACATAGAATATGGTTTCAAACCCTTGCTTTCATTTCTACTAGCAGAGAGATCATGGACAATTCATCTTCATGTAGGTTTATTTTCTTGTTGAAAAAGCACCATTCCCTTGCTCTGTACACTTCATAGTCATTTGCAATGAACAAATAGAATTTATGAAACTGTAAGGGATATAATCATAAAGTGATTATTATAAACAGCACATTTACATATGGAATATCCAACAAGCCACATTTCCAAGTTTCAAATGTAAAAGACTAGCATTGGAAATTAGTAAAGAGGGGTACCTGGGTGGCTCAGTCAGTTGAGCATCTGCCTTCCACTGAGGTCATGATCCCAGGGGCTTGGGATCAAGTCCTACAAAGTCTCCTTGCTCAGCGGGGAGCCTGCTTCTCCCTCTGCCTGCCACTCCCCCTGCTTGTGCATGCTCTCTCTCTCTCTCTCTCTCTCTGACAAATAAATAAATACAATACGTTTTAGAAAAAGAAACTAATAAAGAAGACCCTGAAATGTCTCCCACATTGATGTTAACTCAGTTTTTGATAATCATGTCTAAACCAAAGTCAAACCTGCAGACCCTGATGAGCGAGTGATGAGCAATTCTTACTCACCCTAATAACCTACCCTAAATGTCAAGCAGACGTTTCAGAATGCTTACACAGAAATTTAGCCAATCTACAAAAACTCATCATCATTCCTACAATATAGCTCAATACTGCTTAAGAAATAATTATTGATGGACTATCTAAAAGCCCTAATTGAAATTTCAAGAAGTTCTAAGTCTTCTGAGTCACTTACATAAATTTAAAGAGATGGAAATATTATATCTATTGGCAAAGTATCAAACCCCAATAATATGTGCCTAACCTGAAGAAGCTTTCTTTTACAAAGTCTTAGAAGAACTTGGAGCTGCCCTTGAGTATTAATGCTCTTTCCTACATACCTTTTCTGGAAATGGTGACTACTCAGAATGAAGAGACTCTTCCCCTTTGAACATATTTTTCCAGTGATTTATGTTTAAGATTTTTATCCCTTCCAGCCATTTTTTTTTGGGGGGGGGGTGGTTAGATAATTTGGTTGAATGTATTTTCTAAACTGAAAAGCTCTGAACAAATGGAAGGACTCTTATGATCATTTCCTGAGACAGAAAAACTACTCTTCTTTCTGTACCCATCATCAAAGCAAGGATCCTAAGAAGAATTATTAATACAAAACTTTAATGTAGATTTATATTTTCTGTAGTTACTGCAATGAAAGAAAATGTCTTCAACAACCAATAGGCTTATATAACTAAAACATTAATGTAGCATATTAGTCTAATTTAAAGTCTAGTTCAAAATTGGCAAATATATTCTAATTAAATAAAACAAGCCTGAAAGCTCTTGCATATCACATATCTTTTTTTTTTTTTTTTTTTTTTTTTTTTTTTTTTTTTTTGTGGAGGGGATGGCTTTTTAAACTCATTCCATCTTTTCCCTGTGGTTATTCAGAATCTTTTTCATTCTATGAAAATCTCCAGCCCCACACTTGCCTTCTACTCTTAAGTCATTAAGCCAATGACTTAATTCTCCTTCAGTTCCTTCCATGACAGTGTTTCTCCAATGACCCCCCACCTTGACTTCCTCCTCCATTTTATCCTCATCCGTCCTCCCAGAAGGCAGTGGGATCCCTTCTTTCCCAAGGTGGATTCTTCTACCTAGAGTTCCATTCCTTTCCTTACTCCTTATCTTTTCTTTCTCCTTCATCTTCATGATGAAATCTTGAAGAAAACTTCCTTATCCCTAAGAAAAAAAATAAGTAAACCAGAAGCAGAGTACCTGGGTGGCTCAGTTGGTTAGGCATCTGCCTTCAGCTCAGGTCATCATTCCTGGGTCCTGGGATTGAGCCCCACATTGGACTCCCTGTTCAGCAGGGAGTCTGCTTCTCCCACTGCCCTTTCCCCTGCTTGTGTTCTCTTTCTCTTTCTCAACTAAATTAATAAAATCTAAAAAAAAAAAAAAAAACCACACAGAAGTAAACAAACAAGACATCTCCATTTTATTCCTCCTTTACATTAACGGCCCATGTTATATCTTGAACATTAAGCCCTTCAAAGAGTTGTCTCTGTTTTCTGAACTTCTTAGCCTCGTGCTTTTAACCCTATAATCTGGTTTTTATTTACTGATTTCTTTAATCGTCTAAAAGTCTTCTCTCAAAAGTCTAAATAATACAATACCCTCTCAGTCTTACTTCCAGGAATTTTCAGAGCCATCTTTTGTCTTTCCTCAGAGCCATCTTTTTCTCTTCCCTCTTCCTCCAACAGCCCCTTATCTAATCAGTTAGTATATTGTGTCAATTCTTTCTTCACGTTCCCTTTCACATCCAGAGTTTCCTTTTTTTTCCCAATGGAAATAGACCAGGCCCAATTGAAAACCTTCATCCTTTCTGCCGTGGATTATTACAAGTGACTCCTGACTGATCTCCTTAAACCTGCCTCCACCCCAGCCCTCTATTAGTGCCAAAGAGTAAACACTCTTGTTCCTCAGTCATCAGATCCAAGTTCTCCTTTAGCCTCTCGACCTCCTGATTCTTCCTGCCCCACTTTCATGTCCTCATTACCTCTTCCTAAAGACTTCCCGCCTAATGCTTTGTGTGTATTGTACCTCTAGTCTGGAAACTGCTTTCAAATCTGACTGTGGAAAGGCAAATGCATTTACCGGTCACCTCCTCCATGAAGTTCTTCCCAAAAGTGCTCATAAACTAATATTCACTGGAACAAAAAAAAATTAGAACACTAAGAAGTAATGACAATGTAAGCCCAATTTATATGTCAATTTTATATGGTATATAAACGTACTGGATAGAAAAAGGCCATAATGTTAACAATGCCCATTTTAAAGTATAATGACATAGAGATCTGCTATCGCACTTTTAGCAACTCATTTTCTTTTTGTATTTTCTAAATTATTTGTAATAACTAATATTTATTGAGTACTTCCTATATACTAACCTCTTTACATGCATTAATTTATTTAATCTATCAACAACGGCAAACAATAAAACTCTCCGATGTAAGTATTAGTATTATCTTCCTATTACCAAGGTAATTAAGAATAAAGCAACTTGCCCAGTCACAAAGCTGGCAAGAGTCATCTGGCTTCAGAACCTGCTCTCGTAAGCACTCCAATGAACTGCATGAAGGATTTTCATAATTGGAAAAGCATGTTTTTAATTGCCTTTTTCACTCTTATCTCTACCTCTGCCCAGCTCCATCCCCTAACACCACCAAATTCCAAATTCTCCTTCCATTTCCTTCAAAGACATTAATCTCAGCTAGGTGTTAAAGAGAAAAGCAATCTGATTAAGAAAATTTGCATGAGCTTGTGAATTAGCAATTGCCATCCAAAGGTAATTGAATCTTAAAAAGGATTCTTGTTAACATAAATGAATCCTAATTAGTGGAATTTCTGTTGCTATGACTAAGTGAATGTGTCTACTACTGGCAGTGTGTGGGGGGGGCAGTGCATAGAAGAATATCTTGGGAAAGAGGATTTTCTCTATACACCTTAAAGCACAAAGGCTGTTTATGCACAAGGTCTCTCTCTGTTTCTCAAACCTTTCCTACCTCCCACACAATTTTGGGTTCAAAACACCAATAATCCCCACTCTGAGGTCTGCATAAAATCCCAGAAGACCATTTTGATGCTGCAGAGGCCACCAAAATCATGTGAAGAGCCAAAGGTCATAGGTGTTTATCTGGTTGGAATGCTCATTTTAGCCAGACAAGACCACCACAGTGTTAACAAATCCATACCTGAAGCAATAGATATGCTTATGCATTTATTCTAGCGGTGTGTAAATTTCACAGGAAAAGCTTTCCAGTAGAAGTGTCTGGTTTAACCTCTTTTGTACCTATCATATTTCAGGAGGGGAGTTTTATGGCTGTGATTTTTCCTTGTCCTACTTTAGTTGCAATGACGAGATTTTAAGTCAAGGATTCTATCTCATGTTTGCTACCTCAAAAGAATGCTGGGGATTCACAGGACATTTTTTTCCTCTCTGCATTTCTAAGGACTGAATATCCTTCCTTTATCATGGTCAAGTTCTCCAGGGAAATCCGAAAGAACTGAGGACAGGCCTGTCAACTTCTAGGCAAGCTGTTTACTCCCCAGGAAGGGATGAGGGGGTGGGGAGGTAGGGGTGTGGCTGGGTCTGAAACAACACTGTAAGCTCATTTCTAGGGGAAAAAAAAAAAAAGTCTTTAAGAAAATTAAGGATTAAAAAGTGATGCAAAGGAGAGTCATTTATAGAAGAATACTTAGTAATAAATTTATAAATATTTTTGGGTGGATGAATGGATCAACAGGTGGATACAAGCACTTTTGGAAGGACGAATAGTCACAGAACATAATGCAATCATGAGGAAATGCAATCATGGGGAGGAAATAGGAAATAAATAACATTCCTGGGGATACCTCGGTGGCTCAGCTCATCATGTGTTTGCCTTCAGATCAGGTCATGATCCTGGAGTCCTGGGATTGAACCCCTTATCAGGCTCACTTGCTTCTCCCTCTCCCTCTCCCTCTGCCTCTCTCTCAAATAAATAAAATCTTCTAAAAAATAACATTTCATGTTCCCTCTGTCAATTTTGGAGATTTTTGTTGTTGTATGAATTCAGGAGATTGGGCAAAAAGGCAAATGCTTTACTATGACAGTCAGTCTTCCTCAGGGCAGTATCAAATCTCAGTGAGAAGAGAAGGACCCATGGAGAAGGCAAAGCTGAGAGAGAATCTCAGCCATTGTAAGATGCCACACACACAACGGAGTCCTGGAAATGCCGGGAAACTGAATCATGAAGTAAATGTAACCCTCAGTCTTATATATCCACCCAGAGAAAGGAACACCACACCAGGGGGAAAAGGTAAGGTGAAGAGGAGGGACCCACTGAGAGTTGGCCCAGACGTTCTGAGTATTTAATACAGGTTCTCTCCTGGCTTAATGTTTGCAACTCATATTATTCAATGGTTTTCTGTTATTTGAAACTTTTAAGGAAGTTTTTAAGGAGACGAGCTGTGGCAGACTTGCTATTCACCAAATGTTCTTTGTTCCCCCACATTTCCCACCCTTCAGCCCTTAGGGAGAGACCACACCACTAGCTCTGGACAATAGACTGCGAGCAGCCTATTTCAATTCCAATTCTTTTGCATACTAGCTGAGTGATCTTGGGCATGTAGGTTAATATCTCTGGGCTCAGTTTCCTCAACTGTAAAATGAATGTAATAATAGTACCTACCTTGAGGAACTTGGTGGTTCAGTTGGTTAGCATCTATCGTTGTCTTAGACAGTGACCCAGGATCTGGGGATAGAGTCCCATGTCCAGCTCTCTGCTCAGTTGTGAGTCTGCTTCTCCCTCTGCCCCCTCCCCCCACCACTTGCACTCTCTCTCTAATAAATAAATAAATAAATCTTAAAAAAAATAATAGTACCTACTTCAGAAATTTGTTTAGGCTAATACAGAGTAAGCACTCAGTAAATGCTATCTATTATTAATAATCTTACAAATAATAAGAAAGGACACAAAGTAAATACATTCCTTTGATTTTTCTTTCATTTTTTAAGAAACAAAGACAAGGCTGAACATTTTTAAAATAACTAATAAGTACTATAAAGTACACTATCACTTATGTGTCTTTTTTTCTTTGTTACATGGTATTTACTTCCAAACTCAGAACCAAGCCTCTATTTTATTTTTTTTAAGATTTTGTTTATTCATTTGACAGAGATCACAACTAGGCAGAGAGGCAGGCAGAGAGAGAGGAGGAAGCAGGCACCCCGCTGAGCAGAAAGCCTGATGCGGGGCTTGATCCCAGGACACTAAGATCATGACCTGAGCCGAAGGCAGAGGCTTAACCCACTGAGCCACCCAGGCGCCCCCAAGCCTCCATTTAAAAAAAAAAACTACCACAATCACATTTCCAGATTACAAATATTTTAGCAGGTAATGGTTTTACTTTTTTAAAAAGATCATACCTTCCCTGAAGAAAATAAGTGGTATTAATTTACTGTGCCATTTAATGAATAGTTGCAAAAAGGATTACAATGTGAAAAAAAATTGCAAGAGAAGGAAGAGTGTAGTTTTGAATGAAGTTTTGACTCTGAAATGAGACTTCCAAACCTTCATAAAATTTGGTTTCCCAATTTAATGTCACAGCTAGTACATCATATTTCTCAAACACTTCAGCACTGATAAAGCAATCAGAAATGAAAAAAACAATGGTGATGCCCAGAGTTGTGTATTGTCTAGAAGTTACCCTAACCATAATTTCAGTCCTTAAATGTTCATGGCCATTCAATGCCTGTTTTCACACTGGAAGGAGGATGAAGTAATTTTGCTTCCACAATTATAGAAAATTGAGAAACTGAATCAAGACTTTTCTGAGGAAACTCAAAATACAAACTGACACTGATTAAACTTTAAGCACCCATTTAAGGTAAATGTAACATGGGGACACCTGAGTGTTTCCTTGGATTGAACCTCTGACTACTGGCTTTAGCTCGGGTGGTGATCTCTGGGTGGTGACCTTGGGGTCGTAATCTCGGTGTCCTGGGATAAAGCCCTGAGTAGGGCTCCGTGCTCAACACAGAGTCTGCTTGGGATATTCTCCCTTCCCCCCCTGCCTCTTCCCTCTCCAGCTCTCTCTCTCCTTCTCTCTCCTGTAAGCATAACATGGAGTGCACAAGCCATTCCCGCCACTCAGAATGTCTATTCTTGCCTGCTGATGAGCTCTTCTTACATCATCCAAAACCTTTCTTTTCCTATTTACTTCTCCCTCATCCTAGAAGTAGGTGGTCACTCCTTCCACTGTGTCCCTCCCATAGCTGCACAGCCTCTGTTATTGCCTTTCCCATATGTCTTTGCATCTCTCCTTACCGTGAGAGTAGGGTTTATGTCTTATATACCCAGGAGTCTCCCAAACCTGTACAAGCTCATAAACTCCAGCAGAAACTGTTGTCCAAATAATTGAATATGTAGACAATAAATGTCACGGTATAAATACATAATACATATTCACTTTGCTTATGTAGTGATTTTATACAACACTCGGAGTATTCTCTTTTAATAGTCCTGTTCCTCTACGAAATAGTGAGGTGCTAGAGGACAGCAATTTTGTGTCATTTACACTTATAAGCCCTTATATTATCCAAAAAAGAGTTTAAAAGGCCCTAAGTGCTGTTTGCCTAAATTAATTTAAATTATTACAGCAGGCATAAGTGGTAGGTGACTCATTCAGTAACAAATGAGGTTAGGTCCTCATTGTGTCATGTGATTCTAAAATTTATTACTGATCCAGCCAATATATGTTTCATTAATTGGCCCAGTCTTTCATTTACTATGATTCTGAGACTAAGCATAAGAGGTGTTCAGTTAAGTCCAACAGATCACCAAAGTGTCAGCAAAACTGAGCAGCCTTTTTGGAAAGTCAGTTTACAGTAATACTATAGACTGTGTCAAAAGTATATAAATTTCCTTTTTAAATTCTCATTATAATCACAGTCTTCATAATTCAAATAGTAGCATCAATTTCTTACCATCAATATTTCTTTCAAACCCAGTAACTTGATATCTAACTCTTTAGAAACTTAAAATATTAAACCTCCCCACAATTTTCAAATGATTTGTGTTCCTCTATCATGTGCAATAGTTCTCCCCAACACACACTGAGATACTTTGCAAAATACTGAGAAGTTACCAAGTGATTCATCCTTAGTGTAATATGAGATAGAAGCAGTTAATAAAAAGGCAGAAATCAGGTTCTGTTTCCAGAGATTCTAAAATAGTGTTCAGACACTATTCAGACAGAAATGTAAGGCACTCAGAGTTTTCTTTTTTCAGGTTTTGTTTTTGTTTTTGTTTTTTTGTCCTCTTAGTATCAAATAAGGAAAGAGAGACCAACAAAATTCTTGTCCAACCTCTAATGCTACAGCTGAGTAAAGTTAGTCACTAAACTCAGAAACAGAATATTGTTGCTACTTGCTACTTATCAGCCTTGAGACTTGGGTAGCTCACTTTATATCACTGAGACTCAATTTCTCCATCTGTAAAATGGGGCAAACACCCTCCATCTTCATTGAACAAAGGAGTCTTCCAAGAATTTATTAAATATGTGTGAAACGTGCCTTAAAAATCACTTAGGAAAACATAAAAATAAATTATATAAAACATGCAAAGAAGCAAAGAATATACCAAGTGTTTTCCTCATTTATAAGCAGTTTTTCATTTCTAAGTGGATTTTAAAGACACATATTGATGAACAAATGGATAAATGACTCACAGTGGGAAGACTCATACCATAAACATGAAGCTGGAGAGTGTCTTCAATAATTGCTAAAGGGCCAGGGTGGGCGGATAATTGACAATGAAATTGCAAAGCAGAAAGGAGATCTTGAGCCATAGACAGAGGAGCATGGTTCAGTGATGAAGAGAAAACCTGTTTCACACTGAGGGAAGACACTGGCTTATGTAACACCTATGAGATCAGGAACCACACAGCTGAGTCTCAGTAATGCAACAAGGAAATACAGTGTGACAGCCAAATGCCATTTCAAAAATAGCTCGAGTTCTTCACTGGTATTTATTGAATGTTGTGAGGGGTATGCGTAGAACAAAGCAAACCATTGTTAAAATATCTCCTCTCTGTTCACCCTCTTCCCCAACCCTTCCCTCATGCACAATAGCAGTCCTGGAGAATATTTCTTGTTCATCTGGGAATTACCCACTCTGCCTGGAAATAGCCCATAAGGATACCTGGTAATTATAACAAACACCACCCCTGTCCTCTTCATTTCTATAGAGGTGGGAGAAGGCTGTAGACTCCACGTTAATAATTTTTATCCCATCACTTTTGTCCGTGAGCTGGACCGTGAGCTGGAAGTTCTGAATTTAGGGAGGATGGAGAAGGCTGGCTTGACATTCGATGGGGGAATCTGAGCAGGCAGCCAGGGCAGGATTGATGCAGCCCATGATCCACGATGAACACGGTAACTGACACTCTGTGGTTTAGCTGATCACCCATGCTCTGATGGTGAGGTTATTAAAAAGTAGCCAAACCTATAGTATCAAATGTGTGTGTGAGTTATATTTCCTGTGTCACTTAACCATGGGTCTTGAGAC
Organism: Mustela nivalis; assembly: GCF_964662115.1. Classification (NCBI taxonomy): domain Eukaryota; kingdom Metazoa; phylum Chordata; class Mammalia; order Carnivora; family Mustelidae; genus Mustela; species Mustela nivalis. Next base: position 42,928,635 of record NC_139024.1, on the reverse strand, counting down.
CTTGTTCAAGAGTTCCAGCAGGGATATACAAATATTCAAATATCCTGACCCAAATAATGATCTATTACTGTGTGTCTGTCTCTCATAATAAAGACCGAGCAAAAACTTACCATTTTCCAGGCACTACTCCTAGCACTTCATGTATATTAAATAATTTAACTTTCACAGCAACAATATGAGCTAGTAAAAGTAATAGCCCCATTTTTCAGATGACAAAATGGCCCCAAGAACTTAAGCGATGATCCAAGTGACACAGCCGGGGTTCAAGCCCAAGCAATGTAGCTCCAGAATCCAAGATTTTAGGCAATACATTATCTTGCCTCCCAATTAATGGCACAGAGGTCTTACTCAGATGGGACAGGAATAAAGGAAGAAGAAATGATGTGTCTTCCTGAGATGGAAAGCTGTCTTTGCAAGATATTTCCTTCCCTCCCTTCTCATTCCCTTCTCCATTCTTAATACATTTCTAAGGAAAGACAGAAATTAAAATAGTGGGGCAGAGGGCAATGTTGTCTTTGGTGGTCTGGACATTAGGCATGTGAAAATTGAAAGGGAAGAGCTCTGTTTGTAAGACTTCTCATTAAGGTTGACCCGAAAACAAGTGTGTATCATTGATGAGGTAGAGGCCACGGATTGATGGAATACGGACGCCCAGAAAGAGAAGAGGGCCTGAACTTTTAAGATAGCATGACCAGATCTTGAACATTGCATTGCCCTACTTTTTTAACCACTGAGACTAAAAACACCACCAGCAGGCTGTGACATGGGCTCAACTTAATCCAACCTAAAAAGTGAAGATTTAATCATCTTGAAGATCTCTTGCATTTTTAAAATCTATGACCGTGTAAGTATTAAACTAAGCCTAGCATTGGCCCAAATTAGCCCCAGTGCTCCATCACTTAAGTACCCTTTTCTCACATCAATTTCCACAGTTACAGGTAGATAAAATAAGCTCACGGCCAAAGCCAAGGCAGCTCCTGACACCAAATGTGTCGAGGGACAGAAAACATCAAGTTCAGTATCTCTGGCACACAGTCTGGCTCATTCTGACACATTCTGGCAGGGAAAAAACCCTTGAACTGTCACAGTTTAGTTATTCAGAATGTCAGCCTATAGAACTCAAAGCCTAAAAGTTTTATTATGACTGTTAAGGACCTATTTTGCCAGAGAATTTCCATCCGGTTAAACAATAACTTTGTTGTTTAACCCTTAAACTGTCCCGGCCCCCTTCCCCTAGGGACTTACTTAAAAACTAGTCCCAGAAACCAGCCCCAGGTAACAAAGCCCAAATACAAGGGTGGGTCAGGCCCGGTAAAGACATCCAATCAGTGGGGGGGTACATACTGTGTCCCTAGTTACCAAGGAGTATGGGCCCCACCCTTTGGGAGCCTTTTGGGTACCAGTTCTGACCAAGGTGATAGGCTAGTGATACCTACTAGGTGATACCTACTAGGGTAAATTGTAATTCAGTTGGTCACTTATGTGTGACCTAGCATGACTGTGCAGCTTTCTCTGTGTGTTACAATTTCATTGGCCACCTCTGCGTGGCCAGGCCCAGCCACATGGTCTTTGCCCTTAAAAGCTAGTCTGTGAAGCAGAGAGGGGTTGCTGTCTCTGTAAGAGGCACAGCCCCGAATGTTCGGTTTGATTCTCAATGCTTGGCTAGAAATAAAGCTTTGCTTGACCTTCGTTTTATATCAGTCTCACTCCTTTAATCACAGACCCATTATTGGGGGACCTTTCAATGACCATTTTCTGCTCCAACTAAACAATAATAAAAACATCATGCAAAATAACTTCATTTACAGCTGAGTTATATTTAATGATGTGACATAAGAAAAGCATTGTAGATTGCAAAACTACCTACTGACTCGGCCCCCTGAGATATCTGTCCATAGAATAACACCAGCACCCCTCAGATACAGGCTGAGCAGTTGGCCGAAAGTTATAAGGAAGTAGAAAGAAAAACTGGAGTAAGAAAAACAAGGTTTTATTCTCTGTTTTTACAAGAGCACTGAGAACATTTCAATGCTAATAACCTATAATAAAGAGAATGGAAGAGGCTGGTCTACTCACCAGTTGAATTGACCTTTCCTAAATTTCAAGTCATTAGCTTAAATAATGTATATGCTATGCACCACAGGGAAATATTTAAAGGAAAAGTTTACTTTTTGTGTCTTTAAATTGCTTTGAAAAATATCAAGGCAGAACTCAAAGTACAAAAGTACTTGAGGTGACATATTCCTGTTACATTTGATTTCCAAGATTAACTTGATTTTTATACCTAAAAACAATGTGTGCCAGATTCAAATGCATAGCAATTACTTAGTGTCTGGACTGATGTGCTAACTCTGCAGTAGAACCTGAGCTTATAAGCCTAACCCTAAAACCAGTCAGTCTCCCTTTAACTCCTATAGCTCTCTGGTAACCAAGGACCCCTCATTCTCAGAAGCAGGAAGAAAAGGGCTGGATAGAGCAACACACTCACTGCTGATTGCAGTTCAATGGACACTCTAGATAAGTAAGCAATGATTCAGACACTACCATGATCTCTGTACAGAAAAGCAGATCATGGCAATATTTTAAATCATCATCAAGATTCAAAGCTCCCTTATTGATCATGATGATAAATCTGAGCTCTTGGAGATCAGTTATTCAGGATAGAGAAGTTTTGTTTTGCTTTGAACATATAATGTATTATTTGCTTCAGGGTACAGGTCTGTGAATCATCAATCTCACACATTTTGCAGCACTCACCATAGCACATACCTTCCCCAACATTTATAATCCAGCCACCCCATCCCTCCCCACAATCCCCCAGCAAGCCTCAGTTTGTTTCCTGAGATTAAGAGTCTCTTATGGTTTGTCTCCCTCCCAATTTCATCTTGTTACATTTTTATCCCTCCCTTCCCCCACAATACCCCCCTCCACTTCTCAAACTTCTCATATCAGAGATATCATATGATAATTGTATTTCTCTGGTTGATTATTTTGAGGATGGAGAAGTTTCTTGATACCAAGAGCAATATCTTTATTTTGGTACTTTGTTGTCTGTCCTCCACAGGAACATATAATTACTGGTCTATCCCAAAACATCTCAGGGTACCAATTTTATATTTTCTGGGGTTCATTCTTACAAATAATATCAATCCATTTGTGAGTATACCTATGAAAACGGTCTACTATAGGATAGGCTTGGGGCTATCCGTGTGTTTGTGGATATAAAAATGTGTACATCCCAGCCATGTATCATACTCACACAAACAAGTTTCCGTATATGTATGATATATTTGATGCAAAACACCTCAAGCCAGTTAATAATTAATCACTATGACAGACCCTTGCCTCACTAAAACTGCAATACTAGTTAGATTGCCACAATTTGGGCTAAGTTAAAATGGTAAATTATAATGTCACTCTCAAGTTTCTCTCTCTCCCTCTCTCCCCTTCTCTCTCTGCCAGTATGAATGTGACAATGGGTCATCTTATAGGTGTCCAAAGGAGCTGGGTTCTACTTTCAGCCTCACTGCTATAAAACCACGATTTACTCAAAGAATAGCATGAATGTATATTTTCAATTTATCTCAAATAGAAAATTATAGGTAAAATTGCTTTCTAGAATCTCCTTTGAGTGGTATTATTATAGTATCATTATTGTAGAATCCACGTAGCATCCATTATTTGGTGAATCTCATTCCATTTTTATTGTTTTTATTCCTTAAACATCTCGTACCAACACACTAATTTACCCTTTTACAGTAAGTTTCTCCAAGAATGCTGGGGGTTGGACTAGTTATATAAATACACACTGGGATTGTTTAGAATATCCTCCAACCCTATAAAAATGTAATGTAACATAAACTCATTTAATGGAAGTCTCACCAGGAAAAAAAGGTAATCAAGCTAAAACCAGATTCAGAAAAAATAAACCATATCACTGTTTATCTGGCACTGCATGAGATAGACACAAGCAACCCCAGCTCTAGAGAGATGTTCTGCAATGAAGTCTGATAACATGTTATCATACTTTCTCAACGCTTAGCAGCAGCATCCCAACAGAACATTCTGCTATTGCCACCAGGAGCGTATCAGGATGACTTCAGGAATATGAGAAGAAATAAATTCAACTACTCTAGCAAAGTACCTCAAGCAACTCCAAAATATAGTGGCTTGAATAAGACTGAGGTTTCCTACTCTCTCACAGAGCCATTTGGATGTGACCCAACCTAGTAAAGCCAACTCTGTCATCCCCCATATTCAGTTCTCAGGGTTGTCCCACTTCTCACCATTTTCCATTCAATATCAGGGAAAAAATGGCAGGAGGGTGTCTAGGTCAAGTAAATTAATTTTGAGGGAGATAACCCAGAAATCACACATATCCTTTCTGCTCACATCCAACTGGTTTGTAATTAGCTGCAAGGGAGATAGGAAATGCCACTTCGAGCTAAGTGAAAGAAGAGGAGAAAAGAAAGATACTAGGAGGAAATTACTCATCCCTGTCATCTTCCAATCCTCTGGTCATCCCGGTATTCATGCATAGCCTCTTTTTGCACATAGAGAGCACACTCACATCCTTTACAAGTCCCCTCCAATTCATTCAGCTAAAAAAACCCTGGGACTCTAAGTGATGCAAAGTCATTTTCACCAGGACCAAATGAGGCTTCTCATATTTCAGTCACGTATAGACTCATATGCAAGTGTTCTCTCTCTCTCTCTTTCTCTCTGTCTCCATCTCTCTCTCTCTCTCTCTCTCTCTCTTTCTCTCTCTCTCTATCTTACACACACACACACACACACACACACACACTTGGAATGGTAGAGAAGGATCTGGATAACTGTCATAAAATTTCCAATTTATAGAAGACAAGAAGAGCACACATATAGCAGGAATCTGCAGGAATGGTGAATTCTGTTGGACAGGCCTTGGGGAAATCCCTTGCCTTAAAAGTATAGGTGATCTCTTGGTTGGGATGCTGTTCTGTTTTTCATCATCAGGCAACTCTTTGCCAATTATTATCTGTGGCTACCGGCATTGCTGTCTGGATGGTTTTCTCTTGTTCACCATGATAGTTGCCCTATAACCAAATAAGTATTCCTTGACACATATGTCAACTATCTGGTGGTATCCAGTCAGAGGGAGGAAAGATGCTTTAGAACAATCAGAAGCTTTTGTAGGCCAGACTTGTTTCTTTGGCAAAAGAACTTTCTAAAAATTGTAGTAAGCTCTTTGCGGACTTGCTTCTACCAAGTTCCAAGAGCAATAACCATTCCTAAAGCTCTCCTTCAGGCATAGTTCTTAAAAAGTGACTTTTCCCTTCATTTACTGATCTCTATATTTCCTCGAAATCATGATTGCTACAGTAAGTCCATTCTAAACAGTAAGCTTGGGAAGAAAAGCAATGCCCTTCATCAGATCCTTGCCCTGGAGTTTCTCCCTGGTCTGGTTGTGGTATCTTAACAGGTTTGTGGAAAAAAGTTCTGAATGGTTGTTTTATCTTCAGAAGTTTGCACCAAAGAGTTGACTTTTCCAACCCTATGAATCCTCAAAGTTAGCAGATCTATATTCCTTTCCCTCTCTGCTTCCCAAACTGGTAAATCCCATTTGCCTTCACTTCTCTTTTGTAAAAACCAGGAAGAAGGAGCCAATAAACATCCAGTGTTTGAGTTTTTCCATGTAGTCACCCTAGATCAAAAGAATTAGTAAGCATGTATTTTGTCTTCCAGGTTATTGTATATTAAATTTTACCAAATATTTTTAACAGTCTGTAGTCAGCAATATGAGAACTTATAGGATATATCATCTTGCAACCCATGGTCAGACTGCTAAATATAGTTCTAACTATTGTTATGTAGGGCCTCACCTCTGGGCACTATTTCCTGTCTTCAACAGCTGCTATAACAAAAGATCTCAAAACAGAGTGGCTTATAATAAAGCTCTTTATTTCTCCCAAGGCAGTCTAGAGCTCCCAAGGTGGTTTTATCATTGATAACTAACGACATTAGTCATTAAGACTGCTCCAGTTGTCATCATTCTCCACCTAGTAGACAAGGGAGAAGAGACAACCAAGGCAAACAGGTGCTAAAGAGATGACCCAGAAATTACACGTATTCCTGCTCACATCCCACTGGCTTAAACTTATTTATATGGCCACGTTTTGATTCAAATATGTTCTCTAGCAAGACAAACACCTGCTCCACTAAAACTGACTTGAAAGGAACTCTATTATTAAAAAGAAATGGGGAAATGTTTAGTGAAGAGCAGTCACTGTCTCTGCCACGTAGAGATTTCAGAATCTCAACCATTATTTTGATTCCTTGTTTTAACATGGGTTCTAAGAGTCTGCAAAGCAGAGTATGCAATGCAGCATCTCAAATAAAGAGCAAAGACTCACCCTGGATATGGGTTTATATAGAGTACAACCCCCACACATTACACCGTCTCAGTTTCCTACCACCTCCTGTTTCCCGTAATAGTTTATATCCCATAAAACGGAGTGAAGAAGAAGGCAAATTTAGCATTAAGTCTATTGCTTCCTTTCTGAATATTTGTACTTGAATATGGTCTTTATTATCTTATCCACATGTTGAAATTCTGTGTCATACAGCATCCACCCATTAGCTGTAGTATCGTCTCCAGATAGATCTGGGTGTTGGCAACCTTTTCAGCCCAGATATTATCCTCCTTCAGTTCCATAAATATAAAAATTATGATTCGTGGGAATATAATTTCATCAAAACACAGTCACATAAATGTGCTATACAGCATTCTAAGATAAAATGGAAAACAAATCCCCTACTGGTTATAGTACATTGTCCCTTAATCCAATGTCTAGCATAGCATCTGAACCTTTTTGATGATAATTTAACACGTGCTACTTCCAGCATTTTAATTCCATGTTCATCTTCTGATCATAATAAGCTCACTTCCCATATACTTTAATACTAGGAAGTGCAAATCTTGGGTAAGGGATTAACAAAAGGTCTTACCGCGTAGTATAAACTGAATATAATGTTATTATGTATGAAATGTTTGAGAATTTAATAGCAGTGAGTTTGTCATCAAGAGATAGTAATCTCTGATTGAACCAAGCAAATCTTTTTCTTAGACCTACAAGGAAATAGAACAAACAATAGAAAATGATGACTCAAACACATTGCTTTCTCTAAGAGGCTCTACTTAAAATTGAATTGTCCCTCAAAAAACAACCTCATTGGCCTTCCCTCAAATGCCTATAAATGCATTTCTAATTCTCATCAGTAGATCTGTTGTGAGCTGTAAGTCTGAGGGCACGGTGAAGTGATCTTGCCAGTTATTTTTAGAACTTCTTAAATGGCAGATACTTCAACACTAATTAAAGAAATATTGCTGTTCTTAGAGTGCCTGGGTGGCTCAGTCATTAAGGTCTACCTTTGGCTCGGGTCCTGATCCTGGGATCGAGCCCCGCATTGGGCTCCCTGCTCAGCAAGAAGTCTGCTTCTCCCTCTCCCACTCCCCCTGCTTGTGTTCCTTCTCTTACTGTGTCTCTCTCTATCAAATAAATAAATAAAATTTAAAAAAAAAAGAAAGAAATATGACTGTTCTTGACTTTTTATATTTTAATGAACTCCTATTTAGAAGGAAGAAACATACATACACACCTCTCATGTACCAGAAGACCAAATACTGACAACATAATTTTTTTTTTATCGTATGGGTTGATAAATATGCAACTTCATTTATGTCCATAATAGATATTTTAAACCACTCATAGCACCCTTTCCTACAAATATTAGAAGTAGCCTTAGAATCATTCTTCATGTGGAAGTCCAGGAAATTGTTGTCAATTACAGCTGGTCTTCATGGTAAAATCTATTCAATGCTCTGAAAACACATACACATGCTAAGATCTAAAGTCACACGACAAATTAGTGGTAGAACTGGGACGAAGGTCTGGGACTCTTATTTTCTGAGTTTACTTTCTTCTACAAGGTATTATGATGGCTAATTAGTACATTAATGATAGTTGTAACAGCTTGAAATGCCTTTATTCGCAAAGAAAAAATTAATGAAAGAAAATTAAGAATTGATCCATAGCTCTCTGGATGGCATTTTAAAAGACTTGTGCTAAAAAATAGTTTCTAAAAGACCTCCCAAATGTTAAAAAGGTAGGTAAAATTGCTGTTAATTAAATGCTCAGTTAATGCTTAGTATACATGTTACATCATTTTTAGACTAAATTTATAACAGTGATCTATATACATGGGGCTTCTTACATTTTATAGTATATTTGTGCTTTCTAGTATAATCAAAATATATGGAATGTCAATGCCAATTTTATAGGCCTTCTATAAGAAATACAGTGAACAGTATACTGATAAATTGGAAGAAATAAATGGTATTTGTCTTCTTCTGAGAGTATGGGTAAGGGCTAGTCATTGATTTTTCTGCATCCTAATATTTTCATCATTAAATTGAAAGGGTCTTTATGGTCTCTGAAAGTGCTCAAGCTATATTATTCAAAGCATAGTTTTGTTGTTTTCAAGCTATTATTTTTAGGATTTAGGATACTAAATTTAGGAGATACTAAAATTGAAGCTTTACCTAACAATGCATTTAAAATATTGGCAATTTGACATGAATTTTGAAAAATTATATACCTCCTTGTGTATTTTTAAACTGAATCTAAATTTTATCTCAAATGTAATAGTCATAAAGATGCAATTTCTAATATGTTGAATATTATTTTTGATATTTAAATATATCTTAAGATAGAATAATAGAGACCTATATCTTAAAATATACTTGGAGTTGCAGGTTTCGCCTTTTCAATTAATGAAACATAACTGCTATATGAAACCTCACTGTCCAAGCCAGTCCTCATGGTCAAACCAATTAGTCAAGTCATGATTCCTTTTTGCCATAAAAAATCCAACTTCATTTTTCAGTTTAAGTAAAAATGTCAATATGTGCTCCATAGCAACACTTCTGTTTCTGAATCCCAGTTCCAACACACATAGACAGAGACAAGGCAGGCACAGACCCAAGTTTGTGGCCTGAATGAAATCAGGCATTGAGCTCTTCCATTGTTTTGTTTGTTCATCTTACCAAATCTAGGGGCTCTCATTCAAGAGCTCCACATTTTCCTTTTTTAAAAGATTTTATTTATTATTTGACAGAGAGTGAAAGAGCACAAGCAAGGGGAGCAGCAGAGGGAGAGGAAGATGCAGGCTCCCCACTGAGCAGGGAGCCCAAAGTGGGGCTCCATCCCAGGATCCTGAGATCATGACCTGAGCTAAAGGCAGACGCTTAACCAACTGAGCCATCCAGGTGCTCCTAGAGCTCTACATTTTCAAACAAACTTTCTGCTTAGTGACCCTAAGATTGTTATATCCTGGGAAATCCCTCATAATAAGAATCGGATGGGTAACAGGTACACATTTCTTTTTGTAAAGTGGGAGATTGTCAACTGTGGAAAGAGAAACAGGAAAGGAGAAGCATTGCAGGAGTGGTTCTGGGACAGATCAGCTTTAGGAAGGGACACAAAAGAAGCTGAGTACCTACAAAATGATTTCCTTAAAGCTGTTTAAGTACATCTGGAGTCTCCCAGGGTATACATACTTTATTTAAAGATATCTGGATGGAGATTCCTCTAAACTATATATGCAGCAAGTTATGAGGTACTCACGGAAAGAAATGAGACAGAACTCAAATTCAAGCACGAATTCACTTCCCAGGGCTCATTTATCCTCAAGTCCTCCGCAAAACTGCTTGTCATGCCTACACATACATATGGCAAAGCGGTTTCATCTTAGAAGGCCCTCCTACTAGCCGTGACTTGCTGGAGTTATAATGAGGTTTGTGATGTCGAGTCTGACCTCTTCAAAAGAGTGCTACAGCCGGTAAGCAATATCCAGCAGGATGGGGAGGTGACAGCATAAATGACCTACTGGTCTTTCCACCTTAAAGTCAGAATGACTCAACCAAACTACTTTATTTTAATCTCTTATTCTAATATCTCAAGATTGGTCCCTAGAATTCTGGATGAAGGTACATTCCAAAGAATACTCCTTTTTAAAGGATATATGCACAAGATTTTTACTTTGTCATATACATAATACCACGTGTAAATATAAGCAGATTTTCCCCACATAAGAAGAAAAGGCAACGCATTTATCAATCCATTGAGAAAAATGGGATTTATTCACTATTTATTACTAGATAGATTTAGAAGAGAGTGCACATGCTTTATTTAAGAAACTGAATTAGGGGTGCCTGGGTGGCTCAGTCGTTAAGTGTCCGCCTTTGGCTCAGGTCAGGATCCCAGAGTCCTGGGATCAAGCCCAGAACTGGGATCCCTGCTCAGTGGAAGACTGCTTCTGCCTCTCTCACTCCCCCTGCTTGTGTTCCCTCTCTCGCTGTGTCTCTCTCTGTCAAATAAATAAATAAAATCTTTAGGAAGAAAAGAAAGAAAGAAAGAAAGAAAGAAAGAAAGAAAGAAAGAAAGAAAGAAAGAAAGAAAGAAAGAAAATCTGAATTAATTTTCGTATGGCTAGAAAAAAAAAAAGGGGGGGCAAAGCAGTAAGCAATAAAGATCTCCAGGCAGAGAAGAGGTCATGAAGGACCCTGTTGTAATCCTTAGGGTTGATTCTTAATGGAAGCCATTAGCATTTTAATCTTTTTATGGGTTTGGATTTACACTGTAGAAAGCCCCCTCTGCTGGCAGTGCGGGGAATAGAAAGACTAAAGGGCAGTAAATCCGAAAAGCACTTCAGAGGCATGAGCCGAAATACTAGCTCTTGTAGTGGGAATAGAGAGAAATGGAATGACTCAAAACTGTAACAGTTGGCATCTCCCAGACTTGATCATGTGTTGGATGTAGGCAGAGGGACGGAAGGAAGTGTCACTAAACTGGGGAAGAGAAGAAAGGGGGACGGGCCTGGGGTGAAAGACCGAGAGTCCAGGCTTGGACATCGAGACATCAACGCAGTGAGACATGCGGTCTACAGCTCCGAAGAGAGGTCCAAGGCAGAAACAGAAGTGGGGACTTTGGGCACAGAGATACCAGCTGAGGCTCGGTCAGTGTGTGTCGCGGAAGCGAGGAGACTACCTAGTAAGGAGGGCAGGGCTACGACAGGGACACCAACAGTCCGGGGCTGGCTCAGAAAGAGGAGCTTGCGAAGGGGACTGAGAGAGACCCAGAGCCCTGGAGACCTGGAGTAGGTGGGCTCGTGGAAAGCAAGGGAACCACGCCCCTGGAAAGAGAGCATCCCAGGCGTCGAATGCTGCCACGGTAGCGGCCCCGAAGGACCAATGTATGCGGACCGGATGTGTGTCCGCGTGTTTATGGGGGAGAGGTTGTGCCCTGCCTCGGTTGCAGTTCTGTAAGGAGAGTTCAGTGCATTGAGAAGCAAAGAGGGGCCGGAGGAAGGCAGCCGCAGCCGCTGCCGAGGGGCGGACGGGCCCCGGGAGAGCTTGCTATGGAGCACAGGAAAGATGGGGACGGTTTTTAAATGAGGGGAAGAGTCTGCACACAGAAAAGCATTTGAAGGCAGAGAAGAGAGAAGGCATGAAGGAGTTGAGGTGGGAGTGAGAAGAGGAGGCTTTGCTGAGCAGAGTCCCGCGGAGGAGCCTCACGCGGACGGAGGGGCGTCCCAGGAGCGAGAGGGCGAGAGGGCCTGCGGGTGGAGCGTCCGTGTGCGGCCTCTGTGCTCAGCAAAGCTGGAGGGAAGCTCGGCGTGCCAGGAGAAGTGGGAAGAGCAAAGGATGGGAGGAAGGGAGATCTAAGAAGAACAGAGCATGTGGGAAGCAGGCATGCGGAGGAGAGAGATGGAAGCTGAATCCAATCACGGAGCATCCCAGATACCCAAACTGACGTTTTACAGAACGACTGACCCGCAGTCTTCAAAAGCATCAGTGATGCCATGAAAGACCAAAAAGTCTGTCCCAAATTAGGTGGGATAAAGGAGAAAACTAAATATCACACGACACATGAGCCTAGATTTAATCCTGGATCAGAAAAATAAACTGATTCTTGAATGCTTCAGCAAAAATAAAAATAATACGTGTGTATATGTGGGTGTGAAATAGTTTATTCTATTATTCCTGCAATCCTTCGGTGTGTTTGAATATTTTCAAAGTAAAATGTTTTTTAAAAGGGATTAAAATCGAAAGATCTATTCAAAATGCAGTTTAAATTCATACCAAAAATTAAATTTATAGAAAATTATATTTATACATAGCTAATCCTTTTCCTTTTTCATAGAATATTTATATTTCAAACAAAATTTTATCACCAGTTGAGTATCTTGTTTACTTGACATTTACTTTCTCCAGTACCCTGAACAACATTACTATATTTGTACAAATCACAGACTTTAAAATTATAGCCCTCACAAAACTGTAAGATGGTAAAGATTGGTTCTACAATAAAAGGAGACATGAAGGGAGAAGAGGGGAAAAAAAGGGGATTAACAAAACCTTTAGCTTTCCAGAAAATATATAAAGCATAATTTATATAGCATTATTTGTTGATTCTTAAATTACCTCTGAAGTATTAGCTCTTTCTTTCAAAGATTTTTTTTTTTTAATGTATTTATTTGACACAGAGAGACACAGCAAGAGAGGGAACACAAGTAGGGGAGTGGGAGAGGGAGAAGCAGGCTTCCTGCGAGCAGGGAGCCAGATGCAGGGCTCCATCCCAGGACCCTGGGATCATGACCCAGGCCAAAGGCAGACGCTTAACACCTGAGACACCCAGGCACCCTGAAGTATTAGTTCTTAATATTCATAATTTATTTGGCCATTATGCAAACACATAAATGATGAACAAGTGTTCCATTTAAGTTCAATCCTCCAATCCGTTTTGTTTTTTTTTTTTTTTTTGCTCAGAAATTCCATTCAGAGACTCAAACAAATGAAGAAAATTCCATAATCCTAAGCAAAGAAAGGTCTGTCCAGATCAAAACATGCTGCTGGAGATCATTCAGTCTAGTAATATTTGCTTGGACCCAGAGTAATATACATATTTTTAAATAACCATTTATTTTACATATATATGGACTTCCATTTTTTTCACTTTCAGACAATTATCATCAATAATTGGCGCAACAAGTAAGTTGAGACTGTCATCAATTGTGAAATAGGACAACCTACAACTCTTTGCCGACACGCCACAGTGATGCTAATTCAATATTTCCCTGGGGTAACTGTCCTTCCTTCTGACATACAGTTATCAGAGTTCAGCTCTTACTATGACACCATCTAAGTCATGTTAGTCTCATTTTCAGCTCGTGCTTTGACCAGGAGGACTCTCATGGATCACATAGTGTTTCACAGACCAACAGCCTATAAAATTATGAAAAAGCAACACAGCAATATTTCTCTGACTTGGTCTGCTTCTGTAGAATTCAGGTAACAGACTCCTCTAAATCCTCTCTCCTAACTCAAAGCAAGATGAACAACGCCTGGAGAGTCAGACATTAATGTCTTCCTCCTCATTTCCTTTTGTCCCCTGGTTTCTCTGTGTGTAATCTTTCCTAATGTATCTAAGAAACAGTGTGTTTCCAATTCCTAAAATCCCAGCTCGCTGAGAATGCTAGCTTGGTGTCAAAACAAAGCAGCATTGTGTGACCTCTTTTTTTTTTTTTTAATGTCTTACCTATTGAAGTTATCTCCACACCTGACATGAGACTCACACTCATGACCCCAAGTTCAAGAGTCATGCTCCTCTGACTGAGCCGGCCAGGTGTCCCCTCTTCATTTTAAGTAGAAGCTCTTATGACACACACTTTAACTTTCTCTCTCCCTCATACATTCCCCTCTTGACATCTGTCAAAAGATCACTGGGCCAGAAACTTAAACATGATCACTTCTTAGTGTGACCATGTGCACACCCTACCCCACTCCCACGTAGGCTAGAACTTGTGGAACATAATGCCACAAAGGACAGAGCTGTTACAAAGAGAGAGAACTCCAGACCCTTCACAGGAAGGGTCTACTCAAACCTCTGACAGAATTTCATTTTCTAATTGAAGTATAGGTGACACAAAATGTTATATTGGTTTCCAGTGTAAAATACAGTGATTCAACAACTCTGTACATTTCACTATGTTCACCGCAAGTGTAGCTACCATATGTCACCACAAAACTCTATTACAATACCACTAATTGTAGGCTCTATGCTGTACCCCTTTTATCCCTGTGACTTATTCATTCCATAACTGAAAGTCTGTATTGCTCACTTCCCTTCATTCATTTTGCCCATCTGCCTATCCTCCTCTCCTCTGGTAGCCATCTGTTCTCAGTACTTATGGGTCTGTTTCTGCTTTTTGTCTGCTTATTAATTTGTTTTTTAGGTTCTACATATAAGTGAAATCATGTGGTCTTTTTCTGTCTGAGTTATTTTACTTAGCATCATACCCTTTAGGTCCATCCATGTTGTCACAAATGGCAAGATCTCATCCTCTTTCCATATGTAACATTCCGTATGTAGAATAAATTCCATATGTAGAATAAATAAAACTATCTGTGTGTGTGTGTGTGTGTGTGTGTGTGTATCTCTTACATTCCCGATCCATTCATCTATCAGTGGACTCTTGGGCTGCTTTCATATCATAGCTATTTTATATTGTGTTGCAATAAATACAGAATGCATACGTCTTTGGGGTGCCTGAGTGGCTCAGGGGGTTAAGCCTCTGCCTTTGGCTCAGGTCATGATCTCAGGGTCCTGTGATGGAGCCCTGCATAGGGCTTTTTGCTCAGCAGGGAGCCTGCTTCCCCCTCTTTCTCTGCCTGCCTCTCTGCCTACTTGTGATCTCTCTCTCTGTCTGTCAAATAAATAAATAAAATCTTAAAAAAAAAAACAGCTTAATAAAAAAGAATGCATATGTCTTTTCAAATTAGTGTTTTGGTTTTCTTTAGGCATATATCGTGTAGTGGAGTTACTGAATCATATCATATTTCTATTTTTAGTTTTCATTGTTGTTACTTTGTTTCTATTTTCAGTTTTTTAACAAAACATACTGTTTTTCACTCTGGCAGTACCAATTTATGTTCCTACCAATTGTGTACGTGGCACTTTTTTCTCTACATCCTCTCCAACACCTGTTATTTCTTATCCTTTTGATTCTAGCTATTCTGATAGGTATAAAAGGATATCTCACTGTGGCTTTGATTTGTATTTACCTGTTGATGAGTGATACTGAGCATATTTTCATGTGTCTGTTTGCATCTATATGTCTAATTTGGAAAAAAGTTTCTATTCAGGTTCTCTGCCCATTTTTTAATTGGATATTTGGGCGTTTTGGTGTTGAGTTATATTAACTTCTTCATATTTTTTAGATATCAACCCCTTATCAGATATATCATTTTCAAATATATTCTCCCAACCAGTAGGCTGCATTTCCATTTTGTTGGTTTCCTTTGCTATGCAAGAGCTTTTTATTTTGCTGTAGTTCCAATAGTTTATTTTTGCTTTTGTTCCCCTTACCTAAGGAGATACATCTAGAAAAATGTTGCTGAGGCCAATGTAAAAAAAAATCATTGCCTATGTTTTCCTCTAGGATTTTTATGGTTTCATGTCTCATATTTCAGTCTTTAATCCATTTGGAGGTGATTTTGTGGATGATGTTAGAAAGTGGTACAGTTTCATTCTTTTGCATGTGGCTGACCAGTTTTCCCAGCACATTTATTGAAGAGACTTTCTTTTCCTTTTTGTATATTCTTTCTTCCTTTCTTGTAGATTGGTTGACCACATAAGCCTGGGTTTATGTCTGAGGTTTCTATTCTATTCCATTATCTACGTGTTTATTTGTGCCAGTATCATAGTGTTTTGATCACAACAGCTTTGTAGTACAACTGGAGATCTGGGACTATGTTACCTCCAGCTTTGTTGTTCTTTCTCAAGATTGTTGTAGCTATTTCGGGTTTCTCCTGGTTCCATACACATTTTAGTATCATTTGTTCTAGTTCTATGAAAAACAATGTTGGTATTTTGATTGAAAATGCATTGAAACTGTAGATTGCTTTACATAATAGTATGAAGATTTTAATAATAGTAATTCCTCCAATCCATGAATAAGGAACATCTTTCTATTTGTTTGTATCATCTACTTTGATTGAATTCTTTTTTTTTTTTTTGCTGTTTTTTTTAAATTTATTTTTTATTTATTTTCAGCATAACAGTATTCATTATTTTTGCACCACACTCAGTGCTCCATGCAATCCGTGCCCTCCATAATACCCACCACCTGGTACCCCAACCTCCCACCCCCCCTCCCTCCCACCACCACTTCAGACCCCTCAGATTGTTTTTCAGAGTCCATAGTCTCTCATGGTTCACCTCCCCTTCCAATTTCCCCCAACTCCCTTCTCCTCTCTAACTCCCCATGTCCTCCATGCTATTTGTTATGCTCCACAAATAAGTGAAACCATATGATAATTGACTCTCTCTGCTTGACTGATTTCACTCAGCATAATCTCTTCCAGTCCCGTCCATGTTGATACAAAAGTTGGGTATTCATCCTCTCTGATGGAGGCATAATACTCCATAGTGTATATGGACCACATCTTCCTAATCCATTCGTCCATTGAAAAGCATCTTGGTTCTTTCCACAGTTTGGCGACCGTGGCCATTGCTGCTATAAACATTGGGGTACAGATGGCCCTTCTTTTCACGACATCTGTATCTTTGGGGTAAATACCCAGGAGTGCAATTGCAGGGTCATAGGGAAGTTCTATTTTTAATTTCTTGAGGAATCTCCACACTGTTCTCCAAAGAGGCTGGACCAACTTGCATTCCCACCAACAGTGTAAGAGGGTTCCCCTTTCTCCACATCCCCTTCAACACATGTTGTTTCCTGTCTTGCTAATTTTGGCCTTATAACTGGTGTAAGGTGATATCTCAATGTGGTTTTAATTTGAATCTCCCTGAGGGCTAGTGATGATGAACATTTATTCATGTGTCTGATAGCCATTTGTATGTCTTCATTGGAGAAGTGTCTGTTCATATCTTCTGCCCATTTTTTGATATGATTGCTGTTGGTTTTTTAAAATTTTAATTTAATTTTATTTTTTTTCAGTGTTCCAAAATTCATTATTTATGCACCACACCCAGTGCTCCATGCAATACATGCCCTCCATAATACCCACTACCAGGCTCACCCCACTCCCCATCTTCCCCAAAACCCTCACTTTGTTTCTCAGAGTCCACAGTCTCTCATGGTTTGTCTCGCCTCTGATTTCCCCCAACTCACTTCTCCATCTCCCAATGTCCACCATGCTATTTGTTATGCTCCACAAGTAAGTAAAACCATATGATAATTGACTCTCTCTTCTTAGCTTATTATCTATCCATATATGTAATGGAAACCCTATGAGGCTGATAAAGGAACTCAAGAAAACTAAGGCTGAACAGTTCCCACTGCTCTACACAGGGCTGGGAATGGTTCACATTACCACCAGTCAAAGTGCAGAGACTTTGGAATACATGGGTCATTAGGTAGAGTCCTCAAAAGGATATCACCTTAGTAAATTACACCACAAAGACTATTCTGGACCTAATAAATTTTAAGATCAATCCTTGGAAGAATCAGACTAATATCAAGTAACTAGATTATGCCAGAATGAAGCCCAATCAATATTCCTTAAAATAATACAATATGGGGATATCTAAGTGATGTGATCACTTAAGCATCCAACTGTTGGTTTTGGATCAGGTCATGATTTCAAGGTCATGAGATTGAGCCCCACATCAAGCTCTACACTCAATGTAGAGTCTGCTTAAGATTCTCTTTCCCTCTCCCTCAGCCCCTTCCCCCTGCTTCCTATCTCTCTCTCTCCCTCTCTAAAATAAATAAATCTTGAAAAAAAGAATACAATGCAAGTCTTGGGTTATGGACACTGGGGAGGGTATGTGCTATGGTGAGTGCTATGAAGTGTATAAGCCTGATGATTCACAGACCTGTATGCTTGGGGCTAATAATACATTAAATGTTAATAAATAAATAAATAAATATTGTAAAAAAATGAATAAAAAAAATTCTTAAGTATCCAAAGAAGTAAGAACATATAATCCATAACCAAGAAAAAAGTCAATCAATCAATACAGAATAAAAATAACAAATACAAAATTAATAAGTGAGGACATTAAAATAATTATAAGTATATTCCATTTATTCAAGAATGTAGAGAAAAAATGAGCATAATGAGGAAAGAAATTGAAGATATAAAAAAGACACAAATGGAACATCTAGAGATGAAATATGTAATATCATAAATGAAAAATATTCTGAGTGAGATTAACAGCAGATTACACAATGAAAAAAAGTTAACTAAAGACCTGGAAATAGAAATTATCCAGAATAAACACAAAAAACAAAAAGGTAAGAAAAAAAATGAGAGCATCAGCGACCTATCTATATCAAACAAACTAACATACATCTAATTGTAATCCCAGAGATGAGCAAATAATTTTTAAGAAATAAGGACTGAACATTTTTCAAATTTGATGAAACCATAAACCCAGGGGTCCAAGAGTAAGTATCAACAAAATTCAAGTAGCAACATAAGTAAGCCACACCAGGACATATCATAATCCAATTACTAAAATCCAATAATAAAGAGAAACTCTTAAAAGCAGCCAGAGAAAAATAGAAGGATGTAGAAAGGAACAAAAATAGGGATGGCAACAGAATTCTCACCTGCAGCTATGTAAGCCAAAAGACAATAAGACATCTTTAAAGTGTTTAAAAAAATTTTTTTCAATAAACAGTTTAAATAAAATACTGGACACAAATGAAGAGAAAACAAGTGAACTAGAAAACAGAGCTAAGAAACTACCCCAGAATGTAGCACAATGATTTATTCACTCAATGACTAATATATGCCATGCACTGTCCTTGGCACTGACAATATCTCACAGAGCTAATAGGAAAGTTTCTTTCCTGACCTTGGAGAGTTTATAACGTAGAGGAGAAGATGTAATAATCAAATAAATAAAAATAAATATATGATGTGTCAGGTAATAGTTTTTGAAGAACAATAAAAAAAGAAAACCGAGTTAGAGATTGAAAATGGACAATTTTACATGAGATTCAGAGAAGTAATTTCTGAAGAAATGAGTTTAAGCAAATACTTAAAGAAGGTTATGATTCATGAGAATATCTGAAAGAAGGTCATTCTAGAGAGAGCAAACACCAGTGCAAAGACCCTGGAACAGGAGCACAACTGACCTGCCAAAAAGTGGTGAGGAGACGGCTCAGAGAAAGAGAAGAAAATTGTGAAGAAGAGGTTAAGAGACATGGAGGATAGACAGGAGATCTTAAAGAATATAGTATAAGGATGGGGGAGAGTCACCATTCAAAGAAACAGTGGCTGATAATGTGCAAGAAATTGTGAAACAGTGTATCATAAGACTGAAGAAACATGAATCCCAAGTAAGAGAAAAATATCCACACCCAGACAAGTTGTAGTAAAACCTTGGAATATCAAAAACAAACAAATAAAAATCTTGAAAGCTCATCTTCACGGTAAACTGGTTTTTTTCTCACTCCTCATGGTTCCTGGATTCTTTTCCCAACACTTATGCCTTATTCTAAGACAAAGAGAAGTGACTCATGCAAGCAAAGAAAAAGAAGCATGCCTGGCTCTTGTCTCTTTGAGTTTCTTCCTACATTCTGAAAGCCTGTATTTTGCCTTGTAGGAAAAGGAAACTGCATTTACAGAGAAGGTGTGAGGTCATCCACTGTGTTGAGGATTATGTGATTTACAACTGTAGTTTATTCAAAAAGACACCCAGCTCTGACTACAGCCATCAGAAGAACAGGCTTTTAATTTTCTACCCTTCAGTACTCATAATAAAGTAGTGAGATTGCTATATACTAGAGTCTTAGAGAAAACTATGTTCATTTATTAGTAAGAAATTGACTAATGGGGCACCTGGGTGGCTCATTAAATTAATCCTCTGCCTTCAGCTCTGATCATGATCTCAGGGTCCTGGGACTGAGCCCCATACTGGGCTCTTTGCTCAGTGGGGAGTCTGCTTCCGCCTCTCTCTCTGCCTGCCTCTCTGCCTACTTGTGATCTCCCTCTCCCTCTGTCAAATAAAATAAAAATAAAATGTTTAAAAAAAAGTTGACTAATATAATCTTAGGACATGTAAAAAATGGGAACAGTTGACTTACTAAAATAGCATAGCAAATTTTAAATGTCACTTAGCTTTCTTCCCAAAGTATGTTTTTCTCATGTCCTTTATGGTCCCACTAGTATTTTTGAATTGTTTAGGAAATGCCTTTTTTTTTTTTCCTGAGGTGAAATTCCCATAAAATTAATCACTTTAAAGTGAACAATTTAGTGTCACAATGTTGTACAACAACATCTCTCTAGTTCCAAATCATTTTCATTATCCCAAAGGAAAACTCCAGTTTTCTAGCAGTTACTTCTCCTCCTACCCTCACCACCCCCACCCCCCAGGCCTTGGCAACCACCAGTCTGCATTCTGTCTCTATGGATTTACTAATTTTGGATATTTCATATAAATGGAATCATACAGTAGGTGTGATTTTACTTCTGCCTTCTTTCACTTACCCTAATGTTTTTAAGATTCATCCACATTTTGACATGTATTAGTACTGCTTTCCTTTTCAAAGCTGAATAATATCCCATTGTATGTATATATGACAGTTTGTTTATCCATTCATCAATTTATGAATATTCAGTCTATTTGCACCTTTTTTGTTAGTACTAAGGCTACTATGAACATTCATGTCCATCTATTTAAGTACTTGTTTTCAGCTCTTTAGAATACTAGACTAGAGCTTTAATTCAGTGTTTAATTTTTTAGGGAAGATGTGTCTTTTAAACTTTACAATGCTATATTATATTCTGTCATAATTCTAATTAAGACATTCAGTATCCCATTCAATTTTTCTCTAAAGTAATATTCAAATTTTGTCTCATTGTTTTCAAGTACACATCATTTATTTTACATAGGTTATTACCTATAAATATAAATGATACATTAAAGAATGTATATATACTTAAATAATTTTCGGCAAGTGATATCTATATCTTCAAATTTCAAAGATATTCTGCAATGCTATTTTATTGGAAAACTTAATAGCTACACACTATTTGATATATTAAAGACTTCACCCAAGAACATGATTTACATTCTGAAATGAATATTTGTTAAATTTAGATTTATAAGCCTATAAAACTATCTAATGATAATTCTAGTGGTTCTTTTTCATTGGTTGGCATTCAAAACCTATTATTTTATCTCTATCCAACTTAATTGAGGGCTATTTGCTCAAACTCCCCTGACCTATAATAAATTAAATATATCCTTAGGAAACTTATTCAACAAAAATATCTCTTACCATTTATATTAAATGAAATCCATATTATACTTGTAATTCTAAAGTTAACAGAGGTACAACATTTTCAAAATAGATTTTAATGACCAATTTTTTTAAACTATCTACGTATCCTATCTCCAACATAAAAGTCTACTTTGAAATTATCCTAATTTTAATATTTTATCATCAGTTCTCTCATAAAGTAGAAAATACAATTACATTCTTGAGCCATTGTAATAGTTTATTGTGTTCAGAGCTTTTGTCACCAAATAACAGCCTCTGGCTGGAATAATTCCTCATTTATGGACCATATCATGATTTTCATTTACCTAATCTGGCTGTATGGACATATAAATACACATCTAATGCATAATTTTTTAAGAAAAGAAGACCCAAAAAAGCACTGGGAATCTGGTATTCCATTTTTCCCCAGCCACCACTTCGAGTCATTATACCATGAGGAAAGCAGCACTGTATAGTGGATACAACACAGACCCACACAAGCCATTACAATGTATATCATGATTGCTGTAACAGGTGTGTGGCAGGGATAGAACTTTACAGAGGAGGAGGAAAGCAGTGAGCCTGGGTGTCTCATGCTTGCCAAGAGAAGTAACCGTGATAGGACTTTTACACAATATATAGGGAAGAGCCAAACATGTAAGGAGGGATCATGAGCAAATGTCAGGCTTAGAGGCCAGAAGCATCATAATGACTTCAGAAAAGCACAGGTCGTCTAGTACTGTTGTCTCAGAAAGTATGAAGCATGTTAATGAGAAGAGGTAAACAGCGACCAGCCCACCCATACCTTCATAGGCCATGCTAAGAAGCTTTAATCGAATTCTGTAGGTAATAGCAACTTAAAAGGTTTTCTTAAAGGAGACTGGTCAGGAGCTCTTTGCTTCGGCCAGTTAAGACATGACAGAGTTAGAATGACTGTCATTAGCAATGACAAAGGAAAAGATTGAATTTATCCATATATGGAGGATATAAAATGGACAGATTTCAGTGTCTGATTAGAAGCTCAAGCTGAGGTGTGGCAGGGGTAGAAGAGAGAAAAAGTAGAGCATGATTCCCAGGTGGAACTTGTCTTAGGTTGAACCCAGTTCAAACTTCGCCATGAATTGTGATCTTGGGGTCCAGTCCTCACAAGGAGGGGTGAGGCAAGGAATGGCTCCAGGACAAATATGCTTTGATCTGACATTATGAACTTAGCCTTTCTGGGAACACAGAGGGACAGCTCCAGTGTGGGCAAGAGGCTGGAGGAACAAAGATCATCACAAAAACCCAGATTTGCTTGCTGTGTAAGACTATGTAAGACATTTAATGCTAAGAGCCACAACCTCTCAAACATCTTTTTTTTTTTTTTTTTAGATTTTATTTATTTATTTGACAGAGAAAAATCACAAGTAGTCGGAGAGGCAGGCAGAGAGAGAGAGAGGGAAGCAGGCTCCCCGCTGAGCAGAGAGCCCAATGCGGGACTTGATCCCAGGACCCCGAGATCATGACCTGAGCCGAAGGCAGCGGCTTAACCCACTGAGCCACCCAGGCGCCCCACCTCTCAAACATCTTTAAATATGGACTTGTTTGACCAGTTTGAAGCCGTATCATTCATCCACCTCATGTATACCTCATGTATAAAACATAAGAATAATGTAAGTTTTTTTAAAACATAAATTTTGGGGCCACCTGGGTGCCTCAGTCAGTTAAGCCTCTGACTCTTGATCTCAGCTCAGGTCTTTTGTTGTTGTTGTTGTTGTTGTTAAGATTTTATTTATTTGAGAGAGGGAGAACACAAGCAGGGAGGAAGGGCAGAGGGAGAAGCAGGCTTCTGCTGAGCAGAGAGTCCAAAGTAGGGCTCCATCCCAGGATCCTGAGATCATGACTTGAGCCAAAGGCAGATGCTTAACCTACTGAGCCACCAATGAGACCCTCAGCTCAGGTCTTGATCTCAGGGTCATGAGTTCAAACCTACTTAAAAAACAAACAAACAAACAAACATTTAAAACATGCATTTCTATAAAACTCAGTATCTACTATATTGTACCTAATTTTAATGAAAATTAAATGTGATTGCTTGATTACAATATTCTGGCATTGGAAATGAATTTCACCTATACTAACATCTGAAGGACCATGCAGTAATCAATAGCAAATACAAAGTGCTTGCCACAAAAGGTTTTTCTCTCTTCCTCTAAAAAAGACAAGCAAAAAACAAATCCCCAAGGAGCTTATAAATGTTACAGGAAGTTTATAGGTTAAGCCAGATTTTCACAAAGCTAATGATATTTCAAAGTTTTTATGAAATTAATCTTTTTGATCAAAATAGCAACACTTCCTTCCATCTTTTATATAGTTTTCTTTCTACAAACTCAGTTTAAATGTACGATCTCTAGGGACACCTGGGTGGCTCAGTCATTAAGTGTCTGCCTTCAGCTCAGGTCATGATCTCAGAGTCCTGGGATCGAGCCCCGCATCGAGCCCTATATTGGGTTCCCTGCTCAGCGGGAAGCCTGCTTCTCCCTCTCCCTCTCCCTCTCCCCTGCTTCTCTCCCCTCTCTCGCTGTCTCTCTCTATATATCCCCATCAATTAAATGCAATTAAATGAATAAATAAAATCTTAAAAAAAAAAAAGGCCGGATAATCTGTGAACACTGAATAAAGGCAACATCCTTTATTTACTGGATTATGTATCTTCCAGCTACCTCTGTCCCCTCCTTTCCCTATGACCCTACATAGAGTGTGATAGACGCTCCTCCCTATTTCTTCCTTTCAAGTAAACTAGTTTTCTTTGAGGCAGTGATGAATCCAGCCCCCAGCAAAGTACTCACTGAAAACGTCTTTTTGCAGCTAAAGGTGGCCATGTGACAATGTTCTAGACAGTGAAACATAAGGGGAAGTCTTCCAAAGATTATAAGAAGGCTTTGCTTTTCTCATTAAAAAAAAAAAAAAATACAGACCATGCCTCCTCCTTCTGAACTTGAACAAGAATGTGATTAAGTGTTGCTGAAGGAGCCATCTTGTCAAATGAGTAAAACCATTTTTTTTTTTTTTTTTTGGTTTCCAGTAAAACTCTGGAGTGACTTGCAGAGGTCCAAGTGAGGTGATTATAGGTCAGCTCTCTGAATTCTGGCCCTCAACAAGCAAGGACCCAAGGCAGGGGAAGCAGAGGGGCCCTGGAGGTTGAACTGGGGAATCACTCTCTGCTAATCAGAGTTGTAGGGGTTTCACACAGTGCTTTCACTGTGATCACCCAGACATCATTCATTTGGCATTTTAGAGATCCTGCCTTCTTTCTCAGGTAGTATAATGAGTCCCTGGAAGGAAAGAGGATAAACTCCTCACTGTCACATTTTCCCCCTGGAAAGTTCCAAACTCTGTTTGATCTGGCACCATTAAGTATTCATATTTTTATTCATAATCAATTTTCATTTTCTTAATATATTCATGGTTCTCTCTACCCTGTTATTAGGCACAATTTTTGTAAATGTCATGATCAGTTTATCAGTAGAAATTGGATTTGTTCATAAGTTATAGAGTTGAAAAATAATGGCATATAGTGAAATTTATTTCTCTTACTTCAAAGTGTGAAGTTAGGAATGGAAAATTAATATGGGGTTATATTTCCCAAACTTTCAAGGACCCAAGCTCTTTTCAGCTCACCACCCTGTAATTCTGAGATGAAGCCATACTCTATGAGGTTCAAAATGACAGCCATTGCATCCATGGTTCAGTCAGCAGGATGGAGGAAAGGATGAATAAAAGTGAATTAAAGCCATAATAGTTGTCTTTTAAAGAAAGTTCCCAAAAGCTACCACAAGACACTTCTGTTTACAACTCTTTGGCCCCACAGACCTGTACCCCTAGGGCAAATAATATGTTATATGTTAATAAAAATAATTTTTTTTTAAAGCCAACAACTCGTTGGCCTGAACTTGGTCATATGATGCGAGGCAAGATGGTAGATTCATTATTTTTATAGTCGGAGTGGCCAGTCAAATAAATTAGTAATAATGGAAGAAGTGAAAAATGTTGAGATAACTACCAATGTCTGCTACAGAAAGTTATAGAAACTGCCCATTAAAATCTTGCCTATCTACAAATATATACAAGAATTAATCATTTCCTTATTCAAACCACTGGGTAACTCAAAAGAGTTCTTAATATAAAATTGTCATTAATATCTTTTACTGAATATATATTTGGACTTTCTAATATTGTATCAGGTCAAAAAATTGTTCACTAAAAATTAAAATAAAAAAAAAAAACAGCAGTAGATTGTTCTACTGAGCAACAGTTGAGTTATCAACCTTTCTGATCTGTGTCAGACTTAGAGGAGGAAAGTATTTCAGTGTAGTTTTAATTTTATTTGTATTTTAAAATTAGCCCATTAAATATCACGTACAACTTATATTAATCCATTTACAGCTTATTTCCTAAGATTTTATTTTATTTAAGATATGCATTTATTTGGCAGAGAGAGAGAGAGAGCACAAGTAGGCAGAGAGAGAGGGGGAAGCAGGCTCTTTGCTGAGCAGAGAGCCTCATGTGGGGCTTGATCCCAGGGCCCTGAGATCATGACCTGAGCTGAAGGCAGAGGTTTAACTCACTGAGTCACCGGCACCCACTTCCTAAGATTTTAAAAAATAAGACCCAGCCACGGACTTGAATTCCATTTGCACAGTTCATAATTTCTCTGCTTAGATACCGCATAAGTTTACTTTCTGCTATCCCTATTTCCAAACTGAATCTGCTGTTTGTATCTCCTGAAAAGATGTTCT
Source organism: Mustela nivalis (assembly GCF_964662115.1). Taxonomy (NCBI): domain Eukaryota; kingdom Metazoa; phylum Chordata; class Mammalia; order Carnivora; family Mustelidae; genus Mustela; species Mustela nivalis. Next base: position 42,902,518 of record NC_139024.1, on the reverse strand, counting down.
GTATTTGGCATGACTACTCCAATTTTAAGAAGACAGTAATATCTAGCTTTGACAGATTTCTCTGTATAGTGCTTAGCCTATAAAACCAATAAAAGTGAAATTATTTGTAATGAATTTATGTATTCATTGATTCATTCTTATTAGTTACATAATATTAGTACACATGAATATATGAACATACTATTCTTTTTTAATCTATGTAGAAGACCATATGTACATATATATAAAAAGCATCATATAGAAATACATTTAAGTGTACTAAAATGATCATGTAAATATGCCAGATACCTCATTAAATCAGAATTGGGTTAGTCTGCTTTCTCACAATTTCAATGATACATTTTAAAGAAATTTCAAATTAATTAATAAGAGCCATTTGGATTAACGACAAAGAAAATACTGTAAATTCTTTAATAAAGTGTTAAACCTAATTTCATAAGCATATTGTTGATACAAGCAACCAATAACATAAATTTATAAGTATTTAAAACTATCATATATACTGTCTTAAAGAAAGAGTATATAAAATTTGGTACCTACGTTTATCAGTTATAATATAGGAAAATCCTTTCTTTAAAAAAGTGCTTCACAGAGACAGAAGCTGATTTCTGTCTCTCATAATAGTGCCACAAAGTCATTCAGATTCCCTCTGGATTGTAACTCCATCATTCCATAGGGGATTTCTTTTGGCAGCATAGTAAAAACTGGCCTATCAGCATCATGTCTACATTCTAACTTCAAGAAGTAGGATGAAAAAAGAAATGGAATGCAGGCAATTTCTTTTTTAAGGGACATGACCCAGAAGTTGCATACATCATTGCTGCTCTCTTCCTGTGGTGTAGAATTTGGTTGCCTCCCCACATCTGCAAGAGAGTCTGTGCAGTACACAGACAGTTACTAGATGGGCAACCATGTGCCCAGCTAAAGGTCAAGGGAGTCAATTAGCTAGTCAATTCATTAGACAGATGTCAGATGAATAAGGTAATGAACATCTGCTGTAGAAAATCAGGTCATAAGCACATATGACCTCTCATATCAATTAATAAAATTATTAACTGAATATGAAAAGAGTTTTTGTCCTTGGTCTACTATTATTTCAAGAAAGCTGGAGATTGAGGCCTTTAACGCTATTTATCAACACGTGGGAAATACCCAAATTTGGTTGCTAAGTTACCATTTTATTTGACACAAGTTAAAAATCTAATTGAATTAATTAATCTTTAATAATAGACAAGGAATCTTGATGTAAATTTAAAGTAACTTAAATAAATTCAAAATGATGATTGTGTTTCTAAAACCAGTTGACTAAGAAGACAGCATTTAAAAATTGTTATTGAAAGAATATGAATCATCACTTTACTTGAATATAATTATTTTCCTATTTCTGCTGTCTCAAAGACTTGGTCATCTTTCCTGACAAACCTTGCAAGAAGATATGCATATAAGAGGCCCAGGCATTCTCATTTCAAATTACAATTAAGAAAGATGTGCCTCCTAATGATTTTAGCAGAGCAGACTGAGATTTCCTCCCTCCTGTTTCCTTCACATGTGTTAGTTGGGGGAAAACAAAACCATTCCAGGTGCATGCATCACTGAAATGATATTTGAAAGGAAGGAAGGAAGGAAGGACGGAAAGAAGGAAGGGGAGGGGAGGAGAGGAGAGGAGAGGCGAGGCAAGGAAAGGAAAAGGGGAAGATGGAGGGAGGGATGGAAGAAGGGAGGTAGAAGGAAGGAAGGAAAAGAAAGGTAAGAGTAAAGAAGAGATGGGAAAGGAAAGGAAAAGAAAAGAAAAGAAAGGATAGAATTAGATGAGATGTCAGGAATAGAGCAATATCCCTCCCAGACTTTCGAGCCTTCTGTTCTCTAGTCATTCAGCAAAGACCTGCTGACCATCTACCTTTTGTTAGACGCCATGTTAGGCAGTGGCACAGCCTTAGAGGTGGCACAGTTTATGCTTGCTAAATGTTCACATCTTCCAGTAAAGAAAAATAAGTACATGGGCTCTTTCATCTCTATGTCATGTGGATTAAGCATATTTTGAGGCTTTTACCATAGCGTGCTCATCGTAATTAATTACCATCCCCTCCCGTTTATAAAGGGACTTTAAAAAGACACTTTTCTAGGCAAAGCGCCTGGCTGGTTCAGTCAGAGCAGGCGACTCTTGATCTGAGGGTTCTGAGTTCCAGCCCCTCTTACTTAGGAGAAGGAGAAGAAGAAGAAGAGGAAGAAAGAAGAAAGAAGAAGAAGAAGGAGGAGGAGAAGGAGGAGGGAAGGGGAGGGGGAGGATGGGGAGGAGAAGAAGTAAAGGAAGAAGACAAAGATTCTTTTATGGAGAATCCTATCAGTTCAAGAGAAAAGCCTAAAGATATCACCCCAGGTCCCCTAGTGAAATGGCCCACTCAGGTCTCCACACACTAAAATGCACTACTGATATGCCCTGCCCACATGCACACAGCATCCATCCAATCAGCTGTAGAGACCCCTTGTTTAAATATGGGGAGACAGTCAAAGATCACCAGATCTGAGAAGTGGGGGAAGGGGGTATACAAGAGGGGGTTCAGGAGAGGCAGGGCCATTACAACTGAGGGGAACAGAAATATAGGACTTGCACTATTGTATCAATCTGTTAACATATCTCCTGTTTGAAGATCCAATGAATGTTCTACAACAGGGATCAGAAAATTACCCATGGACCGAAACCAACTTATCCACCCACAGATTTTGTAAGTAAATTTTTATGGCAACATTGTCATGCCCATCATTTACATATTACCTAAGGCTACATTCACATGACAATGGTAAAGTTGAAGAGTTTAGATGGAGACCATTTGGCCCACAAATTCTAAAGTACCTACTATTTGGACCTTGATAGGCAAAATTCATAGACCTCTCTTCTACAAAATTGATCTTTTGAATGGTCTCTTCAATCATTCCATTTTTTTTCTAGTGCCAGCTATATGAAGAGAGAAACAAAGGTAAACAAGACATGGATCCCATCCTCAAGCAACATGCAATTTATGAAGAGGAAGAAATAACATTTATCTAACTATAATTACATATAAAAATAAATATAGATAAATATATAGAGAACATACATATGTAAAGCCACCTGAGAGAATAGATAGTGCAAGTGCTGTGTGGGATACAGATAAGATGATATTGCTGTTGAGAGATGGGCAAATGTTTATAGAGCACAGGGACTCCACTATGGGTGGAACTTGAAGATTAGCTATGTCCGTGAAGTCTTTACCACCTTTTATGCACCTTTTTTTTCTCTTTACTTTTCTTTTCTTTTTTTTTTTTGGAGCGAGATTTCACTTGCTCAAGAGTTGGACAGGGATTGTGAAGGAGGGGCAGAGGGAGAAGTAAAAAGACAAGCCCAGGCAGGCTCCATAAGCTCCATACTCAGCACAGAGCCCCATGCAGGGCTCAGTCTCATGATACTGAGATCATGACCTGAACGGAAATCACGGGTGAGATGATCAACCAACTGAGCCACCCCTTCTTTTATGCCCTTTAAAGTGCTGTAGATATTTACTTGAAACTACACATTTTTAATTCAGATGTTTAGGTAATAATAATAAACCTGTCATTTTTAAATATCATCTTTTAACAAGCTACTTGTATTATAATTTTATTTAACTTCATTCTTATTTAATTCTTATTGTCAAAGACCTTGAAAATTTTGTCTAAGAAAACTAACAATGAAGACACATAATGTTCTCTACACTACTCTGATTTGGGTAGGTAGCATTTATTATGATATACAGTACGGCAGGGAAGAAGGATAGCTAAGTCAAAGTAATTACAGTCAAGCTGTCTTCTAATCAAGAGAGTACCTTTGGCTGGTCTAACATTAATCTAATTGCACAAAACATGTCATTCATTATTGATGGTATAAAAAATATTTTTTAAAGAACACTGTAGTTCTATGGCAACAGAAGACTGAAATCTTATTTTCAGTGGTTCAGGTCTTAAATTGAACATCTCTTCTGAGCTCTGTATACACAAGAAAGCTGAGGCTCTCACTCACATCAGTCTGAAATGATGGCTTACCACCTTCCTATGAAAGAAAACATCTGACTACTGCAAGTCTCACAATAGAAAAAACAACCTCCTTTCGGGAGGATAACCCCAGCTTTTACCTCAAGATCCCCCTTTGAGCATTCCTGCTACCACCTTAATGGCTTCAAGCATTGACCACCATGAATAACCAAAAACATAGAAAGGGGAAATTGCTGAGAATTCACCAAGACTTGATGAAAGACTAGAATAACCAGAAAGGAAAGAAAGAGAATCACATGGGGTGTCTGGGTGGCTCAGTTGGTCGAGCATCTGACTCTTGGTTTCAGCTCAGGTCACAATCTCACAGGTTGTGAGTTTAAGCCCCATGTTGGACCCTACACTCAGTGAGGAATCTGCATCAAGACTCTCTCCCTCTGCCCCTCCCCCTACTCACACAGGCATGCACACATTCTCTGTCTCTCTCTCTCAAATAAATAAATAAATCTTAAAAAAAAAAAAAAAAAACCATAGAGTATCACATAAATAACAGCTAAGCAGGACACCGAGGCATGGGGCCATCTTCATGTACTTCTAGAGAGATGATGAAACTATGGTTCCCAAATTTACTTCCTTCAACTCTTTCCAACACCTGTTTCTTTTTCCTCCAAACTTCTGAGATGCAATCATTTCACCATGAGAGAATTTCCTCACTATTGTGTCTGAGACATATACAAATCAATGATTTTTTAATTAAAATACAATTTGAAGAGTTACTGTAATATGCTGTATGACAATACTTGCCAATATTGCTATGAGGTGATCATGGAAAAGGCATTATTAAGCCAGCTCAAAAAGTAAGCTGTGTTCAGAAACAAAATAATAAACAAAATAATATTTAGGTGTTCAGTGTTGTCAAGGAATTAGCATTAAATCAATCATATACATGACCAACTAGATGTAATTAAGGGGTAATGCTGGGGAAAAGTGTTGCCTGCCCCATTTTCTTTCTGTATTGCCTGACTGAGCCTCTCAGGTCAGACTTTTATCCCATAATGTTCACTAATGGAATTCCAGCACTTTACCTTGAAACCGCAGACCATTTGAATTCCCACTAAGAAAATTTTTCAAATGATAATAAGAAGAAAATATTATTCTCTCTTCCTCTACAGTTGAAGAAATGCAGACTAGTTTTGTGACAGAAAACTGAACTTCCAAATGTAATTTCTAGCAAGTAAATCTCCTAAAACACCTGGCCTTCAAGATAATTGCTATGCCCTGTAAAAGTAACCTCTAACATCTAAAAAAATTTATAACTGTAATTGATTGTATAGGAATTGTTTTCCAGGTGTTAGTATTTAAACAAACTCTTCCTTGTTTACCCAGGAATTTCCCAGTTTTAGCACTGGAAGTCTCACATCCCAGGAAAACCCTTGGTCCCAGGTAAACCCAACTGGCCAATGTTTTAGACATCCTTGTGTTCTAGAAGGTATAAATGCAAGCTAACGTTCTTTGTAAAGTCAGAAGAGGGTTATTGGCACTTAGTTCTTCTTCCTCAAGCAGGAAGATTTTAAAACCTATCACTGCAACATTTCTTGCTTAAATGAAGAGTTTAAGATTTTGTGCTTCACTTAATAATGCAAGCAACTGTAAACTATAAACTTCTGTGAAAAAGTAAATAAGTCAACATGCCCTGAGTACCCAAACGGGCATAAATTTTTTTGTGCTCAAATACTCACAACAAAAGGAAACATGTTAAATAAGTCTACGATGTAATAAAATAGATTTATGATTAATGAAAAACTGCTAATTAGTAATAATTATGTTGTTTGCTAAGAATTTAGTGGGTCTTTGAGTAGAATGCATTAATAGACTCAAAATTTTCAAACACCCGGGTGGCTCAGTCAATTAAGCATTCTTGATTTCAGTTCAGGTCATGATCTCAAGGTCACAAGAAGGAGCCCTACACCAGGCTCCATGCTCAGTGGGGAGTCTGTTGGAGATTCTCTCCCTCTCTTTCTCTCCCTCTGTTCCTCCCCCATTCACATTTTCTCTCCCCACCCCCTCAAATAAATAAATAAATAAATAAATCTTTAAAAAATAAAATAAAACTTTAAAAATACCTCACCTTGACTGAACCCTGTAACACTAAGTTAGAATCAGAGACATCAGTATGAACTCATGCTTAACTTAATATAAATACAAATAGATAGATACAAAGACAAGTACAGACATGTGTGTATATGTGGGTTAGTATGCTATATACACTACCTAGCTCAGTCTGCAGAGAGGTCCTAGAAGCAATGACACCCCAGTAGCAGTCAACACATCCAGTTCCTGAACTTGAACCCAAAAGCCAATGCAAAAGAGCTTTTGGTAACCAGAGCTGGAACAATTTGAGCATCAAAATAAATAACATAGTATGAATTCATAACTTAGAATATAATAAAAATATGAGATTACACTAAGTTTTTAATTAAAAAAATTAAGTAAGTGCCTGAAAAAGAGTGGAAATAAGCAATAAATATTCCCCAAAAATTACATAAAAAAGAAACAGATAAAGGTTCTGGCAATTGATTAATAAAGATGGAAACAAACATAGACCATATCACTCATAGAAGGAATAGAATCAAGAAGACTGACAATTTCCCCAATCAGATCCCGAGGATGCTCAATCTTTGAAGAAATCAGATGTGGAATAGGGTAGAGTTGAGAGACAGTGCTGAAACAAGGGCTTTGGTTACAAGTTTGTATGTAAAATATTTATTTCCTCCATTGCCTTCCATGCCCTAGAAGTAAAATCCTAGAAACTAGATGCCCATTCTCAAGAGAGTCCCTTCTCTAGAAAAACCGAAAGCTTTCAGAGAAGAGATATCTCTGAGACCATAGATTAAAATCCTCAGAGATAGTTGAAAGACTTGGTATTTATAAAACAAGAATGAGATACTGGTTCTCCCAGCAAATAGGAGTTTCAAAGGTGAAAAAGAATTGGAAGATGCAAATTATCAGAGAAATAATACTAGAGAAATTCCCAGAAATTGAAACACAAGTTTTTATATTGAAAATTCCCACTGAGGGTCCAACATACTGAAAGAAAGAAAAAACAAAACAAAAAGATGTAAGGAACATTATTAGAAATTCTGTTATACCAAATCCAAATAATACAAATGAGAAAATTCAGGTTATCTAGCAAAAAGTAAGAACAGCAGGAAGTTTCTTTTGGGTAACCAGGTATGCTAGAGGACAGTAGACCAAAACCTTCAAAAATATGAGACAAAATGATGGTCGGCAATTAATTCTCCACTCTGAAAAATCATCACTCAAGTGTAAGGTAAAATAAAGATAGTCTTAAAAATGTATGAGTTCAAATAAATTCTCCTCAGGCCCACCTTTTCTAAGAATTCTACTCAACAATATGCTCCAATAAAATAATAAGCTAACCATAAAAAAGAAAGTTAAGAAAACCTGATATGGTAAATTCAACCTAAAAAATGGTAGAGTCCCCAAATAACAGCTAAATAACATGTCTGGGGAACTGTCAGGCCGGCAGTCAAGAGCAAAGGAAGACAGAACCTCAAATCAACTCCAAAACCTTCAAGGAATAAAGGGCAGGAAAACAACCAGAGTACAAAATAGGGTAGAGCATTTAGAAAAACTAAATGTGTGTGGATGGAATTTGGCAGAAAGAAAGAAAGAGTACATAGAAAATTTTTAAACTATACAGTAATGAATATATTCCTATAAGTCGTGTTTTCTGATAATTTACCTTAGCAATATATCTATATTGGGAAGAATGGAGGAAAGGAAGTGAGTGTCCCAAAATTAATAAATCCTCACCAATCAAAACAGGAAATCCATAAAGAATCTTTCAACTTGATTACTAAGAATATAATAGTATAAGCATATCATTGTCAGCAAGAACATAACCACTGAAAATAAAGCAAACAAATGCTTTAAAAATTACTGCTTCTTAAAAGCAAGAGGCACCTCTGGGTGGTGGATTGGTTGATCAGCAGACTCTTGATTTCCGCTCAGGTTGTGATGTCAGGATCGTGAAACTGAGGCCCACTTTGGGCTCAAGGCTCAGTGCAGAGTCTGCCTTAGACCTTTGCCCTGCTCCCTCTGCCCTTCACACCCCCCATTCAAATAAGTAAATAAATCTTTTTTTAAAAGGGGGAGAGGCTCAGTGGCTCAGTCAGTTAAGCATCAGACTATTGAGTTCAGTTCAGGTCATGATCTCAGGTGTCTGGGATCAAGCTCTGCCTTGGTCAATCAGAGGGGAGTCTACTTGAGTATTTTCTCTCCCTCTCCACCCCCACTCTCTCTCTCTCTCAAACAAATAAATCTTTTTTAAAAAGTTCTCATCACAAAAAAAAATTGTGCCTATGTGAGGTGACAGATAACTACACTTACTGTGGTAATCATTTCACAATATACACATATATCAAATACTGTCTTGTACATATATAATTAATACAATATTATAGTCAATTACATCCCAATTTTTTTTAAATTACTGTTTCTTAGTGTGGGTGGCAATGGGTAGAGGAATGTGCATGTTTAATAAAAGTGTTCTATGCTTACAAAATTTAAAAAATTTTGTACCTGTTTCAGGTTTTTTTAATTTAATTTTTCTACTTAATTTTTTATTTATTATGTTTTTTTAATTTAAAAAATTACAATATCAGAAACTTCACATTTTAAAAACTAAAGAAATAATCCTAGAGAATTTCTCAGAGATGAGCAGTAGACATGTCTCTGTTGACAATGCCCTCCCTATGTCAAGCACCTGGTAACATACATGTGACAGTTTAGATCATTGTAAAATTTTGGATCTTCTCTTTCTTTTTGAACAGATATTTTTCAATAAATATTTTTCCTGAGCATCTAGCAGGTGCCAAGCACCATTCCAGGTCTGGAGCTTCAGTAATGATCAAACCAAATTCTTACTCAATGGAACTCATTTAGGGTTTGGGGGAAGCAGGCAATACAACAACTGAATAGAGAAAGTGTCAGGCATGGTAAGTTCTTAGAATGAAAAAGCATGGGAGTCAAACAGCAATTTCATGGTAAATTTTGAATGATTTAAACTATCAACCTGATAATATTTTCCCAAACCTGAGATTCCAGCTTGTCTCAAAGCTACTTAAAAACTGAAAGAATAAACCAATAATTACCTATGCACTCTTCTCCTAAACGCATCAATTCTTAACAACAATTTTCTGCTTTTGCTTCCTCTTTCTCTCCAGGTAGAGACAGAGAGAGAGACTATTTTACAGGATTTAAGTTTTTACTGAGCCATTTGGAAATGAGTTGTAAGCATCATGACTTTACCCCTATTTCAGCATGCATCTCTTAAGAATACGAATATTCTCTTACCTAACTCCAACACAATTATTTCACCTAAGAAAATTAATGAGGTATGCTTGTTGCTGCTTGGGTGTAATTGCTTCTTAGAAATTAGTGAAGATGATGGGACGCCTGGGTGGCTCAGTGGGTTAAGCCACTGCCTTCGGCTCAGGTCATGATTCCAGGGTCCTGGGATCGAGTCCCACATCGGGCTCTCTGCTCAGCAGGGGGCCTGCTTCCCTTCCTCTCTCTCTGCCTACTTGTGATTTCCCTCTGTCAAATAAATAAATAAAAAAAAAAAAAAAAAAAAAAAAAAAGAAATTAGTGAAGATGACAAAGAATACATGTACATTATTTGTTCATGTTGCTATCCCCAATTCAAACCCAACATCCCAGCATTCTTCCTTAACTTCTTCCATTTCATATTTGTAGCTCCTTCTCCCACAATGAAAAAGCCTTGTTTCCCCCCAAATCTATATATTCACTCATTCACTACTCCATAAGATAGTTGAAGAGCTACAACACTAATAACACTAACAACAACAAACCTAATAAGAAGAGTTCAAATGTATTTTGTAATTGTTTTTGTCCTTGAAATATATTCTTTTAAGTGTACATGATCAAAGTACTGTGTTCAAATTTACTTCAATTAATTCCTTTTTCTCTGTGGCTATGATACCAACTTTATACACAATAAGGATTGTATTTGTATTGTTTTTAGTGTTTGCTTTTTTTTTTTAAGATTTTATGTATTTATTTGACAGAGAGAAATCACAAGTATATGAAGAGGCAGGCAGAGAGAGAGAGAGGGAAGCAGGCTCCCTGCTGAGCAGAGAGCCCGATGTGGGACTCGATCCCAGGACCCTGAGATCATGACCTGAGCCGAAGGCAGCGGCTTAACCCACTGAGCACCCAGGTGCCCCTTTAGTGTTTGCTTTTTATTTCATCCTTTTTATTTGCTTATTTTTGAATATGTAAGATATTTACATGAATGTATAAAACATTCCAAAAGTCAACACTATTTAAAAATATATTCAGAGAAGTCTAGTTCCCAGCCCTGTCCCTTCTTCAGCTTATGTAATCACTTTCATTTCTTTCAGGTTGTCATTTCTATGTTTCTTTTTTAAAAACTAAGCAATGTGTGTGTGAGCTCTTATTTATTTATTCTTCATTACACAAAAAGTCAGTTCACTGCATACCCTGTAGACACTTTGCTTTATTTAATGATAAATTCTGAAAATCATTCCATATAGTTACATAAAATTTGGGTTTGTTACTCTTACAATAGCAAATAACACAATTTTATGGCTGCTCAACTAATCTAAGAGTAGAATATCTAGGTTGTTTTCAGTATTTTTCTTATACAATTCATTTTGCCATGAGTAGTTTGGGGCATTTTTATTTTGTACTTGTAAGGTGTATTTTCAGGGGCTTGGTACTATATTTAGTGTTTGGCATAATGGCTAGTTAAGTGCTCGAGAAATGGTGTGATAGTTGTCTATACAATACCCAATTTCTCCTACCTACTAACAGAAACCTCGTTTAATTATAAACCTCAATATGCCAACTGAAAGACTATATTCTCTACTCACTATTAAGGACACAAACTCAACAAGGAGGGGATTTTGATGTCTTTTGTCCTCTGCATTATTTCTGTCTAAAACTTGAACAGAATATCTGGAACCCCAGCTGCCACTTTGCACCATGAGGCAACCTCAAAAGTTGGAATCTAAGTACAAAGGATGGGATAGAAGAGAAATGGTACACTGAGTTCTGGTCCTATATTGCCTGCCTCAAAACTTCTTTAACATGAAAGAGAAATAAATTTATGTAATGCTGGAGCTTGTTCTTGAAATTTGTTGTATAAATACCTAAACAAAATCTTAGTGGAAACTGATACTTGAAAGTGGAATGTTACTAAGAACTTAAGCCAAAGGTCAAGAGTTCATGGAGGAACAACAACTAGGAAGCTGGTGATCCTTACAATGAGGTAGCAAAACAGTCAAATGCTTACCTCTGTACTTTGGAAGAATGTTCATGTTCTGATAGAGACTAGTGTCAAGGGAAATAGTTGCAATACTCATCGCGATCCATGTGTGGGCTCTTATCTGTCACTTTTAGTAAAGTCTACAAGGGAGACACAAACTCAAATCAGAGCTATGAAGCCTATAAACAACGGTTCTTGGAAACAGTGCTTTAGGGAGGGAGGTGTTCTTGCCTAAGGTTTGCAATCTAAATTGAATTAGAGACCCACAGTTCAAAGCCTCCAAGCTATAAAAGCAACCACTGCTTCTGTACCCTCAACCAGAGCAGTAATAGGAGGTGTCCACAAAAGTGCAGCCTTAACAGGATTTAACATGGAAAGTGCATCTGTTGGCAATGACAAGACTGAGGATGCAGCTTCCTACTAGAGCCCTTATTTCAAATCAGCCTTGAAGCTGAGAGTGTTGGCCAAACGTAAAAGTTGAAAATCTTCAGGCTTTAGAATTTATGTATCTATGGGAGAGCTAGAGTAGTACCATCCTTTTTGGAATAAATATAAGGCCACTGTAGCAGCCCCAGACTAGGACTATGAAATCTGTCCCTGCCCCCTTGACTTCAATCTTCCAGAGGAAAACCAGCTGCTACTAATGTTCAAGTGTTTACCTTAAAGCAATTATATCAGATATGTTGCATGGGAGGAAATCTGTTATTGGCTTTCTTCCTCCCAAGACAAGGAGGAGAACAGGAGGTCTAGCTGCTATTGGATGTACTGACAAGTTCACTAAATCACAACATTCTTCCAGCTGGGTCCTGCTGACCAATACGATGTTATCTCATAATCCCTGAGTCCTTAGACTTGAATGTTGGTCTTTGACTCTTTCCAAGGGAAGAGAAAAACATGTTTTTTCCTTTCCTTAACTGAAGTCTGCTTTGCCTTTTTTCAAATAAATCCCCTACGTGAGATCATCATAAATTAAAGTGAAGGGATAGCTCTTACAGGCTTTATGAAGGAGGTGCAACTTGAAGAATGGATAGAACTTAAATTACCTATTACTTATTTCAAGCATAATAAACAGCATGCACAAAGGACTGGTGGAGAGAAGGCTCAGACCTGTCCCAACAGCAATGAACTGGTTTGGCTGAAGCTTCAGGCACAGACAAAGAGATATATTTGGACAGGGCCTTCAAGGCAAAGCTAAGACATTTGAACTTTGTCCTGTAGGTGGCAAGGATTCCTGGAAAACAGTGAATACTGTTTGCAAATGCTGTTTTTATACAATTCATAAAGCAGGGCCCAGAGCTAAATCATAGAGTCAGCTAATGACCCATACAAAAGTGCACAAGTTCAGCTGAGGACAGTTAATAAGCAAAATGGAGTAAACCGGTGGTTAAACCAGCAACCCCTCTCAGGCTCACCAGCATAAGAAGCGATGGCAGAGTGAAAATGAGGCCGACTGCTCATTTGAAAAAAAAAAAAAAAAAAAAAAGAAAAACTCTTCCATTTGAATCTCTATAGAATCAGACTAACCAATGTGCAGACTTAGGTAGCATATGATGTATTATCCTTGCCAACTGAGAACTTTCTAAATCTTGCTGTTTTCTCTCCGTCATTACTTGAGAGTGGATCAACATTGGAATGCATCTAGGAGCACCAAAAGTCAGATTTGTGACTCATCCACCATTCACGTTAAAATCTGTTCAAATACGTGGCTAAGTGACTATTTACAAATGTACTGGCAGTGCCTAGCCAAATACAAAGACAAACTCTCCTAAGCTTACTGAGCAATCTTGAATTTTTTGCATCGATGTGTATGGCTCTCTCTATAAGCCTTAATCAGAATAGAATACAAAATATTGTCTTTTGATTTCATTTCCATTCAAAAGATTGTCATCTCACTCCAACAGTGCACCATGATTTTTCTGAACTTTAGAAAATGTGATCCTGAAACATGGCATAATCTTGGGGGATTTAGCGACCAGCCATTGTACCCACATCTGCGCAGTCATCTTGGCCTTTGAACTATCAGCTCCGGATTGTAAATTTGATCTACTAGTTCATGAAGCTGGGTCTCAGAGAGAGAACATCAGGCCTGGCTTTAAAAAGTTATTACAGGGGTGCCTGGGTGGTTCTGTCAGTTAAGTGTCTGCCTTCAGCTCAGGTCACGATCCCAGGGTGCTGGGATGTAGCCGGGTGGGCATCAGGCTTCCTACCGAGCAGGAAGTCTGCTTCTGCCACTCGCCCTACTTGTGCTCTCTGACTCTCACTCTCTCTCAAATAAATAACTAAAATCTCTTAAAAAAATAAATTAGGGGCGCCTAGGTAGCTCAGTCGTTTAAGCATCTGCCTTCAGCTCAAGTCATGATCAAAGGGTCATCAGCAGGGAGTCTTTTTCTCTCTCTCTCTCTCCCCCTCTGCCTTTGCCTTACTCTTTCTCTCTCTCTCTCTCTCTCTCTCTCTCTCTCTCAAATAAATAAAATCTTTAAAAATAATAAAAAGTAAATAAATAAGTTTTTAAAAAGGTATTAGAAAGCAAAAATGGATTCAAAGGTAAAAAGAGTATTAAAAAATAATGAAACAAACATACTATCAACGTCTCTCTAAACAACAGAATAAAAATCCTAAAAATGAATGCAAGGGGAATATTACTATTTGTTAGAGTTTATCTTCTCTCTCTCTGTTGATCTTTTTTCCACTCTCCTGTTTGGTACAGTACATCTTTTAAATTATGTCTTGCCAGGAGCAAAGATAGTATTTGTTGGTGCTTTCCCTCCGGAGAGAAAGCAAGGGTGAGTGTCATTTCAAGGTAGATAGCATCTTATTTGTTCTGTTGAAATCCAGGCTCACTGCAGAGACTTGATAAAAACTTAAAAAATAAGGTAGAAATCTACCATCAGTAGTACCATCAAGATCAATGTCCATGGTTATACTGAGGAAAAAATTTTAACTCCACAAACTCCAGAGTTTGTGTTCCCATAGATACGTAAAAACCCTTCTGAGTTAAGGCACTTTACAATTCTGATTATCTCTTTTTCCTTCATGAAATAATACTTACCACTCCTAAAAGGAATGCATAGCCATCAAGAAGGAATTAACTAGACATTTTTTTTTCTAGTTTAAAGATTTGTTTAAATTAATAATGTTGTCTAAATTATAGAACAGTCTTCTCAGTGAGATAGCATACTGTCTTAATGTGGAGACAAAGGTGATCCGTACAGAAATCCAGGAGCTCTCCCTGGGTTACCAGATTTTATGAGTTGAATCACGTCTCCAGAAAGATATGCTGAAAGTCCAAATTTCTTGTACCTGTGAATGGGATCTCATTCAGAAATAGGATCTTTGAAGATGTAATTCAGTTCAGATAAGGTCATTAGAGTAGGCCTTAATCCAATATGACCAGTCTCCTTGTAGGAAGAGGAAAATGTCACGTAAGGACAGAGACATAGAGAGAATACCACATGACAAAGGAGACAGAGATTGCACTGATACAGCTGGAAACCAAGAAATGCCCAGGACTGCAGGCCACTACCAGAAGCTGGGAGAGGCAAGGAAGGGTCTACCAGAGTCTCAGAAGGAGACTCACCCTGCCCAAACATTGACTTTGAACTTCCTCCCCCAAAGAACTGTGAGAGAACACATTTCTGTTGTTTAAAGCCATCTAGCTTGTGGTACTTTGTTCCGACGTTCCAGGAAATTAATAGAACAATAATGGCAGGAAACAGGAAGTCAAGCTGGATTGGGAAAAAGTACAAGATTTGTCTTGAAAAACTTGGATTTAGATCTTGTTTCTGTCACAACCCTGCTATGTGGTTATTATGGTTATTATTACATACTAACAAACTATTTTTACCTGAAATACGAAATAATTATTTTAATCCTTAAACAAATTACAAAACTCTATAATTCTGTACCAGTTGTCTAAGAGTTGGACTAACCCTACTATCCCAGACTGCTAGGATTACTCTGATGTGTCCTACCAAACAACTGGATGCATTACTTTGAAGCTTTATAAAGAATTTTATTTCTTGATATCACAGATTTTTTAAGATTTCTGCTTTATAAATTTTAAAACAGTGGTGAGAAAGTAGGTAAAATGCTAATAGCTATAATGACAAGAAGCTAAAATGATACTCTGTGTGTATGTATGTCTTATTGTTGTTGCTAATCTTGCTTTAGATGATGAGATTGGCTTTGTAGACCACTGCTATGGACTGAACTGTGTCCCCCTAAAATTCACATGTTGAAACCTTAACCGTTCATGCAACTGACTGGAGATAGGTCCTTTAAGGAGGTAATTAAGGCTCAATGAAATCACCTTGATCCCACAACACTAGTGTCATTATAAAAGAGAAGAAACACCAAATCTGTCTCTCTGTCTCTCTCCCTCCATCCCCCCACCAACCATCTTTGTCTCTCTCTCTCTCCCTCTCTTTCTCTCTTGCCACCCTGTGAGGGCAGAGAAACACAACCATCTGTAAGCAAAAGAAAGTCTTGCCAGAAACCGAATCCTGCTAGCACCTTGATCTTGGACTTTACAGTTTCCAGAATCATGAGAAAATACATTTCTTTTTTTTTTTTTAAAGCCATTCAGTCTGTATTATTTTGTGATGGCAGCTGGAGCAGATGAAGACACCATTAAACATCTGGCAGGGTAAAAGAAGGGCTGTATAATCTGAACATTTAGAGAAAACCTATCCTAAGACAAAACTACTATTTTGAAAATACATTATATCAGAGTCTTTTGGTTTTCTTTTTAACAGAATAAGGAATCATTTGAGGAGTCACTGAAAAACACAGATTCCAGGGCTACTGGGGGCCACAGCCTCAGAGATTTTGATTGGGTAGGTCTAGGGCAGGGTCTGGTTTTCTCACTCTTATTTTCACACTCCCCAGATGATTCTAAGGTGTCACCAGGTTTAGAAACCACTGTACCAGGGAAACACATCAGAAAGAATAGAGTTAATGAGTGAAATCTCCTTCTCTCATGTTTTCTTCTCACCTCAAACCTGCCTATCCCTCACCCACCCTTTTCTTACAAGTAAAACAATTTTAAATTAATCAAAGTGTTGAATTGAAATCAGTGTGTAGAAATTTTTTTTCTTTTTTTTAAAGATTTTATTTATTTGACAGACAGAGATCACAAATAAGCAGAGAGGCAGGCAGAGAGAGAGGAGGAAGCTGGCTCCCTGCGAGCAGAAAGCCCGATGTGGGGCTCAATCCCAAGACTCTGGGATCGTGACCTGTGCCAAAGGCAGAGGCTTTAACCCACTGAGCCACCCAGGTGCCCCAGTGTGTAGAAATTTTCTGATAAAGAACAAGAAACTTGCCATTCTCTGGTCCAACAATTAGATGGTCTGTACAAAAACAGACACAAACCTGAGGAACCCACTGAATCGGTTCTGTCTGTTCAAGAAGTCTATCACAGACCTCTAGGTACTTGTATTCAAAATGGCCTTCTGGATTCTTCTACTTGCGTTCTTTTTACCTTCACTGTTTTTCATCTCCCAGCCTAGAATCAAGTGAAATTCCAACATTCCTTTTCCCTCCTGTGCCTCCTCTGTCATTGGTCACCAAATCCTGTTAATTTTTTTAACTCTTTCTTTAAAAAAGATTTTATTTATTTATTTGACAGAGAGAGAGAGAGACAGTGATAGAAGGAACACAAGCAAAGGGAGTGGGAGAGGGAGAAGCAGTCTTCCCACTGAGCAGGGAGTCTGATGCAGGGCTCAATCCCAGAACCCTGGGATCATGACCGGAGCCAAAGGCAGATTCTTAATGACTGAGCTACCCAGGTGCCCCTCCCTATTTCTAGGGAGAATCTTATTTCTGATTCATATAACTTCATACATAATGATTGTAATAGCTCTGGTTTTCCTTGTTTGCAGTCTTGACCTGCCGTGATCCAATCCAGACTCAGATCCTCCATACTTCTTACAGTGACAGGCAGGTTTCCTCTTCCTTTCAAGGTTAATTTCCACAGCATCACTCCAGCCCTGACCCCTAAACACACACCCCTGGGCCAGTCACACTGAACTATTTTATTCGTTGAACACCTTACCTTATGATTCAAATGAATTTCACACATTAGCTATCATAAATCACCCCTCTGCTCAGAAAAGGAATTTCCCAAATTTCCCAAAACTCCTCATTCCTTCTAGACCATCCTAAATCCTGCCTCCTCCATGAAATCCTATAGATCTTTACCTGTAGGGTTAATAGGGAAAAAAAATCACTTCTGTGAATAACTCAGTATTCTGAATAGACCTGTATTGGGTAAGAAAAGAGTATGGGGAAGGAAAAACCAAGCCTTGACATTGTGCCTCTAGAGCCTAGGATATAAATCCGAGTTTGATGAAGCTGTGATGAAGAAAGAATCCAGGGCCTGGAGGGAGTCAGCTCTGCAACCCTTATCTGCCCAACAGCTCACCAACAGGGCTGAGGGAGGCACAGTCTTTCCTTCACCATGCAACATGGCCATGGAGAACAGGACAGTCGTGAGGGGAAGGCTTGAACCACCTCCCATGGGAAGGACCACTTAAGCTATAACATCAGAGATCTTTTACTCAAAATGTAAGGATATAGGAAGTAGTTGAAAATCCACTGAGGGAAAGGTAAAATATCAGAATATTCCACAGCTGGTGTTGCCATTATGCTGTCTGATGTCCCTAGGGGTGAAATTTTGAGAGATACTCTTGAGAGAAACTCAATCTACTTTCCTTCCAAGGACTTGCTTTGGGAAGTACTTGTTAATAATTTCCAGAGCCTGATGCAATTAACTTTAAAAACCTTATTTAGGGGTGCCTGGATGGCTCGGTTGATTAAGCATCTTCCTTTGGTTCAGGTCCTGAGATCAAGCCTCACACTGGGCTCCCTGATAAGTGGGGAGTCTCCTTCTCCCTCTCCCTCTAATTCCCTCTCTTTCAAATAAATAAATAAAATCTTCACAAAAAACCCCACCTTTTTAAATACCAACTCTTTCTGAAAGGATCGTAGCCAATTCTCTCTGTATAGACACATGGAATTCCCATTCCTAATCACTTATAGATTCAAGAATTTGCTGGAACTAAAGTAGGTTTGGGGCCCTCAGACATGCATTCCATGTACCTCAGACTCAAAGAAAAGCAAATATGTCTCCATGATGCGATGCTTTTTTTTCCAGTTTCAGTATATTTCTCAATACAAGCTCACTCTTTTTCTGTCTCCCAGCACACCAGGTTTTGAATCAATCTTTAGGGAGGACATTAATGAAAAAAGTACCAACTTTGGAGTCAGGAGACCTGGGATCTAATGCAAACCTTGCCTCTAACTAGATGTGTGACTTTGGAAAAGGCCATACTCATTTTTTTATTAATTATTTTTATTAACATATAATATATTATTTGCCCCAGGGGTGCAGGTCTGTGAATCATCAGCCTACACATTTCACAATGCTCACCATAGCACATACCCTCCCCAATGTCCATAACCCAAGCACCCTAACCCTCCCTCCCACAGCCCAGCAACCCTGTTTGTTTCCTGAAATTAAGAGTCTCTTATGGTTTGTCTGCCTCCCAATTCTATCTTGTTTCATTTTTTTCCCTCCCTACTCCCCAAACTCCCTGCCCTTCCTCTCAAATTCCTCATATCAGAGAAATCATATATAATTGTCTTTCTCTGATTGACTTATTTCACTCAGCATAATGCCTTCTAATTCCATCCATGTCATTGCAAATTGCAAGATTTCTTTCCTTTGGATGGCTGCATGGTATTCCATTGTGTATACATACCACATCTTCTTTACCTATTCATCTGTTGATGGACATCTAGGCCCTTTCCATAGTTTGGCTATTGTGGACATTACTTCTATAAACATTTGGGTGCACATGCCCCTTCAGATCACTACATTTGTATCTTTAGGGTAAATACACAGTAGGACAATTGTTGGGTCATAGGGTAGCTCTCATTTCAACTTTTTGAGGAACCTCCATGCTGTTTTCCAGAGTGGCTATACCAGCTTACATTCCCACCAACAACGTAGGAGGGTTCCCCTTTCTCCACATCTTCGACATCATCTGTCATTTCCTGACTTATTAATTTTAGCCATTCTGACTGGTATGAGGTGGTATTTCACTGTGGTTTTGATTTGTATTTCCCTGACGCCGAGTGATGTGGAGCACTTTTTCATGTGTCTGTTAGGCCATACCTATCTTTCTTTTCATAGCCTATATCCTTATCTGTAACCCCCCCCCCCCAAAAAGTATACTATATAGTAATGTCTAAGGTGTCAGATTTCTTTAAAATTCTTTAAAATTCTTAGAATATATCTACATTGAGAGTATACCTCCAGCGACTAGCAATGGCCTTAAATAATTTATCTACTGACTTCTTTAGGCCTCACTACTGGTACCAGATTGCCAGGTTTTAAAATTCAGTGTTGCCATTCTCTGGCTACAAAGATTTGGGAATGTTGCTTAACTTCTTTGAACCAATCTACCAGTTTAAAAGATTAGGATAATAATAGCCTTCTCTGTAAATGTCATTGCATACACGTAATATGTTTAGAGCAGCATTGCACATAGGGAAAGCTCCATAGATGTCAACTGCTAGTACCATCCTTATTGTCATGATAAAGTGAGACTGACCAGCTTTGACTTCTCCCGATTCATGAGGGTCAATTAAGATAATATATGCCAAAGTGATTTGTAAATGTAAAAGTACTATTTAAAGTTAGGGAATTATACAAATGTTCAGCACCTGATGACAAGACTAGGGAAAGAAGTACTACATATGCATATAATGCAAACCAATTCAGTAATTGGAAAGAAGGAACTACTGGTACTTGCTACATACAGATGAACCCAAAGACATTGTGCTAAGTAAAAGAAACCAGACACATAATATTGCATATTTATATGCACTGATGTGCAAATTTATAAAGACAGAAAGCAGATCAGCAGCTGCCTGGGGCAGGAGGTGGGAGCAGGTAAATTGACTGTAAACAGGCATGAGGGAAATTTTTAAAGGTAGTAGAGGTGTTCTACAGCTGGACTGTGATGATGGCTGCACAACTCTGTATATTTAACAAACCCATGAATTGTATACTCACAACAGGCAAATGTGACATTGTCAAAGTTATACCTCAATAAGGCTTTAAAAATAAGACAATAAATATATATAAAGTTAAGGTATTATCATCACCTAACATGTCCTGTTGTAAACTCTGTTTGTTAAAAATGATTTGAGATTCCGACAGCAGAGTTGAGAGCAGGCCAGGCTTTCCAAAGGCCTCTGCCCTCCTCAGAAACCTTCCATCATCCCAGGTGCCCTCTGTGTTACACTTTAGAAAGCCAGGTGTGGCTGCTGATTTCCTGATCACCATTAACCCCATTAACCCACCATTAACCATTGACATTTCCTGGCACTGCTCCATGGTGGCCTTACTGTGGCTCCAAGAAAGGCCTGAGAGTGCAGAAGTATATCAAATCTCAAGTCTTATAGAAGGATGGGAAGCACTACAGGACAGAATGAACATTTAGCTTCCTTTCTAGACTGAGCAAGTGGAACCCTTTTTCTGAACCTTTGGCTCAACCAGAGTAGTGGACTTGGAGAGAAGAAAATTTCAGTGAGATGTGTTGGAAAAATGAAGAAATTCTGAAAGAATTCCAACCTGTTTACTCTTCAATCAGCATGAACACAAAGAGTTATCAACCAGCTCCCATGTTTCTGCCAAATTAGGTTCATTATGCCAGAAGATACAAGATTGTGATCACCATATAGAAAGAATTGAAGTGTTACAGAGTACACTTTGCCTGCAACACAGTTGATACATTCAGCTACACATCCGTTCAGCCATCTCTCACCAAAATGGCTAGGAGGAGGAATACCCGACAGAAGAAAAATTCAGAGACTGGGCCCTCTCTATCAGAGCTTTTGGATATGGACATAAACAGTATGTTGGAAAGGGAATTCAGACTAACAATTTTCCAGGCAATAGCTGGGTTGGAGAAAGCCTTTGATGACAAAATGGAATTGATTAGGGCAGAAGTGAAAGCCACCAGGGATGATGTTAACAATGCTCCCAATGAGTTCCAATCTAATTTAAATTCTCTAAAAGCTAGGGTAACTGAGGCAGAAGATACAATTAGTGACCTGGAGGACAAACTGATAGAGAAAAAGGATCAGGAGGAAGCCTGGAACAAACAGCTTAGAAGCCATGAAAACAGAATTAGGGAAATAAATGATGCCATGAAACATTCCAACGTCAGAATTATTGGAATCCCTGAGGGAGAAGAGAAAGAAGACTAGAGGATACAGTTGAACAAATTCTCCATGAAAATTTTTCCAATCTGGCGAATGGAACCAGCATTTGTGTCCTAGAGGCAGAAAGGTCTCCCCCCAATATCATAGAATCTAGAAAGACCTTGAGACACCTGATTGTGAAAATTATGAATCATAATTTTAGACAGGAGCTCTTGAAAGCAGCTAGGGCGAAGAGATTCCTTACGTACAGAGGAAAGCTCATCAGAATAACATCAGACCTGTCCAAAGAAACCCGGCAAGCCAGAAAGGACTGGCAATATGTATTCAGGGCACTAAATGAGAAGAACATGCAGCCAAGAATACTTTATCCAGCAAGACTGACATTCAAAATGGATGGAGAGATAAAGAGCTTCCAAGACCAGCAAAGTTTAAAAGAGTATGTGACCACCAAGCCATCACTGCAAGAAATATTAAAGGTGGTTCTATAAAAGAGGGAAAAACCCAAGAATATCATTGAATAGAAATATATGGAGACAATGTATAGAAACAAAGACTTCACAGGTAACATGATATCAATAAAAATGTATCTCTCAATAATCATTCTCAACATGAATGACCTAAATGCACCTATAAAGTGGCACAGGGTTGCAAATTGGATAAAATGACAGGACCCCTCCACATGTTGTCTATAAGAGACCCATTTTGAACCTAAGAATAGATCCAGATTGAAAGTGAAGGGAGGGAGAAGTATCTTTCATGCCAATGGGCCTCAAAAGAAGGCTGGGGTAGTGATTCTCATATCAGATAAATTAGATTTTAAACTAAAGACTGTAGTCAGAGATACAGAAGGACACTACATAATTCTTAAAGGGACTACCCACCAAGAAGATCTAACAATTGTAAATATTTATGCACCCAATTTGGGAGCAGCCAATTACACAAGAAAACTGTTAATCAAAATAGTCATATTGATATGAATACATTAATAGTAGGAGATATTAACATGCCACTCTCAGTAATAGACAGATCATCCAAGCAGAAAATCAATAAAGAAACAAGAGCATTGAATGACACATTGGACCAGATGGACCTCATAGATATATACAGAACATTCCACCCTAAAATAACAGAGTACTCATTCTTTTCAAGTGCACATGCAACCTTCTCCAGAATAGACCACATACTGGGTCACAAATCAGGGCTCAACCAATACCAAAAGATTGAGATTATTCCCTACATACTCTCAGTTCACAATGCTTTGAAACTGGAGCTCAATCACAAGGAAAAGTTTGGAAGGAATTCAAATACCTGGAAGCTAAAGACCACCTTGCTTAAGAATGCTTGGATCAACCAGGAGATCAAAGAAGAACTGAAAGAATTCATGGAAACCAATGAGAATGAAGACACTTCGGTCAAAACCTATGGGATATAGCAAAGGCGGTCCTAAGGGGGAAATACATAGCCATCCAAGCCTCCCTCAAAAAAAATTGAAAAATCCAGAATACACCAGCTGTCTTTACAACTTAAAGAATTGGATAATTGGGACACGTGGGTGGCTCCGTTGGTTAAGCCGCTGCTTTCGGCTCAGGTCATGATCCCGGCATCCTGGGATCGAGTCCCACATCGGGCTCCTTGCTCAGCGGGAGCCTGCTTCTCCGTCTGCCTCTGCCTGCCACTCTGTCTGCCTGTGCTTACTCTGACAAATAAATAAATAAAATCTTAAAAAAAAAAAAGAATTGGAGAATCAATAACAAATTCAGCCAACTCGACACATAAGAAGGGAAATAATCAAGATTAGAGCAGACATCAATGAGATAGAAACTAGAGATACAGTAGAACATATCAATGAAACTAGAAGCTGGTTTTTTGAAAGAATCAATAAGATTGATAAACCATTGGCCAAACTAATCCAAAAGAAAAGAGAGAAGGCCCAAATTATTAGAATTATGAGTGAAAAGGAAGAGATCACAACTAACACCAGGGAAATAGAAACAATCATCAAAAATTATTATCAACAGTTATATGCCAATAAGTTAAGCAACCTAGATGAAATAGATGCATTCCTGGAAAACTACAAACTCCCAAAATTGAACCAGGAAGAAATTGAAAACCTGAATAGACCAATATCTAGTAATGAGACTGAAGCAGTGATCAAAAACCTCCCCCCAAAAAAGAGCCCAGGACCTGATGGATTCCCAGGGAAATTCTACCAAATTTTCAAAGAAGAAATAACATCTATTCTTCTGAAGCTGTTTCAAAAAATTAAAGCAGAAGGAAAACTTCCAGACTCTTTTTATCAAACCAGTATTACCCTGATCCCCAAACCAGGCAAAGACCCTACCAAAAAGGAGAATATCAGACCAATATCCCTGATGAATATGGATGATAAGATTCTCAACAAGACCCTAGCTATTAGGACCCAACAGCACATCAAAAAGATTATCCACGATGACAAGGTGGTATTCATCCCTGGGTTGCAAAGATGGTTCAACATGGGGCGCCTGGGTGGCTCAGTGGGCTTAGCCACTGCTTTTGGCTCAGGTCATGATCTCAGGGTCCTGGGATCGAGTCCCGCGTCGGGCTCTCTGCTCGGCAGGGAGCCTGCTTCCCTCTCTTTCTCTCTCCGCCTGCCTCTCCATCTACTTGTGATTTCTCTCTGTCAAATAAATAAATAAAATCTTAAAAAAAAAAAAAAAGATCGTTCAACATTTACAAATCAATCAATGTGATAGAACAAATAAATAAGAGAAGAGAGCAGAACCACATGGTCCTCTCAATTGATACAGTGAAGCATTTGGCAAATCCAGGATCCATTCCTGATTAAAACACTTCAAAGTATAGGGATAGAGGGAACATTCCTCAACTTCATAAAGTCTATCTATGAAAAACCCACAGCAAATATCATCCTCAATGGGAAAAAGCTCACAGCCCTCCCGTTGAGATCAGGAACACGACAAAAATGCCCACTTTCACCACTCTTGTTCAACATAGTATTAAAAGTCCTAGCAACAGCAATCAGACAACAAAGAGAAATTAAAGGTATTCAGATTGGCAATGAAGAAGTCAAACTCTCTCTCTTCGCAGATGATATGATATTTTATAAGGAAAACCCAAAAGACTCCACCTCCAAACTACTAGAACTCATACAGCAATTCAGGAATGTGGCAGGATACAAAGTCAATGTACAGAAATCAGTGGCTTTCTTATACACTAATAATGAAAATACAGAAAGGAAAATTAGAGAATCAATTCCATTTACTATAGCATCAAGAACCATAAGATAGGGGTGCCTTGGTGGCTCAATGAGTTAAGGCCTCTGCCTTGGGCTCGGGTCATGATCCCAGAGTCCTAGGATCGAGCCCCGTGTTGGGCTCTCTGCTCAGCGGTGAGCCTGCTTTCTCCTCTCTCTCTCTGCCTGCCTCTCTGTCTACTTGTAATCTCTCTGTCAAATAAATAAATAAAATCTTTAAAAATTAAAAAAAAAGAACCATAAGATACCTGGGAATAAACCTAACCAAAAAGGTAAAGGATCTATATTTGAGGAACTACAGAACACTTATGAAAGAAATTGAAGAAGATACAAAAAGATGGAAGACCATTCCATGTTCATGGATTGGAAAAATAAACATTGTTAAAATATCTATACTGCCTAGAGCAATCTATACTTTCAATGCCATTCCGATCAAAATTCCATGGGCATTTTTCAAAGAGCTTGAGTAAACAATCCTAAAATTTGTATGGAATCAGAAGAGACCCCTAATTGCTAAGGAAATGTTGAAAAAGAAAAACAAAACTGAGGCATCACGTTGCCTGATTTCAAGCTTTACCACAAAGCTTGATGATCACCAAGACAGCATGATCACCAAGACAGCATGATGCTGGCATAAAAACAGACACATAGACCAGTGGAACAGAGTAGAGAGCCCAGATATGGACTGTCAACTCTATGGTCAAATAATCTTCAAAAAAGCAGGAAAAAATATACAGTGGAAAAAAGACTGTCTCTTCAATAAGTAGTGCTGGGAAAATTGGACAGCTATATTAAAAGAATGAAACTCAACCCTTCTCTTACACCTTACACAAAGATAAACTCAAAATGGATAAAAGACCTCAATATGAGGCAGGAATCCATCAGAATCATAGAGGAGAACATAGGCAGTAATCTCTCCGATATCAGCCAGAGCAACTTCTTTCAAGATACGTCTCCAAAGGCAAAGGAAATAAAAGCAAAAATGAACTTTTGGGATTTCATCAAGATCAAAAGCCTCTGCACAGCAAAGGAAACAGTCAACAAAACAAAGAGGCAACCCACGGAATGGGAGAAGATATTCGCAAATGACACTACAGACAAAGGGCTGATATCCAAGATCTATAAGGAACTCCTCAAACTCAACACACACAAAACAGATAATCATGTCAAAAAAAAATGGGCAGAAGACATGAACAGACACTTCTCAAGAAAGACATACAAATGGCTATCAGACACATGAAAAAATGTTCATCATCACTAGCCATCAGAGAGATTCAAATCAAAACCACATTGAAATAGCAACTTACACCAGTTAGAATGGCCAAAATCAGCAAGACAGGAAACAACGTGTGTTGGAGAGGATGCAGAGAAAGGGGAACCCTCTTACACTGCTGGTGGGAATGCAAGTTGGTGCAGCCACTTTGGAAAACAGTGTGGAGATTCCTTAAGAAATTAAAAATAGAGCTTCTCTATGACCCTGTAATTGCACTATGGGGTATTTACCCCAAAGATACAGATGTAGTGAAAAGAAGGGCCATCTGTACCCCAATGTTTATAGCAGCAATGGCCACGGTCGCCAAACTTTGGAAAGAACCAAGATGCCCTTCAGTGGACAAATGGATAAAGAAGATATGGTCCATATATACAATGGAACATTACACTGCCATCAGAAAGGATGAATACCCAACTTTTGTAGCAACATGGACGGGACTGGAAGAGATTATGCTGAGTGAAATAAGTCAAGCAGAGAGAGTCAATTATCATATAGTTTCACTTATTTGTGGAGCATAACAAATAACACGGAGGACGTAGGGAGATGGAGAGGAGTAGGGAGTTGAGGGAAATTGGAAGGGGAGATGAACCATGAAAGACTATGGACTCTGAAAAACAACCTGAGGGTTTTGAAGGGGCAGGGGCTGGGAGGGTAGGGGAGCCAGGTAGTGGGCATTATGGAGGGCACATATGGCATGGAGCACTGGGTGCGGTGCATAAACAATGAATTCTGTTACACTGAAAAAAAATTAATAGAAAAAAAATTCCTGGCTGGAGGTGTTTAAGAAATATTTATTAGTAATGGGCTATTTCTACTCTTCACTGAGTGACCTGCTTCTCGTGATCACTTCCAGTGAAGAAGCTTGTTGGTCATGAACCACTGCCGATACCACTAGAGCTTGAGGTTTAGTTCCATGACAGGGTTCTCCTTACCCACCTACTCTGTCTTTATTATCTACTCTGTTATTCCCTTATGGAAATAAGGCATGGAGAAATGCCAGTGGATGCCCAGAGAACAGAGCTTTTTCTTAGGGCAAGGCCAACTGTACTGTGAAGTTTGGATCTTGATGACATATAATCATCAATTAAGTTAGTCAGCCTAGATTCATAATTTTGTTCCTTATGACCTAAGGTTGATCAACACCATTAGCCAATAGAGACAATGATTTTTTTTTTCTCTTACATCTTTGTTTAAATTCTATTTAGTTAACATACAATACAATCCTGGTTTCAGGAGTAGAATTCAGTGACAGAACACTTACATACAACAGCCACTGCTCATCCTAACAAGCACCTTCCTTTTTTAAAAAAAATAGTTTTCTTTCAAATATTTTATTTATTTGAGAGAGAGAGAGAGAGAGAGCGCACACAAGCAGGGGGAGGGGCAGTGGGAGAGCCAGAGAAGACTCCCTGCTGAGTAGAGAGCCCTATGTGAGGCTTGATCCTAGGATCCTGGAATCATGACCTGAACTGAAGCAGATGCTTAATTGACTGAGCCACCCAGGTGCCCCATAAGTGCCCTTTTTAATACCCATCATCCAGCTTCCCCATCTCCCATGCACCTCCTTCCATCAACCCTCAGTCTGTTCTCTGTCCTCAAGGGTCTCTTAATGGTTTATTCCCCTCTCTCTTTTCTTTTTTTCCCCTTCTTATATGTTCACCTGTTTTGTTCCTTAGATTCCACATATGAATGAAATCATATGATATTTGTCTTTCTCTGACTTATTTCACTCAGCATAATGCTCTCTAGCTCCAACCACATTGTTGCAAATGGCAAGATTTCATTCCTTTTTATGGCTGAGTAATATTCCATTAAATATATAAATATATATATTTGTAAATATATTTATATAATTATATATATATAACATCTTCTTTATTCATTAACTAGTCAATGGTCACTTGGGCTCTTTTCATAGTTTGATAATGACAAATATTTTAAAGAGAAAATACCTTCACTCAAAAGCATCCCTGGAGACTGTTGTCAATTGATAACTTGTTCACCATAGTTTGTCACTATCACGCCCATCTCTACAGATTCCCCTCCTGGAAGCCCTCCTTGGAGGAAGTATCCTCAGCCATATGACTTACTTTAGTAAATGGAATATGAATAGAAATGATTGATCCTATAACCATGAACATAGAATGCAATTTGGAGTTCATTCTCTAAAAGCCAACAGTAAAGAATCACCTGGTGACTCAGTTAGTTAAATATCTGACTCTTGTTTAAAATTTTTTTAATTTTTAGTATTTTTTTTCCTGACTCTTGATTTCTGTGGGTCATAATCTCTGGGTTGTGAGATGAAGCCCGGCATCTGCCTAAGATTCTCTCTTCCTCCCTCTTCCCTCCCTCCCCCACCACCCACACTGTCTCTCTCACAAAAAAAAAAAAAAAAAAAAAAAATAGTGAAAGAGATAAGAAATATGTCATAGGGTTGTTGGGATTGTTTGGTGGAGCTCCATATGGAGAGAACCTAGGACAGTGTAAACTCAGTAAGCATGAGCTCCTTCCCATCACAACTCCTTCCTTTTCCATTTTATTTCCACTTCCACAGTGGAGATAGGAAACTACAGGCAATTGTCTACTAGAGTCTTGATTTTTCTCTATAGTAAAGACATGAAAAAGTCATACATAGTCCCTACCTTAAGAATAGTGTAGTCTAATTCCTGTGAGGAAAATGCAACATGTGTATGATTGCTTCCTCATATATTTAAGTAAGTTCCCAGCATCCTAGCAGAATGCTAACAAATAAGATTAAGACGTATTTTGGGGATGAACACAAGTTATTGTTCATCATTTTTCCCGCTCTCCATCCACTTCCACTACCAACCACCCCTTCTCCTATACACACACAACCACCACCTGCACCTCCATGAAGTTTTCCCTAATACTCAAGGCTGGATTAGAATGGTCTCCTTTGTGTTTCCACAGAACACTCTATTTCCCCTTCTCCCAACTGTTACTTAGGACTGGCTTTGTTATTTTGTGAATCAGTAGAATTTTATGTTATTTTGTGAATTATTTAATTATTATTTAATGTTATTTTGTGAATCTTCCCACTAGATTCTATGGTGCATCAAAGAAGAAACTGTGTCTTCTTTATTGTATTCATAGAAGTTGGGCTCACACCTGATAAAGGGTAGATGTTTACCAACATTTTTGAAAGAATGAATGAATTTGATCAATTCATTCCTTCATAATGACTTTCAGGTTCTCACCACAGTTGATAAATTTGTTACGCCATGTGCCCAAGGCTCTACCCTATCTTTATAGATTATATTTTTAATTGACAATGATTCTCCATTATGAAATCAGCATGTAATTTACATGTACCTACAATCTTAAAGTACCCAAAGAGCCCCATGGAAATTTAAATGGGCAATCCACAAATTGAATGATCAGCTTCTATTAAGCAGAAGTTGAGTTTCATTAAAACTGGTAAAGTATATCCTAGAAATTAATTAATAGCTTGAGGATAACCATGAACTTTATGAAGCTAAAATCTGCCAAAGCCAGGGTATGCTGAGGTATATTCAGGAGAGTTTCCATATGTATAATGTTATGTTTCCATAATTGCTAACCTGTAATGATCAAAGAATAAGTAAACTAATTTCCTTAAAAAAAAAAAAGACCAAAATGAACTTAAATTTTATTCATCTTTTGGAAGGATTCCAGAGTTGACAAAATAGGATTATAATCCTATGAGGTCCCTTTCTAAAATGAGGAAGGATTCTTGTTCTGTTTGTTTTTACGTAACAGCTCTATCATTAAATACAGTTGAAACTGATGCCTTAGAAGTACTACATTTCTTTGATAGGAAAACACCCTTCCATCCCATTCTCCTGTTTGGCTTTAGTACACTAAAGCCTTTTCTCTTAGGATTAACAAAAAAGCAAATCACAGTTCACAACCAAGAGTTTACCAACCTTCCTTTCTCTTTTCAGTGGCGTTCCCCTTCATACCACCACCCAGCCCCTGCTGATCCTGAGAGGCCCTTCAGAAGTCAGGAAGAAGGGCGTGCACGCTTATGTTCTGAATTTTAGAAGGATTTCATTTGTTTTAGAGAAGCCAAGCTACCAAAAAATTAAATCAAATAAAGCCTTCTCAATTCAGCCATTAAACCACACACCTAAAAAGGAAAGTGTGAGGCAGGCATTCGGGGAAATATGTGGGTTGTCTATAGAGGTTCAAAAGTCCTTTCAGTTTGTATCAGGCTGTCTACAGATCATATAGTCTGCATAAGATTTGTTATTCTATTTTATAACTCCTCATTTCTCCTCTCTCCCATCTGCCAGGGTTGTAGTTCAAATAATCTGATTTTTTTTTTTTTCTCCCAAAATGTCAGGGAATCAATCCATAAAAAGCTTCAAGATTTCAGAGCCACCCAAGTTCCTTCTGGGAAACAACCCACTGATGCTCCGGAAGCTTCCTTCAGCAGTGTCAGGATTCCAAAAAGTCCCTCTCGAGTCAGCTGCTCTCACCTTGCAGCAGGTGGATACCCCTGGAACACTGGGAAGAGCACAGAGAAATTGCCAACCTGAAATACCACCTCCATCACTTCCCCTTCTCTCCTCTTGTTTTCTCTACCTCTCTGCCGCCTTCCCTTTTTCCCCACCCCAACGTTCCCCTACTTCTTCCCCACCCTCTTCTTCTCATCCAACCCCTTAAAGCACCCTGTGAATGTTGACTGTAATTTTCCCCTCAAGGAAAGATGAGTAATTCACTTCCATGGAATTTGCCTGGAGGAGCCACAAAGCTGCGAAGTTCAAACCTGCCAACGACTGTATTTCCTCTCTCCCCAACCAAGGCTGGCCACAGAAGAGGAGTATAAATAAGATCTGCCTTTCCTTGGACCACCTGGACCCTTCTCCTCCTGGACCGTCCCCAA
Organism: Mustela nivalis; assembly: GCF_964662115.1. Taxonomy (NCBI): domain Eukaryota; kingdom Metazoa; phylum Chordata; class Mammalia; order Carnivora; family Mustelidae; genus Mustela; species Mustela nivalis. The sequence goes on along the minus strand of NC_139024.1, from coordinate 42,871,536 downwards.
CAAAGGGCTCTGGACGCGGGATCCGCGTCCACACCACCAAACCCATAGGCCAGGCTTATAGCATGGACAGCGCTGCCCTCTAGTGTTTGCAACCGGGAGCCCTGACAGCACCATCCGCTCCAGAATTTTTCTTTTACAGCCTAAGCAAGACCTGAAGCACCTCGGAGCTCCGACCCTCGAGTTGTCCTCCGCAGCCACCGCCCGCATTGCACCCCGGCTCACCTTTTCGTCCCTCCCACCCCCTTCGCCGTTCAGTGGCGTCCTGGGTGCCTGCAACCTGCCGGGTGATTCAGTAGACTGCCCCCTGCTCCTGTTCTTGTTCTTGTTCTTGTTCTTGTTCCTGCTCCTGCTCCTGCTCCGGCTCCTGCTCCTCCTCCTCCTCCCCCTCCCCGCTCTCGCTCTCGCCTCCTCTTCCAGTCGGGGCGCCCAGACTTCTCCAAGCGCAGCGCCACCCGGCTGCCCAGGGCGCCCCGCTCCTGGCTCCTTCTCGCGGCAGCCTGGGGGCACCGGCGCGGGCAAAGGACGCTTAGGGGCCCTCGCCCCCTGAGCTCAGCGTGCCCCAGAGCCGGATGTTGAGAGAAGCTGTGCTTTGATAAAGCTCGGGAGAGCACCGAGCGTTTTCGGAGTGAGACTTCGGCAACCAGCGGGACGCCCCAGGTCACCCAGTGCGACGCGGCTGCACGCACGGTCCACAAGGTGAGGGGCGCACGCTGCCGGGGAGGACCTCGGCTTCCCTGCTCACCCCCTCCTCGGGTGAGGGGCTCAAGCGCTGCTTTAGGAATTTTTGCCCCCTCTGAGGCGCAAAGGCAGCGTGGGTGGAGGGCACGGGGGGAGCTTGACTGGGGGGGGGGTCGCCTGGGCACTTGCCTGCCCTTGGACCCTCTTAGTGAGGAACGCATTTCTCGGTCAGACAGCCCTCAAATGTGTGAAGCTGAGCGTCGACATTGTGTATAACTGTGGTTTGAGAATTTTATCCTGCTTCCTGGCAAAAGGATTTGAGGCGGCTTAAAGATGAAATGAATGTAGGAGGGGTGCCAGGAGAAAAAAACTTGAGTGGAAATCACGCGGAGATGGGTGTGCGGCGAGGACCGCTAGAGGACGAGGTGATTTCAAAGCCAAGGCTGATGGAAAAACCTTTGATTAGAAAGGACGGTGTGGTTTCTCCAGCCCTCAGAAAATAATGATGTGCTTAGTCCTGATAAAGAAAATACCCAGGTGGGCAGGTGATGGGGTTGACTCATTTTCTTAAATTACAGAATAAACCTGGAAAGTGAGAGTTGAGACAGGAAGTTTGGTCTTTAGCTATTTTCACCCCGTACTGCAAGGTGAGAGTCTGGCCTCCTGCTTAATGAAGACGAAAGGGCATCCAGGCTAAATGGAAGGGGTCCCTGCTCCTATCACAGGATGAACATGGTTTCGCATAGTTAAAATATATATACTTTAGTATTTTTTTATTTTGGGGGGCTGTGTCCAATTTTGGATTCAACTCAACCCTGCTCGTCCTTGAGTTCGGAGGATGAGGCGGAGGGTGTCAGCATCCCAGGATGCTTCTTCCTAACCTTCCTCACTGTCCTTCCCTGCCTCCTGCACCAGATCTCTCCGAGCCCAGGAGGGAATAATAGATGGTCAAATAAGTTGGGGCGGGGTGTTTTCCCCAAATATGTGGTGTTCACCTACCATTCTTCTTTTACCCCAAACTCCAACAGTTTATGCTCCTATTCTGAACTTGACATTACTCTGTGTCACATTTTTCTGTGGTTACACATTTCGATATAATGTGCCTGACCTTAACCACCCAGCGTGATCCATAAATCTGAGGTTTTCCTGACTTAACAGTTTGGAGAGCAGGAAGCAGGGGCCTGGGTCTTGTTGCCTGAGCAGCCTCTTCCATGGGGAGCGTATTGGAAATACCTCTAAATACATGTTTGAAATACAGAGAGGAAATCATGAGCCAGCCTTTCTGCACTTGCTGGTGCACTTGTATTCTTGCTGAATTAAATGAGATGACCCGTCTTCAACAAATAAGTGAGCAGAGGCTTTTGAGGCCCACTGAACAAGTGCAAAAAAATATGCCTGCCTGCCTTTCTCTTCCCTTCAGAACTTTAGCTCCTAGACCACAGAACCGTGAAAATGAAGCAAGCCTCCTGAGTGGGACTCGGTTCAATTTCTGCACCATGTTTAAAGCAAAGTGTGTTGCTTATTTCTGAAATTATATAGCACCTCCACAATGAACCATTTTGCTGCCTAGAGGTGGGAGAAGTACTTCTGCCCAGATATTTCATCACTAGAGAACTATACAGAGAAACTCATTCAAATCCTGACTCATCATTGTTGATAAAACTTAACTATTATGTCATCATCACCTGATATGGGCTTTTGAAACCCAGGGACTGCTACAGATCTCTGTATAAATTGAGACTTGTAGTGACAGAGCCGGAAAGGAGCTCGATAAATCACGTAGCCAAAACTCTGGTTCTCGGGGTCTTGACAAATGCATGCCTAAATATTCCTTTAGATGGTAATTGTTCCTTTCATAAAGATTTCCAGGGATGAAAACTTCACAGACTATTTTTATATTAAAAAGTGTTCAAATTGACCATTTATATCTACCAGCTGGCAAACTTAAAATTCCACAGGAATCAACATCACCCACCAACAGTAAACTCAAGTTTGCATTTCCTCTTCTGCCCATGGGGACTTTATTTGGGGCCATATTCCTAGGCCAGGTGCTTCTGAGTATCCTCACAGACACACAGTTCTCTTGGGCACATGTTCACATATAAACCACAACTTCCCTTGATACTCACCCCGATAGCCCCTTTGTTAGCCGTTTCGGTACCTATTAAAACATTTGCTCTCCATTTCTTCTTAGCGATGCCTGGTCAGCATCAATTATGTAAATAAATTACTTTTCTTTTGAGGTAAATAACCAAGTCAGGATGTCTCAGAGAGAGTATTTAGGAAGAAAGAAAATCTAGGACACACAGCTAGCTCAGGTGACACTGCAATATATTCCCATTCCCTGCTGTTTGATGAGATTATTATTGGAGAGCAAAGTGAGATCATCACCAGCAGCATCTTGCCTGAACTGGCTAAAGCTCCTTCCCATCAGCATATTACACCACCACAACCACCACCACCAAGAATCCAAGGCTTCAGATCAAAAATATATCCCTCTACAGAAAACAGTAGACCCTGACCATTGAGTTATCTTCTTATGGCTCAAACGTCTGATTCCCTAGACCTTGCCTTTATGCACATGCCATTTTTTTTTTCCACGTGTCTGTGGTCCTTCTTAGAATTTTATTTCTACACTACCTTTTACAAGTTAAAGATCTCAAGCTAATATTTTAATAGGGGGAGATCTTTCCTCCACTTCTATAGGCTTATTTACATGAGACAATAAGCTTGAAGATGCTCAAGACATGAATTTTAACCAAATGGGGATTTATTGTTCATACCATATGCTCTCAAGGCCATCTCAGGGCATCTTATGCTGTACTGTCCTTTTTTCTCCACGTCCCACATTTTTCTACATATGAAATTATATGAATATTAATTTCAGGAAAACACTAACGATAAGTATGCTCTATGAGCCAGGAGGGAGCAGATGGGTAGACAAGGAAGGAGAAAAGGGGAGCAGATGGGTGAATAGGAGAGAGAAAGGGGGAAATGGGACAGCTCTTCAGAGTGGCTAACTACTCCCTTGTTTCCTCCTCCCTGAGTCGTTGTGGGGTCCCTACAGCTTGGGGCCCAGGTGAGTGAATTTACCAAAGTCGATCCTCCTGGGAGTGCAGGGACTTTCATCAATAGCCCATCTACTTGTCAAAATTTAGTATCCTTTCCCACATTTTGTGGATTAAGAAACTAAGGACCGGAATTTATAAAGATCATTTAGTCAATTTGGCATACTCCTAGATCACAACAAATTGATAAAATCCTTGAGAATTCTATTTCTAATACAGTTTGACTCTAATCTTGTTTTTCATTCTTAGTATTCTTTCTCTCTCTCTCTCTCCCCCCTCTCTCCTTTTTGTTTTGCCCACTATGGATTACCTGATTCACTATGGATTACCTGATTCAGTATCGTCCTTATTCTAAGAGATTTCAATTCTTTTATGTCATGGTTTATTCTCCTAAGACATGACAAATGAAAAATAACCTAGCCAGCAGAAAACCTGTGATAGGTTCATTGTTAGAGCTCTCTCCTGTTGGTCAGTTCTCAATACATGCAGTTGTAGGATTAGGAAGACCAAATCCTTTAGAAAAAGCTATAAAACCTAATTCTTCTACATCTGGATCATTTTAAAGTACAAGTTGTAAGAGGAGTGAGCATCTCAAGATTCTAGTTATCAGGACAGACCAGATGGAAGGTCTTTATGAAATCTGGCATGAGAAAGAAAGCATTTTTATAGCAAGAAGGTAATATTTTGAAAAACAGGAACCAATAGAAGCAGCAGCTTGCAGTTCTAAAACTCTCAGATCCTTCTAATGACCCCATCTACCTACAGTGCTCAAATAAAGTAAAACCAGACCCCATGAAATGTCTTTCCTGAGCTGCAGCTGTTCTTTATCCCTTTATCAGGTATGTGGTGATATTTCCAAGGGATCTGACTTAAACATTAAAGTATGAGTTTTGTTGGGACAGCTTGCCCAAGAAAGTCACATTTGTGTCAAGACTTGTATTCTTGGGAATTGGCGACAAGTCAGAGTGTCTTTGGGGAATAAACTCCACCAAATGGATAATGACATTTATAGACCATACCGCTCAAAAAGTGACTTCAGCAACACTATCCTAATAATGACCAGAGTTACCATAGGTTCATTCATCTGCACTAGTGGGAAGGAAAAGGAGGAAGGAGCTAACAAATGCTGAGTGTCTGCTATGCTTCAGGAACTGTGCCAAGAACTACACGTACATTCTTATATTTCATCCTCACAAAAGCGCTGTAGGGTAAGTGTTATCAACCCCACAATTATCACCCCGCATTCATTCATTAAAAACCTGTATTTATCACTCAACCACCTGCCCTGCTGACCCTTTCAGGGAGAGGCAAAAAATTCAGATTAAGTGAAGTCAACATAATACACGAGGAGAATACTTAGAGAGGTTTGAGAAATGTGCTTGTCATTGAGGGGATTTTATGAATTTGGACTTTACCTTATAGGCCTGAGGGAATAATTACAGGATTTGTAAATATGTTTATTAAGACTAATGTTCATACAGGGAGACATACAAATCATAGTTGTTATTTTTCTCTAAGTGAACATACCCATGTCACTAACCACCACCAAGATAAGAAGTGGAACATCGCCACAGCACAAGTCCCTCCTGTGTTTCCACCCAGTCGTGACTTCACCCTCCCTAAATGTACCTCCCTGCATTCCAACATCACAGATTATTTTGAGCTTTATATCTATATAAATTGTGTAGAATGTTACCTTTCATGATTTGGTTCGTGTTATATTCGTGAGACTTGTTCATGTGGATGGTTATGCTAGTAATCTGTTCATTCATTGCTGTTGTTATACAGGACTGTGTTTATGAATGTGCCACAGGGAAATGGGTTGTTGCCAGGTTTTTGCTATGATAATGCTTTATTATGGTATTTTAAGCTGCTGACCAAAATAATCAGGTTGGTATTATCAAGACCTCCCTCTCACTCCACACTATGGAGTGGGAGAGAGTAAGTGTGGAAGAAGCAGTTATTGTGAGAGCCCAAGCCAAGGTAGTAGCAGTGGACATGGAGAGAGTGAAACAAGCACAGGATGAGTTAAGGCTACAGTGGGAAAAGGAAATGATAAGATGCAGATATTAGACAGAAACAGATCTGTGTTTGAAAGAAGCACTTTGTTTCTCCCCTGGCTTCCACCATTGTCCCTTTCTCCTGCGAAAGCGCCCCTCACACCCCAAACTGTAATGGTTAGTCACCTAAAAAGAAACATGAACTGCTTCGTGTTTCCTGAACTGTTGACCTATGAATCATTTGCTTTTCCCTTCAATTTGTCTCACAATTACCTAAAAAGAAGGAGATGGTAATGAATCAGCTAAAGCTTTGGCTTACCTTATAGGGTACAAGACAGAATTCTGGGTAAGAGAATGGAAGTAAACAAAATAGAATGCAGACAGCCTAGTCTTGTTCTGGTTGGTCCAAGAGGACGGATCTAGTTAACAACACGTGCAGAGAAGGAGATTGCGGCACTTGGTGGAAGAGCTGTCTAACACTCTCTGAAACACAGACTGTGGGGGTGGGGTGCACTCTGCAGCACTGGGAAGTACAGCATGCCTGGGAACATGTCCTAGGTTGGGTTCTCCATGCTCTAAGAGAAACATAGTCCAAGATGAGGTTTATCGTGCTTGATGTTGATTAGGAAATGTCCTTGAGAACCACACTGAATGGGTGGAAGGAAACAGGGTGGACTGAGGGAGAAACTGAGCTGCAGAGTTGATCCAACAATAGCCTCAGCCAACCCTGTAGGGAGTCTGAACTACAGTGATCCATCAAAGTTGTCCCAAGCTAGACCAAAAAGGTCAGACTTTCCAACCCCTTCCTCCCTCAGGCGCTGATTGTGAGCTGCCCCAGGAAGAGCAGTGTCTTGGGAGAGACAGCTCTCTACAGCCAAGGACATCCTAGAAGGGGCAGACAGCTAAAGGCTGTCCTGACCCAATCTCAGCAGCTGGCTACAAGCTCCTTCTTGAAAGAGGGATCTGGGCAGTATGCCTCTGTGTCCATCTCAGGACATTTGCTTATTTGGACTTCAGCTACAGGGGATTAAGTTAGACAACCTTCCAGGTGCAGCCCAACTCTGAGACCTGCATGTACTTATTTCATATATCCAGGTTTCCAAGTCACTGTGGAGTTTACAGACTGTTGTGAATAATTTGCCATTTCACCTTTAGTCTTTCCTCCCTCCCATTTCAGCAAGTAAATATATCACTTGAACCACTGCAAGTGGGTGGAAGGCAAGAATCCCTATAAACCTATGAGGTCCCTTGATGCAGAATTTCTCATGAGAAGGTAGAGAGGGTATCCTGCCAACTGTCTTCAGAAGGAGCTTTTTAAATAATCATAAAGGGTCTGTGTGTGTGTGCATGTGTGTGTTTAACGCTTGAAACAGACTTTGACTTTGCCATAACTGCTCCTTTTATGATTGACCTGCACGACATCTGACATATAACAGAAAAACTGCTCATGGAAAAACCTCTCCTTCGTATCTCTGTGTGTTCAATTAAGTAACATAGTACCCCACAAAGGGATTTTGTGCAGTACACTTTTGATAGGAAGATGGCTGAAATTTGGCAGCTTGAAGAACCTTTCAGAGCAGATTCTACTGGGGAGACTCCTGCTCTCACATCCGACACAGCAGCTCCTGAGCTGGGGATGCTGCCTCTGACCTAATGATTCACTCCATCTTTGCCTTCAGTGCTGGGGCTGCTGCTCCCGGCTTTACCACAATTGTATTTAGTGAACGGCTACCGAGAGCCACTCCACAAAATTTCTATGGCCCAGAGAGGGCTAAATTACGCTATTTTCTGCAACCATCCCAGTTCCATTCCTGGGTGTTATTTTGTTTTTTTCTCCCACAGTTTGGTCCCCTTTCAGAAATAGCTTTTATATCTGCAAAAGCATCATTATAAAAGAAACATAACCTTTTAAGAAAACGTCACTAGTTTTTTTGGCCTTCATTGTATTAACATTCTGTAAGTGTTCTTATTTAATTCCCCACTTTACTTCTGTTGATTGTAATATTATGCTCTCCCTTCACTTTGTCCTAATCACCTAAAGTAACTTCTTTGCTCTGTGATTCAGTTGTCCCATCTTTATTTTTTTTAAAGACTTGTTTTCCTTTTTTTTCTTTTTAAGATTTTATTTATTTATTTGACAGACAGATCACAAGTAGGCAGAGAGGCAGGCAGAGAGAGAGGAGGAAGCAGGCTCCCCGCTGAGCAGAAAGCCTGATGCGGGCTCAATCCCAGGACTCTGGGGTCATGACCTGAGCTGAAGGCGGAAGCTTTAACCCACTGAGCCACCCAGGCACCCCAATTTGTCCCATCTTTAGAATGTGCATGACAATTCCTGCCTTAGAGACCTATAGTGAGGAGGAAAGAAAAGTGCAACATAAGTCATGAAGAAATGATAGGTATTATTACAATTATCATTATTATTCCTGTGTGTGGTGTTGTACAAATAATCCTGACCTGAACTGAGGTGAAGAATATGGTCCTGGCCTTGGAGGAAATAGAGATGGGTCCAGACCAAGTTCCATTGCCCTGAACCCTGTAGGCAAGAATTTTTTCTCTTTTATTTACTAAACATTGCCTCAGGTCAGATATATCCTCAAGCCCCAGAGAATGTTTTTGCTGGGGCACCTGTGTGGCTCAGGTGGTTAAGTGTCTGCCTTTGGCTCGGGTCATGATCTCAGCGATCTTGAGACCAAGCCCCATACCGGGCTCCTTGCTCAGCGGAGAGGCTGCTTCTCCCTCTCCAGCTCCCTAGTGCTTGTGTTCCCTCTTTTGCTACCTCTCTGGCATAAATGAATAAACATTTTTAATATTTTTAAAATTAAAAAAAAAAGAATGCCTTTGCCTGCTACTTTCTCCAACCACTGAATCTCCACACCCTGAATCCACTCACAAATCCCTTCTTTATATGCAGGACAAGAGACTGGTCCTAGGATGTGACTCTAGAGTTCCATTTGCAATGGTTCTGCATCTAGAAAGTCATGATTTGTGCTTTCTATAGTGGTGTCTCTCAAATCTTAGTGTGGAGAAGAATTGCCTGGAAAGCATGTTAAACCTCATGTTCATGGTCCCCACCTGCAAAGCTACTAATCAACAGGGCGGGGTGAAGCCAAGAATTTAAATTTTTCACAAAATCCCAGGGGATGGTGATGGTGGTCATCTGCAAACCACACTTAAAACTTAATTATAGTCATCTGCAAACCACACTTTGCATAGCAGAAGATCTATGGGAGTCAGCAGGACACACAAAATTAATGTTTTTGTTACAGCCAGAGAAACAGAAAAATATGCAAAGGAACTTATCTCAAGGAAATCCAGACCTGATTAGAGACATGTTGACATGTTGACATGTTGCCAGTATTTTATTACCAGAGTCCTCTTTATGGGAGAGACAAACTGCCTTTAAAAATAGGAGCAAGAGGGTGCCTGGGTGGCTCAGTGGGTTAAAGCCTCTGCCTTTGGCTCAGGTCATGATCTCAGGGTCCCTGGATCGAGTCCTGTATCAGGCTCTCTGCTCAGCAGGGAGCCTGCTTCCTCCTCTCTCTCTCTGCCTACCTCTCTCCCTACTTGTGATCTGTCAAATAAATAAATAAATAAATATCTTTTAAAAAAAAATAGGAGCAAGTATATCACATCGACCACATGATGACCATCTCAAAGGGAACCAAAGTTTACAAAATTCAATGTATGATCATAATTTTTTAAAAACTGGTAAACTAGTAAACTAGGAATAGAAATAGGATTCTTAGTTAACTAGAAATAGGAAGGAACAGCTTTTTACATTAAAAACATCCTTCTCGGGGCACCTGGATGGCTCAGTGGGTTAAGCCTCTGCCTTCAGCTCAGGTCATGATCTAAGGTCCTGGGATTGAGCCCTGCATTGGGCTCTCTGCTCGGCAGGGAGCCTGCTTCCCCCTCTCTCTCTCTCTGCCTGCCTTTCTGCCTCCTTGTGATCTCTCTCTCTGTCTAATAAATAAAATCTTTAAAAAAAAAAAAGAACATCTTTCTCAAACAATAGCCAACATCATGCTTATTAATAAAACCCTATACAGAGAGGGGGTTTGGGAGAAGGGGGTGGGATTATGGACATTGGGGAGGGTATGTGCTTTGGTGAGTGCTGTGAAGTGTGTAAACCTGGTGATTCACAGACCTGTACCCCTGGGGATAAAAATATATGTTTATAAAAAATAAAAAATTTAAAAAAATTTTTTTAAATTAATAAAAAAAAACCCTATACAGATATGACACCATTATTTAGCACTCCTCTGAGCATTCTAATCAATGCAATAGAAAGAAAGAAAAGAAAAGAAGTGACATAAATTTATAAATACTGATCATACAGTAGCTATCTTATTACTTACAGATGATATGATTATCAACTAGGAAAACATAAGTGAATAAATGAAAATGCCATTAAAGAGTATGTGGAAATTCAATAAGATGTCTAGCTATAAAATACTCAAAAGCCAATAGGTTGCCTGATTAGCAACCATATAATTGTAAGGATTTGTACTAAGCCTGCAAATCACTGGACAGAAAACAGACCTAAGATATGTAAAAAGATTCTGTCCGGTGTCAGAGTCCAAGAAAAATAAGAATTGAAAGCCCACTTCATCTGAACAAGATGGAGAAAGAGGCCCCTGCAGGAAAGGGCTCCACATTCCAACCCATCCCTATGAATTCTGTAATATTTATTCCTCCACGATTCCTGACGACACAGTGGAGTGTTGTAATTCACTCTCTCCTATATTACTGTAAGTGAACAAGAATAGTATACTTTAAACTTAAGTAGCTTACATCTTCAAACTTAATTATAGTACACATTTTAATGTTGAACTCTGTCCTGCTCAAGGAAATCTTTGTCACCTGCATGAGAAGTTGGCGTTTAGTAAACCGTGAATCTCTCCAGAAGTATTGTCCAGCACAATTTAAGTAAACATTCAGGGAAAGAAGAAGGGTTTCCTTTTTCATTATGTTTTCATTTGATCATTCTGTCCCTCTCAACCTAACTCAGTTCCTTACACAAATGCTTTTTAAAAATCGAGTATTAAATGTGATATTTAATTCGTAATTAGCAATTTTGCAAATAAATGAACAAGATACTCTCACATTTTTTAGCATATTTTATTTCAAAGATTGTAAACTAGTAAAACAATGTCATCTCCTGACCCTTCTGTGACATGATAGAGCCTGTTTCTAAGGCCATCTGAGGCCTTAATTTATGCCCAAGGCATTGGAAGACCAAAATGTACTTACCCTAGGGTTTGGTCGCACATATATAAATGGAGCACCTTACAAGAAGGGTTGAAAAATGACTCTAGAGGAAACGAAAGTCTCAAAGCTCACCAGACCTGATTAGGTTTTCAGCTGGGTAGCAGAGGCCGTGCTCCTACAATGCAGATGGGAGCGATTTTCTCCAGCACCTCCGCGGCAATGTATGCCTTCGTACCAAAGAGATATGTCAGGTCCCACTGACTTCTGGATAATCTCTCACATCCCTTCAAGTGTACTAGGCACTTCTTTCACAGACACACATAACACTGATGTGCATTTAGTTAATAGCTGATGGTTCTGTAATATTGTTATTACACAACATACATTACTGTTATAATATAAAACATGTGTATTTGCAGCATATGGTCTGTCTGTTTCACAAAAAAGGAGCATGAATCTAAGGGTGAGAAAGCACAGAGCAGAGACGGAGACTCTGAAGGGCCAGGTGAACAGCCCCGCATCCTGGCTGTGTGAGCTGTAGGTTTGTCGTCACCACAATAAGACAGTAACACCTGCAGTACCTCCCTACACCCCTTTTAGGAAGGTTCCTCAAATCAAGTGTGCTGTTGGAATCTGTCCTTCACATCATCCCTGTGTTAAGTCAAACCACATCTTGTCTTACTCAGAGGAGGCAATTCAGCACAGGGCTCACGTTCTGCTGTCCAGTGAGCCAGGAGCTCTGCCACTTGCTATTTGCTTTTGGGAAAATTACTTCACCTCTCTAAACCCTGATTTCCTCATTTGCTAGACATGGCTGGCATGACAGTACTACATCATAGAGCTATTATGAGAATTTAAAATGTGTGTTAGTTACCTGTTGCTGCACAGATTACCCCAAAACCTAATGGCTTAAAACAATAGACTGATTTTCCCACACTTTATGTGGACTGGGAATCTGGGTATGGCTTAGCTGGCTCCACTGGCTCAGGTTTCTCACAAAACTGCAATCGAAGTGTCAAGCAGGAGTGCAAACATCTTGAGACTCAACTGGGGGGAAATATGCTTCCAAACTCATTCATGTAGCTGTTGACAAGCCTCAAATCTTAGCTGGCTGCTACCTGGAGACTTCAGTTCATTGCTACATGGACCTCTCTACAGGGCTATTCACAGAGCTTGCTTCTCCCAGATGTTACAACTTGCTTTCTCCAGAGCAAGGGCTGAGAGTGAGAGATTCCAAAACAGAAGGCACAGTGTTTTTGTAACAGCCTCAGAGGTGACATCCCATCACTTCTGCAGTATTTCATTCATTAGAGGGAAGTCACTAGTGCCAAACCATACTCACAGGGAAGGAGTTACACAAGGCCAAGACATACCAGGAGGAACAGATCATTGAGAGCCACCTTAAAGCTGTCTGGATAAGAAAGATGTGGTCCATATATACTATGGAGTATTATGCCTCCATCAGAACGGATGAATATCCAACTTTTGTATCAACATGGACGGGACTGGAAGAGATTATGCTGAGTGAAATAAGTCAAGCAGAGAGAGTCAACTATCATATGGTTTCACTTATTTGTGGAGCATAACAAATAGCATGGAGGACAAGGGGAGATGGAGAGGAGAAGGGAGTTGAGGGAAATTGGAAGGGGAGGTGAACCATGAGAGACTATGGACTCTGAAAAACAATCTGAGGGTTTTGAAGGGGCAGGGGGTGGGAGGTTGGGGGAACAAGGTGGTGGGTATTGGAGAGGGCACGGATTGCATAGAGCACTGGGTGTGGTGCAAAAACAATGAATACTGCTACGCTGAAAATAAATAAAAATGTTTTAAAAAATAAAAATTTTTTAAAAAGCTGTCTACCACAAATTGATAGTATACTAAAAGCTGTTTGATAAGGACTCAATTCACTATCAGTGGCTATACTACCTCAGTACTGTTCTTAGACTGAAATTAGATAATCTATGTGAAAGAAATTTGTAAAATGAAAAATCAAAACAAAAATCAAGATTTCGTTAGGTGTTTTTTTTTTTTTTAGTTTTTGTTTAAATTCTAGCTAGTTAACATAGAGTGTACTATTAGTTTCAGTTATACAATATAGCGATTTAACACCCATACTACACCTGGTGCTCATCACAAGTGTGCTCCTTAATCCCCATCATCTATTTCACCCATCCCCTCACCCACCTCCCCTCTGGTAACCATCAGTTTGTTCTCTATAGCTAAGACTCTGTTTCTTGGTTTCTCTCTCTCTCTCTCTCTCTCTCTCTCTCTTCCTCTCTCTTTTCCCTTTGCTTCTTTGTTTTGTTTCTTAAATTCCACATATAAATAAAATTATGTGGTATTTGTCTTTCTTTAACTGACTTATTTCACTTAGCATAATGCACTCTAACTCCATCTATGTTATTGCAAATGGCAAGATTTCATTCTTTTTTATGGCTGAGTTGTGTGTGTGCGTGTGTGTGTGTGTGTGTGCATGTGCACATGCGCCAGCCACATCTTTTTTCTTCATTCATTAGTTGATGGACATTTAGGCTGTTTTCATAATTTGGCTATTGTAGGTAATGCTGCTATAAACATTGGGGTACATGTACCCCTTAGAATCTGTATTTTTGTGTTCTTTGGGTAAATACCTAATAGTGCAATTGCTGGGTCAAGGGTAGTTCTATATTTAACTTTTTGAGGAACCTCCATACTGTTTTCCACAGTGGCTACACAAGTTTGCATTCTCACCGACAGTGCAAGAGGGGGTCCTTTTTCTTCACATCTTTGCCAACACCTGTTGTTTCTTGTGTTCTTGATTTGAGCCATTCTGACAGGTGTGAGGTGATATCTCTGTAGTTTTGATTTGTATTTCCCTGATGACGAGTGATGTTGAGCATCTTTTCATGTGTCTGTTGGCCATCTGGGTGTCTTCTTTGGAGACATGATTGTTCATGTTTTCTGCCTATTTTAAATTGCATTACTTTGGGGTTTTCAATTGTATAAGTTCTTTATATATTTTGGATACTAACCCTTTATCAGATGCCATTTGCAGATATCTTCTCCCATTTTGTATGGAACTGCTTTTTAGTTTTGTTGGTTGTCTCCTTTGCACACAGAAACTTTTTATTTAGATGTAACAGAAAGAGAAATTAAGGAATCAATCTCATCTACAATCCCAATTATTATTAAAAACAATGAGAAACCTAGGAATAGGGATGTCTGGGTGGCGCAGTTGGGTAAGTGTCTACCTTTGGCTCAGGTCATGATCCCAGGATCCTGGGATGGAGTCCCACAATCGGCTCCTTGCTCAGTAGGGAGGCTGCTTTTCCCTCTGCCTGCCACTCTCCCTGCTTGTGCTCTCTCTCTCTCTCTCTCAAATAAATAAATAAATAAATAAATAAATAAATAAAATCTTGGGAGGGGTAAAAAAAGACACCTAGGAATAAACCTAACCAAAGAAGTGAAAGACCCGTACTTTGAAAAATGTAAAACATTGATGAAAGAAATTGAAGGGGCACCTGGGTGAAAGTCTCTGCCTTCTGCTCAGGATTCTGGGATCGAGCCCCCCATCGGGCTCTCTGCTTGGTGGGGAGTCTGCTTCCTCCTCTCTCTCTCTGCTTGCCTTTCTGCCTGCTTGTGATCTCTGTCAAATAAATAAATAAAATCTTAAAAGAAAAAAAAATTTTTTAAAAGAAAGAAATTGAAGATGACACAAAGAAATGGAAAAACGTTCCATGCTCATGGGTTGGAAGAACAAATATTGTTAAAATGTCCATACTACCCAAAGCAATCTACACATTTAATGCAATCTCTATCAAAATACAGATGGTGTTTTTCACAGAACTAGAACAAATAATCCTAAAATGTATATGGAATCACAAAAGACCCCAAATAGCCAAAGCAACCTTGAAAAAGAAAAGCAAAGCTGGAGACATCACAATTTCAGGCCTGTGATCATCAAGACAGTATGGTATTGGCTTGAATTTTCTGCTATTCTATCATGTGCTGTAGAATTGGGCACACATGTGTAAATATTCTTCTAGTATATAATCAAGCTTTATAGTGATTGAAGAAAGAACTCACAAAACAGCCTTTTGAAGTAGTCAAATACAACCAACTCTTGATTACCTAAAAGAGTGTTTTATGTTTGATTCTTGTGCTATCTACATTTCGTCTCTCACTGTACAGTGACACAAATTGAACAGGTACAAAATACATAAAGGTTCATTCAGCTCACTTTAAGAGGTTATTTTTCCTTTGATTAAAAATATCTCATATTTTCATTGTAGAAAATATGGAGAGAGAGAAAAGTATACGGAAGAGAATTTAAACTACTTCTGTTCCCACCAGCAAGAGATTGCCACTATCAATTTCTGCCTCACTGCTTTTCCTTTATATGGATAGAAATTTTTTAAATAAAATTAGAAACATACTTTGCATTTTTTGATTTCCACAGTTTTCCAATTAACATTATATCTTTAATATTTTCACATATAATTAAATATTCTTTTAAAAAACATCACTTCTAGTAAGTATATAAGATTCTACTCTATGGATATTCCATAGATTTTGCCAATCATTACTACTGGACTTTTGGGTTATCACCAGGGGTTTTTTTAATACTGTAAATTATAATGTAAACAAAAGTTTTTACATAAATCTTGTTCTTTATGATTCTGGTTATTTTAGTAAAATTTCTATAGCAAAAGAGTTCTTGAAGTCATTAGGAGGAAATAAGGTTTGATAATTTATAGGATAGGATCTATGTATACCCCATGGCCTTTTCTTAACCCTCCCTGCCCTCTCCCCTTTGGTAGAAATTTAGAGGCTTTATTTCTGGAAATGGTCAAAGCAACAGTCTAATTGGGGTCTGTCATATTTTTGTCCAGGTTTGATAATTTATAGGATAGGATAGGATCTATGTATACCCCATGGCCTTTTCTTAACCCTCCCTGCCCTCTCCCCTTTGGTAGAAATTTAGAGGCTTTATTTCTGGAAATGGTCAAAGCAACAGTCTAATTGGGGTCTGTCATATTTTTGTCCACCCAGCATCCATCCCTGTCCTCTGGTAATAGTGGCCTGATTTTCCCTGAGGCATCACACCTCTTCATTCTCAGTTCATATGGTTTAGGTCAAACTGAATGTATGCTTTGCTCCAAAAGTTACATGTGACCTAGACCGATCACAATATCTTACCCAGGCCACTGTGTTTTGTTCAGGGATGGCCCATGATCCAGAACAGGCCAGTCAGTCAGTGAAACTCAGGTTGGACGTTTATCAGTACCATCAAGGCAATCTGTCTGTACTGGCTTTGGAAATTTGAGGATTTATGCCTGGAACTGCTGAGACCTAATTTAATGAGAGAAACTCCCAAGGATTAAAACCTTACACAGAGTAAAGAAGAAATGGAATGAGATTCTCGTTTTCTGCTGTTTGCATTTCTGCATCCACCTGTGCCTGACCCCCTGCGGACACTGGAGTTTCATGAGCAAATACATTCCTGTTTTTGCACAAACCAATTTAAATGTATTTCTGCTGTGTGACTTTGAAAGGATCTTCACTAATCCAGAGATCTTACACTCTCTATTGATGAAGATTCGTTTTGGTTAAAATAGTGTATCTACTTATAACTTTTTGAATTGTGGTTAAGGCAAATTCTGGAACTGAACCCTAGTTCCATTGCTCGCTGTGTAGCTAAGAAAAAGTTACAAGACCTTTCCCCACCTCAGTTTCCCTACCTTATCCCCCAATGAGAAGAATGATAATACTTACCTAGGAGGGACCTTGAAAGGTTAAATAAGTTGATATGTAAAAGTGCTTAGAACAGTGCCTGACACCTCATAAGTACTATGTGTGTGCCTGTTGCTGCTGCTGTTTTTGTGTTTTTTGTGTTTGGGGCTTTTTTTGTTTTTTGTTTTTTGTTTTTTGTTTTTTTGTAGGTAGAAGGTGAAACACAGAAGAATAAATTTCACTCATGCAGAGATTTATCCGAAAGCTTATATTCAAACTTAAATCCTCTCTCGTCTCTGCTTGGTGTGCCTTCTCAAAAGATGGTGTGGTTAACATCATCATCTTTGTGACAGAGATTTAAGCATTAAAATTTGAGAGGGTTTCTGTCCACATATTTGAATATTTCTGTGAAAAGCATTTGAGAGAGGTCTGAAGCCCACAAAATAGGTGTAGCTTACAGCAGTGACCAGACCCTATGGGTAGAACTGTAGGTTATTACAACTTGTAACTGAATGGCTTTTATTATAATAAATTCAATTAAATTTATTGTTAAAGTTATTTATTTAATTTTAAAGTTATAATGCATTTTAATGTCATTTCTATTTAACAAGTGACTGAAAAAGAAATAGTTGGTACCTCTTTCAGTTGTTTGTTTGTTTTTTTTTAATAAAATATACCTTCCCACTAAACCAATTGCTCTTGTAAAATGCTTGAGTCATTTGGCTCTCAGTTAGTAGGTTCCCAATACCTTCTGAGTGCTGGGTGGACATGTTTGCTGGAGGAGGCAGCTGGTCTTTCCTAAATGTAAATCAGATTTCATCATGTCTGGCTTGGAGAGAACATGGCATATGGCAAATGAATACACAGCTGCCTGGTGAATTTTTCCACCAAGAATTGGTCTAATACTTAAATGCAGAGTGAATAAAACATTTTCTAAGTAAGAATATTGTGTTCAGGGGTGCCTGGGTGGCTCAGTCAATTAAGCATCTGATTCTTGGTTTTGGCTCAGGTCATGATCTCAGGGTTCCACACTCAGTGTGGGATCTCTTGTGAGTCTCTCCCTCTCCCTCCTCTCTTGCTCCTCCCCAACTCGAGTGGGTGTTGGGTACTCTCTTTAGTTGTCTACATTGATCAAGCTCACCTGAAAATCACTTCTCAGTCCTTAATTTTATACTTCCCCAACAGAGCGTTTGGAGTATTTGTGTTTTTCTTTTCATGAAGTCCTCTTAAGTTTTTTTGCTTAGACTCCAAAGTAGGAAATTAAATTTAAATAATACTGCTTTCAAACTAGGCTTCTGAAAGCTTCCATACATCATCATTAAATCCAAATTGGTATTTTTTCCCTTAAAAGATGCAACTTTTAAAACCAGGGCCATTTCCTATGTGAATATAACTATATTGATTTATGAACTCCAGGAAGAATTACCACTAGGGAAAAAGACAGACTAGGGGAGCACTGGCTGTTAAGCAGAGAAAACATTTTAAACTGATAGTTAATGTTCCTCTTACCGCATGTTGAAGATTGATGAAGAATATATTCAAAACTCAAATCACTAAAAGAAGAAAATAATAGATATGTCTATTTAAATATACCCTGGGAAATTGAAAAATGTTTTTCTAATTATAATATAAATGGGATAATGCAAATAGTGTCAACTGAGTTTGAAGTGGCACACAGTATTTTTGGCTCCCAGATTGAGTACTGTCATAAGTAACAGAAAATAAAATAGAAACTATATATAGCCAGGCATTGGCAAATATTCTCTCATACAATTTTAAAGAAATTAAGAATAACTGCCCCCTTTATTGATTTGAATTTTCCTTAGTTGATGCTCTCTTGATTACAAGTAACAGGTTCCCCCTTCAAATTAGCTTAATCATTATGGGAATTTATTAGAAGACACAAGCATATTTGGTGGTAATCCAAGAGCCAGAACTAGCTGCTAGGAAGTTATCAGGAACCTGGGACTCAGGATGAATGTGTTTCCCTCCAACCCCCTTCCCCTTCTCCCTGTCCTAAACTGGATTTGTCTTTCAGTGCATCTGCAAGCATGTAGCCAAATGAAGGTGTTCCACAGCAACTTAGTTTAGATGTCCAGGTTGAAATAACCCAGAAAGAAGACCACTAAACGTCTCTTACTTGAAGTTCCAAATTTTTAGAAGAGACTGACTGGCCCAGCTGTAACTAGGTATCTACCCCTGGCCCAATCAATGATAGCCGAGGGTAAGTTTATGGAATGGAAACATGATTGCTGAGCATCTAAACCTAGCCGGAGGGAACAGTGTGCAGAAAAAATGAGGATATGGGTTATAGATACACTCCCCCAAAAGTTGCAAAAGTTGTCTCTCTATTCTTCCTTTGGCTGACACATACACACACACACATGCACACACACACATGCAGACACACACACACAAATACACCTATATTTATTCCTCTTCATTTAGAAGTATCCCTGCCATACGTGATTTAACTATCTTACATTGAACTATGCTCTTATCCACCTGTTCCGATAGGGAGATAATCCAGTTAGACATGTCTAACAACTGAGACCAAAAATGTCATCAATAGGCCCCTGTCTTCATAGTGAATGATTTCCAGATTTGTCCATTTTACTTCTAGGTCAGACTCAATTTTGTTCAGACAATGTTCTTTTCCATTCTGCAATGCAATGCTTAACTGGCAAAATTAGGAAGCTCTCAGAACCACAAATGCTCCCACATAGAAAAAGAGGCAAGAAGCAAGAACAGTCACTGCGACACCACATATTGGTTGTCAGACCACAGAATATATTGCATCCCACAGGACAAGGATTACAAGGTAAAGGGTAGGATAAACACATTTTGTGGGCATCCACTGGTGTTGGGCTGGGTTCTTTGCTTAATCAGCTGCTTTACTACCTCATAATGCAAATGAAGGAATTCTTTGGGTATGCCACTCTGAGTGACTCAGCCAATCAGTTCCACATTCTTTCTATAGCTTTGTTAATTATAGCCTTCTCTATTGATACAATTTCTCTTTTAGTGACGATTCTTTAGATTGCAAGTACAAATATACACAGATACAAAGCCACACACTTCAAGTTAGCTTAGGGAAAATTTTAAGTTAGAAGTTTACTGGTAGGGGGCACCTGGGTGGCTCAGTGGGTTAAGCCTCTGCCTTCTGCTCAGGTCATGATCTCAGGGTCCTGGGATCGAGTCCCGCATCGGGCTCTCTGCTCACCAGGGAGCCTGCTTCCTCCTCTCTCTCTGCCTGCCTCTCTGCCTACTTGTGATCTCTCTCTGTCAAATAAATAAATAAAATCTTAAAAAAAAAAAGAAGAAGAAGAAGAGATGTATCAGTTAGATTTTACTGAGTACAAATGACCCCCAAACTAAATGACAAAAAACAACATCCTTTATTTAACTCACCTTTGAAAATTGGCTGGATAGTTTTTGTGGCCTCAGCCAGTCTCTGCTGAGATGACTCATGCATGGGCACACAACTGGCAGGTTAGTCACAATTCTATCTAGTATGTTTCACCTTTCTGGGGGTCGGCAGGCTATCAGCCATTGCAAAGGAATCAGGTGGACCATGTAGTTCTCAATATCCAGGAAACTAGATGAGATGTCTTCACATGGTGGTCACAGGATTCCTAAAAGAGCAATGGAGGAAAGGGCAAAGCTCTTGAGACCCAGACTGAAAATTCACACAATTCTATTTCTGCCATGTTCTGTTGGTCAAAGTAATTCATAAAGTCATCCTAGACTCAAGGAATGGGGAAACAGATTCACCTCTCGATGGGTGCTGCAAAATATTATGGACATTTTTTCAGTCTTCAGTGAGTGATATTTCAAGCAAGTCAAAGATAATATGTATAGCCAAACATCACTGGAACAGGGAACTGTAAATCCCCCAGAGCCTAGGATATTTCAGTTTTTCTTCAGGCTATCTGCCTCTTATCATATAGTTTCTTGCTCTGCTTCTATACATAAGACAACTAACCTTATTCTGTGACTTTCTTCTTTTCAATGTATATATGTAAGACCTGAGAGGATAGTCCTATTATTCACCAGTGAGCATGCATTCAATTCAAGTGACCTACACAGACAACAAAACAGTGTCTTTTGGTAACCGATGGGCACATATTTACCCAGTTCACCCACTATGTCTGGGTAGAAAGCCACAGAGGAGACACAAGATTGGTGGGAGCCCACCCTGTGGAAGGAGGTATGGGATCCTTCTCAGAGGATGAGAGCCAGGAGGCACATTCTATCCCAGTGTGTAATGACAAAGCCTGTGTGCCATGAAAAGGACAACCCTTCAAATGATATAAGTACTCCATTACCAAGTCAGTAGCAAGCAATTGCAACAACAACTGAAAACAAGCCTGTCTTTTTCTTTTATCCCTTCTGAATCTGAAGTACTCTCTCTTCTTTTAAAAGGTTGATAAACAGTATTTAATGGGAGTTAAATTTCATCTGCCGCATGCTTTTTCTCATTTATTTTTTCCCATTATCTTATCAGGGGCACATGCCCTATTGAAAGAAGTATTCCAGAGCACCACCACAGGACACGTCTAAGACATGAGCATAGCATAAACCAGAGCAAATAGAATATCTGCTTCCTAATAGCAAGCTTGATTTTCAAGAGCTTCCCTGAGCCACATCTTACAACTTCATCACACTTACCTACAATTTCTAGAGGTCCAACAAAGAATCAACTTCCCTCGCAGTCTTTTTGGGGCAAACTATATCTCTTGCTGGTACCACTGCTATTTTCTACAGAGTGATTGAGAGGGAACATGGGTTCCATGCATGTTGTCTTCCCATCTGCACTTACCAATCATGTGACCTCTAATAGGACCTCCTCTCTGTCAACTTGTCACATGCAAAATTTAGGTTTAAATATCTGTTCTCTCTTGTACTTCATATGTTGGTTATTAAGATCAGATGAGATCATGTCTACATGTGGTAGCACCTTGAAAACAATACAGTGTTCTACATATCAGAAGAAATGGAACTTCTCTAATAGGTATTTGGTAGTAAGACCAATTTTCACAGTCATTTTATGCCCATTCTCATCACACAGAAGTTAAAATCCCACCTCAGAAAACTAGAGAATACTCATGAAAGAAATTGAAAAAGACACAAAGAAATGGAAAAATGTCCCATGCTCATGGATTGGAAGAACAAATATTGTGAAAATGTCTATGCTACCTAGAGCAATCTACACATTTAATGCAATCCCTATCAAAATACCATCAATTTTTTTCAAAAAAAAGGAAAAGTAATCCTAAAATTTATATTGAACGAGGAAAGACTCCAAATAGCCAGAGGAATGTTGAAAAAGAAAACCAAAGTTGGCAGCATCACAATTCCAGACTTCAAGGTCTATTACAAAGCTGTAATCATCAAGACAATACGGTACTGGCACAAAAACGTACATATAGATCAATGGAACAGAGTAGAGAGCCCAAAAATGGACCCTAAACTCTATGGATAACTAATCTTTGACAAAGCAGGAAAAAAATACGCAGTGGAAAAAAGTTTCTTTAACAAATGGTGTTGGGAAAGTTGGACAGCCACATGCAGAAAAATAAAACTGGACCATTTCCTCACACCATACACAAAAATAGACTTAAAATGGATGAAAGACCTCAATGTGAGACAGGAATCCATCAAAATCCTTGAGGAGAACACAGGCAGCAACCTCTTCGACATCAGTCATGACAACTTCTTCTTAGAAACATTGCAAAGGCAAGGGAAGCAAGGGCAAAAATGAACTATTGGGACTTCATCAAGATCAAAAGCTTTTGCACAGCAATGGAAACAGTCAACAAAACCAAAAGACAACCATCAGATAAAGGACTAGTATCCAAAATCTATAAAGAACTTCTCAAACTCAATACCCATAGAACAAATAATCCTATCAAGAAATGGGTAGAAGATATGAACAAACACTTCTGCAAAGAAAACATCCAAATGGCCAACAGACACATGAAAAAATGCTCCACATCACTCAGCGTAAGGGAAATACAAATCAAAACCACAGTGAGATACCACCTCAAACCAGTTAGAATAGCTAAAATTAACAAGTCAGGAAATGACAGGTGTTGACAAAGATGCAGAGAAAAGGGAATTCTCCTTCGCTGTTGGGAATGCAAGCTGGTGCTGCCACTCTGGAAAACAGCATGGAGATTCCTCAAAAAGTTGAAAATAGAGCTACCCTGTGACCCAGCAATTGCCCTACTGGGTATTTACCGCAAAGATACAAATGTAGTGATCCAAAGGGGCACGTGCACCCAAATGCTTATAGCAGCAATATCCATAATAGCCAAACTATGGAAAGAGCTGAAATGTCCATTAATGGATGAATGGATAAAGAGGAGGTGGTACATATATACAATGGAATATTATGCAGCAATCAAGAAAAAAATGACATCTTTGCCATTTGCAATGACATGAATGGAACTAGAGGATTTATGCTAAGCAAAATAAGTCAATCAGAGAAAGACAGTTATCATATGATCTCACTAATATGAGGAATTTGAGAAACAAAACAGAGGATCATAGGAGAAGAGAGGGAAAAATGAAACAAGACAAAACCAAAGAGGGAGACAAACCATAAGAGACTCTTAATCTCAGGAAACAAGCTGAGAGTTGCTGGAGGGGAGGGGAGCGAAAGGGATGGTGTGGCTGGGTGATGGACACTGGGGAGGGTACGTGTTATGGTGAGGGCTATGAATTGTATAAGACTGATGAATCACAGACCTGGACTCCTGAAACAAATAATACAATGTATGTTAATTTAAAAATATTTAAAAAAAAAATCCCACCCTGGAAATGTAGGTGACCACATATAGAATTTTTGCTTACCACCCCAGGAGGCTGCTGCCTCTAACAAAGTTTTTTAGGCTTTTCCTCCTAGCCTTCCTCTTTAAGGAGAAACACTTGAATAAGTCCATCAGAATAAGGCCAAAGGTGTCTAAATTTAACAAAGTTTGGCTGTTCTAGAAAAAGCCTCCAGAAAACTTGCCAGTGGATTCAAAGATGGTTTGTCACACTGGTCTACTTTAGAAGCCCTTTGACATCCCTTCATAATTTTCTCCTAAATTTATTATTATTGTCTTCTGTTATTTTATTTGAATTTTTCTCTAACAGATCATGTGTTCTCATCCTTGATGTTACTCCTGAAGTGTCAAGAAGACTCACAAAATGCTAGAACATTTTCAAATTATGTTCTGGTTTTAGTAACTTTCCCCATTATATTTCATTCTTATAGTTAAAATTTCCCCCCCTAATATTTTATTTTGATAAATGTCAAACCTAGAGAAAAGTGAAAGACTAGTACAATGAGCATGAATATATCCTTCTAGATTCTCTAATTATTAACATTTTCCCACATTTGTTTTCTGACTTTCTCTCTTTCTTTCTCTCTCTATATAGATGATAGATAGTGATATAGATAGATAATATAGATACACAAATTAAACATAAATATATTATACATATTGATACATGTCTATATATATTTATACACACACTCATATGTATAGGTTGTACTATTTGAAGTGACAAGATGTTCTGGGCTCATCTTGGACTTAACTCTACATCAGTTTGGAATCATCTGTTTCTCCAAGGAGTACTTGTTTCTTTTAATGGAAAACCATATTTATAAACCACAATATGAGCTTTAAGAGTACTTGTTACTAGGGTGTCATTACTTCTAGACCTATTTATTTATTAGGTTTTATTTATTTATTTGAGAGAGAAAGTGAGCGCATGCGCAGAGGAGAGTGAGAGGAAGAAGCAGACTCCCTGATGAGCAGGGAGCCCTACATGGTGCTCAATCCCACAACCCTGAGATCATGACCTGAGCCAAAGGCAGACACTTAACTGACTGAGCCACCCAGATGCCCCAATTCTAGGCCTTTTTGGTGAACAGAAATAGGGCATACATTGTGTATTTATGTTTAATTTATATGTCTGTGTCTGTCTTTCTCTCTCTGAGAGAAGGAATAGGAAGGCAAATCAATGCGGGAAAATGTCAATAATTGGAGAACCAGGAAAACAATTTTAATTGTGAGATTATATTGATGTTTCCAATTCAAATCAAGCACCCTGGAGGTTATTCTCACCATCCCCTGCTTCATATTTGTATGCATCTCCCTTCTTTCACTGGGAGAACTCTCCTGTAGTTCCAGCTACATTCAGGTATTATTCATGTGTTCTGTCCTGCAGTACACACAAAATAGTTTCAAAATACTCAACCAAATACTACTGCTAACAGTAAACTTCTAAGGTCAAGATTTCTCTGCAGATCCTTTTCTTCCCTTAGAATATATATCATTTTGTATTATAGAGCATGTGTCACTATATTATCAGTTTATGTACATTCATTTCTATTTACAATAAACTTCATAATTTGCTTTTTCCATTATTTTTCAATTAATTATTTTTTGAACATAAAATATTGACTGACTTCAAAAGCCAAAATATATTTTCTCAAAGTATACTCAGAAAAGTAATTATACCTATTCTTTACTTCATCCTCACTTACCCCCCCCCCACAGGTAACAATTTATATTTGTTTAATTAAACAAATTAAACAATTAAAATTATTAAGACAATGGTTAAACATCCCTAGAAATGTTATAAATATATATCAGCTGTGTGAGAGAGTGATACTCTTTTCTCAACCTTGCCTGATAAAGTATATTGCCAAATTTTTTAATTTTTCTACTCAGCTAGGTAAGAAATGATATTTCAGTATAACTTTTTTCATTTCTCTTATTGTGAGTGAATTTGAACATGTTTTCATATGTTTAAAGTTCATCTACATATGTTTCTATGAACTGTCAATTCATGACTTTTGCCCATTTTTTATATTGGGTTTGGGTCTTTTTTACTCAATTTAGGAGTTCTTTTATATTAGGAAGATTAGATCTCTATGTTTAATAGATGTTACAAAAATTTTCTCCCTGGGAGTTTGTGTATATCTGTGTTCTACAATGTGACTTTTCTTTCTTTTTTTTTTTTAAGATTGTATTTATTTATTTGACAGAGAGATAGAGAGAGATTGCACAAGTAGGCAGAGCAGCAGGCAGAGGGAGAGGGAGAAGCAGGCTGTCCACTGAGCAGGAAGCCCAGTGTGAGGCTTGATCCCAGGACCTTGGGATCATGACCTGAGCCAATGGCAGACACTTAACCAACTGAGCCACCCAGGTGCCCCATGACTTCTCTTAATGTAGTCAAATTTATTAATAATTTTTCTCATTGCTTCTGGATTTTGAATCAACATCATCAAAGCCTTCCCTGGGTTATAAAGGAACTCATGTGTATTTTCTTCTATTCTTAGACAGCTATACATTCATATTTAAAATTCTGATTAAGTTGGAATTCTGATACAGATCTAATTTTATCTTTTTTCAAGTTGCTGTCCACTTATCCCAACATCACTTATTTACACGTCCATCATTTTCTCAGTGATTGTAGATACCACTTTTATCATAATCAAAATTTCCACTTGTCCCTGAGTCTATTTGGGGGTTTCTATTCTGTTTCACTGGTCTGTCTATTCATGCACTAATGTAAACATGATTCCTTATCACCTGGGTTTCATTCAACCGTCACTCCTTCTGTAATTGGTTCCTGTGAAGGTTAAAGTGAGGGGATTCCATCAGGCCCAGTATCTCAAATTTTAAAATTCAGAAAACTGTTTGTGGTGGATAGACCATAAAGTGATTCCCAATGATTCTGCCTTCTGGTATTCATACTTTTATATATTCTCCTCCCCTTGCATGTGAGTGAGACCTGTTATTTTCTTCTAACCAATAAAATATAGCAAAGTTGATGTGATGCCACTCCCTACATTACATAAGATTGAGTTTCGCTAATAGATATACTCTCATTCTCCTACTGGCCTTAAGAAAGCAACTATGCTGTGAATTACAGAGTAAGCCACATGGCACAGAACTGTTGGCAGCCTCTAGAAGGTCCACACCAAGACACATAGTAATTAAAAAGGTAAAATAGCAATGAAGAGTGAGTGTTAAAAGCAGCAAGAGAAAAGACAACAAGTACGTATAAGGAAAATTCCATAAGCCTATCAGTTAATTTTTCAGCAGAAACTTTGCGGGCCAGAAGAGAGTGGCATGATATATTCAGTGATGATAGGAAAAACAACAACAACAGAATACACTATCTAGAATACACCTGCCACCAGAATACACTATGCAGAAAGGCTATAGTTCAGAATAGAAGGAGAGACAGTTTCTCAGACAAATAGAAGTTAAAGGAGTTTATGACCACTAAACCAGCACCACAAGAAATGTTTGAAAGGACTCTTTGTGTGGAAAGGAAAAACCATAAGCAAGAGTAAGAAAAAGGAAAAACAAAAGCAGAAAAAAAAATACATACATCATCTATAAAAATTGGTCATGAAATTCACAAAATAAAAGGATGTAAAGTATGACACCATATACCTAAAACACAGGGGAGAAAAGTAAGGAATGGGTTAACATTTAAGTGACCATCAACATAATTTAGACTGTAATATCCAGAAGAAGGTATATAGAAACCAAACAGCAACCTCAGATGAAAAAAGAGTAATAGACATGCAAAAAATAAAGAGAAAGGAATCTAAGCGTATCACAAAAGAAAGCAAACCATGAGAGAAAAGAGCAAGAGAAGAAAGGAACAGAAAACTACAAAAACAACTATAAAATAGTAATGAAATGGCAATAGGTACACACCTATCAGTAATTACGTTGAATATAAATGGACCAAACACTGCAATCAAAAGACACAGGGTGATAAAATGGATAAAAAAAAGCAAGACCCAGGATCTATAATGAACTCCTCAAACTCAACACACACAAAACAGACAAGCATATCAAAAAATAGGCAGAAGATATGGACAGACACTTCTCCCATGAAGACATACAAATGGCTATCAGACACATGAAAAAATGTTCATCATCACTAACCATCAGGGAGATTCAAATTAAAACTACATTGAGATATCACCTTACACCAGTTAGACCAAAATTAGCAAGACAGGAAGCAACATGTGTTGGAGGGGATGTGGAGAAAGGGGAACCCTCTTCCACTGTTGGTGGGAATGCAAGTTGGTGCAGCCTCTTTGGAGAACAGTGTGGAGATTCCTCAAGAAATTAAAAATAGAACTTCCCTATGACCCTGCCATTGCACTACTGGGTATTTACCTCAAAGATACAGATGTAGTGAAAAGAAGGGCCATCTGTACCCCAAGAAAAGATGTAGTGAAAAGAAGGGCCATCTGTACCCCCTGTTTATAGCAGCAATGGCCACAGTCACCAAACTGTGGAAAGAACCAAGATGCCCTTCAACGAATGAATGGATAAGGAAGATGTGGTCCATATACACTATGGAGTATTATGCCTCCATCAGAAAGGGCGAATACCCAACTTTTGTAGCAACATGGACGGGACTGGAAGAAATTATGCTGAGTGAAATCAGTCAAGCAGAGAGAGTCAATTATCATATGGTTTCACTTGTTTGTGGAGCATAACAAATAGCATGGAGGACATGGGGAGATAGAGAGGAGAAGGGAGTTGGGGGAAATTGGAAGGGGAGGTGAACCATGAGAGACTATGGACTCTGAAAAACAATCTGAGGGGTTTGAAGGAGCAGGGGGTAGGAGGTCGGGGTACCAGGTGGTGGGTATTATAGAGGGCACGGATTGCATGGAGCACTGGGTGTGGTGCAAAAATAATGAATACTGTTATGCTGAAAATAAAAAATAAATTAAAAAAAAATAAAAGCAAGACCCAGGGGCATATGGCTGGCTTAGTCATTGGGTGTCTGCCTTCAGTTCAGGTCATGATCCCAAGGTCTTGAGATGGAGCCTGGCATCGGGTTTCCTGCTTGGTGGGAGGCCTACTTCTCCCTTTCCTGCTCCCCCTGCTTCTGTTCCCTCTCTTGCTCTCTCTCTCTCTCTGTGTTAAATAAACAAATAAAATCTTAAAAAAAAAAAGAAAGAAAAACAAGACCCACCTATACACTGCCTATAAGAGACTCATTTCAGACCTAAAGACACATCCCCATTGAAATTAAAAAGATGAAAAAGCATTTATCATACAAATAAAAATGAAAAGAAAGCCGGGGTAGCAATACTTACTTACATCAGAAAAAATCAACTTTGAAGCAAGGACTATAATAAGAGACAAAGAAGGGCACTATATAATCATTAAGAGAACAATCCAACAAGAATATATATCAATTATAAATATTTATGCACCCAACATGGGAGCACCCAAATACATAAAGCAGCTAATAATAAACATAAAGGAAATAATTGATAGTAATACAATAATAGAAGGGGACTTTAACACCCCACTCACATCAATGGATAGACCATCCAAACAAAATCAATAAGGGAATGGTGGTTTTGAGTGATGCATTGGATAAGACAGATTTAACAGATACATTCAGAACATTCCATTCTAAAACATAAGAATACAAATACAAATGCTTTTCAAGTGCACATGAAGCATTCTTCAGATAGATCACATATAAGTCCACAAAACAAGTCTCAACAAATTCAAAAAGAATTTAGACCATGCATCTTTTCTGACCACAATGCTATAAAACTGGAAATCAACCACAAGAAAAAATCTGGAAAAAACACATATACATGGAGGTTAAATAACATGCTTCTAAAAAATGAATGGGTCAATCAAGAAATCAAAGAGGAAATCAAAATATACATGGACTTTGGAACTTTATCAAGATAAAAAGCTTCTGCACTGCAAAGGAAATAGTCAACAAAACAAAGAGGCAACACACAGAATAGGAGAAGTTATTAACAAATGATACTACAGATAAAGGTCTGGTATCCAAGATCTATACTCAAACTCAACACCCAAAAAACAAATAAATCCAAAAATGGGGAGAAGACACTAACAAACATTTCTCCAAAGAAGGCATACAAATAGCTAACAGACACATGAAAAAATGTTCAACACCATTAACCATCAGGGAAATTCAAATCAAAACCATGTTGAGATATCACCTTACACAAGTTAGAATGGCAAAAACTGACAAGGCAAGGAACAACTAAATGTTGGAGAGGTTGTAGAGAAAGGGGAACCCTCTTACACTGTTGGTGGGAATGCAAAGTGATACAGCCACTTTGGAAAACAGTATGGAGGTTCCTTGAAAAGTTAAAAATAGAGCTACCTTATGACCTGGGAATTGCACTACTGGTATTTACCCCAAAGATACAGATGTAGTGAAAAAGGGGCCACATGCTCCTGAATGTGCATAGCAGCAATGTCCACAATAGCCAAACTATGGAAAGAGCTGAGATGCCCTTCAACAGATG
This sequence comes from Mustela nivalis, assembly GCF_964662115.1. Lineage (NCBI taxonomy): Eukaryota > Metazoa > Chordata > Mammalia > Carnivora > Mustelidae > Mustela > Mustela nivalis. The sequence goes on along the minus strand of NC_139024.1, from coordinate 42,841,519 downwards.
AATGGATAAAGAAGATGTGGTCCATTTATACAATGAAATACTACTCAGTCATCAGAAAGGATGAATACCCAACATTTGCATCAACGTGGATGGAACTGGAGGAAATTATGCTGAGTGAAATAAGTAAAGCAGAGAAAGACAATTATCATATGGTTTCATTTATTTGTGGAACATAAGACATAGCATGGAGGACATTAGGAGAAGGAAGGGAAGAATGAAAGGGGGAAGTGAGAGGGGGAGTGGAGCCATGAGACACTATGGACTTCAGGAAACAATCTGAGGGATTTAGAGAGGAAGGGGCTGGGGAAATGGGTTAGCCTGGTGATGAGTATTAAGGAGGGCACATATCATGGAGCACTGGGTGTTATACATCAAAAACTAATGGTATACTGTATGGTGATTGACATAATTTTAAAAATACATAAAGACAACTGAAATGAAAATACAGTGGTCTGAAATCTTTGGGGTAGAACAAAAATGACTCTTTTTTTGTTGTTTTTTTGTTTGTTTGGGTTTTTTTTTAATTATGTTATGTTAGTCACCATACATTTCATCATTAGTTTTTGATGTAGTTTCCATGATTCATTTTTATTCAAAGTTTATAGCAACACAGGCGTACCTTAAAAAGCAATCTCAACAAATAAAATCTCAAATAAATAACCTAACACTACATCAAAAGGAGCTAGGAAAAGAAAAACAAACAAAATCTAAAACAGGTGGAAGGAAAGAAACAATAAGGATCAGAGCAGAAATAAAATAGAAACTAAAACAAAAAACATAAAATAAAAAATTTAAAATATAAAAAAAAACAAAAAACAAACAAAACAAAACAAAATAGAACTCATCAATGAAACCAGGAGATGGTTTTTTGAAAAGATCAACAAAGTCTATAAACATTAAGCCAGACTCATCAAAAAAGAGAGGAGACTCAAATAAACAAAATCAGAATAATAACAGCCAATACCACAGAAATACAATTTAAAAAGAATATTATGAAAAATAATATGCCAACAAATTGGACAACCTAGAAGAAATGAATAAATTCCTAGAAATGTATAACCTCCCAAAACTGAATCAGGAAGAAAGAGAAAATTTGAACAGACCAATTGTCAGCAATGAAATTGAATCAGTAATTTAAAAACTCCCAACAAACAAAAGTCCAATACCAGAGGGCCTCCCAAGTGAAATCTACCAAACATTTAAAGAAGAGTTAATGAGTTAATAACTATTCCTTAATAGTTAACTTAATAGTTAATGAGTTTAAAACTATTCCAAAAAATAAAAGAGGAAAGAAAGCTTCCAAACCTATTCTATGAGGCCAGAATAACCCTGATACAAATACTAGATAAAGACACCAGAAAAAAAAAAAAAAAAAGACAACTACAGGCCAAACCTTGATGAACTTACATGCAAAAATCCTCAGCAAAATACCAGCAAACAGACTCTACCAGTACATTAATAAAGTCATTCACCACAATCAAGTGGGATTTATTCCCAGTATGCAAGGATGATTCAATAACCGCAAATCAATGTGATACACTACATCACCAAGAAAAAGAAAAAAAATATATGATCATTTCAATAGAAAATACATGAAGCAAAAACATTTGACAAAGTACATCAATTCATGACAAAAGCCCTCAACAAAATAGGTTTAAAGGGAATACACCTTAACATCATAAAGGCCATATATAAAAAAACCCAGAGCAAACATCATACTCAATGGGGAGAAACTGAGAGCTTTCTCCCTAAGATCAGGAATAAGACAAGGATATTCACTCTCACTAGTTTTCCTCAACTTAGTACTAGAAGTCCTAACTACAGCAATCAGGGATGAGAAAGGAATAAAGGCATGCAAACTGGAGATGAAGAAGTAAAGCTTTAATTATTTGCAAAAGACAGGATACCCTATATAGAAAATTCTAAAGACCACTGAAAACTACTAGAACCGACAAATGAATTTGGTAAAGTCACAGGATATAAACTTAATGTGCAGAAATCCATTCCAGTCCTATACACCAATAATGAAGCAGCAGAAAGAGAAATTAAGGTATCAATCCCATTTACAATCAGACCAAAACCAATTAAGACACTTAGGAATTAACCTAACCAGAGAGGTGGAAGACCTGTACTCTAAAAATTATTAAACTTTGATGAAAGAAATTGAAGACAACACAAAAAAATGGTACGATATTCCATACTAATGGGTTGGAAGAACAAATATTGTTAAAATGTCAATACTATCCAAAGAAGTCTACAAATTTAATGAAATCCCAGTCAAAATACCAGTAGCATTTTTCACAGAACTAAACAAATAACAATAAAATTTATATGGAACCACAAAAGATCCCAAATTGACAAAGCAATCTTGAAAAAGAATAAAACTGGACCATGAGAGACTATGGACTCTGAAAAACAATCTGAGGGTTTTGAAGGGGCAGGGAGTGGGAGGTCGGGGTACTAGGTGGTGGGTATTATAGAGGGCACAGATTGCATGGAGCACTGGGTGTGGTGAAAAAATAATGAATACTGTTATGCTGAAAATAAATAAAAAATAAATTTAAAAAAAAGAATAAAACTGGAGATTTCACAATCCCAGATTTCAAGCTATACTATAAAGTTGTAGTAATCAAAACACAAAAATAGACAGGTATGTCAATTGAACAGAATAGTGACCCCAGAGGGGCATCTGGGTGGCGCAGTGAGTTAGGTGCCGAACTCTTGGTTTGGGGTCAGGTCATGATCTCAGGGTCACAATATCAAGTCCTACAATATGGAGCCTCACAAGACTGAGCACCACGTCTGGATCCACACTCAGAGGAGTCTGCTGCAGATTGGCTCTCCCTCTTCTTCACCCAGCTCCGTGCTCACTCTCTCCCTTTCTCTCCCTCTCAAATAGTATATAAATAAATAAATCTTTTTAAAAATGAAAAAAGGAATAGAGACCCCAGAAATAAACCCATGATTATACAGTCAATTAATCTTTGACAAGGAGGCAATAATACACAATCGGGAAAAGACAGTCTCTTCAAAAAATGGTGTGAAGAAAACTGGTGGGAAGAAAACTGTATGCAAAACAATTAAACTGGGCCACCTTCTTACACCATGTACAAAAATAAATTCAAAATGAATTAACTACCTAAATATGAGACCTGAAACCATAAAAATCCTTGAAGAGAGCACTGACAGTACCTTTTCTGATATTGGCCATAGCAGCTTTTCTCTAGATAGGTCCCCTGAAGCCAGGGAAACAAAAGGAAAAATAAACTGTTGTGCAGCAAAGGAAATAATCAAACTAGAAGACAGTTTACTAAATGGGACAAATATTTGCAAATAACACATCTGATAAAGAGTTTTCAAAATACACAAAGAACTTACACAAATCAACACACACAAAAATTTTTTTAATGTGCAGAAGACATAAATAGACATTTCTCCAAAAAAGACATCCAAATGGCCAACAGACGCATGGAAAGATGGTCAACATCACTCATCATCAGGAAAATGCAAATCAAAACTACAATGAGATATCACCTCACACCTGTTAGAATGGCTAAAACCAAAACCAAAAGCGTTGGTGAGGATGTGGAGAAAAAGGAACTCTTTTGAACTGTTGGTGGGAATGCAGGCTGGTATAGCCATTCTGGAAAAGAGTATGGAGGTTCCTCAAAAAGTTGAAAATATAATATTCATATGATCCACTAATTCCACTACTGGGTATTTATCCAAAGAATATGAAAACACTAATTCAAAAGATATATGCACCCCTATGTTTATAGCAGCAATATTTACAATAGCTGAATTATGATTATGGAAGCAGCCCAAACATCCACAGACTGCTGTGGATAAAGAAGAAATGCTATAGGGATCTAGAGAGTATAACAGTAAGTGAAATAAGTCAGTCAGAGAAAGACAAATACCATATGAATGAAATCATATGTGGAATTTAAGAAACAAAGCAAACAATCAGAGAGGAAAAAAGAGAGAGAATGAGAGACAAGCAAAGAGCAGACTTGAGAACAAACTGATAGTTACTAGAGGGGAGTGAAATAAATGTTGGGGATTAGGGAGAAAACACTTCTGTATGGTGTTGTATGGAAGTGTTGAATCACTACTATATTGTATACCTGAAACTAATTTAACACTATATATCAACAATACTGAAATTAATTATTTTAAAAATAATGATGCAACAAAAGCTGTCCTCAAAAAAAATTTTTAAAATTAAAGTAACTTCTCTTCCTTAACTCTCTCCCTGCTTTCCTTTTTTAACTCAAAACACTTGCCACAGGGGCGCCTGGGTGGCTCAGTGGGTTAAAGCCTCTGTCTTCAGCTCAGGTCATGGTCTCAGGGACCTGGGATCGAGGCCCCCATCAGGCAGCATGATCCCGGGGTCCTGGGATTGAGCCCCACATCGGGCTCTCTGCTCAGCACAGAGCCTGCTTCCTCTTCTCTCTCTCTCTGCCTGTCTCTCTGCCTACTTGTGATCTATCTGTTTAAAAAAATAAATAAATAAATCTTTATTTTTTTTTAATTTTTTATTTTTTATAAACATATATTTTTATCCCCAGGGGTACAGGTCTGTGAATCACCAGGTTTACACACTTCACAGCACTCACCATAGCACCTACCCTCTCCATTGTCCATAACCCCACCACCCTCTCCTTACCCAACCCCACCACCCTCAGTTTGTTTTGTGACATTAAGAGTCTTTTATGGTTTGTCTCCCTCCTGAGCCCATCTTTTTCATTTATTCTTTTATTCTTTTCCTACCCCCCAAACCCCCCACATTGCATCTTCACTTTCTTTCTTGAAGTGCCTCTTCAAGTTTTTATGCATTTTTTTAATTTTTTATTTTTTATAAACATATATTTATAAAAAATCTTTTTTTTAATAAATAAATCTTTAAAAAAATTTAAAAACAAACAAACAAACAAAAAACACTTGCCACAACCCAAAATTAACTTGTACAGATGTTTACTTGCTAGCTTCTTCCCCAATTAGAAGTCAGGTTTTGTGACTGCATAAGTTTCATCAGTTTTGTTCAATTTTGTTTTGCCAATGTTTAGAAGAGAACTGGCATAGAGTAGATGCTCAATAAATACTTGAATAAGCATTTAGATGAATGAGACAAATGCCCATTTGCCCTTGAACCATTCTTCTCAACTGCACAATCCCAACGTGGCAGGAGCTATAAGGAAAATAGCAGTCTTTTTTCAAGTTTGACATCTGCTTCTAAAGGACCCCTCCCTTCTTTGTTAGAGACACTTGTTTCAAGAGCCTCAGAGAATATTTGCCCAGTGGAGGATTCTAGCAGTCAGAGACTTGAAGGGGAAATGTCCATCTACAGATGTCGGCCGGGCTCCCAAACAGTATGGGGCAGCATGTTAGTCAGGGTTCTCCAGAAAAACAAAATCAATAGCTCTCTCTCTCTCTCTCCATACAGTATAGCTCTGTTTATTTTATAAAAAGACAAAACATGGATTTCTTTCCAACAGGGGAGAACACAAAGAAATAACTATAGCCACCGTCTTATGTACAGAGCTTTGGTTGCGTATCAGACTGTGACTCCCATCACAGACTGTTAGTGAGGTAATGATACTGTTCAAAAGAGTCCAAAATTGGTCTCAAAGTATCTCTGTCTTCTTGCAGGAAGTAATAAAGAAATGAATGATTCTAGGAGAATAATAAACAATGTTATATATAGTAAAACATGAAGGAAACAAAATTAAGTAATTCTCAGTAATAATGGTTAGGGGGAAAAGGTAGCATGAATTTAAGTTTATAATCCTTCCAGAGCTTAGGTGTGTTGAAAGAACAGCAGCACGTAACAAGCAAGCCCTACTACTGGGATGGGATAATAAGAGCTTCCAGGATTGTCACTGTGACACATAAGATAATACTGTGTCCTTTGGGCACATTTTGAATTGGAGATTCATCCTCTCTTGTCCTATTCAACAGTTCCACTGGCTTCAAGAGCATCACTCTATCTACTACCGAGAGAGAGACCAAGATAGAAACAGAAAGACAGAGAGAGATTTATGTTAAGGAATTAGCTCACAAAATTAAGGGAGCTGACATGTCCAAAATTACACAGCAGGCCAGCAGACTGGAGACCCACGAAAGAATTAATGTCCCAGCTTAAGCAACAAAGCAGTCTGCTGGCAGAATTACTTCTTCCTTGGGGAACATATCTTTTTCCTTTAAGGTCTTTGACTGCCTGAATGAGGCCCACTCTCATTATAGAGGGTCTGCTTGACTCAGAGTCTACTCATTTAAATGTTAATCTCATTTTTTTTAAGATTTTATTTATTTGACAGAGAGAGATCACAAGTAGGCAGAGAGAGAGGGGAGGAAGCAGGCTCCCTGCCAAGCAGAACTCGACATGGGGCTCGATCCTAGGACCCTGAGGTCATGATCTGAGCCGAAGGCAGAGGCTTAACCCACTGAGCCACCCAGGCGCCCCAATGTTAATCTCATTTTTTAAAAACATCTTCACAGAAACATTGAGACTAGCATTTGACCAAATATCAGGGTACCATGGCCTAGCCAAGTTGACACATAAAATTAACCCTCACAGGCAGGATGACAGTGCTTCAGTGGACAAAGGTGACACAGAGGGTCCTGTGGTGAAAGATTAGGAACCTCTCTTAACCTTTTTCTAATGCAATTTTTGGAAAGAGAATCAGAAGATGGAGCCAAGTTCATTGAATCACTTTGTTGTGCACATAAAACTAATGTAACATTGTGTGTCAACTTATATATACATATGTACATATATATGTATCCAAATATACATGTGAGTGTATGTGTGTGTGTAAACGCATATACAAAGAAAGGAGATGGAGCCAAGTTAGGCAATGGGAGCCCTAGCTTTCCAGTCCCATCTCAGCCAAGATTAAGCTGTTGATGGAGGCTAGGTGGCCCTGAATCCCCAGCTTTGTTTGTAGTGACTCCTTCCTAGTGTGGCTACATTCCTGAGCGCTAGTAAAGAAGCCAAGCCATTCCACCCAATTTATGGATAAGTACGTTGAAAGAGAGACTGTCTAAATAAGCAAATATAAGTGGCACACCAAAAAACTGCAGATAAATCAGGATGAGATGTGGCCGATAAGTTTGAAAAGCTTATATTTTGGGTCCCTCTTATCCCCCCGGGGAACTTCACCAGTTAGATTACCTTTATGACTCCGCTGAGGTCCAAGTTCAGTTATCACGGGTGTTTTGTCAAGCTCTATGAGGCACTAGTGAGGAGAGGAATGGATTATGTACAACCACTTCGGGAAAGTGGGAGTTAATGAAACATCAGACTGGTGTAAACGGAACAGAATTCAAATGGGTTTTAACACCCCTCTGGGTAATTTGGGACAAGTCATTCAATCTTCCAGCCTCAGTTTCCCCTCTGATTCTCTCCCAGCCTTACAATTTCATAGGATATCTAATCTCAGACATTCTGCTGGTTATAAGGGCCTCAGGCACCTCTCCTAATGCCTGATGTTAACCCTGTGTGTTTTCAAATACACTGCTGTTGCTGCTTATTTTATTTCTACCACTTGAGTACTGCAAAACCCATATTAAAAAACACAGATTTTCCAGGCACCTGGGTGACTCAATGGGTTAAGCCTCTGCATTCAACTCAGGTCATGGTCTCAGGGACCTGGGATCGAGGCCCGCATCAGGCTCTTAGCTCAGCAGAGAGCCTGTTTCCCCCTCTCTCTCTGCCTGCCTCTCTGCCTCCCTGTGATTCTCTCTCTCTGTCAAATAAATAAAAATCTTTAAAAAAAAAAAAACTACATATTTTCTCCACAATGGTGAGTCAGAAAACAGGTTCTAAATTGCTTTACACATACACTGTCTGTTTATCTAATTATAAATGGAAATGACACTGTGCCAGTGAGAAAAATGAAGCTAGGAACTAGCAAGAGAATCTGGTCATATTTCCAAATACCATTACAGTCTTTAATATTTTGGCTTCAAATAAGCTTCTAATATTTGGGAAGTTGATTTTTTTTTTTTAAATTCTTGCCGCTCACTTGATTCAGAAAATCTCCTGTTGCTATGGAAGTCAAATGGGCTTTTCATCTGTTTTAAAATCCTTCCTTCATGCCTTTACAATTAGAAGTCAGACTGAGTTATAATGCTAAGCATTTGAGTGTGAGATCTCATGTAAAATAAAGAATACTTTTTCTGATTCAGTTTATTATTCTACCAGACTTTAACTCTTTCCTGTTCTTTCATATGCTACTTGAATGAGAATGAAGTGTGTCTAAAATCAATTATATGAGTTTAATTTGCCCAAGCTCAGAGTAAAATTTTATTACTTTTTTCCTGAGCATCTGGTTATTCTAATTAATTTTCTCTTCCTTATCAGGGGATTTAATGATTCACTTCCATGCCCTTCTTTTGCCAAGTGCGTCAGAGCGGTATTGTTAGCCAGAGGTGTCTGCATGGCTGTTAAGAGGCTCTGACTCTGGATGAAGAAACTGAAAGAGTGTGCTGAGCAGGAGAAGAGGGATGAGGTCATGCCACTGAATAGCGACTGTCACCTTCATTTTGCCCTTGGGTTTTGTAATGGAACGGGTGCACACACAAATATATGCCTCCTTGCAGAAATCCTTATGTTAGAAATGGGTGGCAAGAGGGGTGGTGGGTGGCTCAAACAATGAAGCGACTGCCTTCTGGTTCAGGTCATGATCCCAAGGTCCTGGGATCAAACCCTGCATCAGGCTCCCTGCTCAGTGGAGAGTCTGCTTCTCCCTTTGCCTCTGCCTGCTCCTCCCCTACTTATGCTTTCTATCTCTGTCAAAGAAATAAATAAAATCTTAAAGAGAAAAAGAAAAAAAGGAAGGAAGGAAGGAATAGGTGGCAAGTGAAGATGAGGGAATATTCCACATTTTTAACCTCATCTAAATTCATCTCCTTTGCAGAGCTTCATCTGAGTAACCCCTTTTTAAATATGAGCCTTCTAATTACTCCAATTCACTTAACACTTGGCTACTTATATTCCTGAGCTGTCAAAGCAAAGTCAAGGCTGACATCCACAGCAGAGAAGATAAATAACAAATGCATGAACTTGTGGCACAAGATCAGGCATACATGCTCAAGATTGGCATTAAGGGAAATGTCAGACCTGCTTTAAAAACGAAGAATATGATGTGAGTGCCTGGAATTAAGAATGGAGACATATTAACTCTGAAATGGTGTGTATGAGACCTGTCCACGGAAGGTGTAAAAATGTCCCTGGTCCACTGCAGCCCCCGGTGGGATTATTTACTCCTTCCCTAAGGTGCATGCTGGGGGCACGGTTCAGCCTCATCACTGAGTGTCTGCCAATACTGAAAAACGTGTGGGAAAACAGATATGTGAACATGAATACATCCCGGTGGAAGGATACTATCACCACCAAAAACTCGACTGAGGTTAATAGCAATCACGCAGAAAGAATGAATCAACAACCCATGCTGGGTTTCTCTTGCCTTTAGTTCCCAAGACTAATCTAAGTAAGTGAGCATTTTTTCCATGTACCTTTCTTGTTTACAAAAAATGGGCAAAGAAGAAAGGAACATAAGGCAGGTGAGATTTTTATTTGCATATTAAGGAGAATTTCTCTTTTTTTATTTTTTTATTTTTTTGCACATTAAGGAGAATAATGAAGAGTTACTTCATATGTAGAAATGATAACTTTCACATAAGACTGCAACTGATCATTTAAAATTAGTGAACAAAACAATGTGGTACCATTAAGAGAAATGAGAAAGAACATCATTGGAAACATGGTCTCCAAATTTCCTGTGCTTCATCCTCCCCCAGATTATGTCATTCAGGCTGTTGGTTTAGAACCGAATCTGTTCAGTTAAAATCACCTTCTGCCTTGTTTCCATTGCCTCTACAGGCCGAGTTCTCCATCACTGCACCCACTCCATGCACCACTGGTAGGCTTCCAAACCAGTTCTGACTTGAGGGACTCAGCATCTTGAGCTTCCTACCCTTTTAGGGGAGCTGTCTGAGGTGTGTGGTGGGGGGTGGTTTCCATCAGTCCTGGGCAGTGCTCGTGTTCTAACCCAAAGTGTGACCAGCGCTGCCCACTGCCTCTTAGGCAGTTCACCACCTTCTGTAGAAGAGCTCCCTACCCAACAATGAGGCTCCTCTCCCTGGCATGGAAGGTATACCTCTCCTTCCATCTACCGTGAGTCCCAGTTCAGGGATTCTCAATGATTCTCAACTGAAAACATCAAACTCCTTAGTGCAGTGTTTCTTAAACATGATCTTGTATTTTATCCGCCTTAGATGTTTGGGTTTTGTTTTGTTTTTTAATATCAGTGTCAAGCCCTGCCTCCATAGATTCTGATTTAATGGTTCTGGGGTGGGCTAGAGTCATCAGTATTTTGCAGATGGTCCCCAAGTAGTTCTAATTTGCATGCAGCCAGGGTTGAAAACCACTGCCCTAGTAAACTTCACACATACTCCCAGTCTCACCTTTTCAAGTAATTCCAACAGCCAGACCAGTCCACCCAGGGGTTCCCAACACACACACACACACACACACACACACACAAGCTACAAGTAATAGCTTGAGGAATGATTACAAATAGGTGGTCTTTCTCTAAACTAAGTAGTTCTAACTAATAGTCTTTCTCAGAAGACAATGGAGATGAAATGATGGGTGATTTCATAATTTTCCAGACTCTGAAGAAAAAAAAAAAGAATGAAGGAAATGCTGTGGCCATTTGGAATTTAAGAGAGAAAAATGACATACCAAGAAAAAAGAGAGGAAAAAATAAATGTCAAGTGAAGTAATTGAGTCCAACAAAAAAAAGAGAGAGAGAGAGAGAGAGAGAGATGCAGGGGAAGAGAGAAAAATAAGGAGGGAATAATTGAGATTTTAAGGAAAGGTAACCTTACTTAAATTAACAGACTTACAAATAAGGGAAATCTCTTTCCAAGTATTAACATCATCAAATGACTGAGATCCTATGCTGTAATGAAAAGTGTGTAGGTCATAAACTCAAATGGACAAATTGAATCTCATCTCTACCTCTTTCTAGCTCTGAAAACTTGGGCTATTGTGGCAGATTTTCTAAGATGCTCACAAGATTTCTCATCACACATGCCTTTTTACAATAAGATGTTAAATCTTCTAATGAAAGGCGGGTCTATGTTCTCCATCCCTTGAGTCTGGGTAGGCCTATGATTACAGGGAATGTGGCCCTACATGACTTCTGAAACTATGTCATGAAAAGCAATACAGCTTTCTTTAGTCCTCTTGGAACACTCCTATTGGATACCATTCACTATGATATGAAGAAGTGAGAGATCACATGTATAGGCCAAATGCAGATGTTCTGGCTCCAAGATCCAGCTGAGTTCTCCCCTAACTACCAGCATCAACCTCTAGGGCAAACCCCCAGCTCTCTAGGCATTCCTAGCTTCAAGTCTTCCTAGCTGAGGCCCTAGACATAGAGGAGTAGAAACAAAGTATCCCCAATGTGCTGTTTCTCAATTCCTGACCCAGGGAATCCAGGAATGTAACAAAATAGTCACCATATTATGCCCTTATGATGGGGGGAGGGGGTGTGAGTGTTATATAGCAATAGATAATTGGAACAGTAAGTTAAATAACTTTTCTAATGTTTGGTTCAATGGTTTTCTAAGGTTTTGGAAGGTTGTGGTGAAAATTAGAAATAATGTGTAATTTACTTGGCCTGAAATAAATGCTCAATAAAATATCAATTCATAATAAGGATCATTGTTCATTTCCATTAACCATTATCTCTTTGAGACCTGGCCTCTGCCACCACTTTATAGTGGCCCATCAAACTTGAAGATGCCTAAGAACATGAACAAATATTTATCCATTACAGATGCTCTTTTAAACTTAAATGCATGAAGACCAACCCTTTGGTTAGAGATGATACCGGTCATTTACCCAACAATTCAACCATAGCTTACTTTTTTGATATATGTTTTTCTGAGTGATGTAGTAAATATTTATTACCAATGTGTGATGCACAATGACACAGAAGATAGAATCCCTGATAAAAGGAGTAAGCTTAATTAAGAAGACAAAATCATCAAATGTACCTGAGAGGGTTTCTAAATTATCCCTTCATTTTATATTTGAGGAAACTGAAAAACTGGGAAAGTTAATCTAGTTTTTCAGCTATACATTATCAACAGTAGAGCTGGGATTAGAACCCGGGACTCCTTATTTCCAATACTTTATTCATACATTCCTTCAGGAAACATTTGGTGAGCACTTCCCTTTTTCCAGCCTCTGGGGATTCAAAGATGGATAAGAAACACTCCTGCCAATAAGGAGTGTGCAGTCTGATGGAAGATGCTGTCGCAAAAGAAATAAGTATAGAGCATAAGAGAGTGTTGCAGTATTGTTAAGATCACAAGGAAGCAGAGCTGGCTTTTCTTTGTTGGGGAAAGTTTCAGAAAGGAGATGATGTTTAGGCTGAGTCTTAAATGCTCAGTAGGCGTTTGTCAAGCGGAGAAAAGGCATTCCAGGTAAGAATAGCCAATTTCTGTGATGCTTCAAAGACATGACTATGCATTTTCATCACCCTGAAGTTTCTGAAACTCCACTCCATGGACATATTCTTAGAGGACTTAGAGAATTTTTTTCCTTTAAAAGGGTTGATATTTTATACAGGCTTATTAAACAGACATACTTACATACAATACAAGACACATAAAATGCACTTTTTCTCTAGAGAAACATAGAGCGTCTGAATTGGAGGGGCTCTCAGAGATCATTATCTCAGCTCCCATGTACACATGTGCCATAGCTGAGAAGTGATACAGCATAATGAGCAGGAAGACTGTGAAAACACAGACATAGTTAAAGAGCAAGAGCAATTACAGGTTAAAATTAGGTTATTATTCCCTTTGATGCCCTGCCCCCTCACCAGCATATCACAAAATGTGAAAGCAAAGGGAAGGGGAAAAAACAGCACATGGGAAGACTGTATCCTCTAGCCTATCACAGTTATAATATGGTATTTGAAAGAAGAAAAGACATTTCAAAAGGGCACCATTATTAATGCCACCAAGAAAGAATTGGAAAGTTGCAGTTTAAATCATTGGTTTTGTGCCAGTTCTCTTTTTTATATAAATATCAATTTTCACTGTGAGTTATTGCACCTTAATTTAGTTAGGAATACATTTTAAAAATGGCTTGCTAAAAGGTGTGATTCAATGGAGGGAAAGTATTATCAAGTGGTGCAATGATCCATAAATAGCTATTATTATTATTTAACATTCGTTAAACACCCACAGTGAGCTAAGCACCGTACTGAACTTCAGAAAGATATGGTTCTTTCTTTGACAAGAAAGGATTAAATACACAGGAGTTAGGAGAGCTTAAATCTACTTGGGATCTGAGGAATGTACTTTTCTGCTCCAACTTTTCCTTTCTTCACTCGTCAAATTAACATAACTCACAATATTATCTGAGGACGAATGATAGTCACTCCTTCCTTGTGTTCAGTGTTTTCTATTTTACAAAGGGTGCTAAATACATTTCTCACTAGATTAGGTGGCAGATGGTCTCTGGAAAATGGAAGCAGTAAACAGAGGTAGTTTCATTTCAAAAGAAGACCAAAAGCTTAGAGGGGTCAGCTATCCTGTCAGAATATCAAAAGACAGTTGTGCTTTGCAGAAGCAGCGAGGCAATATATGCACAGAACCCCTCTCTCTCCCACCTGTCTTTCAGCCAGTTTTCTCCCCTGGAGGCAGCCACCATGACCAGCTTCTTGCGTAGCCTTCCCAAGATATCAAATGCACTCTCTAGCACGCAGTTTACACATGTGGCTTCATACTACATGCACTGCTCTGCACCCCACTTCTCTCTCTTATGATATTTTGGAGATCATTCCATTTTTAATGGTTACATTGTATATTAGGTACAAATGGACCATATTTTATTAAACCAGCCTATTCTTCAAGGATGTTTAGGGGTTTCGTTTTGCTTGTTTCTGCAGACTTCTGCTGTTATAATGATTCAATAAACAGCCTTGTAGAAACAACTCTGCAAGTTGTTTATATATATGTCTATATATATATAGTTTTATATATATATAGACATATATACTTATTCTATATATATACTTATGTTGTACTTATATACTTAAATAATTTTATACACACACACACACACAAACACACCATAAATTCCTATAAGGGAATTGCCAGACCTAAATGTATGTGAATTGGTAATTTCAGGACCTGTTGCCAAATTCTCCTCTTAAAAATACGTATTGATTAAAATTCCCAGCCTCAAATATAGGAATGCCTATTTCCCCACTATTGCTAACACAATATTATCAAATTTTTAATCTTTGATAACCTAATAAGTGAAAAATAAGATCTCATGGTAGTTTCATTTGCCTTCCTTTTAATTATGAGATTTTTTTTCAAGGTTTAAAACATTTTTTCAAGGTTTAACAAACATCAATATTTCATTTTCTGAGCACTCTGTTTATATCCTCTCAGAGTTTTTTGGGTTTTGTTTGTTGTTGTTTTTGTAGTAGTTGTCCTTTTACTGATTGATTTTCGAGAATTCTTCTCACAATAGTGAAATTGGTCCTTAGTGCATAATCCAAATTGCATGTATTTTTCCTAATATGTCATTTGTCTTTTGACTTTTTTAATGACACTTTTTGCCTTACAGAATTGTCTAGTTTTAATGAATTAGTGAATTAATAATTTTTGGCTTACTTCATATTTATAAAAGTATTTATTAATACAAGATTATTTTAAAAAGAAGTTCCCTCATTTTCATCCAGTGCTATGATTTTATAGGTAAATTACTAATCCATTTGTTATTTATTTGATGTGAGATGGGAATCTTCCTTTGGTTTTTTGTTTTGTTTTGTTTTGTTTTTTGTAATGGCTACTAAGTGGTCCAAACTACATTAATGAATAATTCACCTTTCCCCACAATTTTAAATGCCACTTCCACCATATATTAAATTCTTTTATAGAGAGTAGTGCTATTTTGTTTTGTTTTGTTTTTTAAAGATTTTATTTATTTATTTATTTGACAGACAGAGATCAAAGTAGGCAGAGAGGCAGGCAGAGAGAAAGAGAATAAGGGAAGCAGGCTCCCTGCGGAGCAGAGAGCCGATGTGGGGCTCGATTCCAGGACCCCGATATCATAACCTGAGCAGAAGGTAGAGGCTTTAACCCATTGAGCCACCCAGGCACCCTGAGAGTAGTGCTATGTTAAGGCTATTAAGTTTAGGGATCTAGAAAGTCCTCTGGGTCAATTTACCACAGCTGGTGTTAAAAATGACCTACTAATCCGCTTAGACGTGTAGGGCAAGGAACACAGAAAAAGTAATGTGCAGGAAACAGTCAGAATGCCTAGCTGGAATTAAGATAGCAAATTGGGGCGGGGGGGGTGGGGTGGTACTGGGTGGCTCAGTGGCTTGAGCGTCTGACTTCTGGTTTCAGCTCAGGTTATAATGTCCGGTTATGATCTCTGGTGGTGTGATCAAGCCAAGTATGGGAGCTCGGGATTCTTTTCCGCTTCCTCTCCCTCTCTGCCCCTCCCTCTCTCTCTGCCCCTCCCTCCTGCGCACACCTGTGTGCACCTGCGCTCTGCCAAATAAATGAATAAATTTAAAAAAAAAAGAAAATAGGAATAAAGAAAAGTTAAGATAAAAATATGAGGAGAGGGATGCCTGGGTGGTTCAGTGAGTTAAGCCACTGCCTTCAGCTCAGGTCATGATCCCAGCGTCCTGGGATCAAGTCCTGCATGGGGCACCTTGCTCGGTGGGGAGCCTGCTTCTCTCTCTGCCTCTGCCTGCCACTCTGCCTGCTTGGGTGCACACTCAGTCTCTCTCTCTCTCTCTCTCTGATAAATAAATAAATAAATAAATAAATAAATAAATAAAATCTTTAAAAAATGAGGAGAAAAAGTAGAGAAAATTCCATAACAAATGCTTTAATGATACAGAGGGTACTAGGAGACCTATTCCAGTTGCCCTCATTGAGAAAGTCCAGACTCCACAATGTGAACTCTCACACCTGTCTCATCTGGCCTCCGCCTACCCATCTAGCCCGGGGCATGTCCCCCTTAACTTTTCTTTCATATTTCAACTCACACATTATTTCCCCAGGTCTACTTCTAAGCTGGCCGAGACTGAGTCAGACATTCCTCTTAGGTCTCTCTGCAGGAGTGTGTACTTTAGAGTTTAGCAGTCTAGTTTCTTAATGCTTTCTCCTCTGTTGTGGATATTTCCCTCACACCCCAGCTTTTGTAATTCTTTGTCCTGGTGACTAAATTTCTGTGTGTGTGTGTGTGTGTGTGTGTGTGTGTGTGTGTGTGTAAAGGAGGGAGAAGGAGAGAAATTTAGGCCTGATCTGTAATTAGCAACTGCTGCTTTTTTTTTTTTTTTTTTTTTTTTTAGTATAGTATACACACAATGTTGCACTAGTTTCAGGTAAACAAAGTAATGACTCAGTTACTCTATAGGTGATGCTCTGCTCACAGTTTGTGCTTCTTATGAGAAAGGCTCAACCTATTCCAGCACAGCCTTCACATTCCAGCTTCTGCACCCACTACTAAACTCCCAAATACCATTTTCCATTGGGCCCACATGAACAGCTGTCAGAATAGCACCAGGTCATACAGTGGTTTCCATCTCACCAAGCAGCAGACTGGGCCATAGTCTCCTTGAACAGCGGCTCATCCAAGGACCTTCAAGGGCAGTGCTTGGCAAGTTACAGTCCAGGAGCCCAATCTGGCCCCCTGCCTGTCTTTCTAAATCAAGGTTTATTGGAACATACACCTATTGTGATAATAATAACTACACATACCAAATACTTATTCTTAGAACTGATTATTTCAACCTTTTCCTCATATAGATAAGCTCAATTCTCTTCAGAATCTTTACAAATTATAAAAATCACAAAAAACTCTCTAAACTCTGAAAGGAAGACATCATGGCTATAGGAGATTACTCTGTGTTCTGCAAATAAAATTACATTTTTATTCAGCTTCCAATTGTCTCTGCTGATGAGAGAATGCAAAGTAGTGGATAATCAAAAGTCATTTATATGTGTTTGGGGACCTTGTTCTATGATGAATTCAGTAGTAAATTTTCCTTCCTAATTGCATTTTGCCTAGAGTGGCACCAAAATGAGTTCGGATTGTCTGAGCATATGTTAACTGGGTGAAAAAGATGATAATCATTGTGCTGGACAGGAACAGAAGCTATTTAAATATGTTTTAAAATTTTACTTCATATAATGCTCAAAGCAGATAATCCACAAATCAGAGAGGCCAAGTGTCAACTGAGTATAAGAAATTTTTTTGTTCTTCTGCATCATTATGATTTTTAATGTGGCATTATAGTTTTTATTTTCAATGATTTCAAAAAGTCTTACCTACTTTAGTTGATAGGACTTTCATTAACTGTAAAATTTTAAACCACTTGAATAATTTCATGTTTCAATTACCATCTTCTTAAAATAGCTTAAGTGATGGCTAAAGCATTATTCATTCTATTCATAAGTCAATGCTGTTTAAATTCTGTTGTGAAATGTATTAAAAAAATTTTAAGCATTTTTCCACGCTTCATATTTTTAGCTAGGCATGGTTTAAAGGCCAGGCAGAATATATGACTACAGTGGGCATTCTGAGAAAAATAACTTACCTAAACTAGATAAAGCAAACCTCTTTTACAGAAATCTGGTACCCTTACTGTTATTGGTGGTTGTGTACATTGAGATATTATTTCTGGAGGGCAGTTTTCCTATTTGTATAAAAATCTCTGAAATGTTTAGCATTTGACTCAATTACACTCTGAGGAATTATCTTGGGAAAATAATTAACACAAAAAAGGTGTCATTGTAGCACTATTTATTATAGGGGGAAAAAATCTAAATTCCTAGCAATAATAGCATATCTATATCTTCAGAAATCATGTTTTCAGAAATTACTTCATGGCTTGACAAGATGGCTACAATATAATTATTAAATAAAATTAAACAAACACACACACACACACACACACACACGCGCGCGCGCAGAGAATTCTCCCAGCTATCAATGAGGGTATGGGGAGTGGAGTTGGAGCTGAATGGGGGCATGTGGAAAAAAATTTGCCAGTGAGGGGTGCCTGGGTGGCTCAGTCACTTAGGTGTTTGACTCTTGATTTCAGCTCAGGTCATGATCTCAGGGTTGTGGGATCAAGTCCCACGTCAGGCTTCACACTTACTGTGGAGTCTTCTTGAGATTCTCTCTCTCCCTCTCTGCCTGTTCACACTCTTTCTAAATTAATTAATTAGGTAGGTAAGTAATTAAATAATCTTTAAAAAGAAGAAAATTTGCCAGTGATTATTAGATAATGGATAATTTTTGCTTCTCATTTTCAACTTTTACCATCACAAACTTCTGTAATGCATACATATAGCTTTTGTAAGAGTGAGTTTTATTTCAATACCTAGATGTTGGTTCCCAGAGCAGGTAGATTATGTATACAGCCCTCTTTGGAAAATGCTTTCTAAAAAGAGGCTATAAGACTAAAGTTTGTTTTATACCTACTATTTCTCATTAGCCAGTTTGTTATCATTGTTGCACTTCACAGCTTGGTCTATGATGTAGAAACTCTTTAGCAAGTTTGGGTAATTCCTTGGTGTTCAGTAGAAGGATTTATCTTCCTAGAGTAAAAATATTCTCCTTCTCTGTCAAGTCTCTTCAATGCTACCATCTACCTTCTCAACATAAATCCTTGGCTTCAGGATGCCTGGTGGCTCAATGGGTTAAGCCTCTGCCTTCGGCTCAGGTTATGATCTCAGGGTTCTGGGATGGAACCCCACATCAGGCTCTCTGCTCAGCAGGGTGCCTGCTTCCCCCCCACCTTCTCTCTGCCTGCGTCTCTGCCTACTTGTGATCTCTGTCTGTCAAATAAATTAAGGAAGTCTTCAAAAAATTAAATAAGTCCTTGGCTTAAAACCCACATTAGGTTCTAGGCTCCTTGCCTGGAGGCAGGAAGATCTGTTAGGGACTGCTGCAATAGTCTGAGCAAGAAATGACACAGCCCACATGTACCCTCTGCCTAGAATGATCTTCCCTTCATTTTTGCTCAACCAGATCCTCCCATCCTTCAAGTTTTGATTCAAATGACTTCTCCTCCATAAAATCCTCCTTGTGCCCATAACTGAAAATCATTTCATCTCCTTTTATTTTCATTTTTAACCTTTTTTGTACACACACACACACACACACACACACACACACACACTTTTCATTTTGAAACAACCCAACTTACAGGGGGAAAAATGCAATTATAGTACAAAATTTTTTTCTTAAACTATTTGAGAGTAAGTTGCCAAGCTAATAATGCCCCATCACCCATGTAAACTTTAGTATTTCTTCCCAAAAAAAGACATTCTCTACAGATCCACAGTAGACCATCAAAATCAAAAAATTAGAATCAAAACATTAATACTATAATCCTCACTCCAGTAATGCTTTTTACAGTAAAAAGATCCTCTTTGGAATCAAGTGTTGCACTTTATTACCATGTCTCTTTAATCTCATTCACTCAGGAATAGTGTCTCAGTCTTAACTCTCATGACCTTGACCCTAGAAAATTATGGTCCAGTAGAACATGCATCAGTTTGGATTTTTCTGGCATTTCCCCATGACTCCATCTAGGCTATGTGCATTCTTAGTAAAAATATCACAGAAGTTATGCTATTTTCCTATTAAATGGTACATGACTGCAATTTTCTCTCTTATTGGTTAGGTTTACATTGATCACTTGATTAAGATGATTTTTGCCAGTCTTCTCAACTCTTAAGTTACTCTTTGCTATGGAATTAATAATATTCTATGGTGATGTACTTTGAAACTTTTATTCATTCATGTATTTTTATCAGTATGAACTCACTGTTCATTTTATTCAATTAGCTATAATCCAATACTATCATTATTTATTTGAAGTTCAAACTGATACAGATTGGGTCAGTGGGAGACTGTTCAAAGTGGTTCTTTTGTTCTTTTACTCCTCCTCATCATTCTTTGAGCATTTCCTTGTTTTGTGGTAGAAGATGTTCCATGCTCTTTTTTTTTTAATTTATTTATTTTCAGCATAACAGTATCATTATTTTTTCACCACACCCAGTGCTCCATGCAATCTGTGCCCTCTATAATACCCACCACCTGGTACCCCGACCTCCCACTCCCCCGACACTTCAAACCCCTCAGATTGTTTTTCAGAGTCCATAGTGTCTCATGATTCACCTCCCCTTCCAATTTACTCCAACTCCCTTCTCTCTAACTCCCCATGTCCTCCATGCTTTTTGTTATGCTCCACAAATGAGTGAAACCATATGATAATTGACTCTCTCTGCTTGACTTATTTTGCTCAGCATAATCTCTTCCAGTCCCATCCATGTTGCTATAAAAGCTGGGTATTCATCCTTTCTGATGGAGGCATAATACTCCATAGTGTATATGGACCACATCTTCCTTATCCATTTATCCATTTTATGCTCTTTTATACTTTCCTTGTCCTAGACCTGGGATCATCCATTTCTACAAGGACTTCTGGCTCATTTAAGAATGTTATTTAGAAGACAAGGTCTCAGCCCTAGGAGCTCTTCCTGCTTTTGGAGTATCAGTGCTCCTAGGACCATGCAGTGTACAGAGATTATGAATCTTGGAATATGCATATGTGCACATACATACAAATCTATACACATCTGAAAAATTGTGAGTTTTCACAATTAAGACTTCTAACTCCACTTTTATTCCAGCTTCTTCCTTTCCATATTTGCAAGTCCTTTTTCCTCAGAAACCTGGCTCCCATGAACTTCAATATAAT
This sequence comes from Mustela nivalis, assembly GCF_964662115.1. Lineage (NCBI taxonomy): Eukaryota > Metazoa > Chordata > Mammalia > Carnivora > Mustelidae > Mustela > Mustela nivalis. The sequence continues at coordinate 42,820,676 of NC_139024.1, read as the reverse complement.
TACTTATTTAAATACTTCCTCTATGTGTAACCAGGCTCTCATCTTTGAAACTACCACCTCCCTCACATAGATGTCCTCCTTACTCTACTCAGACCATGACTACACATGGATGTTCTTCCCACCCTGTTCCATCACAAAAGCCCGTGCCAAATTATTCTACATACCCCCTTCCCTGTATACCCTCTTCGGCTTGTTCTATCTCTGACATGCCAGTGCTGGGCCACTGGCTCCCATGTGAATGCCAGCTTTACCCTGCTTGGACTCCAATACCCATCCCAGGCTCTCCTACATGTGTACTCTTTCACTCTTCCAGGCTGCCCCATACATGGGCATCTTCTCCACTCTCTTTACAAATAATAAAATTTTTAAGTTAAAGGAAAAGAGGTATTGGAAGAACTTTTAGCCTACGGACATTCTAATACCTTAAAGTCCTTAGCCTAACCCTGACTTCATTAGAATATGGGAAACATACTCAAGGAATAAGTATTCCTCCTTTTCTACCCAAAAGGCCAGTCATCAATATAATCATTTTAAAAGAGAAAGTGCAACTGTTTTTTATTATTAAATATCACACACATGTAGGACATACTCATACTCCTTCAGTGTCACTTATTCCTCTGAAGATCAAAAATTGGAAAAAAATAGAATAAAATTATTAGTATTTTTAATGAAAAGCACTGCCTACTGCATTCTGCTGCTAGAAAGATTCTTCTGATATAATGGGAATAATAGCAACAACCAACAGAGATACAAGGAAGATATTAGGGAAGACAGAAGGAAGGAGAGAGATGAGAAAATGAGAAAAGGTGGGAACAATGGAAGGTAGCAAGGAGAGAGTCTAAAAGAGGAGAGACCTAAGACAGAAAAGACAGAAGAGGGAGGCTAAATGGGAGACATGTGGAAATGGAATGGCAGGAGGTCATTCAGAAGAGTCTAGTTCGGCCACCAAATCCTATGATAAAGGGCTCTAATCCTGTAATCAGCCCCAAAGCAGTGTCACTGTCAGAATGAAAACATATCCTCTACTCCAAGATTGCTGACAAGTAATTTAAAAAGTTACTTCATACACTTCACTAATAGACAACTGAATGAAACTGACATCTGGGATTTTGGTACAGCCAACTTCTGGATTTTATCTATTTGCTTAATGACACCTTTAAATGATTCCTATTTTGAGAGTCACTTTTGAAAATATTTGCAAATGGTGAGAAGGTTCTCAGTCAAAACATCAGCAAGGCAAAATATGGATACTATACGGATAGGTAGAACATCTGCAATTCTTAATATCACACCTGATTTTGCTGCTTTGATAAAGAAGCTACATATCCTGTAGATGATAATGTCATGTCTCAGATTCAATCCCCTACCAACCATCAGAAAGACATCTTGCCTAGTGTTGTGGTTCTTGTCAAAACTAGGGTATTAAACCATTCCTTTTTTTAAAAGTGTAACAGAAGATAAAATTGTTCTCTATTACACATTTGGTTGCCAGATTTCTAAAAAGTATTCTTTCAACACAATAAACGTTAAGGGAAAACTTTTAGAGAAGAGGAATACTCATTCTCAAAGTAACTCAATAGAGAGTTAATTCATGGTTTATGTTATTTGGCAGATATTTTCAGCTGAGGTAAATCTTTTTATATAATTTTAGCTGCTATTATAGATACTACTAAAAAGATCAATAGAGAACATTAGTTACATTCCCAACACCCATTTCTCTTTCTTCCTTCCTAATACAATCCTGATTTTGTTTGGATAGTGCTGCCGTCCCCTCCCCACCCCCAGCACCCACCCCAACCCAGTGACTGAGGGAAACAGACCTCACTGTCAAGCTGTTCCTGTTTCCTTGAAAGCAGTCAGTACATGGCATTGCTTTGGCCCCTGTTGTAAGGAGAGAAGTCACGTGGTCTACATTGGTCCAATTATAGTTGGGGGACAGGATTTTCTCTCATTTAGGGTGTGAACAAGAATGTATATTGCATCAGATCGTACTGGTAAGTATTTTATAACCGTAAGAGGAGCAAGTCTAAATTCAACACTGTCACACTGAGGATTACAGAGCAGAAAGATAGGAAGAATATGGATTCTTGATGACCATCATTGAATTACTGAGTCACCACCCTGACCAGAACTAATTCTACTTCTGAACTTTCTGTTATATAGGTTAAAAAAAAAAAGTTTTTGCTATATAATTTTTTCTTGATTTGGGATTTTTTTATTTGCAGCCAAAAACATCCTAGTTGATAAAACCATGTTTGAAAGCTCCAGTATGAAATCCAGAATTGCAGGGAGACATTGAAGCCAACCTTACAGTGCTGGGAAGAGTGCTTTTATAGGTTAGAGTCAAGAGTTACAAGGCCTTCTCAGTTTCCCTGCAGAAAGAAGTCTGAAAATAGTTAGAAGCCCTGGAGAATTCTCTCACAGATTCCTTCTATTTAGGCAACTTTAAAACTTAAATATGTACTCATAGTCCTTTCTTTCCTGGCTTAGAGGATATCAGTAATACCAGCTTTGCAAAGGTAAACTTATTGATTTGAGGACAAAAGAAATGATGCTATATAAATTCAACCCAGAAGAGTCCTGAAAAATTCTGATATTCTTTGATAACAACCTACCTTTGAGTTACAGTTATTAAGCACTGGCTGCCATCAAAATCAAAATGTCAAAGTCAACTTAGGGCCCAAGATAACGTTCATGTTGCTATGACAACCTCTTTTTCAAGTTCAACATCAGATACCTTAATTAAGGCAGAGTTAATATTTACCTTGGGAGTTTGGGGGGATTTTTTATACAAATTAGATCTATTTCAATTATTTCCAGAAAAATCACTATTAGATTTTATGCAATCTTTTCCACAAATAAGTATTTTGTGATCAAAATCAATTTTCAGTTTAGGACACCTGGGTGGCTCAGTCAGTTAAGCTAAGTGTCAGCCCTGGTCATGATCTCATGAGTCCTGGGACTGAGCCCCTGTCAGGCTCCCTATTCAGCATTTCCCTGTGTCCCTCTCCCCCATGTTCTCTTTCACTTACTCTCTCTCTCAAATAAATGAATAAAATTTTTAAGGAAAATCAATTTTCCGTTTAGTAAAATAAATCCTATGCAGATTTGTTACATACATTTTTATATACTGTTCTGAGGAGAAAAATTCTATTTTCATCTAATTCATAAAGGAGTCATGACTCAAAAAGTTAAAATTATTGCTGGAGACTGAATAATAACTGTAGGTGGTCAGAGAAATTATCATGAAAAGGGAAAGTAGATAGAAGGAACAAAATAAAACATATTTTTGAAGTTTTGTCATGGTAAATCTAAGGCAGGACAGATACAAGGAAAGTGCCTGCTGGATAGGGCAAGTGCCTGTATATGCATAGGAAGCCACACAGGAAGCCCCTTTAAGATATTTGATGACAGTCTACTGTGGTGCATGTAGAAATTAGATGTGCATCTGTCAGTCAGGAAATTAAGACACAATCAAAAAGGGTAACTGAAGAAATTTTAAAAAAAGGAATGCAGACCCCTTCTCGACTTACAGTGGGGTTATGTCCAGATAAACCATTCCTAAATCAAAACTATCCTAAGTCAAAAATGCGCTTAATATACCTAGCTTACCCAACATCATAGCCTAGCTTAGCCTCCCTTAAACAGGCTCAGAAAACTTGTGTTAACCTACAATTAGGCAAGCTCATCTAACATAAAACCTGTTTTATCCTAAAGTATTGAATACCTCATGTGATTGATTGAATGCTGTACCGAACATGAAAAACGGAATGGTTGTGAGTGTACGAGTTTCTCCCCTCGAGATCTTGTGGCTGGCTGGGGACTGTGGCTGCCACTGCTGCTGCATCAGGAGAGAGGACTGTACCACAGACCACTCATCCAGGAAAGACTAAAATTCAAAAATCAGAGTACAGTTTCTTGTAAATGAGTATCGCTTTTATGCCATCGTTAAATTGAAGAATGCTAAGTCTGGCCATCATAAATCAGGGACCACCTATATTTACAAGAAAAGCAGACAGGATTAAGTGAAGCCACAGTGCTGATGAAGGAGCCTGGGACTGATGACAGTAAATGTTATTTACACTCCTAAACAGGAAGAGGCCAAAAGAGGGTGTTTTCTCGGAAACCAGACTAGTGAGACAAGTGTGCCTGACAGGAATGTGGAGAAAGGGGGATCCTCTTACACTGTTGGTGGGAATGCAAGTTGGTGCAGCCACTTTGGAGAACAGTGTGGCGATTCCTTAAGAAATTAAAAATAGAGCTTCCCTATGACCTTGCAATTGCATTACTGGGTATTTACCCTAAAGATACTGATGTAGTGAAAAGAAGGGCCATCTGTACCCCAATGTTTATAGCAGCAATGGCCATGGTTGCCAAACTGTGGAAAGAACCAAGATGCCCTTCAACGGACGAATGGATAAGGAAGATGTGGTCCATATACACTATGGAGTATTATGCCTCCATCAGAATGGATGAATACCCAACTTTTGTAGCAACATGGATGGGACTGGAAGAGATTATGCTGAGTGAAATAAGTCAAGCAGAGTCAATTATCATATGGTTTCACTTATTTGCGGAGCATAACAACACGGAGGACATGGGGAGATGGAGAGGAGAAGGGAAATTGGAAGGGGAGATGAACCATGAGAGACTATGGACTCTGAAAAACAACCTGAGGGTTTTTGAAGATGCAGGGGATGGAAGTTTGGGGGAGTCCGCTGGTGAGTATTATGGAGGGCGTGCATTGCATGGAGCACTGGTTGTGGTGCAAAAACAATGAATTCTGTTAGGCTGAAAAGAAAAAAATAAAGTGTACCTGACAGGAGCTATGACCTTAGGTGAGGGGTGCAGAAACCCAAACCACAGCCCCACAGGGAAGAGGCCAGATAAATACACACACCATCCTCATGCTTTCCCCATCCTCTGACCTCCTTGTCAAAGACTTCTGTTGGCTAAATCCACACAAAACTGAGTGAAAATGAGCTAGATTACCCTGCCTGAAGAGGCCCCAAACAGAGTCAAGGGTGGAAAAGGAATCTGACAGAGCAGACAGACACCCCCAACACAGACACTGACCAAATAACACAGCTGGGACTCATTAAAAGACGGAGACATTTGGTTCTGTAACAACTTTGGTACATGTTTGGGGCAAAGATGTATATTTTAGAATCCTTTTCATTTTTTTGATGTTAGTTTTTAGTCATTATACTTCATGTTGACAACTTTTGAATATAAACAAATACATATTTCACTATCATTAACTTTCTCACAGTAAATCCAATACTTTTTCCCTCAGGCAAAAATAACCTTCTAGTTCCACAAACCTGGCAGTACTTCATTACTGTCAAAGAATGAAGTGTTTCTGTAAACTTAAGACAATTTGCTTTGACTCCATCTCCAATTTCTCCTATTTCTCTTTTGAGTTGTTATGAACATAAATTGTGTGTGGAGTGTAGGTAGGTATAGCTTACTGAGCTGACCAATGGAAAGTCCACATACACAGATGATCTCAAATGCCACCATCAGCTAGCTCATCAAGTCTGTCTTTTCAAGAACTGATTAAACAGGTTGTGTGGTACAAATGAAAAGTGTTCTGTGCTCTAGGTCGGGAGGCACTGGCCATAACCAGTTCCTTCATTAACAAGCTGTAGGACTCTGGCAAGTTCCTTCACCAGCTTCTCTATTATTTCCATCAAAGGTGTTGAGGCACAGAGTCTCTGATGTCACTTCCAGCTTTAAAATTCTGTGGTTCTCATGCACATCCCTAATTATGATGCCTAATGGGATCCATCGGTTTTGCTGCTTCTTGATTGCTTTAGTTTGAAAGGGCCTTTTCAAACTGACATAGAGAATGCTAAATATGCTATTTTAATTTAAAATTTAGATAAAGAAACTAGCAGATGACATTAAAACACAGCAAAGCCTCAGTGACTTTTTGAGTCTAACAATTACAGCTTCCCATGAACCTTAACATTTCCCTGAATTACAAAAATTATGTTTACCATTTCACAGGTAAATATTTACATGCCTAAGTAATGATTCCACAAAGCTATGAGAAATGAGAAGGATAAATTATGCTCTAAAGTAGAAATATACTTTGTAATTCAGCTCCATTGAAGACACTCTCCTTAATATCCTTAATATCTTCTTCAGGCCCTAGAACAAAGGAAAGAGCTATTTATCCACTGTGGAGGCTGAAGTAGTCCATACAAGCTGCCAGATGGGTATTCAAAAACACTACTGTACTGTGTAAATTCCTGTGTATTTAATACCTACTATACACCATATTAAGTGTACTATGTATATTGTTTAATTCTCACACTTTTCCCTTGACATTGTTGCCACTTTTCTGGTCCCAGAAAAGTCAAGTAACTTAACCAGAGACAACAGCTAATAGGGGACAGAGCCAGGATTTGAACTTCATTCTTGTTACCCCAGTGTCTCTGGCAACATTGGCCAGACACATCCACTACATCTCAAGTAATTCATTGTTTTCAGGGATAATGAAACTGATCACTTAATTTTTCTTTCTCCCTTGAGTGATGTCTCTGCTCACTGAGCCCCTCTACATGTCCCTTCAGCAACATCCATCAATCCCTCAGGAATGAGAATGAAATGGGCTTGGCCTTAAATATCAGTGTTCTCAAGCTCTGGAAGAGGGAAAATTGACACATCAATGTAGCATGTCTTCAGGCATGAAAAGCCCTATCTCTCTCCTCTCTTCTTAATTATAAACCACTTTTTTTTTTCATATGTATCTACCTCCTATCTCCTTCCATTATAATTACCCAATTGTCCCAACTCCAATTCTCTCTAGAAGACATCTACTTTCTAAATGTGCTTTAGAAAATTTTTTACCTTTACTGATCTTTGAGAAATAAAGAAAGATTGGAGGCAGTGTCCTAGACCACTTCACTTCTATCTTAGACTGGATGTCCTGAAAATATCCTGAGATCAAGAATTGTGTGCGTAATGTTGGTTGGGGAGTGCTCTCAGGAGACACAGCTGCAAAGAAGTGAGAAAAGAACAGAGGAAACGAGGACCCAGAGATAGGTCAAACCTGGAAAGAGGTCTGGGAAGGAGTAGCATGGAATGCTTTACACTCTGTCAGACTGGTGGATCTAATTTGTGTCTTCAGTTTAATTTTCTATTTCTCTTCCAGACAAAGGTGGGTTTTTTTTTAGATTGATACATAGATATAAAATTTAGGTATATATGCACCATTTTCAGACAAAGGGTTTTTTAAGATTCTGAAGACCAGTCTGAAATCTAACTGTGCAGAATTTAAAAGATCCTGAGCTTTCTCTCCTGGGAAAATAAATGGAATAAAGAAAAGATTATGAAATATGAAAGTTCTAAAAATAATAGTCTGAACTGGGTAATTTGAATGAAAGCCAATCAAATCTGTATGGAATATAGCATATTACTGATTCATTATCAGATCACATAATTTAATTATATTCTACTTACCATGCAGTTTTCACACCCTAAACCTCCCCTTGTGAAGTCTATGTTATCTGATAGAGAAAGCAGAAAGAGAAAGAAAGAGGCTATGCAAAAGAAAAGCTTAGTTAAGGATGGCAGAGTGCATTGCAAATTCAGAAACATCTTTAATATTAAAAGAAATGATGCAAATTCTTCTTTTGTTTTCTATGGATAAGCCAGGTTTGATTATCTTAAACTATTGGTAAGAATACTTTTCCTTTTTTATCTTTCCTGGACGTGAGCCATTTACAATTTGTAACACAGAGAACCATTTTTCAGATCTAACTTAACATGTAACTCCTTGTTGTTTCAATTGAATTTAGCAAAACCCAGAAAGAAAACTCCTTCCTAAAACATAATTAATTTCTACATGTTGATTTAAGAGCTGCTGATTTAGAAACATACATATCCCTATTGCTAGATTCTTCCAGTCAGACTTGAAAGATAGTCTTCCAAATATGTATATATCTCAAGATCTAGAATAAGGTTTTAGTGACTGAAAGATGTTGAGGAAAACATAAAGCTCTCGTTTAAAAGTATAAGTCAAGGGATGCCTGGGTGGCTCCGTGGGTTAAGCACCTGCCTTTGGCTCAGGTCATGATCCCAGGGTCCTGGGATGGAGTCCTGCATCAGGCTCCTGCTCAGCAGGGAGTCTGCTCTACTCTCTGCCTGCCATGCCCCCTGCTTGTGCATTCTCTCTCTCTCTGACAAATAAGTAAATAAAATCTTTGAAATAAATAAAGTATCAAGACAAATACATGTATTTGCCTTGATCTTGATATTTGACTCTACTGTGGTGTGATATTTAACTATACTATTAGTAGTATAATCTATGCTGAAAACAATTATGTACCTTTCTCCTAATATACCTTCATTATATATATATATAATGAATATGCAAATAATGCTGATAGATCAATCTGATGAAATAAATTAATAACTCAATAAACAATTAAGGTTTACATGTATGTATATATTTTAAACATTTCCTAGAAGTTACGGTGTCCTGGGAAATATATAAAATGTACTTTTAAGTCTGTCTCTAAAGGAGACACAATTAATATTTCATTTTAGATAAATTATGCTAGGAACAGGATATAAACTTGTGGAAAGTATAGTTTTTTATTTGTTTATTTACACAATATCACCCAAGAGGTGCAACAGTAATGGCACAAAGTGTGCTCATAACTATATGCTGAATTAACAAATTAGGAAAGGTTAGTGAGGAACCACAAGACAATACTAAGAACAAGGAATGGTCCTGGCCATTCAATGACTATACTTTAGCTTAGAAAGAGAACAAGCAGATATTTAAAGCAAGGGGAGTTCAATCCAGGTTTGGGTTAACATTAAAACACTATTGACATCTGTCCAAATTCTATTCACAATCTTGGGCTCTTACATAAATGTTCTGAATTATTTTAAAATAGCATAACGGGCATAAGCCCAGAACCATGACAGCTTTGTTTCAACAGAGAGCTAAGAGATGGCCTGTTTATGAAATATCTTTACCATGAATTATTCGTGCTGGGAAATCAACAAAATACTTACTAATTCAACTGTAATGCTTAACTGTGTTATTTGACCAAGAGATTGAAATGATCCTGGAAAAGCCAGGAGAGAAGTGAGAACTTGGCAAGAAATATGACCTCATGGAATCACATAAAAACCTTAAATACTCCATTATCATCACTATTATATAATATGCTTTAAACTTTATAAAGCAAATTGGTACATATTATCTAAATTGATGCGCATGACAACCTTATGAATCAGGTAACAGTACTGAATCATGTTGAAAGTTTGGGAATACTAATGCCAATCTTTTGCAACTTAACCAGTTGAGAGTAATAATGATAATCGTGATCATACTAATCAAAGTTAGTACCTAAATATGACTTGTTTATGTGCCAACTGTGACCTACATGACTTTACATGTTAGCTCAATTCCTCCTCCAACCATCACAAGTCTCCAAATGGGAAATGAGGCATGTTGGTTGGCAAATTCACTTTCCACCTGCTTAAAAAAAAAAAATGTATTTTTTGGTCCCTCTCTCCTGCACTGAAGATAACCTGGGAATAACCATGCTGACTTTTCCACCCAGTGTCATGCTATAAAGCTAGAACAGAGAGAACTGAGGTGTTCTCAGGTTATGTGGTCTGATGATCTGATCTGTGTACTGACAGCCTGAGGATGTGAGCACTAGCCTTCCCTGCTCCCAGGCAGAACTGTGAGCAGAGGGAGGGGTGGGCACAAATGTCAGGCTTTCCCCAATCTCACACTCTCTCTCAAGTTTCTTCAGTAGGTGGAAAATTGTTACTGAAAATGCTGCTGCTATCTCCTGGGAAGTAAGGCAGACCTCCCCCATGCCTCCATGGGAAACTGAAGGCAAGAAAATGAGTGTTCCAGTCCATCCTTCTCCCAGCACCTCCAACAGCCAAATGAGGGAAACTTAAGGACTATGTAGGTTTAATTTTTTCTTCAAAGGCAAGGAGCTGGCAAGCAGCAAAGACAAGCCTTGAGCCCTAGCACTCTGACCACAGAGTGCACATCATATTTATTCTACATTACACTAGAAACCTTGCCCTCCAACAAGCTTGATGAATGCTGAAAGGCAAACATTCTAGAACTCAAACCCTTGAATGCTCTTCTGGAAGTGCTTTCATGTCCTAACCAGATTCTCTTTTATCCACAATTTCTTTTTTTTAATGGTTCTTAAGATCTTTATTAATAACCTTATAATTTATGTTAATTATTTCTATCAGAAGTACTAAGTTACTTTTCCCCTTTATTTTTTTTTAAATTTTTATTTATTTTTTAAATTTCTTTTCAGTGTTCCAGAATTCATTGCTTATGCACCACACCCAGTTCTCCATGCAATATGTACCCTCTATAATACCCACCACCAGGCTCACCCAACCTTCCACCCACCTCCCCATAATTTCATGTCAAATGTTTGAAAACATATCATTCAAGCCAAGTTAAGGATGTAATAAACAACAAAAAGAAAAGGAAAAAATTATAATTATACTCCACCTCACAACAGCATATTTAAAATTTTACTCACTTGACTTTGATGTATTTCTGTTATCCAATAAGTACTCATTATGTTGTGTAACAAGGTAAGACATCCTCTGTTCATAGAGTTAACAGTTGGGCCAAAAGCACTAATATTTTGCTTTAATGAATATCAGACTCAGGAACAGATATTGTATTATTCTCTTATTTGTATTTTCTCATCAGTCTTCATTCAACAGGTACCCCAATATGGAGTTGCTTGTTAGTTTACTTTTCACTGAATATAGACACATAATTAAAATGTGCTGGGCCATAAAGTGTTCACTTACTGTTTATCAACAGCTCAAATTGCAGAACATGAATACATTTGACGGCAATTTGTGAAAAATGACTCAGAGTCTTGAACTTCCTAGTGGGAGTAGAATTATATCACCCTCCAGGCTAAAAGACAATTTTATGTTTTAAATGCATGTATTTTGTAACCACTACTGTTGTTATTTACTATTTGTGCTATTATGGAGAAGGGAAGAAAGTTGTGTCACTTCCTAGCTGTGATTTTTATAAACAATAAAAAAGGAGCAGGAAGGGTCAAAATTCTATCAGTTTTCAGATAAGAGCTTCAATTCATAAGCATGGTGACTGAAAGAATTGGTTTTTTCTCTAAGCAGAACTGTAACTGAAATTAGATTGAATCAAGACAATTGTCCTCAAGACTTTTTGCTGCCATTTGGAAGGATAATGATTTTTTTTTATTTCTAGGAAAATAAAAAATCTTAGCTTTCTGGGTACCAATCTAGGCTAGTTGCTAGTGAATGATCACTAATCAATCATAATTCTCTTCTTCTGAATCTAGACACCACCTCTGAATTCTCAACCCAGCACTCCATTGCTCAGGACCCATAAGTTGGAGTTTATATGAGGTGAAACTATTTGCCTTTTCTATTACAGTTGAAGTACCTCACCTGTAGCAGTTTAAAAAGAACAAAATAAATATAATCCTACAATATTAATAGAGATATCAGTGCTCTTTCAAATTTTGATTAGTGCCACTAATCCCTGTAGACTCCTTCAATACTTTGCAGGAAAATAGTGAAATCTAATTAACTATATTCTAAAAGGACTGTAGCTGATAATAGCTTAACAACTAAGAGGGTTCATCAAGGTAAAAAGAAACATTAAAAAGTTCCCTATTGAGCATTTGAAAAATAGTACTAGTATAATCAAGGAACTGATTTTTATTGTAATTTAATTTTAACTTAAATAGTCATCAGTGGCTGCCATATTGGATAGCAGAGGTATATTGAATCTTGTTTTACCTTCACAATAACCTGGCAAAGCTGTTCTTCTCCACTAAAAAGAGAAGGAAGTACAGACATATTAAGTGACTTGCCAACATTACATAACTGGAAGGTGACCAAAATTGTACATGAATCCAGTTCTCAACTGGATTCCAAGTTCTCAACTTTGGGAATCCAAGTTCTCAACTCTTTTTATGGTACCTTGTCAAGATTGAATCAAGAGGGGACAACCCCCCCAAAATAGTGACCCACTAAAAACTCTCAATAGGAAGTACACTACAAAGAACTAACTGTCAAAAATCTGACAATCTGACAATCTACTTGCAAGCTAACAAATAAGCATGCCACAGTTTCATAAAAGCCATCAGAAGACAGGAGATTCCTGAATCAGAGAGTAAGGATTTTATTATAGCAACAGCAGTAGCCAGGGTATTAGCATTTTTTTGTACCAATTTCCCAAGCCCAAACCACACAGTGATGAAAAAATGTCAGATGACTCTTGCACATGCAGTGAGTGGATTACGGGTTGCATACTGAGTTTAGGGAACCCAAATATTTTATAATGGGCAGTAAGCATCCTACCTATTACCCCAAAAAGAGACATTATCTTTATCATACTAAACAATAAGCATGCCTCTCTTTCCCAATCTCTACCTTTCAAGATTATTCTCTACGCAAATATCCTTGAAATAGATAGTCTGGAACACAGGCAATCCCGAGACTTGCATAAACATGAGAGACCACACACCACCCATGACAAGTGACAAACTGGGAGAAAAATAGCAAAGAAAAGGGAGAGCTATCTAAATAGCAACATCAGAGTCACAGTGTGCAGATAAATGTGTGTGTTTGATAGAAAGATTATGTGTCCAAAGTTATAAACAGAAAATAAATATTGAAACAAGAAAATTAAGGTGAAAGTAAATTTGGAAAATAGCAGTGTGATATAAATGTCAGGAAACGTTGTCATTTTTATTGGGCATCAGTAGTACATTTATAAATGTAATTTCCTCAAAACTAGAGGTTACTTCACTCTCAGAACTGAGTTGTAAATATTCGCAAGTACCCCTCTTCCAGTCACCAAAAAATTGTAGCATAAAAACCATAGAATGTTAGACCTGGAAGAGGCTCAGAAATAATGAAGTCCTAATTACACAGGCAGGGAAACTGAGACCCACAGGCATAGAATGTCTTTTTCAGGGCCACACAACCAACCATCTATATACCTGAGATGCATTCACAGATGTCTCTGCTCTTGACCCCTTCACTTCATTACAACACCCTATCTCTTATTTCCACCTTGAAGTGGATTGAGCCCCCCCCAAAAAAAATACCTGAAAACCTCGCTCTTGTACAATATACCTTTGGAACTAGTTGAAGCAGAGCCAAGTAGTCAGAGCTAGCAATGTTTCTCCAGGCGGAAGCCCAGTAGGATACCTTAGCCCTACACATAGCTTAAATGCTCATTGCCTTGGGTCTGCCACAAAGGCACATTACATTGCAGAAGAGTTAAAAAAAAAAACAATGTGTGTGCACAGCACAGGAAGGAGACCAGATCTTCTCTAAGGAGTTGAGTGGTATCATTAAAGCTAGGTCAAAAAAAAAATTCATTTCATTTTTTTAAATATGGTAATATAACCTCGAGCACCAGCTCACTTCAATGACAGGCACTTCATAAAGTTCATTTTTATTATTCTCAGCTGAAAAGTAAATAACACTTCTACAGGTGTCCTTCATATTAAAAGGCTTTATTTGCTGGCAATAGAGACTCTCTATTGACTAAAACCTTATCTATACTTCACAGAGCAGATTGTTTTTCCCCAGCACCTTTCAGAGAGGTATAGCCAGTCCATTCTGGACAAAGGAAAACACTGTGATAAAAGAGATGATGCAACACTAGCTAACTGAAAGAGCCCTCAATAGCCTAACCTTTAACAATTTGAGCAAAATCAAATAATGCAGTTTTGATTATAACCAAAAGAATAAATATTCATGAGTCCATATAGAAAAACAGAAATGTAAATAAACATCAACAGCACTTTTATAAAGATAATTTTCCCCAAAGTGGAGTCTACTGTTTCCTTGGGACTGAATCATAAATGTTTAGATGCATATAAATATAAATCACTGAATAAGTAAATAATAGAGGACAGACAAATCTTCCTCACAGAAGAATTCTGAGTAATATATATACATATTCCCACCTCCAGGAGGTGGAACTTTTATTTGCCTTTCTTTGAAGGTGGGCTACACTTAGGGAGTCACTTTCAAAACACAGAGAAGGAAAAGGGAAAAATAGGCCCTTTGCTGTAGAGAGTCCTGACAAGAGCTACCTTAACCAAGTGATGAAGGTTAACATTGGCAGTGATGTCACATGGATATAATGTACTCTGATGTGAGGGAATGAGAAGGGCACTTTGATTCCATAGTATTCTTTGCAAGTCTTATAACTCCAGTCTACTCATGAGAAAAACATCAGACAAACCAAGATCAGGAAACATTCTACAAAATATTTACCCTGTATTCCCCAAGACTGTCGAGGTCATGAAAAACACACAGAATGAGAAATTGTCACAGACCAGAGGAGACTGGGAAAATGTGACAACTAACTAAACTAACTACAATGTGGCATCCTGCAATGAAACAGAAAGAAGGCATTAATGAGAAAGCTGGTTAAATCCAAATAAGTTCTGGAGTTTAGTTAATAGTGATGAATAATGTTGCTTACTTAGTTTTGATAAATATACTCCATAATGTAAGATGTTAACAATGGGTAAAGGTAGGTGGTGGATATACTCTCTGTACCATCTTCACAACTTCCCTATAAATTTAAAATTATACCAAAACAAAAAGTTTATTTTAAAAAATACATGGTACAAATTCATCTCATTGTGTTCTCCTACCTCGAGCTCGGCAGAATTCTATAGCTAATGCATTGCCCAATCCAAGAAGCGCAGTTAAAGAAGGCTTAGGGAAGCTCAATGAGTTCAAAAGTTAGGGAGGGAGTGGAACAGCACATTTCACAATCAAAAGGAAAAGTAATGTTCTTCACTGAATAATCTGAGTATTATTTGTGTAATAATCTGAGAAGCAGAATATTTTCTGACCATAACAAAAATTGAGGCTCTTCTTTATAGGTCAGGAAAAGTAATAAGATAAAAACCCAAACCAATAAACTAACCATATTTCAAAGAAACAAAAGTGTGCTGAATATCCAATAATGTCTGTGTATAATAATATAAAAAACTCAAATTAAAAACATAACTTTTAGACAAACACTTTAAATTTGAGAAATTTCTAAAAAAATTTTGAGAAATTTCTCTAAATTGTCTTTATAAGTTATCTAGGATAAATTATAATACTATCTGATATTTATATTATCATTTCCAAGGTAGTGAAACCATTTTGCCTATAAATTGTATTTCCTTCTTGCCACCCAGTTCTCTAAATTACTTCCTTTTCCCACTTGGGCCATCCTCAGCTTTCAATCATGAGGGTTTCAGTCCCAACCCAAACTCCCCAACCTGTGCTCCCACTCCCAAGTCCCAACTAAATCCTATCTCTTGCATTTGACACACTTTTGGATTCATTTTCTAAATAATAATCCCTTCAAAATGACTGTGAGTGGATGGATGAATAACTGGGCTCTTTCCATATTCTGGCTATTGTGGACATTACTGCTGTAAAACTTGAGGCCCATCAACAGATGAATAGGTAAAGAAGATGTGGTATATATATACACAATGGAACATGACTCAGCCACCAAAAGAAAGAAAGAAAGAAAGAAAGAAAGAAAGAAAGAAAGAAAGAAAGAAAGAAAGAAATCTTACCATTTGCAATGATGTGGATAGACCTAGAGGGTATTATGCTAAGCAAAACAATGTCAGTCAGAGAAAGACAATTACCATATACTCATATGTGGAATTTAAGAAACAAACAAATGAACTTAGAGGAATGAAGGGAAAAATAAAATAAGACCAAAAAATGGGGAGATAAACCATAAGAGACTCTTAGCAATAGGAAACAAACTGAGGGTTGCTGGAGAGGAGGTGGATGAAGGGATGGGGTAAGTGGGTGATGGGCGTTAAGGAGGACACTTGATGTAATGAGCATTGGATGGTATATGAAACTGAGGAACCACTAAACTCTACCTCTGAAATGAATACTACGTTATATGTTAACTGATTGTTAAATTAAAAAATTATTGTGAATGAAGGGAAGTGACTTAATGGGTTAAAAAATGTTTATGTCTGGGGCACCTGGGTGTCTCAGTGGGTTAAGTCTCTGGTCATGAGCTCAGGTCATGATCTCAGGGTCCTGGGATTGAGCCCCCGCATCAAAATCTCTGTTCAGCAGGGAGCCTGCTTCCTCCTCTCTCTCTCTCTGCCTGTCTCTCTGCCTACTTGTGATCTCTGTCAAATATATAAATAAAATCTTTTTTTTAAAGGCATATGTCTGCTTTCCATATAAATTTATGTATATGAGGAAAACTACCTTGCTCTTTTTCTCCTCATCTTTGCATAGAAACATACAATCCTGTTTACAAAAGATGCAAGAAAGGTATGGGCATAACTTATAATACATGTGGTATGAATTTTTTAAAGAGATCCCTTTAAGTTGAATTCAACTATGATTGTTTATAAAGAAACTATGTTAGGGAAACTGACAAATGCATAATATTTTGATCAATATATATGAGGCTTACATTTTGGTTCATCAATTTCATTGCTGAAGAATACATTTTACTTTTTAATATTTATTTATTTTAGAGATAGTGCATGCACCAGCTGGTGGGAGGGGCAGAGGGAGAGGAAAACAGACAGACTCCCCACAGAGCAAGGAGCCTGATGAAGGGGCTCCATCCCAGGGCCCTGAGATCATGACCAGAGCCAAAATCAAGAATCGGATGCTGAACTGACAGAGCCACCTGGACAGCCCAGCTGAAGAATACATTTTAAAGGGATAGATTAAATATTCAAGAAAAAAAAACACAAGTAAATACCTCTTAGTTCAATATGAAGATAACAAATCCATTAGTATATCTACATATAAACATGCTCAACAAACAGTAGACTGAACAAATGTTTATTGAGTACCTCATAGGTGTCAGGAAATGTGCCAACACTTTGGTAAATGCTGTCTCATTTCACTTTTTCTATAAATATGGAGGATCAATATAATTATCCTCACTTTTCAAATTGTAAAACCAAGCATCCAATGATTAAATCACCCAAGGGTATATTACTTATGGTAAGTAATTAGTTTCTTTAACTGATAAACCCCAAAATATCAGTGGTTTAACACAATAAAATGTCACTTCTCATTTATATCATTGTCTAATGGAAGTCAGAAGAGTTGTACTCTGCCCCACCTGGTCATTCAGAGCCACCCCCCCCCCAAGTTATTTCCATCTATCCACTGGTAGGTGGAAACTGAGAGTAAGGATAGTACATTAAAAGTTTTTGTAGACCAAACCTAGACATGGCACATACCATTTGTGCTTGCATTCCATTCCCCAAAAATGATCCCTTTTCTGTTAATAGGGAAAGAATGAATGCTTTCCTAAGCATTTCCTAAGCTTTCCTAAGATAGGAAATAAGCTAAAACAGTATGCTCTCACTACTAATAATCATCATAGAACTGGAAGGTCTACCTATTTCAATAAGATAAGAAAAGCCATAGAGACAAGCAAGAATAAAGGAAAGAGTTCCTGTTTGCAAATGACATGATCATCTATGTAGAAAACTGTAGAGTCTACCCAAAATGTCCTATAACTAATAGGTGGTTTAAACAAGATCAAAACACAAAATCAACCACTTTTCTGTATCTTAAAATAAACATACAAAACTGAAATTAAAAACACGATGCCATTTACAATCACTCCAAAAAAAAAAAAAAAGAATAAGACACTTAAGTATAAATCTACCATCACACGTGCAGGACTTGTATGCTGAAAAATCACAAAATGCTAAAGAAATAAACAAAAGGAGACTTGAATAAATATAAAGTAAATACAAAAAAGTAGAATTAAAAGCAAGCACATCAATAATTACATTATGGCAGATAATTTAAACATCCTAACTAAAAGGCAGAGAAAGTCAGATTGGACAAAAATGCAAGACACAACTAGAGGCTGTCCATCAGAAATCCATTTAATATAAAAACAGGGGTGCCTGGGTGGCTCTGTGGGTTAAAGCCTCTGCCTTCGGCTCAGGCCATGATCCCATGGTCCTGGGTTCGAGCCCCACTTCGGGCTCTCTGCTCCTTGGGGAGTCTGCTTCCTCCTCTCTCTCTGCCTGCCTCTCTGCCTACTTGTGATCTCTCTCTGTCAAATAAATAAAATCTTTAAAAATAAATAAATAAAAATTAAAAAATAAGAAAAACATAGGCTAAAAGGAAAAGGAAGAAAGATATACCATGCAAACATCAGTTAAAAGAAAGCTGGAGTGGTTATATTAATATCATACAAAGTAAACATCAGAACATAGAATATCAGGGACACACAGAGATAATACACAATGACATAAAAGTCAATTCATCAAGAAGACATAGCAATTCTAAATGAGTATACATCTATTAACTGAGTTTCAAAATACATGACTCAAAAATTGACCTAACCAAAGGAGGAGATTGGCATATCGAAAATTATGGAGATTTTAACTCCCTTCTCTCAACAATTGGTAGAATGAGTTGATAAAATTATTGATAAAGGTATAGAAAACTTGAACAATACTGTCATGCAAGTTACATGAAACAATGACAGAAAACACATTCTCTTTAATCATATGTGTAATATCACCAAGATAGACTACAAGCAGAGCCATAAAATAAGTTCTAATAAATTTCAAATTATCGAAGTCATAAGACTCTGTTTTGTGAGCCTGGGTATGATGATACTTAAAGTCAGTTTTAAAAGAATACATGAAATTCTTAAATATTTTTGAAGTTAAGAAATGGACTCCTAAATGTAAAGTGAAAGAAGAAATCATGAAGGTATTAGAAAATATTTCTGACTGAATAATTAAAATACAAATATTAAAATTTGCAGAATTCAGTTAAAATACTGCTTAGAGCAAAATTTATAATTCTAAATGCTTCTGTTGTTGGTAAAAAAAAAAGTTTTAAACTAATTATCTTACTTTCTACGTTAAGAGACTAGAAAAAGAAGACTGAGTTAAGCCAAAGTAAACAAAGGAAGGAAATAATGAATATAAAAGCTGAAAGTAATTAAATAAAAAATAGATAATAGATGAAATCAAGTCATTCAAAAACTAATCCTTTGTAAATATTAATAATATTTTAAAATCCTTACCTAGATTGATCAAGGAAAAAATAAAATTACCAATATCAAGAATGAGAGAGAGAGGAGAGGAGTCAAAATGGAGAGGAGTAGCAAACTGAGATGACATCAAGTTGCAAGAGTTCAGCTAGATAGTTATCAAACCATTCTGAACACCTACAATCCCAAACGGAGACTGAAGAGAAGAGCAACAATTCTAGAAACAGAAAATCTACCACTTTCTTAAAGGTAGGATGTGCAGAGAAGTGAATCTGAAGTAACGGGAAGACAGACCATGGGAAGAAGATGCTGGCTTCTGGCAAGTGGTGGAGCAACAGAGCAAAAAATTTGAACTTTTAAAAGTCTGCTCTACTGAGGGACATCACTCCAGAGACTAAGTTAGGGTGAAGCACTTGTGAGGACAGTGTAGTCTCGGGTCCCACGGGGTCACAGAAGGGTCAAGGGTGTCTGAGTGTAGCAGAGCTCACAGGTATCAGAGCAGGGAAGCCGGCAACAGAGACGGAGCTGAGGAGTGAGTTCTCAGCTTTGGGTTACCTTAAACTGTGATCTGCAGTACAGTCGGGCCACTGCTCTTTGAGCAGGAACCCTACAAGTGGCCAATCCATGGAGGCACCCTGGAAGAGCAGCAGGGATTGGCTGGGTTTGGAGACTCCAAACGGGGGTGTGTGTGCCCGAGACAGAAACGCTCAGTCACAGGGCGGATGAGTTCAGAGCATGGCTGAAGACAAGGGAGACGGGAGTAATTGAGAGCTTTTCTCCAAGGGCGCACTGAGGAGTGGGGTCCCGAGCTCTTGGATCCTCCCAGCTGGAGATTGGGAGGTGGCCATTTTGATTCCTGTCCTCCAGAGCTCTATGGAAAGCATTCAGGGAACAAAAGCTCCCAAGAGCAAAACAAAGCAGGTTATTTAGCCCAGACCCTGGCAAGGGTGGCACAATTCCTCCTCGGACAAAGACACTTAATAATCACTACAACAGATCCAGGCCCTTCCCCCAGAAGATCAGCAAAAATAGCCAGCCAAGACCAAGCTCACTGATCAAGGAGAACAGCAGAATACCAGAGGAAGAGAATGCAAAGCATGGAATTCTTGGCTTTCTCCCCATGATTCTTTAGTTTTGCAAAGATAATTAGTTTTTTTTAACTTTTATTTTTTTCTTATTCTAATATTTTTAACGTTTCCTCGTTCCTCTTTTAACGTTTTTTAACTAGTTTATCTTAACAATAACTTTCAAAAAAATATTTTTAAACCTTCATTATTACAGTCATATTTTATCCTTCACTGTATCTATCTTTATTTTTTTGTGTAAATATATGGATTTTCTTCTAAAAAATTTTTGGGATTTAATTTCTTCTAATAGATCAAAATATACCCAAAATCTAGAACAGGACTTTGTTCTAGTCTCCAGCCTGAGCAAATTCTGTCCACTTTCTTTTTCTTTCTTTCCCCAAACACTTATCTTATCAATTCTTTTTTTATAAATTTTTAAATTTTCATCTTTACAGTCATATTCCATCCCTTTGTCATGTTTACCCTTATTTTTGTATATATATATATTAGTTTTTCTTTCTTTAAAGTTGTGGAAGGTGGTTTCTTCTAAAAGACCAAAATACACCAAAAATCAAGTAAGTGGCTCTGTTCTATTCACCAGTCTAATATATATATATATATTTTTTTATTTTTTTTAAACTTCTCTTTACTTCTTTTCTTCTCCCCCCCAGTTTGGGTTCTCTTCTGACTTGGTTTTTATACATTTTTCTGAGGTCTTTGGAACCTTTTAGTATTTTATCCTCTCATTCATATATTCTTATCTGGATAAAATGACAAGATGGAAAAACTAACCACACACACACAAAAAAAAAAAAAAAAGAAAAAAAAAAAAGAACAAGAGGCAGTACCAAAGGTTAGGGACCTAATCAATATGGACATTGGTAATATGTCAGGTCTAGAGTTCAGAATGATGATTCTCAAGGTCCCAGCTGGGCTCAAAAAGGGCATGGAAGATACTAGATAAATGCTTTCTGGAGAAATAAAAGCCCTTTTTTGAGAAATAAAAGAATTAAAATATAACCAAGCTGAAATCAAAAAAGCTATTAATGACATGCAATCAAAAATGGAGGCTCTTACAGCTAGGATAAATGAGGCAGAAGAGAGAATTATTGATATAGAAGACCAAGTGATGAAGAATAAAGAAGCTGAGCAAAAGAGAGACAAACAACTACTGGACCACAAGGGGAGAATTTGAGAGATAAATGATACCATAATATGAAACAATATTAGAATAATTGGGATTCCAGAAGAAGAAAAAAGAGAGAGGGGAACAGATGGTATATTGGAGCAAATTATTGTAGAGAATTTCCCTAACATGGCAAAGGAAACAAGCATCAAAATCCAGGAGGCATAGAGAACCCCCCTCAAAATCAATAAAAATAGGTCCACACCCCATCATCTAATAGTAAAATTTAAAAGTCTTAGTGGTAAAGAGAAAATCCTGAAAGCAACTCTGTAACATATAATGGTAAAAGTATTAGATTGGCAGCAGACCTATCCACAGAGACCTGGCAGGCAAGAAAGAACTAGCATGATATATTCAGAGCATTAAATGAGAAAAACATGCAGCCAAGAATACTCTGTCCAGCTAGGATATCATTGAAAATAGAAGGAGAGATAAAAAGCTTCCAAGACAAACAAAAACTAAAAGAATTTGTAAACACCAAACCAGCCCTATAGGAAATATTGAAAGGGGTCCTCAAAGCAAAGAGAGAGCCTAAAAGTTACAGATCAGAAAGGAACAGAGACAATATACAGCAACAGTCACCTTACAGGAATACAAAGGCACTGAATTCATATCTTTCAATAGTTACCCTGAATGTAAATGGGTTAAATGCCCCATTAAAAAAAATCAATATGCTGTTTACAAGAAATTCATTTTAGACCCAAAGATTCCTCCAGATTTAAAGTGAGGGGGTGGAAAACAATTTACCACACTAATGGGCATCAAAAGAAAGCTGGGATAGTTGAGCTGGATAAAGCAATCCTTATATCAGACAAATTAGATTTTAAGCCAAAGACTATTATATGAGATGGGGAAGAACACTATATCATACTCAAAGGGTCTGTCCAACAAGAAGATCTAACAATTTTAAATATCTATGCCCCTAACATGAAAGCAGCCAACTATATAAACCAATTAACAACAAAATCAAAGAAACACATTGACAATAATACAATAATAGTAGGGGACTTTAACACACCCCTCACTGAAATGGACAGCTCATCCAAGCAAAAGATAAACAAGGAAATAAAGGCCTTAAATAACACACTGGACCAGATGAATATCACAGATATATTCAGAACATTCCATCCCAAAGCAACAGAATACACATTCTTCTCTGGTGCACATGGAACATTCTCGAGAATAGATCACATCCTATGTCATAAATCAGGTCTCAACCAGTACCAAAAGATTGGGATCATTCCCTGTATATTTTCAGACCACAATGCTCTGAAGCTAGAACTCAATCACAAGAGAAAAGTTGGAAAGAACCCAAATACATGGAGGCTAAAGAGTATCCTACTAAAGAATGAATGGGTCAACCAGGAAATTAAAGAAGAATTGAAAAAATTCATGGAAACAAATGATAATAAAAACACAACTGTTCAAAATCTGTGGAACACAGCAAAGGCAGTCCTGAGAGGAAAATATATAGCAGTACAAGCCTTTCTCAAAAAACAAGAAAGGTCTCAAATACACAACCCAACCCTACACCTAAAGGAGCTAGAGAAAGAACAGCAAAGAAAGCCTAAACCCAGCAGGAGAAGAGAAATCACAAAGATCAGAGCAGAAATCAATGAAATAGAAACCAACTAAACAGTAGAACAAATCAACGAAACTAGGATCTGGTTCTCTGAAAGAATTAATAAGATTGATACACCCTTTGCCAAACTTATCCAAAAGAAAAGAGAAAGGACCCAAATTAATAAAATCATAAATGAAAGAGGAGAGATCACAACCAACACCAGAAAAATAAAAACAATTATAAGAACATATTATGAGCAACTATATGCCAGCAAATTTGACAATCTGGAAGAAATGGATGCATTTCTAGAGACCTAGAAACTACCAAAACGGAACCAGGAAGAAAGAGAAAACCTGAACAGACCCATAATCAGTAAGGAGATTGAAGCAGTCATCAAAAATCTCCCAACAAACAAGAGCCCAAGGCCAGACGGCTTCCCAGGGGAATTCCCAAACATTTAAAGAAGAATACCTCGTCTCCTGAAACTGTTCCAAAAAATAAAAATGGAAGGAAAATTTCCAAACTCATTTTATCAGGCCAACATTACCTTGATCCCTAAACCAGACAAAGATCCCATCAAAAAGGAGAATTACAGACTAAATATCCTTGATGAACACAGATGCAAAAATTCTCACCAAAATACTAATCAATAGGATCCACAGTCCATTAAAAGGATTATTTACCACAACCAAGTGGGATTTATTCCAGGGTTGCAAGGTTGGTTCAACATCCGCAAATCAATCAATGTGATACAAACCATTACTAAAAGAAAGCACAAGAACCATATGATACTCTCAATAGATGCTGAAAAAGCATTTGACAAAGTATAGCATCCTTTCTTGATCAAAACTCTTCAAACTGTAGGGATAGAGGGTACATACCTCAATATCATCAAAGCAATCTATGAAAAACCCACAGCAAATATCATTCTCAATAGAGAAAAACTGAGAGCTTTTCTGCTAAGAGGTCAGGAACATGGCAGGGTTTCCATTATCACCACTGCTGTTCAACATAGTACTAGAAGTCCTAGCCTCGGCAATCAGACAACAAAAAGAAATTAAAGGCATCCAAATTGGCAAAGAGGAAGTCAAACTCTCACTCTTTGCAGATGATATGATACTTTATGTGAAAAACCCAAAAGACACCACTCCAAATCTGCTAGAACTCATACAGGAATTCAGTAAAGTGTCAGGATAGAAAATCAATGCACAGAAATCAGTTGCATTTCTCTACACCAACAGCAAGACAGAAGAAAGAGAAATTAAGGAATCGATCCCATTTACAATTGCACCTAAAACCATAAGATACTTAGGAATAAACCTAACCAAAGAGGCAAAGAATCTGTACTCACAAAACTATAATGTACTCATGAAAGAAAAAGAGGATGACACAAAGAAATGGAAAAATGTTCCATGCTCATGGATTGGAAGAACAAATATTGTGAAGGTGTCTATGCTACCTAAAGCACTCTACATGCTTAATGTCAACCCTATCAAAATACAAATTTTTTTCAAAGAAATGGAACAAATAATCCTAAAATTTATATGGAACCAGAAAAGACCCCAAATAGCCAGAGGAATGTTGAAAAAGAAAGCCAAAGCTGGCGGCATCACAATTCCAGACTTCAAGCATTATTACAAAGCTGTCATCATCAAGACAGTATGCTACTGGCACAAAAATAGACGCATAGATCAATGCAACAGAATAGAGAGCCCAGAAATAGACCCTTAACTCTATGGTCAATTAATACTTGACAAAGCAAAAAAGAATGTCCAATGGAAGAAAGAGAGGCTCTTCAACAAATGGTGTTGGGAAAACAGACACATGCAGAAAAATAAAACTGGACCATTTCCTTACTCCACACATAAAAATAGACTCAAAATGAATGAAAGACCTCAGTGTGAGAAAAGAATCCACCAAAACCCTTGAGGAGAACACCGGCAGCAACCTGTTTGACCTCAGCAACAGAAACTTCTTCCTAGAAATCTCCAAAGGCAAAGGAAGCAAGGGCAACAATGAACTGTTGGGACTTCATCAAGATCAAAAGCTTTTGCACAGCAAAGGAAACAATCAACAGAACCAAAAGACAACTGACAGAATGGGAGAAGATATTTGCAAATGACATATCAGATAAAGGACTAGTATCAAAAATCTACAAAGATCTTGTCAAACTCAACACCCACAGAACAAATGATCCAATCAAGAAATGGGCAGAGGACATGAACAGACATTTGTGCAAAGAAGACATCCAGATGGCCAACAGACACATTAAAAAGTGCTCCACATCACTCGGCATCAGGGAAATGCAGATCAAAACCCCAATGAGATACCAACCCACACCAGTCAGAATGGCTAAAATTAACAAGTCAGGAAACAACAGACACTGGCGAGGATGTGGAGAAAGGGTAACCCTCCTACACTGTTGGTGGGAATACAAGCTGGTGCAGCCACTCTGGAAAATAATATGGAGCTTCCTCAAAAAATTGAAAATAGAGCTACCTGACGACCCAGCAATTGCCCTACTGGTTATTTACCCTAAGGATATAAATGTAGTGATCCAAAGAGGCATGTACATGTGAATTTTATAGCAGCAATGTCCACAATAGCCAAACTATGGAAAGAACCTAGATGTCCATCAACAGATGATGGATAAAGAAGAAGTGGTATTTATATACAATGGGATACTATGTACATGTAATGCAACCATCAAAATAAATGAAATCTTGCCATTTGCAATGATGTGGAAGGAACTACAGAGTATAATGCTGAGCGAAATAAGTCAGTCAGAAAAAGACAATTATCATATGATCTCCCTGATATGAGGAATTTGAAAGGGAAAATTGGGGGCTTAGGAGATAGGGAAGGAAAAAATGAAGCAAGATGGTATTGGGTAGGAGACAAACTATAAGAGACTCTTAATCTCACAAAACAAACTGAGGGTTGCTGGGGGGAGACGGGTAGGGAGAGGATGGTTGGGTTATGGACATTTGGGAGGGCATGTGCTATAGCAACTGCTGTGAAGTGCATAAGCCTGATGATTCACAGACCTGTACCCCTGGGGCTAATAATACATTATATGTTAATTTAAAAAAATAAAAAGTAAATTTTTAAAAAAGGAATACACAAGAGAATACCACATAGATATTACAGACATTGAAAGGACATGAAAGGAATATTATGACTAACTTTATGACTATGAATTTGACAACTTAGATTAAATGAACAAATTCCTTAAAGGACATAAATTACCAAGTCATACAAGAAAAAAGAGAAACCCTAAAAACCCTAATATATGAGATTTTGATGGTGGTGGTGGTGTGGTGTTGATTTTTTTTTAATTGAAGTATAGTAAAGAAACTAAATTTACAGTAAAAATCTCCCCACCTGGGGCACCTGTGTGGCACATTTGGTTATGTGTCTGACTTGGTTTCAGCTCAGGTTGTGATGTCAGGGTCATGAGATCAAGCCACATCAGGCTCTGTGCTCAGCACACAATCTGCTTAAGACCCCTGCTCCCTCTCCCCGTTCCTTGCCCCCCACACTGCCTCCCTCTTTCTGTTTCTCAAATAAATAAATATTTAAAAAGAAGAAAACTTCCCCACAAGAAAAACTCAAGATCCAAAGGGATCTGCAGGTATATCCCATCAAATATTCTCAAAAGAAATGCCATTTATATTTCTCAAACTCCTTCAGAAAATTTTTAAACTCACATACCAATAAAAGAAAATAAATTGTGAAACAATCTCTCTTGAACATAATACAAACTTTTTTTTAAAAGATTTTATTTATTTATTTGACAGACAGAGAACACACGTAGGCAGAGAGGCAGGCAGAGAGAGAGAGAGGAGGAAGCAGGCTCCCCGCTGAGCAGAGAGCCAGATGCGGGGCTCGATCCCAGGACCCTGGGATCATGACCTGAGCCGAAGGCAGAGGCTTAACCCACTGAGCCACCCAGGTGCCCCCATAATACAAACTTCTTAACAAAATATTAGCAAATCAAACTCTGTAATATGTATTTAAAAATACATCATAACTAACTAAAGTTTTTCCAGGACTGCAAGATTGGTTTAACTTCCAAAAATCAGTTACCATGATTCACCACATGATATCATAAACTGTCTCAGTAGTTGAAAAAGATACATTTGATAAAATGCCCACTTATTATAAAAACTATCTGAGATTTAGGATAGAAGAAAATTTCCTCAAACTAATAAACATGATCTAAGAAAAACTTATAGCTAATGTATTAATGGTGAATGATGAACATTTCCCTCATCTGGTAGGAAAGAAGATAAGAATGTTGGTTCTCACCACTTCTATTTAGCATTTTACTATAGTTCTAGTTAGTATGACATGGCAAAACAAAGAAATAAAAGCAACAAAATCAGAAAAGAAATAAAAGCATCTCTGTTTGCAAATGAAATGATTGTTTTTATAGAAAAATCTTAAGAATCTATAAAATATCTACTAGGATCAGTAAGAGATAAGAGATCACAGATTCAAAATCAATATCCAGAAATACATTATATTTCTCTATACAAGGAATAAAAATGGAAATTGAAATACAAGTACCATTTATAGAAACATCAAAAATATTAAAATACATAGAGAGATCCCTCTTTCTGCTACTTCATTATGAGTTTATAAAAACACTACCAATTTGTTCACCCCTATGTTTATTGCAGCATTGTCTACAATAGTTAAGATCTAGAAGAAGCTCAAGTGAGCACTGACACATGAATACTTCAAAAGTATGTGGTGTATACACACACACACACACACACACACACACACACACAGGAATATTACACAGCCATTAAAAAGGTTGAGGGGTTTGTTTGTTTTACCATTTTTGCCATTTGTGACAATATGGATGGACCTAAGGGTATTACTCAGTAATACGTTGTCATATAGGTATATAGGTATTAAGTCAGACTGAGAAAGACAAATACCATATGATTTCACTCATATGTGGAATCTAAAAAAGACAAAACAAATGAACAAATAACAAAAATCAGAATCAGACCTATAAATACAGAGAACAAACTGATGATTTCCAGAGAGAAAGTGGGTGCATGGGATGGACAAAATGGATGAATGAGTGAGAGATACAAGCTTCCAGTTATGAAATGAATAAGTCATGGGAATAAAAGTCACAGTATAAGGAAAACAGTCAATGATATTGTAATAGTATTGTATGGTGGCAGATGGTAGCTACACTTGTGGTGAGCAAAGCATAATATATAAGCTTGTCTAATCACTACACTGTATACCTGAAACTAATATAACATTGCATGCCACTTCTATTCAAATATAAAGACTAAATTTACAAATACATAGGGATAAATTTAAAGAAATATGTACAAAACTTCAACACTGAAAATTACAAATATTACTGAAAGAAACTAAGAAACAAAACAATTAGAGAATACTTCTTTTTTCTTTAATTGGAGAGCACACAATATTGATAAATTTTAATTCTCCTTAGTCTACTTCTTATACAAGGCAAACTAAAATTCCATCAGGTTTTTGTAGAAACTGATAATTTGATTCCAAAATCTAT
This sequence comes from Mustela nivalis, assembly GCF_964662115.1. Lineage (NCBI taxonomy): Eukaryota > Metazoa > Chordata > Mammalia > Carnivora > Mustelidae > Mustela > Mustela nivalis. The sequence continues at coordinate 42,792,215 of NC_139024.1, read as the reverse complement.
TTGGAAATTCATAGCACCCGGAATAGCCAAAACAAGGTTGGAAAAAAACAAAACTGGACTCACACCACCTGATCTCAAGACTTACATTGAAAGCTGTAGTAATAAAGACAGTGTTATACTGACTACAAAGGTTGATCAAGAAACAGGAGAGAGGGGCGCCTGGGTGGCTCAGTGGTTAAGCCGCTGCCTTCGGCTCAGGTCTTGATCTCGGGGTCCTCGGATCGAGTCCCGCATCGGGCTCTCTGCTCAGCAGGGAGCCTGCTTCCTCCTCTCTCTCTCTCTGCCTGCCTCTCTGCCTACTTGTGATTTCTCTCTGTCGAATAAATAAATAAAATCTTTAAAAAAAAAAAAAAAGAAACAGGAGAGAGAGCATAAAAATAAACTGACACATACAACTGATTGATTTTTGACAAAGACATCAAAGCATTTCAATGGGGAAATAAAGTCTTTCCTACAAAATTTGTTGAAACAACTAGACGTCCACATGGAAGAAAAAAGAAAAACCACAAAAACCTTTTGTATTTGGATACCTCATATCCAAATACAAAAATTTATTTAAGATAGATCATGAATTGTTGGTTCATAAATTTGGGAATTTCTCAGATGAAATCTGAAATTGGCCCCTGAACATGGAGGGCAAGGAGAGTCTAAGAGACAGACAACTTCAGATTGGTAAGTGACAGGTTTAATAACCAAGGGAAAGGAGGATTGTCTTGGATGGCCAGGAGATGAGTAGCCCTGCACATCCACCCTCCAGAATCTTTAAAAAGTTTATATAGAAGAATTACCTGTGTTCAACAATGTGTATCATCCAGAGAGTCTCACCAGCACATCGCTCTCTCAAGGCTGTATCCTTGAAAATGGCTCCCACTGTAGGAATAGTAGGCCAAACACACATTCCAAGGATGGAGGACTATAGATGGTGAGATGCCTCTGATTGCCTGGGTCCAGCTTACAGGACACCAGAGGGTCCCCCGAGGACCTCTTCCAATACAAAAGTTAGAAGTACTAAGTTTCTAGAAGAAAATATAGAAAATATCTTTGTGACCTTGAAGTCATTTCTTAGGACACAGGAAGTTCTAATCATAAAGAAAAATAGGTAACTTAAACTTCATCAAAATCGAAACCTTCTGCTTTTCAAAAGACATCATTAAAAAATACAGAAGCCAAGTACAGAGTAGAAGAAAATGTTCACAAACATTGTTTTGACAAAAGACATGTGTCCAGAATATCTAAACATCTCCTAAAACTCTATGTACTCTGTTTTGTTTGATTTTTACAATGATAATGTTTTCCCGTTATTATGAATATAATAAGTTCATAATGACCACATGACACATGTCACAATTTAAATAAACAAGAGGAAGAGAATAAAGAACCCTACACTCCAGTATCTCCACTACATCTTCCTTTGCTCCCAGTGAAGACCAAATGAGAAGCAAACTACTATCCACCCCTTCTTTTCTATAGACAGGCCAAGAAAAATCTTTATGAAGGCTGAGGAAGTGAATTTAATGAGTAATTGGAAAGATAAAATTAGTAATATGAGGGCAAGCAGCTGCTCCTGAAATTTAAAAGAAAAAAAAAAGAAACTGGCACATACTAAAGATTTTTTCTTCCTTTTTTTAATTGAAGCGTAGATGACATACAGTATTATATTAGTTTCAGGTCTACAACATAGTGATTCCATATTTATATACATTAAGAAGAGATAACCATGGTAAGTCTTGTTCCCATGTATTACCAAACATAGTTATTACAGTATTATTGTCTATATTCCCTAGGCTACACTTCACAATCCCATGACTTATTTATATCATTATGGGAAGTTTGTATCTCTTAACCCCTTCACCTATTTCATCCATCCTCCCAGTCTTCCCTCTGGAAACCACCAGTTTGTTCTCTGTATTTATGAGATTTATGAGTGTGGTTTTGTTTTGTTTTATTTCTTAAATCCTATATTAAAGAATTTTACAATTATTTGAAGAAATTTAGGCAAAATGAAAGTGGCCAAAGAAGAGATGCAAGGATATTTCTGATAAATTAACAATAATTATTGAAAACCAATGAAAGACTAGATAAGATGGTGAAATTAAAAGTGAGTGTACTCATGACCTCTTGTCCCTGGTGTTCTGTCACTGGCATAGTACAAATCAGAAATTCTGAAGCATCTCAGTAAATGAGAGCAGCATACATTGACCCATTTGGTTTATAGTGATTCTCTCCCATTTGTGATTTCCATGAAAAACCACTTAAATATAGCTTTTGATTGCACTGGTATTTTCCATGTCATAATCAGAGCAGAAACTAAAAGTTACAAACCCCCAAAGAAGGACCTACATTAACTCCTCATGGGATATGTCCATTTTTTTAGCTATGATTATTGTAGTTAACTTTTCATTCCAATGGACTAATGGAAGTTTGGTATATTGATATTGGTGTTTGGACTAGTTCTTCAGAGGGTGTTTTGAATTAAGTGTTATAATTCCTCCTCCCCTACGATGCAAAAAGCTAAAGATACTTAAATTTTCAGGTGCTGCGTAACTAGCACTGTTCTAATTAGACATCATACTGCCTCCTAAGGAGTTGGTGGTGATTATAAATCCATGCTGTTATTTTCTTAAGAAGATAAAGGAACCCAAGATAATTGGAGTTGGGATCATTTCCTGAGTATGGCTGCATCTTTATCTGCTTCACAGTCCCCAGTATAATCCCTTACATTGATCAAAGAATTCTACTTCCCTGCTGCCCCCAGCCCCACAGACTTCCAGCTTCTTCCATTATTGCTTTCCTGCTTCCTCTTTTACATTTCACTCCCTCCAGAAATGCTCTGGGTACCAATAAAAAGAATACACAGTATAGTAGTAAAGAAAACTGCAAATAGTTCAGTTTAAAAAGACAATCTCTGATCCTAAAAAGAAAACAACCTTGATCCCACATCTCCCTCCACAGCTACCTTATTTCTCTGCTCCCCTTTTCAGCAAAATGCTTTAAATACTTGTTTTTATTTAATGTCTCTATTTCCTTTCTTCTCATTCTTTCTTGAACCACCACATTCAGCCTTCAATCTCTACCACAGCACCAAATGGGTCTTGTGAAGGTCACTGGTGTCATCCACATCACCCAGACCAACGGTCAAGTCCTCATCGCCCACTGCCTGTCAGAAGCACTTACATAGCTGATCACTCTTATTTCATATACTGCTTTCATCCATTTTAGGATGGAATTATCTTTCATCATTCTCCTCTACCTGAATAGCTGTTCTACTCTGCCTTCCTGGTTCCTCCTTTTCTTTCTGGTCCTTTATTAGTGAAGAGCTCCAGGACCCAGTTCTCAGACTAGTTCAATCCATAATTGCTCCCCAGTTCATCCCATCCAGCTATTCAAAAGATTATGTTCTACATGGTGTTATGGAACACACTTCAAGCTAAAAGATGGCAAGCTTGATGATGCAGGAATTTCGAGGGACTGGCAACACCGGGATATTAAACTTAACTCCTATTCTGAAAGGCTGGGGCATGAAATAAACCAAAAAGTCACATTAAAGGACTGACAGTGTAGCCCCAACCAGTAATATTTTTGCTAATTTAACAGGAGACAGTTAAAAAGAGGACTCAGACATACATCCCATCCTCCAGAAATGTGTAGTTAACTGGGAGTAGAGTGGAGGGGAGGGGGGGAATGAAAAATAAGTAGGTACAAAATAAGGAAGAAGATGGTGTCACCAGAGAAATAAGAACTAGGAGGTATGGGAGCTCAGAAAAAGAGCAGCTTTTAAAAGCTTGATGAAGCTGAATTATTTGATTTTTTTTAACTTCTTGTTTTTAAAATAGCATTTCCTAGTTGTTTCTATTATCAAACTAAAACTTCTAAAGTTTTCTGTCTCTTATCCAGGCTACTCTCTATATTTTCAATCTGAGAAGATTGGAGAGTAGAAGAATCTGATTCCTCCAATCAGAGTGGAAAAGCTTTTTTTTGTTTAGAACTAGTTTTCTGGAATGCCTGGGTAGCTCAACTGGTTAAGCATCTGACTCTTGATCTTAGCTCAGGTTTTATCTGGAGTTCCAGCCCTGCATTGGGCTCCACTTTGGGCTCCACACTGAGCATGGAGCTCACTTTTAAAACAAAACAAAATTACTCTTCCAACAAACCTCATGGACCCCAAAAAAACATAACTTAGGATTAATGTTTGCAGGAAAAAAAGGACTCTATTTCATGTAATTAAGGAGAAGGGGGTCAAAATAGAGAAATACACATGTTGGCCACAGGGAGAAATATAGAGTTTGTCCAAGCTAATACATGGCTCAGGTGCAACCCAGGACTCTGATTCCAAAGCCCATACACTTTCAATGTTACAGCCTGTCTCAGATATAAATGCACGTTTAAAGTGACTAGAAAAGAAGGGAAAATATCCAGGAGAGAAGGAAACATTTAATTTACAAGAAAGAATGTAATGTTGGTGGAGCAAAAACCATAGAAGAAGAGGGAAACATGAATTTCAAGAAGGTACATCTACAGAAATGCTATAAAAGCATAATGAAAAACAGAGAGGCAGAATGATTCTCATTTCACTGCAGAAAGATAAAGACTGTTTTAAAAACAATTGCCCCATTTTTGTCTTTAGTGAAATCATTTTCTTTTACTTTCTATATCTAAAGAATAAATGGTAACCATCCCCCAGTCTTCTTGATTTTTGCCCAGTGGGCAGAAGACATTAAATCCAGAGCTAGATGGCTCTCAGCCTGGCTGGAGATTTTTATTCCTACCCCCCTGGCTTCCAGTCCCCAGTCTACCCAAGGACTCTCATCCACTCCATTCTCCATTTCGTACATGCTTCACCTGCTCCTGCCCTCATTAGAGAATGTCTGTTAAGCCTAATCCACATCAATCTATGTCCCTTCTTTTAACTGCCAAAATGCCAGTTGTCTTTGAAGTTATCCTGGACTTAATCCCACAGAGACAAATCAGAGGATTTGATCAATGTTCTGACAAACAGCCACTGGCTGTGAATATTCCTATGTGGATTTTGATCGTGTTGTTTTCATGAATATACATTCATATTTGAGCTTACAGTAGTCCCCCCTTACCTGCAGAAAATGCATCCCAAGACTGAATACCTGAAATCACAGGTAGTACCGGACCCTGTATGGACCATGTCTTTTCCCATATTTACAAACCTATGACAAAGTTTAACAGTTAGATACAACAAAAGGATTAACAACAATAACTAATAAAAAAAAACAATTATAAAAATATACTCTAGGGGTGCCTGGACGGCTCTGTCGGTTAAGCATCTGCCTTCCCTTCTGGTCATGATCCCAGGGTAATCTGCTTCTGCCTCTCATTCTGCTCGTCCCTCCCCCACTCATGCTCTGTCTCTTGCTTTCTCTCTCTCTCAGATAAATAAATAAATAAATAAATAAATAAATAAATAAAGTCTTTAAAAAGCACACAGTATACCAGAATAAACATTATGTGAATGGAGTCTCTCAAATTATCTTACGGTACTCACCTTCCTTGTGATGATGTGAGAGGATAAAATGCCTACGTGATGAGGCAAAGCACGGTGAGTGATGCAGGTTTGTGACATAGCAATAGGCCACTGTTGACTTTCTGCGGATTCATCAGGGAGAGGATCATCGGCTTGAAGACCAAGGTGATCGAAAGTGCGGAAAACAAAACTGCAGATAAGGGGGACTATTGTACCTTTTTTTTAATTCCTTACAACTATGCATTCAATAAATGTCACTATCTCACTGATTGCCCAATTTAATCACAGCTATCCAGGAGACAGATCATAGATGGTAGGTAGACAGAGAGAGAGAGATGATAGAGATAGATAGATAGATAGATAGATAGATAGATAGACGATAGATAGATAGAATTGGAAAGAACACAAATGTTAACCAAAACTAAAGACATTTTTTTTTAAATGCGGAATTCTTTGACCCTGGTGATGATGCTGTTTCACTGTCAGTTTATGGTATTACTCTGAGAACAATTTGCCATAAACATCAAAGTAATGTTATATGCTTTTTTCCCTCTCTTTTCTCCAAAGAAATGCACAGTGGTATAAGTAAAATGTCAGAAATAATTAGACAAAAGTCACACAACTTCATGATGACACTAAAATATCTTTGGAGTTGAGCATTTGCTATGAAACTTTTAAACTGCTTTGAAGTCTGCTTATTATAAACAATATAATTTTTTTCTATAATGTCCCAGAATTTTAAAGTATGATGCAAGGTGACTATATGTTTCCAAATAAAAAAATACTTTATGTTTAAGTGCATATATACATTAAAAAATATAAATAAGAAAGTAATTCAGGTGGCAATATAGACTTAAAAGTTGATAATGTTTTCATGAGAGTTTGGGAACTTAACTTTTTAAAAAGTATCCTTTTGGTAGCTACATTTGTGGTTAGCACAGCATAAGGATTAGATTTGTGAATCACTATGTTGTATGCCTGAAATTATGTATATTGTGTGTCAGCTATACGTCAATTTTTTTAAAAGTATATTTTGAAGAGACATTAATGTAAAGGTAAACTTTATACCCAGAGATAAAAAGAAAATTATATCAAAAATGTGTAAGGATCCATATAAATTTTAGAATTATTTGTTCCATTACTTTGAAAAAGATGGATGGTACTTTGATAGGAATTGCATTAAATGTGTAGATTGCTTTAGGTAGCATAGACATTTTCACAATATTTATTCTTCCAATCTAGGAGCATGGAACATTTTTCCACTTCTTTGTGTCTTCCTCAATTTCTTTCATGAGTACTTTATAGTTTTCTGAGTATAGATTCTGTGTCTCTTTGGTTAGGTTTATTCCTAGGTATCTTATGGTTTTGGGTGCAATTGTAAATGGGATTGACTCCTTAATTTCTCTTTCTTCTGTCTTGCTGTTGGTGTAGAGAAATGCAACTGATTTCTGTGCATTGATTTTATATACTGACACTTTACTGAATTCCTGTATAAGTTCTAGCAGTTTTGGAGTGGAGTCTTTTGGGTTTTCCACATAGAGTATCATATCATCTGCGAAGAGTGATAATTTGACTTCTTCTTTGCCAATTTGGATGCCTTTAATTTCCTTTTGTTGTCTGATTGCTGAGGCTAGGACCTCTAGTACTATGTTGAATATCAGTGGTGATAATGGACATCCCTGCCGTGTTCCTGACCTTAGCGGAAAAGCTTTCAGTTTTTCTCCATTGAGAATGATATTTGCGGTGGGTTTTTCATAGATGGCTTTGATGATATTGAGGTATGTGCCCTCTATCCCTACACTTTGAAGAGTTTTGATCAGGAAGGGATGCTGTACTTTGTCAAATGCTTTTTCAGCATCTATTGAGAGTATCATATGGTTCTTGTTCTTTCTTTTATTGATGTGGTGATTCACAGACCTGTACCCCTGGGGATAAAAATATATGTTTATAAAAAATAAAAAATTAAAATAAAAAAAAATGTGTAAGGAATTTATGAGTACTGAAATACAATAACATTTTCCAGGAGGAAAAACGTGATTTTTTCATTCATTAACCAGTAGCATACTATCTTCCAGGAACCCTCAGAAGAAATGATGTGGTGCTTCCTTTTACCCATACAAAATGGAACATAAGAAACTACATAGCTGAAGAAACTACAGTCTTCTTATAAATGAGAGGCATTGAAGTCTAAATAATTTCCAGCTGAAGGAAAATAACCAACAGCTTCTCTACAGTGTAGACTGAAACAGGGAAAACATGAATATCAGTAACTGTACCGCAGAAGCCAGTGTGGCTGCGAGACCCAAGACCATCACTGAAAAGATGCTCATCTCCATGACTCTGGTGATCATCACCACCCTGACCATGTTACTGAACTTGGCGGTGATCATGGCCATCTGTACCACCAAGAAGCTCCACCAGCCTGCCAACTACCTGATCTGTTCCCTGGCTGTGACGGATCTCCTGGTGGCAGTACTCGTCATGCCACTGAGCATCATGTACATTGTCATGGACAGCTGGAAACTAGGATACTTCATCTGTGAGGTGTGGCTGAGTGTGGACATGACCTGCTGCACCTGCTCCATCCTCCATCTCTGTGTGATTGCCCTAGACAGGTACTGGGCCATCACCAATGCTATTGAATATGCCAGGAAGAGGACCGCCAAGAGGGCTGTGCTGATGATCCTCACCGTCTGGACCATCTCCATCTTCATCTCCATGCCCCCCCTCTTCTGGAGAAGCCACCGCCAACTCAGCCCACCTCCTAGTGAGTGTACCATCCAGCATGACCATGTCATCTACACCATTTATTCCACGCTTGGAGCATTTTATATCCCCTTGACTTTGATACTTATTCTGTATTACCGGATCTACCATGCAGCCAAGAGCCTTTACCAGAAAAGAGGATCAAGCCGGCACTTAAGCAACAGAAGCACAGATAGCCAAAATTCTTTTGCGAGTTGTAAACTTACACAGACTTTCTGTGTGTCTGATTTCTCCACCTCAGACCCTACCACCGAGTTCGAAAAGATCCACAACTCTATCAGGATCCCTTCCTTCGATAATGATCTAGATCACCCAGGAGAACGTCAGCAGATCTCTAGTACCAGGGAACGCAAGGCAGCACGCATCCTAGGACTGATTTTGGGAGCATTCATTTTGTCGTGGCTTCCATTTTTCATCAAAGAATTAATTGTGGGTCTGAGTATCTACACAGTGTCCTCTGAAGTGGCTGATTTTTTAACGTGGCTTGGTTATGTTAATTCTCTGATCAACCCTCTGCTCTATACAAGTTTTAATGAAGACTTTAAACTGGCTTTTAAAAAGCTAATTAAGTGCCGAGAACATGTGTAGATTTCATAAAGCCAAAAGGCATTGTTTTTACCAGCCTTGTTTGTGGACAGAGGAAAGGGGTTCAACTTATTAATTCTTGAACATAGTTGGTTCAGAAAAGTTTGTAAGGTACTGTGGTCCTTTTGTTTGTTTGTTCTGTTTTGTTTGAGGTTTGTTATCTGGTGTGCCGTTTTCTACCTCTGGTTTTATTTGTGGTACATGATTTCCAATAAACATCCTATAAAGACAGAAATTTCATAGACATAATAATAAGGTGAAATAGTAACTACTTTTTTTAGCCATTTCAGTTAATCTTGCAATTAAAGAACGCCAAAATAAATCTTCATTTGCAGAATTTCTTACTACTTATAAATCAAATACTTGATAACTTGCCCTCCTGTGCCATTAAAACCGAGGTCGTGGCTCCATATCCATGCAAATTTTAGAGGGAACTGCAAACTGCATGACTACATAAAGCATTAATTAAAAAAAAAAAGAGTGGTGCACTGTCATCTGCTTGCAGACCTGAGCTAAAGTCATTTACTGTGACTACATAGCCCACTCCTTTAGGCACAAATAGTACAGCTGACGTGTCCTTTATAGTTCATGATTAAATATGCTTCCTCATTCTCTAAAAAGAACCTGGAATGAATACTCTGGCACTTTCCTAGGTATTTAACTATGAAAATGAAACAAAAACAAATACAAGATAATCTAAATCTCCTCCAATGTGTTGTTATATGACCTGACAGGAACATTGGACCTCCTTACATTCTGAGAAGAGTCCCGCTGAGCCTTGCACACTCTCCCTGACTCTGGCAGGATTTGGGTGGGAATATAGGCAGCAGACCTTCTCTCTCTTCCTCCCTTCTCCCCTCCCTTTCTCCCATCCCCCTCCTCTCTTCTTTAATCTCACTTATCAGTTTGCTCAAGTATCTTGAACACTGGCGTACATTTCTTCTACTCCTACTTCCCACTCAAGAGCCTGCTTCCTCTCTCCGCTGGCCTCCCACCTGAGTTTCTCCACTTATCAATCCTTCGTTCTGCTCACCTCTCACCTTCCACTGATTTTCCTATCCTATGCCATGTGAGTTTGTCCCTCCTAGTTCTCTCGAAACAGAACTCCCAGAGGTCTTTGGTGAGTTGCCAGTAGGCAAATACAATGGCCTTGCCTCTGTCCTTATCTACTTTCCAATCTCTCATCAATTAAAATAACTAAGCCTCCCTTTCTCGTTAAGCCCATGACTTCCAAAATACAAAATACAGTAGTCCCCTGCTTCTCCAACTACCTCCTCTTTCTTTGTCTCCTTTTCTTCCTCCTGGGGTATTGTCCTCAGCTCTTACCTCCTGTATCTCCATACTCTGTCCCATCCCATCACATGCCTGTGGCTTTTCAATTTTTGTCTTTAGTTCTGAATTGTCTTTCTCAAATTCCAGACCCATGAGTTACCTCCAGTGAACACCTCCCTGTGACTAACCTGTTCATTCCTCAAACACAGTTTTTCCATACTGAACTCGTGATCATTTTCCCACACTCACACCTTCTCCTCCTTCCACCTTCCCAGTTTCAGATAACAGGATTACCTTGCCTCTTATCATCCCTATTAGATAAACATGATCCTCTCTCTTCAAGACTTGTCTGTAACGTTCAGAGAGTCTTAAAGTCTTCTCCATTTACCTCTACAGAAATATGCCCCCTTCTTCTCCAATAAGTTGGTCCCCTCATCTCTTCCAAGTCTTCTTATCTGGTCCACCTTCCTCTGGAGTCCTTTGCCTGCAACTCCACCCCCACACACCTGCACATCTATCAGATACATCTTCTAGAACAGTGGTTTTCAGAGTGGCAGCTCCCGACCAGGAACATTTGCATCACCTGAAAAGTTGTGAAAAATGCAATGTCCCGGGCTGAAGACATAATGAATCACAGATTTGGAGAGCAAAATCTCTGTTTAATAAACCCTCTAGGAGATTCTGATTTGAGAATCACTACCCTCAAGCATACCACAGGTTTTAATTACAGTATTCATAATCCTCTACTATTTCTCTATCAGTTTAAAATAAATTAAGATGCCTTAGTATAATATTCAAGGCTCTTTCACTATGTGACTTTAACTATCTTTCCAGATTGTGACTCACCACTTTCTCTCACCCACCTCATACTCCAGAAAAGTCTGGTTATTTTCTGGGTTTTCTGAGCTCCCCTAACAGTAGCTCCCACAGCTTCAGAAAACTGACCCCACGGCTTTCCCTTCTTCTACCAGCTCTTCAAGCGATCTTGCAGCACAAATGCAATCTCCTCTGTAAAGTCTTTCCGAGATCCTTCTTTTTCTTTCTCCATCACTATGAAAACCCTCTCTCCCAGCTCTATGCTTCCATAGAACCCCATTTCCTTCACTATTACTATATTCACCCTATTTTATAGTGCATTGTTTATGTATTTCTGCTGTCTGCCCTAATAGACTGTGAGCTCCTTGAGGGCAGGAACCATGTTTATTCATCTCTGTATCCCTAGGGACTTCTACAGTATTTTGCACACAGTAGACCCTCAATAAATGTAATGTGAATGGAATTATGTCCCTGGAAAAGAAAATATCAATGTGCCATCTTCTCCCAGTGAGAAAACCAAACTTCTAAAATCCCATGGTACAATACTTTCTTTTTCCCCAAAACTTACTCCCACTTCCCAACCTTGTTCAAAAACTGCTGGAAAAATCTTCCACACAGAAAGAAAAAGGATTGTCTGTTGAATATAAATGAATAAACTTTAAGCAATAGGATTCAAGTTAAGATGCTCTCAAGAAGGGCCCCCCCAAACACAGTAGTTCAACAAGATAGTTTCTTTCTCCCTCACATGAGAGTAAAGAGGTAGGAGGGCAGCCTAGAGTGAGTAGGAGACTCTGCTGCTCAACACTATCCAGGACAAGGTCGTTCTTCCTTCCTCCCAGGGCTTGCTCTCATCTGCATGGCCAAAGCTGACTCACCATCACATCCACATTCCAGTCCACAGGAAGTAAGAGACAGAAGTAGAGAGCAGTTTCCTTTTAAGCTATGTGGGGATCACATAACTTCTGCTTGTACTCCGTTGGCAATAATTTGTCACATGGACACACCAAGTTGTAAAAGAGAATAGGAGAGTAAATCTCTAGCTGGGCACCTCATGCCTTGCTAAAATTGAGGACATTATAATAAACGGAAGCACAAGAGAATGAATACACAGGAACAATGAACAGTCTACCTCAAAGGGATATTGGTTTCTGTATGTAGAGCTCCGGTATCTCAAGGCAAGTCAATTGCTACCCAGCTCCTGATGATCTATGAATGAGGATGTGGAGATTTAAATTATGGGTGACTGGACTGAGATTGTGCATATGCTGAAAATACAATATTTATCATGACTGTACCTCTAATATTTAGAAATGATATGAACAACTCACTTGCTTTCTCATCATCTTCCACATATCATCTATTGAAAATTCTTGGTAATTTTAAGCATTTTAAAATGTTAAGAGTCTAAGTAAATAAAAAACAAAAAGCAGATGCACAAGTAATTTTCACTTACTCATTTTTACTAACATATTTACAATTTACTAGATAAGTCCTAATTAAATGCAACTCTCTCATACTTACCTTGGCCCTTAGCAAAGAAGAATCTGTATCTATTTCCTAGTATAAATCAAACCTATTGGGGAAAAAAAAATCCGTTGTTTGGTTTACTCATTTACCCAGTAGTGCTAGCTAGTATTGACTGCCATTGCTGCTTTCGATTAAAACTTGAATAATGGTTCCTTCCAATATCGTTAATTTTTCTAGTGTAAATATTAAAGGATTAAAAGTAAACCCCAGGGGTGACATTTCAAACACTCCTGTTAACTAATAAAATAGGACTTCCCGATTTGTGTTCTTGGTGAAAGAATTCTTTTTTTTTAATTAAATTAATTTATTTATTTTCAGAAAAACAGTATTCATTATTTTTTCACCACACCCAGTGCTCCATGAAATCCATGCCCTCTATAATACCCACCATCTGGTACCCCAACCTCCCACCCCCCCACCACTTCAAACCCCTCAGATTGGTGAAAGAATTCTTGGATATAAGTCACTCCTTTGAAGACCTGATAGGTGTTCAGTTATAACCAGTAGCAATAAGAACCCCTATGAGCATTGCCACCATTGTCTGCTTAGGATAACTGTAGAGCCCCCTATACTTATGAATTTCAGTTTGCAAACTCTGACACATGTGTACAAGGGAAATTCCAGAGTGAGGTTCACTAACTGTTCTGGCTACCAGCACAAGACATCCAGCGTCATACTGGTCTCAGTCTACCATGTGTTTGCTGTGTTTGCTTAGTTTTTGAGGTCTTCTACGCACAACAACTTCTAACTCCAGATATACAGTGCTTGTAAATGCAGTAAGAGCATCAGAAAAAAATAGTGAAAAGAAGCATATGACTACATAAGAAATATAAGCAAAGGCAATTTTTTAAATTAGAATTAAATTAAATTCTAATTTTAAATTAGAATTTTTTAATTAGAAACAACAAGCATATGAGAATGGGATCAAATCTTGTTCACTTTTCAAGGACCACCATATGCAACATGTGAAAAAGCAATGTGCTCAAATTATTGACTATAACCAGCAGGAAACAAGGAAAAATGATTAATGAGATGAAGCACCACACAGCAGTTGTGAGCACCACACAATAGTTCTAGAAGGTGTTTGAGAGTGTGTATGGGCATATCTATCACAATAGAGAACACTAATGGTATTTTGTAGGAGGAGGCACGGAGGCTAAATTCTGCAACTAGGGGGGGAAGCCCCACTCAATAAAGAATTGTCACACCCAAAATACCAATATCACTACCTGCTAAGAAACGCAGTAGTACCACCATCGAAATGGGATATGCAGAAGCCTAATGTTAATTCAGGTATTGGCTAGGGATTCTTTGAGAATTTAGAAGACAAAGCATTGCAAAAGTGCTGCTATGACCTTTTTTTGCAAGCCATGGAGGGTTGTAGAGGTTCAAGGCCAATTTGAATCTGCCCAATATCAAAGTGAGGGTCAGACCAACAAATATAGACAACACATTAATTAGAGAGTCTCCCATGACATTGGAAGAGATCACTGAGAAAAGGAACACAACACAATGTCTGTCAGCAAGGAGGAGGTATTGGTGACCCAGAGGATTGACTCAGATCCTTATCTGATGGAAAGGCTTTCAGAAGTTAAACATGGTCTCACCTAAGTCACTTCAGAGTTAGAGTTGAAAGAGAATTTCAGGTACCTGTCACTAGAAGCAGGAGATATTTCAAAAGGTGGGAAGGATGACACTGGATGTTCCTGGGCCCCTTAAATTATCCTACGACCCTCCTCTCACCCCATAAACCCAACCTTGGAGAAAACATGGCAGGCTTCAGCTTTGCCAGGAAAATGGTTTGAAATTATTTCCTTCAGAATAGAAGAGTATTATTAGGAGAAGAGAATTTTTTCAGAAAAGTGAACTGTCAGCCCCCTGGAAGCTGCTAACACCTAACACAGAGGGTGGTACATGGTGGCATTCAATTTACATAGCTTACACGCCTGCTGAATTTAATTGAAGTGAACACATTGAATACAGAACTCAAGAAATTTAAAACTGGAACTATGTTGTGGTTAAGAAGGGAATGTCCTCCTATGGAGTTGTCAAATTTTTTTTTTTTTTAACTTAAGGAAAGAGGGCATTGGGACAATGACGATACAAAAGAAATAGCAACAGGAGGAATTTGGAGATAATATCAATAGAGTTTTAGGCAATAAAAAAAAGTTAACCATCTGCGGTGAGCTTGAGTTGATTATAAAAGTTCTTCACTGAAAAAGAAAAAGTGGTGTAAGTGCAATCGTATGACAAAAGCAAGAACAGAGCAATGAAAAGAGCAAAGCTGGGAAGATAAGGTTGATGGTAGCTTGAGGTCCACATACATCAAGTGAACACCGGCCATGAGTTTGACCTTGTACTAGGCACTGGGATCTCTGTAAGGAAAGAAAGAGGAAGGGGAGGAATTGAGCAGATAATTCAGGTGGAAAACTATGTAACACCCAAACCTTAAGACCAGATTTGTAGAAAGCTGATTATAGTTATTTCCTGTTTGGATAAAACAGGATTTCAGGGGGAGTTATAAACATTGCCTTTGCCTAAGGGGTTGGGGAGAAAGAAGACAGAGGAGAGCATTTTGCACATTTGAATCTTAGGGAAAAGGAAGGTGATACCAAAAACTCTGAAGCATGGAGGAGAACGGATGTTTCTTCAAAGAAAGTGTATAAACAACATGGATACAAGAAAAAAAGGTCTTAAGGACATGTGTTTCCTGTTTGCGTGGTATCAAACAGTTGGTACAACAAAGGACGATTTAAGAAAAGTGAATTTATGGGGCGCCTGGGTTGCTCAGTGGTTAAGCCTCTGCCTTCAGCTCAGGTCATAATCTCAGGGTCCTGGGATCGAGCCCTGCTCTCTGCTCAGCAGAGAGCCTGCTTCCCCCTGTCCTGCCTGCCTCTCTGCCTACTTGTAATCTCTGTCAAATAAATAAAATCTTAAAAAAACAAAAAAAGCTAATTATGAAGACATCCAAAGGAATGAGGACGGAAACAGCTCTGAGGAAAATGTAGATTTATAAGGAATTTTATACTAACCAGACCAGTGACCACAAGTGTTTCTGGTTCATGGTTAAGCACTCGGTAAGGAATTGGGAAATGAATAAATTAATTATTCAGTTAAGCCATCAAGCCTGTGTTAGCATTTGGATGGCAAAGGAGAACTTGGTAATATAACAAAAGTAATTCTGTGGAGTGCCTGTGTGGCTCAGTCAGTTAAGCATCTGACTTCAGCTAAGGTCATGATCTCAGGGTCCTGGCAATCAGCTTCACTTCCAACTCCACATCCAAATAAATTAAATCTTTAAATAAAAAAAAAAAGTATCTATTTAAGTATCTTTTTTTTTTTTTTTTTTCGGGGAAAAAGGAGCGCAAGGGCGTGCGCCAGGTGCGACCGCGCACCGGCGGCCTAAGTATCTATTTTTAATCTTAAAAAAAATCTTAAAAATATCTTTAAAAAAAGTATCTATTTAAGAAACATGCTAATAAAATATGCATTCAGATATATAAAAATGCTAAACCATCAGTCATCCTCTACTCCTGCACTTTGGAAGGGATGGGTAGAGAAGAGGTATTTTATAAAGAACAATAAGCACAACCACAATGTAAAGAGTATTACGTGACAACTTTACCTGATTACTTCTTATTTATCTGTTTCTCACTAACAAAAAACTAAGGCCTAACTGCCCTTTCTAATCACATACACTTGCATCTAGAAATAAAAACAATGTCTTCAACTCTAATAAGGAAAGCAAAGGCCAGTTTTATACAGGCAGATGTCATTGACAGAACTGTTAAAGGAGTCCAATTAGAAACAAATACCAGGGGACGCTTGGGTGGCTCAGTCAGTTAAGCATCTGCCTTCTGCTCAGGTCCTGATCCCAGGGTCCTGGGATTGAGACCCGTGTCAGGCTCCCTGCTCAGTGGTAAGCCTGCTTCTCTCTCTGCCCCTCCCCCTGCTTGAGTTCTCTTGCACTCTTTCTCTCTCTCTCTAAATAATAAAATCTTTTTTAAAATAAATAAATAAATAAATAAATAAATAGAAACGAATGCCAAGTGTGCTCTGTATGCACATGTTGTTTCATGTATAGTTATTGGATATCCTACAAGTGGAATAGGAAGATAAAAAGATAACAACTTCATTGGTAATACTTAGGAAGAATCATGATCAGAGCTTCCAAGATATGTCTAGAGAGATCTTGCCTTAGAATCTTGCCTTACCCATAAACTCCATCTGTGTTACAAGACATAGTTCCTACTGAGAAAAGCAGCTCTAAGTGGTTCTTTAAGCATAAGTCACTGAGGCACCATGTGACTTCCCCTGCTATCCTGAGCTCCCCTATCTGCAGCTGGTTAGTTGGGACAGTTGGGCCCCTGACCCAAGAACAGCGGGTCTATATTCTAGCCGTGCACTATGACGTGGTCTGGTGGTGAAAGCTCCCCCCACACAGAAGGTGATTGCTTGTGATAATGACATTCCATTCCTTTCCTTTCCTTTCCTTTCCTTTCCTTCCTTCCTTCCTTCCTTCCTTCCTGTCTCTCTCTTTCTTTCTTTCTTTCTTTTTAGAATGGGGGAGGAGCAGAGGGAGAGGGAGAGAGAGAATCCTAGAGCCTGATGTAGGAATGAATCTCACTACCCTGAGATCAAAACCCAAGCTGAAATTGAGAGTCGGATACTTGACCAACTGAGCCACCCACTGATGACATTCTTACCGCTCAAGAATTTGAACAAAAAATACAGAGCCATACTATTGTTGGTGAAAGCAGAACTAGAAAGATAAGCAAAGTGAAGCTAAAACAAAAAGAGCAGCCAACTGGCATCCATGGCAAAGCACAAGAATGAAGCTCAATTAATTCCTGCTGCTAAGAAACTAATAATGCTGCCTGTCCTTTAGAGTTGCCTTTTATAATCCCAGACAACCTTTCAGTTCCCAAACTCAAGCTCCAGGTCCTTGAGGTTTAGCTGTGAGAATATTCCAAACACGCCTCTCTCTCTCTCTCTCTCTCTCTCTCTCTCTCGACATTTTTAAACATTTTATTTATTTATTTATTTTCAGTTCTCCAGAATTCATTGTTTTTGCACCACACCCAGTGTTCCATGCAATACGTGCCCTCCATAATACCCACCAGCAGGCTCACCCAACTTCCCGCCCTCCTCCCCTCCAAAACCCTCAGTTTGTTTCTCAGAGTCAAATTCTCCCCCTCCAATTTCTCCTGACTCCTTTCTCTCATTGCAACAGTTACCACTACAATCAACCACCAATACTTGAGGTAACTGGTATTATTCTCTTTCTTCCAATGGAAGGATTCTGAACACACAGAGTTCCTAGGTTTCTGAGCCATAAACTTCTGGAACAAACATCCTGGCTCCATTCGGACAATAAAGGCAACTGGACAAGAGTCAAGTCTTTTCATTCCCATTGACATTTCTAGTGTAGAAATGTACATAGTTTCTCTGATATGTCTCAGTTGTATTCATGAAACTAAATTTTTCCATTTAGTTTTTACTCCATGAATTTCAATTCTATTCCTCATAGGTTGTTTTTTAATTTATTTTTCATTCATTTTCGGCATAACAGTATTCATTATCTTTTCACCACACCCAGTGCTCCATGCAATTCATGCCCTCTATGATACCCACTACCTGGTACCCCAACCTCCCACCCACCCGTCAATTCAAACCCCTCAGATTATTTTTTAAGTCCATAGTCTCTCATGGTTCACCTCCCCTTCCAACTTCCCCCAACTCCCTTCTCCTCTCTAACTCCCCATGTCCTCCATGCTATTTGTTATGCTCCACAAATAAGTGAAACCATATGATAATTGACTCTCTCTGCTTGACTGATTTCACTCAGCATAATCTCTTCCAGTCCCGTCCATGTTGCTACAAAAGTTGGGTATTCATCCTTTCTGATGGAGGCATAATACTCCATAGTGTATATGGACCACATCTTCCTTATCCATTTGTCCGTTGAAGGGCATCTTGGTTCTTTCCACAGTTTGGCAACCGTGGCCATTGCTGCTATAAACATTGGGGTACAGATGGCCCTTCTTTTCACTACATCTGTATATTTGGGGCAAATATCCAGGAGTGCAATTGCAGGGTCATAGGGAAGTTCTATTTTTAATTTCTTGAGGAATCTCCACACTGTTCTCCAAAGAGGCTGCACCAACTTGCATTCCCACCAACAGTGGAAGAGGGTTCCCCTTTCTCCACATCCCCTCCAACACATGTTGTTTCCTGTCTTGCTAATTTTGGCCATTCTAACTGGTGTAAGGTGATTTCTCAATGTGGTTTTAATTTGATTCTCCCTGATGGCTAGTGATGATGAACATTTTTCATGTGTCTGATAGCCATTTGTATGTCTTCATTGGAGAAGTCTCTGTTCATATCATCTGCCCATTTTTTGATATGCTTGTCTGTTTTGTGTGTGTTGCGTTTGAGGAGTTCATTATAGATCCTGGATATCAACCTTTTGTCTGTACTGTCATTTGCAAATATCTTCTCCCATTCCGTGGGTTGCCTCTTTGTTTTGTTGACTGTTTCCTTTGCTGTGCAGAAGCTTTTGATTTTGATGAAGTCCCAAAAGTTTATTTTCACTTTTGTTTCCTTTGCCTTTGGAGACATATCTTGAAAGAAGTTGCCGTGGCTGATATCTAAGAGATTACTGCCTATGTTCTCCTCTAGGTTGTTTTTTATTTTTAGGTTGTTATTTATTTTTGCTTTGGCCCCAGGATAAAGTAACCTATATTTGCCCAAGGAGCAATTTACTTCCTTAATTCTTAGCCTTGGGAATCGGAAAGGAATAGAAAGGACACAGTGGGGGGGGGGGCAGTGGGCAGAGAGACCAAAGTACTGTCAGTCTGTCAGAGCTGCTATAATGAAAATGCCATAGACCAGTTGGCTTAGAAACAACAAGAATTTATTTCTCACAGTTCTGGAGGCTGAAAATCTGAGGTCATGATTCCAGCATGGTTGGTTCTGGTAAAGACCCTCTTCTGGCTCGTAGAATGCTGAGGAAGGTTTTGATATATGAATTTGGGGGAGCCACAATATTCATTTCATGAAAAGTACTAACAGTCATCTTGACAGGGTTTGTGAACCAGTTACACTTGCATCCTCAGCAGATGTTTGGAGGGCTTGGGGTGAGGGAAGGAAATATTCTTCCTCTACCCTCAAGGTCTTCCTTGAGGACTAAGAATTAAATTTATATGAGACAGTTGAACAGCAGGTTAAATACAAAAAGTTTTATTACAGGCTCATGGAGGCCCAATAATGAAATTGAGACCTAAAAAAGTGCCCAAGACAGGCATCTTTTATTCTTTTTAGACAATGAGACAATAAACCTTTGAGGAATTGACAGACAAAGAAAATTTAACTTTGGGAGCTTTAATTAGTAAAAAATTCTAAAGGTTTTTTTTGTTTGTTTGTTTGTTTGTTTTTGTTTTTTTAATGTGGTCCCTAATACCCAACATGGGGCTGGAACCCTCAACCCCAAGATCAAGAGTAGCAGACTCAACCAAATGAGCCAGCCAGGTGCCCCAATTTGCAAGAAGTTCTAAGCAGAATCTGGGCTGAGGTCATAAATTGGTAAAAAGTAACAAGGGTTTTTTATACAGTCTTCTTGGCTCTAAATTTCCCATCTCTAGTAATAAGGATTCCCTTTATTACTCCCTGGTGCAGGGAGGGTACCTTTCACATGGGAGACTTAATTCCTACTTTCATGGGGGTAGAAAAGGGTTTGAGTGTCCTCCTTGCTCAAGCTGTCTCTTTAGTAACTTTCATTTACAATGTGGTCCATCTTGGGGCAGCCTGTCATTGGCATCTCTACAGGGCAACAGAGTCATGACATTAATTACTACTGTATTCAACCAGGCTTAGCTCTGTCACAAGCATCCTAGGGAATAGAATCATCTCTTTTAATCTTATAAAATATTGTAGATCTGAATATACTCCAGCAAAAGAGCATATTTCTACTGTTATGAGAACCTTCTTAATAAAAATAACCAGAATAGGGGCGCCTGGGTGGCTCAGTGGGTTAAGCCTCTGCCTTCGGCTCAGGGCATGATCTCAGGGTCCTGGGATCAAGCCTTGCATCGGGCTTTCTGCTCAGCAGGGAGCCTGCTTCCCCCTCTGTCTCTCCCTGCCTCTGCCTACTTGTGACCTTTCTCTCTGTCAAATAAATAAATAAATCTTAAAAAATAATAATAACCAGAAGAAATTACTAAAATCCAGCAAAAGGGTGTGTGTGAAATTTAGTCTACTAAATAATAATTTGAAGATAAAGTTCACTCAACACATATCTATTAATATCTATGGGTTAAGTTTCACTACATATTGTCTTATGAATGATACACAGCCCCAGTCCTGAAGAAAAACATGATCTATTGGAAGAGAAAACCAAGTAAACAATAGAGTAGGATACATTGCATAGTAGACACAGAGGAAAAAATTATCAGTTCTGTGCGAGATAGAGGCGGTAACCTTCACTAAAAATTTGAAATGGAACATGCTATAAGAATTCAGTTGGCTGAAAATTCATTCTGATAAACAGCATAAATAAAACCATGGAGACACAGAGATTCAAATGGTGTTTGGGGAAGGAGAAAAGGCCTGCCATAACCAGCATATGAGGTAGGAAGGAGAAAGGAGACTTGTGGTCCAGGCGTGTCCATGAAGGACCTCAAATGCCTCACAAAGGATGTTAGATCTTATCTTGCAGACAGCATAAAATTGCCTGAGGTTTCTAACCAAATGAGAACATGATCAGACCTCCAGTTTTGAAAGCATCCTTGATTGAAAGAGGATAGAGTAATGAAGATCAGATTAGCAGGTGTTGGAATAAGCCAGGGAGTAAAAAAGGTAGAGTCTGTACTAAAAAGAAGGAAAGTGAGCAAAAGGAGAGGTGGTGGAAGATGTTGAAGAAATTTCAAAGATAAAACTAGAGGACAGACAAATCAGCAGACTTATCTAGAAGATAACCTTTTTAAACTGAAAGTGAGCAAAGTTTCAGACTGCCAAAGAAAATGTATAATAATTTCAGCTGCAGATCATAAATCCCACAATTTGGGGATATAATAGAAGACAACAAGAGTAACCTTTTTTGCCAAATAGACCAATCCTTTTCCCATGTTGGAGATTGTCTACCCTTCCTTAATCATAGTCAACTGGGCAGAAAATCTTTCCTAAGAAATTACAGTAGGTTAATTACACACCTCATTTGTCTCCACAGTTAGCACTACTCTTTCACTGCTCCCTTCTAAAACATACTGGTTACTTAACAACTCAGTTAAGCGAACAACCTTTTCTCAAGCAGATATTCATTTATCATTTAACAAAAATTTTAAAAATTCAGTAAAGAGCAATATTTCTCCAACTTCCAATATGAAAGGTCTAAAGTAAGACCCAAGGTAGTGCATTTCTAACAATTTCCCAAGTGATGCTGATGTTGCTGGTCTAGGAACCGAACCCTGCATGGCATAGAATCATGTAACATGGTCTAGGACATCTTCATCCAAAGCCATCTGAAAAGAAATTGGCAGGAGAGTGAAATCTCTTGCATTTCCCACATTTCATAATTTCAGCAAAGGTAATTAAGAACAGAAAAAGAAATAACATGCACCATCCACGAAGATCTGCAGAATTTTGATGGGATCTTAGCTGATCTTTGAGAAAGTTGGGACAGAAGATAATGGGGATGAGAGTGCCCACACTTGGAACCTCAAGCAGAAATGTAGAAGATGAGTTATAGAGTTGTAGAGGCCGAGAGCCAGGACAGAACACTTACTTCATCTCACAGGCTTTCTTTCTTTTTCTTTTTTTTTTTTTTTTTTTTTTTTCTTATCACAGCACAATGTAGAAGAATTAGTTTAACATCTGGCCCCAAATTAAGTTATATCAGTACTTTCTAATTAATTTTAAGTGTGCTTTTATGCTTACATTGACCACCCTATAAATAAATGTACTTTATCCCATGGGCTGATATCTCCTCAATTAATCCTCATGTTAAAAGCTCAAGAGAGGAGTGCCTGGGTGGCTCAGTCAGTAAGGTGTTGGACTCTTGATTTTGCTTCAGGTCATGATCTCAGGGCTGTGGGATGGAACTCCCATCCAGCTCCATGCTCATTGGAGTGTCTACTTGGGATTCTCACCCTCTCCTTTTGTCCCTCTCCCTGCCCGCACTCTTTCTCTCAAATAAATAAGTAAATCTTTAAATAAATACATAAATAAATAGGTCAAGAGAAATGGAAAGCAAATGGAAAAAGGAAGGAAGTCCCCCCTGTTTATTTAGTTAGCCTGCTTTACATCTGACAATATTGGATACTGCAAACCCAGAATCCTAACCATGCAACAGAAAGGCACAGAAACATAATGCAGGAAATCTGGAGATATCAATGAGAGATTCTTCTCCCAGGAAATGCTCTTTACTTTGCATTTTAATTACAATATAATATCTAAAATGTGTCTTTAAGTTCTACAGTTTATACCTGTTAACAGAAGATATTAAATGTCTACCTAAGTCAGCATCCTGAAACATAGCTCTCCTGGCTTCCAGAGCTATATGAGACCATATTCAGTGAGCTTGTTCCCTTCCAGAAAGCTGTACTTCTGAGCCCTGTGTTTCCTGGTAAATGCCTCAGTGCAGGAGATGAGCCCCAAGAAGAAGGTACATCATGACTGTCAAAAAAAGCCAGGAATCATGGTTTTGCATAGTTCTCTTTGGCCTTTGTTACATTGGTAACCAAAACGTGTCTTATAGGATACTTCTGAAGATCAGTCCTTAACACCATTAGAGTCTTTAGGCCTTGCCTATACTTGCTCTTGGCTGCATTTATTGGCCTGCCCCCAATAAAGGAGCTGCCCACAGATCCTCCTTGAGATACCCACCCTGGACCAACAGCCCATTCTCCAAAACCATTTTATATCTCTCTTCCTCCGGAAATAGCTCCTTCAGGAGTTTGGAGAACTCTCCCTTGCCCGCATTTCATGTGGCTCCAGGAAGCCAAAGTCCCTTCCTAGGAGTTATGTTCACTCCCTGAGAATTTAAACATAGGAACGCAGTGACCATATTCGCTGCTGTATGGAGGAGCCTGAGCCAATGAGACCAACCCAAGAGATAAGATGAAATAAGGGTAGAGATATGCACAGAGCCATCAGCATTTTTGCTAATGAGGAATTAGAACAGCTAATTCCTTCCACCTCTAAAATCTTATTTTCTTGAAAATACATTCATGAATAATTATAGTTTAGTAAGTTACTTTTAGCAAACAACGTATTTGGAATTAAGTGTAGACTTATTCTGGTAGACTGAAAAGAATATTGAACATGGGGTAAGAAAGCCTGGATTTAAATTTCCATCCCAAAATTAATGAGTGACAACAGGAAGTTATTTAACCTCTCGGAGCCTCAGTTTCTTCAACTATAAAAATGAGCCACCTGTGTGGCTCAGTCCATCAAGTGTCTGCCTTCAGCTCAGGTCATGATCCTGAGTCCCTGGATCCAGCCTGGAGTCAGGCTCCCTGCTCAGCGGGGAGTCTGCTTCTCCCTTTTCCTCTGCCCCTCCACCTGCTCATGCAGAGTGTTAAACGACATAATGCTCAGAACAGTGCTTGGTATATGACAAAGCCAGAAAAAAAAAAAGAGAGAGAGAGAGAGAGGAAGGGAAGGAGGGAGAAGAAGAGAGGAAAAGATTGAACAGGATGGGAAATGAAATCAGAAAATCTCTAAAACTGCCTAACATAATGCAATGTAATGAGGGCCTATTTGGTAAGAACACTTGCAAAGAAATCAGACACATGACCACAAACCACCTAGTACTTTTAATCCAAGTTCTGATCTGATGTCGGGAGCCCTCCAGTGGTTGAGAGATAGGGATGCATCTGAATTCTCCCTTTTGAGCTGGTGCTCTCAGAAGATGAATAAAAACTAGCCATAACATTATAACTAGAAAAGACCTTGGAGAGTACTTCCTCAATCTCCCATATTTAAAAGATGAGGAAATGAAGATACTAAGGGGCTGTGTACACTTATTTTGAAAGTTATAAATTACACTATTTTGAGATTTAACCTTTTATTATTTTTCCTAAGAATGCAAAATTCAACAGTTTCCATTTTGACATGAGTAAGAACTACTCTTACTTCAAAATGTATAATTAAGGCATGTCTATAGTGACCAAAACCCAAAATCACTCAATAATACAACCACGATGCTTTGAATATATTTACATCAAGGAACCATTTTTGTATAGAAGCTTTGGCTGAAAATGTTTTGCAATTAAAACACCAATATTTTTGTCTTATCAAAACCTGTACTTGGGACAATTCCTTGATGCCCTCTACTGGCCATAATGTTATTATCCAATGTGAAATGCTAATTATTTCTGCCTAGCCTACTGATCAACTTTGTAACATGCCTGGACACTAGAAAAGTTTACTTTGGGAATAAAAATAAGTAAATAAAAGAATATACAGTATATAAGAATGTATCAAAAACATTGAGGCAATGAAATAAACCAGAAACAAGCCATCATTGTTGTCAACATTTGGAATGCTAAGAAATTATGATATCAACCAGTTATACCTAATTTTGCTCTACAAAGTAATATAACTAGGCTATGAATTTTGTTCTTAATTTACATATTCAACTGCACCAGATTCCCTACGGATGATCTATAAAACAATATATTACTGACTTTGACACAGAAAAACAGAGTTGTTTAAATTATTAGGATGCCTGGGTGGCTCAGTCAGTTGAGCAGCCCTTCACTCTAAGGTTCAGCTGAGGTCATGGAATCAAGCCCCACATCAGGCTTCGCACTCAGCAGGAAGTCTCCTTAAGATTCTCTTGCTCCCTCTCCTCTGCCTCTACCCCTGCTCTCTCTCTCTCCACGCCTCCCCCCTCTCTCAAGTAAATAAATAAATCTTTAAATATATTTAAATTATCAAATGTTGAGAGATACCATGTTTAGAAGTTCAAGAAATGGAAAAATATGAATGAATGTACTAAACACCCAGATAGCCTTAAAAGTAGCCTTCTCCTTCCCTGAAACACAATTTTTCAACCTTAGGATCAGTTCCACAGTTCATGTTGACCATTACGCTGGTTCCTCTGACCTCTCACCCAGTGTCAGGCTGAATCATAGATCCATCTACCTTCCCGTCTATATCATGTTGCCAAAATATTACTACTACCTAAATAACAATATTAATAAAAACATTTATTGAGCTGTAGCCATGTTCCAGGCACTGTTACAAGTGCTTCTCATGCATAGTTCTCACAACAATGCTATAAATTTGGTGCAAAATAGATGCTTGACAATTACCTGAAAAAACTATTGCATGAAGACTGTAACTGTCCTTTTTATACAGATAAGAAAAAAATGTCAAATTCTAGACAGTAAGTTGCTTGTTCATTGTCACATAGCCAGCAAGTGTCAGAGGTGGGGTTCACCCAAACCTGTGTCCTTACCAGGTCTCAGGCACTGCCATGCCAGGTGGACACTCTTAGAGTTTCACCTGCCAAGCCATCTACTGCTTTGTTTCTCTTGTAACTCACCCAGAACCCATGCTTCAAAGATATGAGACAAGTGAGAATTGTTCTATGACATTAAAAATCAAAATTCAAACAGTAGATAGACACACTTAAATAGACTAGGGTAAGAAATGCATTTAAAGTTGGAATCACTTATTGCTTATGGCAATTTTAAAACCTAGTCTTCGGATTACATGATACTACTCCCACCTCAAATGGAGTATACATCCTCTCTCTTTAAATCTAGATGTGTTTGTGCCAGCCTAGATCAATAAAGTAGGAATAAATTGTACTCTGACTTCCTCAGTGTAGACAGAAAAGACCATCAGTTCTCTACCTGGTCCTTTTGGGATGCTCACTCTGTCGAAGCTGGCCATAATGTGTAAGAAATCTGCCAACTCTGAGATCACCATGCAGGAGAGAGCTCAGACGCCAGTGCTCCGGCTGACAGCTCCCAATGACTCCCTGCTGTCAACCAGCTTCAACTGCCATGAGAGTGAGCCACTGTGTGACCAGTCGACCTGGGTCTTCAGAGGACTGCAATCCTAGTTGACACCTGAAAGCAAATGTGTGAGACCCTCCAAGCAAAAACTGCCTCCCTGAGTCCTTCTTAAAGTATTTGTTGCCAAACTGTCAACAAATAAAATGCTTTTTTGAGCCAGTGTGTTTGGGGGGCAATTTCTTATGCAGCAATAGTAACCAGACCATGACTCCACTTAGTTTTAGCTTCTCTTGTTACTCAAGCTCTTGACCTTGTCCCAGTTGGTGCAACATGAGAATATTCTAGCAATCACATTCAACTGTGGTTTTGATGTTTTTTAAGATATGCTTCCCCCAAAAAAGGCACAAAGAACACAGGAAACTGGTAGAACACATACTTCCTAAAGTTTAGGCTGACTGGTTTCTACTTTTTTTTTTTAAGATTTTATTTATTTATTTGTCATAGAGAGAGAGAGAGCACAAAGGCAGAGGGCAGGCAGAGGCAGAGAGAGAAGCAGGCTCCCTACTGAGAAAGGAGCCCGATGCAGGACTCGATCCCAGGACCCTAGAATCATGACCTGAGCCGAAGGCAGCCACCTAACTGACTGAGCCACCCAGGCATCCCAGGTTTCTACTTTTTAAAAAAAGAAATAAATATTGCTGTTTGGAATAAACACCAAGAAGCGTAAGTGAACTCAGGGCTTATGAACTCCAGAAAAACATGAAAGAAAGTCCTTATTCTCAGGCCATTCTCCTTTCCCAGATGATATGGACCACTGAAGATATCTTGTTCCACTGTCACTATATTTTCCCGGTATCCACTCTGCCATGAGGACTTCCGAGGCACCAAAGTGGCCCACATAGTAGGGTACCCATAGAGTCATCATGCAAGGTTCTGCCACCTCTTGAGTCCTATATACAAATAGGACACAGGACTCTAATACCCATGGAAATTGGAACATTGATGCCTTGCCAATCTCAGGAAATTCATCTCCTAAAGTTTGAAAGCTTTCCTACTTCTCTGAACAAAAGTCTTCACTCCCAGCCCAGAAAGTCAATCCTAATTGCCTAGAAGAGTTTCAGTGTATACTCTAAAACCTTTCTAAGATTGTGTGCTCCAGGTACAAAGGTTTCTGGAAATTTCTTCATTGATCTATGATTGGCACAAACATCACAACTGTTTCTTTCCTGATACCATGGAAATTCCAAAGTTTAAAAATACAACCATCCCCCCCAGGAACGATGAGCATATTTAGTGCCCAAACCTTGGTTTCCAAGATCATTCTCCAGTTAAAGGAACTAGGGATCCTTAGAAAAATGGCTGACTCTAAGGCTGGGGCAGGAAATATACAAGATGAATTTAAAATATCTTGTAGTTTCAGAAAGCAAGGGTATCCTCAAAAAACACAATGATAGGAGTGTGTCAGAGACACAGTAGTTCACTGATAGAGCTCCCAATTGCTAAAGCTGGAACAATTTTAGGAACAAAGTAAATAATGTCGTTTTGGAATATAGCCCAATGGGTATAATAAAATAAATACCCATAAGTCCATAATGATATAAATAAATTACTAAGTTAAACATGAAAGAAATAGGAAAAAATACACATAGGATTCCAAATCATATATATAGTGTCCCCTGAAGGAGATAGAGCATAACTCCTCATCACTTAATGGATAGACTATTCATAGTGACCCCCTCCCAAAGAGGTAATGGGGAATGGTTTGGAAAGGGGAACAAAAAGTAACAGCACCTGACAAATACTACTTCAGTCAGATGATCAAGGTTAACGTTAACAGTGATAAGTCATGATGATAAGTCATGTACCCTTAATATGATGTGATGAGAATGGCATTCTATTTCCGTGGTCATCTTCCCAATACCCATATGTCCTGTGTAACCAGGAGAAATCCAAATTGAGTAATATTCTCTCAAACATCTGAGCAATAATCTTCAAACCTGTCAAGGTCATAAAAAGCAAAGAAAGTCTGATAAACTGTCATAGCAGAAGAGCTAAGGAGACATGATGACTAAATGAATGTGATAACTGGACAGGATCCAGGGACTGAAAAAAGAACTTTGGGTTAAAAATTACAAAAATATGAATAAAGCATTGACCTTAGTTAATAATAATATATGTAACAATTATATACTTTAAACACACATTAGTTGTGACAAACATACCATTCAAATGTAAACATTAAAATGTAAATGTAAATGTAAACATTAAAGGAAACTCGGTACATGGTACACAAGAATGATCTGTGCTATTTTTACAACTCTTTTGTGAATCCGAAACTGTTCTAACATAAATGTTTATTTTAAAAGAATCAAGAAGAATACCTGCTACTGTTCTATCAAATTTTCACAGCTGTTTACAACATTTTTGTGCACTTCATCATTCATTCATATATATTTAATCATAAACCCAATTAACAATCACATTATTCTTAAGTATAACACTCAATAAACCCAAGAACTGAATGCCGCACTATTAATATGAATGCTCGGCAAGCTGTACTCTCTAATACATTCCCTGTAGTTTGGCACTTCATGTGCATGCCTTATAAAGAGCTCTCATAATAAAATCCGTGTCTAAGATAGCATATGGTAAACTTACGATCTATCTTTAACTGTCCCCAGTAACATGCATTGCGATGCTCCCAATTCTAAAACATACTTCTCTGTTACACTATTCTAACTTGATTAAAAGTTGTTGATGATTTATATTCAGATTTCATTTTGACTAATCCCATAACATTTTCCTCCCCTTCTCAATTCCAATCATTCTTCGTAAAATAGAAGGTTAAACGGGACATTTCCGAATCTCAGCTGAAACTAATAGGTGTCACTTAACTCTAGGTTCTTTTATTTTTTTTAAGGTTCTTTTATTTTTTTTAAGGTTTATTTTTTTATTTTTTATTTATTTATTTGATGGAGAAATATCACAAGTAGGCAGAGAGACAGGGGGGAAGTTTCTTGAGGGAAGCAGATTCCCTGGGAGCCTGATGCAGGGCTCGATCCCAGGACGCTGAGATCATGACCCGAGCTGAAGGCAGAGGCTTACCCCACTGAGCCACGCAGGCATCCCTTAACTCTAGGTTCTAAAAAGAGGTTCCAACTATCCATACAGGACTGGCTAAGAAGGATCCCCCCCACCCACCCAAAGAAAAGAAAACTACAACCCATAGCATTTCACCAATCTCCAGGATACAGGAAAGCAAGCCAATAAGTGATTTAAGGTTGTTGGTGAGTCCTTGACCAGAACTCTGAGTGTTATGCATTTCCAACCCAACCCCACTGGAGGTCTTCCATTCCCTGCCACTAGCCTAAGGATAGGGCTTTCAGAAACTGCTCAGAGAGAACAGAGGTGTTTTCTGAGAAAATGAAGGATGGACAATGAGGAAGGGAGCCCCAGGAGAACATTACTGAGCACTGAGCCTGTGTAACCATGGAACAGAGTTTAACCTGTGTCCTGTGGGGTTGGAGAGGAAACATTCTGGGGGCTGTTATTGTCTAGAAAACCTTACAGGAGAGGCTGGCTGGAGTGACTTTTGACTGGATGGGGCAAAGAGAAAACATGACATTTACACTCATAGTGGGTCAAGCAGAACAGAATCAGGCTTGAGTGACCTGGGAGGGACCCTGCCCCAGAGGACTGCTAAAGAGGTGAGTGAGCCACACAGAAAGATACTGCATGGCACAGACAAGAATGGACATTACAAGGGGGTAGCCAGTGAACACAACTAACACAGCTAACTTCAGAGAAATGTTGAAGGCTCTTGGCCAGGGAGGGAGAGGGATATCTGAAAAACCAATGAAAAACTCCACAAGAGAAAGAGCTAGCATTTGGGCATGAGCCACAGAGATCACCAGTTCTAGATTACAGTCATACCAGGCAAGGCCAGATTGTTTCCATTCCAAATGATCACAACTGATTTGAACCTACAGTAACTATCCTACTAAAATAAAAATGTTACAAAACCTGAAAACAAGACATCTTAATAGGTTATGCTTGAATTAATTTACTTTTTATGGCAAAGAGATTAAAAACAAGTAGCAGTTTTGAAGGCACAAAGGGAGCGAGGGAAGGAAGTGATATTATTATTATTATTATTATTATTATGCATCCTCTGGCACAAAATAAATAGTTTCTGGCAAACCAGGCTTAACCTTAGAATCATACAAATTGGTTTTTAAGGGAATGGGAAACCTGAAAGAGATCTGAAAAACACGGGTGAGACTCACCTTTCAAAACCATATTGAGGGACGCCTGGGTGGCTCAGTTGGTTGGACGACTGCCTTCGGCTCAGGTCATGGTCCCGGAGTTCCGGGATCGAGTCCCACATCAGGCTCCCAGCTCCATGGGGAGTCTGCTTCACTCTCTGACCTTCTCCTCACTCATGCTCTCTCTCACTGTCTCTCTCTCTCAAATAAATAAATAAAATCTTTAAAAAAAAAAAAACATATTGATTCTGCCTGGAAACCAACCATTATACAAATACAAATTGCAACACAGGTTTGTTCAAGAGAAAGAGTTTGTTGGCATAGTATCAAATCATGCCCAGTACCAAATGACCATCTACTTGCTATGCAAACAGATGTGTCAGTCCCTGCTATTGTCAAGAGATCAGTCACTCACCAACTTCAATTAGAGACTGTGAATCAATACTCTGGTTTAAGAAGCATAACTACTCTCATCCACACAAAAGGATAAATTTCCTCAAGGAAATTTTCTCATGAATTTTTCATCCATGATCAAAATTTACAATAGACTTTACCAAGGTATTGTCAAAATATGATCTTGAGACCTGTAGGTACATGATGGCAAAGTCAGATCTGGGGCCTCATTCTCTACAGTATTTCTAATAGAAAACTGCAAGCCCAGATATTCCCCATGCCTGGGATGGACTACAGGCAGTCTAAGCAGTTGTAAGCCATAGCCCACAGGCCCTCATGTTGCTCATCTTGAGGGTTGCTACCTGGGTTAGATTTCTAGGGCTGCCATAACAAAGTAACACAGACTGTGTGTCTTAAACAACAGAAATTTATTTTCTCACAATTCTGGAAGCTGGAAATCCAAGATCAAGCTGTAGGAAAATTCCCTTTCTGGTGAGTTCTCTCTCCCTGGCTTGTACATGGCCACCTTTTCACTGAGTTCTCAATTACCTTCCCTCTGTGATCACAGGTGAGAGCTCTCAGGTGTCTTTTGCTCTTACAACATTAGCAATTCTGTTGGATTAGGGCCCCACCCTTATGACCTCATTTAACCTTAACTGCCTCTTCAAAGGCGTTGTCTCCAAAACAGTCACACTGGGGTTAAGCCTTCCATGGTTTACGAACTTGGGGTGGGGAAATGATGACACAACTCAGTCCATAAGACAACCATTTTGGCAATAAGAGCAGAAATCGGGGTGGTTAATGTGAAAATGGAAGTATAAAATTTAGTCCTGTCCTCTAACTTCTCAGAATTCTAAGATTAACTATTCAACCAAAGTAACGCTTTACTGATTCAGACATCACTAATTTGAAATTCACACTGGAGAATCTGAAGCTTCCACTTGTGCCCTAGAGGCCAAAGTAATCACCGAGGCAATTGCAAGAGTTCACGAGACTGCAGAAGAATTGAGAAACAAGAGAGAATAAATTTCACCCACTGCCATTGGTATGTAAGTAATGAGCAGGTTTCTACTTACCCTATTCTTGCTATGAAAGCGGGTCGGCCAGCTCTTCCTTCAGTGTTCCCTACTCATCTTTAGTCAACTAACTATATCTTCACTGCTCTACTCTTCAAAAATAGGTCTTTTCAAGAATTTCTGAGCTCTGGTGGTGAGGAGCAAGATGGCAGAAGAGTAGAACTAAATTTCTCCTGGTCTGAGGAATTCAGCTAGATGGTTATCAAACCATTCTGAACATATAGAAACTCAACAGGAGATCACAGAGAAGAACAGCAGCAATTCTTTAAAAGAAGAGAGACCACTTTCTGGAAGGTAGGGCGTGTGGAGAATTAAATCTAAGATGATACATGGGAAGGTAGACCATGGGGGGAGGGAGCTGGCTCCCAGCAAGTGAGAGAGCAGCAGAGCACAAAATTGGAACTTTTAGAAGTCTACTTCATGGAGGGACATTGCTCCAGAGGCTAATAAGCAGGAAGTGGAGCCCTTGCTGGGTCAGTGTGGTCTCAAGACCCTGGAGCCACAGAAAGACCAGAGGTGTCTGAGTGTGGCAGAGCTCCCAGGTATCAGAGCAAGAAAGCTGGATGCAAAAACGGAGCCCAGTAATGAGCTCTCAGCTCAGGGTTGCTATCAACCATGATCCGAGGCAAAGTCCAGCCATGACTCTTTGAGCAGGGACCCCATAAGTGGCAGATCTGGGGAGACCCCCTCCTTCTTCCTCTGGGAGGAGTGGCACGGGATCACCATGGCAGGAACCTGCTGGGTTTGGAGACTCCAAATGGGGCCATGCACCAGAGATAGAAACACTCAGTCACAGGCTGAGTGAGCTCAGAGCATGGCCAGAGACAAGGGAGATGGGAGGGATTGACTACTCTTCTCTGAGGGCGCACTAAGGAGTGGGGACTTGAGCTCTTGGCTCCTTGGGACCAGACACTGGGTAGCCACCATCTTCATTCCCGTACTCCAAAGATGTACGGAAAGTGTTCAGGGAACAAATGCACCCAAAAGCGAACCTGAGAAGATTACTTAGCCCAGCCCCTGGCAAGGATGGTGTAATTCCGCCTCAGGCAAAGACATTTGACAATCACGGCAACAGGCCCCTCCCCCAGAAGATCAGCAAGAACATCCATCCAAGACCAAGTTCACCAATCAAGAACTGCAGAATTCCAGAGCTAGGGGAAAACAATGCATAGAATTCATGGGTTTTTTCCCCATGATCCTTTAGTCTTTCAAAGTTAATTTTTTTTAATTTTCATTATTTTTTGGTCTTCTATTTTTTTAATTTTTCCTCTTTCCTATTTTAACCTATTTTAACTATTTTCTTATCAATACCTTTTTAAAAATATATTTTAATTTTTATTTTTATAGTAATATTCTATCCCTTTATTGTATTTAACCTTATTCTTTGTATACATGTAAGTTTTTCTTTCTTTAAAATTTTGGGATACAGTTTCTTCTAACAGAACAAAATATACCCTAAATCTAGCATATGGCTTTGTTCTAATCTCCAGCCTGATAACATTCTCTCCTTTTCTTCTTTTCTTTTCTCAACCACCTGATTATCTTATCAATTCCTTTTTAAAATTTTTTTAAATTTTTATTTTTGCAGTCATATTCCATCCCTTCATTGTGCTTACCCTTATTTTTATAGATATATAGGTTTTTCTTTCTTTAAAATTCTGGGACACAGTTACTTCCAACATACCAAAATACACCCAAAATCAAGTGTGTGGCTCTGTTCTATTCACCAACTTAATCATATTCTTTTATTTTCTTCTTTTTTCTCTCCCTGGTTTCAAGTATCTTCTGATTTGGTTAGTGTATATTTTTCTGGGGTCATTATTATCCTTTTAGCATTTTGTTCTCTCATTCATCTATTCTTCTCTGGGCAAAATGACAAGGTGGAAAAACTCACCTCAAATAAAAGAACAGGAGACAGTACTGACCACTAGGGACCTAATCAATACTAATATTAGTAAAATGTGAGAACTAGAGTTCAGAATGATGATTATAAAGATGCTAGCTGGGCTTTAAAAGAGCATAGAAGATACTAGAGAATCCCTTTCTGAAAAAATAAAAGAACAAAAATCTAACCAAGTTGAAACCAAAAAAGCTACCAAAGAGGTGCGATCAAAAAGAGAGGCTCTTACTGCTAGGATAAATTAGGCAGAAGCAAGAATTAGTGATATAGAAGACCAAATGATGGAGAATAAAGAAGCTGAGAAACAGAGATAAACAACTACAGGATCATGAGGGAAAAATTCAAGAGATAAATGATGCCATAAGACAAAACAATATTAAAATAATATTAGAATAATAACAATATTATAATAATTAGAATAACAATATTAGAATAATTCTTCCCAGAGGAAGAAGAGAGGGGACAGAAGGTATATTGGAACAAATTATAGCAGAGAACTTCCCTAATTTGGGGAAGAAAACAGGCATCAAAATCCAGGAGGCACAGAGAACCCCCCTCAAAATCAATAAAAATAGATCAACACCTCGTTATCTAATAGTAAAACTTACAAGTCTCAGAGACAAAGAGAAAATCCTAAAAGCAACTCAGGACCAGAGGTCTGTTACCCAGAATGGCAGAAATATTAGAATGGCAGCAGACCTATGCACAGAGACTTGGCAGGCCAGAAAGGACTGACCTGATACAGTCAGAGCATTAAACAAGAAAAATATACAGCAAAGAATACTATATCCAGCTAGACTGTCATTGAAAATAAAAGGAGAGATAAGAAGCTTCCAGGACAAACAAAAACTGAAAGAATTTGCAAACACCAAACAGCCCTAAAGGAAATATTGAAAGGGGTTCTCTAAGCAAAGAGAGAGCCTAAAAGTTACAGACCAGAAAGGAACAGAGACAATATACAGTAACAGTCACCTTACAGGCAATACAATGGCACTAAATTCATATTTTCCAATAGTTACCCTGAATGTAAATGGGCTAAATGCCCCAATCAAAAAACACAGGGTATCAGAATGGATAAAAACCAAAACCTATCAATATGCTGTCTGAAAGAAACTCACTTTAGACCTAAAGGCACCTCCAGATTTAAAGTGAGGGGGTGGAAAACAATTTACCATGCTAATGGACATCAAAAGAAAGCTGGGGTAGTTGAGCTGGATAAAGCAATCCTTACAGTCTTTGTCTGAGCCAAAGACTATAATAAGAGATGAGGAAGGACACTATATCACACTCAAATTTTAAATATCTATGCCCTAACATGAAAGCAGCCAACTATATAAACCAATGAACAACAAAATCAAAGAAACACATTGACAATAATACAATAATAGTAGGGGATGTTAACACCCACCTCACTGAAATGAACAGCTCATCCAAGCAAAAGATCAACAAGGAAATAAAAGCCTTAAATGACACACTGGACCAGATGGACATTACAGATCTATTCAGAACATCCATCCCAAAGCAACAGAATACACATTCTTCTCTAGTGCACATGGAACATTCTCCAGAATAGATTGTATCCTGGGTCCTAAATCAGGTCTCAACCAGTATCAAAAGATTGGGATCATTCCCTGCATATTTTCAGAACACGATGCTTTGAAACTAGAACTCAACCACAAGAGGAAAGCTGGAAAGAATTCAAATACATGGAGGCTAAAGAACATCCCACTAAAGAATGGTCAACCAGGAAATTAAAGAATTTTTTAAAATTCATGGAAACAAATGAAAATGAAAACACAACAGTTCAAAACCTCTGGGATGCGGTAAGGGCTGTCCTGAGAGGAAAGTGGGTAAAGTCTGTCTCAAGAAACAAGAAAGTTTTCAAATATACAACCTAACCCTACACCTAAAGGGACTGGAGAAAGAACAGCAAAGAAAGCCTAAACCCAGCAGGAGAAATCATAAAGATCAGAGCAGAAATCAATGAAATAGAAACAAACAAACAAAACAGTAGAACAGAACAACAAAACTAGGAGCTGGTTCTCTAAAAGGATTAATAAGATTGATAAACTCCCAACCAGACATAGCAAAAAGAAAAGAGAAAGGACCCAAATTAATAAAATCATGAATGAAAGAGGAGAGATCACAACCAACACCAAAGAAATACAAACAATAAGAACATATTATGAGCAACTATACACCATCAAATTTGACAATCTGGAAGAAATGGATGCATTCCTAGAGACCTAAAAACTACCAAAACTGAACCAGGAAGAAATAGAAAACCTGAACAGACCTGTAATCAGTAAGGAGATTGAAGCAGTCATCAAAAATCTCCCAACAAACAAGAGCCCAAGGCCAGATGACTTCCCTGGGGAATTCCACCAAACATTTAAAAAAGAATTAATACCTATTCCCCTGAAACTGTTCCAAAAAATGGAGATGGAAGGAAAACTTCCAAACTCATTTTATGAGGCCAGCATTACCTTGATTCCAAAACCAGACAAAGACCCCATCAAAAAAGAGAATTACAGAGCAATATCTCTGATGAACACATATGCAAAAATTCTCACCAAAATACTAGCCAATAGGATCCAACAGTCCATTAAAAGGATTATTCACCACGACCAAGTGGGATTTATTCCAGGACTGCAAGGTTGGTTCAACATCCACAAATGAATGTGATACAATACATTAATAAAGAGAAAGAACAAGAACCATACAATACTCTCAATAGAGGGGCGCCTGGGTGGCTCAGTGGGTTAAAGCCTCTGCCTTTGGCTCAGGTCATGGTCCCAGGGTCCTGGGATCGAGCCATCAGGCTCTCTGCTCAGCAGGGAGCCTGCTTCCTCCACTCTCTCTGCCTGCCTCTTTGCCTACTTGTGATCTCTGCCTGTCAAATAAATAAATAAATCTTTAAAAAAAAATACTCTCAATAGATGCAGAAAAAGCACTTGTCAAAGTACAGTATGCTTTCTTTTTTTTTTTAAGATTTTATTTATTTATTTGACAGAGAGATAGAGAGAGAGCACAAGTAAGCAGAGCAGTAGGGAGAGAGAGAGAGAGAGAGAAGCAGGCTCTCTGCTGAGCAGTGAGCTCAATGCAGGGCTCAATCCCAGGACCCTGGAATCATGATCCAAGCTGAAGGCAGCTGCTTAAACAACTGAGCCACCCAGGTGCCCTACAGCATCCTTTCTTGATCAAAACTGTTCACAGTGTAGGGATATAGAATATATACCTCAATATCATAAAAGCCATCTATGAAAAACCCACAGCAAATATCATTCTCAATGGGGAAAAACTGAGAGCCTTTCCCCTGAGGTCAGGAACACGTAGGGCTGTCCATTCTCACCACTGCCATTCAGCCTAGTACTAGAACTCCTGGCCTCAGCAATCAGACAACAAAAAGAAATAAAAAATATCTGAATTGGCAAAGAAGACATCAAACTCTCACTCTTTGCAGATGATATGATATTTTATGCAGAAAACCCAGAAGACTTCACTCCAAAACTGCTAGAACTCACAGGAATTCAGTTAAGTATCAGGATAGAAAATCCACACACAGAAATCAGTTGCATTTCTATACACCAACAAGACAGAATTAAGAGAAATTAAGGAATCCATCTCATTTATAATTGCACCCAAAACCATAAGATACCTAGGAATAAATCTAACCAAAGAGGCAAAGAATCTGTACTCAGAAAACTATAGAACACACATGAAAGAAATTGAGGAAGACACAAAGAAATGGAAAAATGTTCCATGCTCATGGATTGAAAGAACAAACATTGTGAAAATGTCTATTCTACCTAGAACAATCTACACATTTGATGCAATTCCTATCAAAATATCATCAACTCATTTCAAAGAAATGGAACAAATAATCCTAAAATTTATATGGAACCAGGAAAGACCCCAAATAGCCAGAGGAATGTTGAAAAAGAAAACCAAAGTTGGCAGCATCACAATTCCAGACTTCAAGCTCTATTACAAAGCTGTAATCATCAAGACAGTATGGTACTGGCACAAAAATACATAGATCAATGGAACAGGATAGAGAGCCCAGAAATAGACCCTCAACTCTTTGGTCAACTAATTTTCAACAAAACAGGAAAGAAAGTCCAATTGAGGAAAGACAGTCTCTTCAACAAATGGTGTTGGGAAAATTGGACAGTCACATGCAGAAGAATGAAACTGGACCATGTCCTTACACCACATACAAAAATAGACTCAAATGAATGAAAGACTCATTATGAAACAGGAATCCATCAAAATCCTTGAGGAGAACACAAGCAATAACCTCTGTGACTTCAGCTGCAGCAACTTGCGAGACATGTCTCCAGAGGCAAAGGAAAAAAGGTAAAAATGAACTATTGGGAATTCATGAAGATAAAAAGCTTTTGCACAGTAATGGAAATAGTCAACAAAACCAAAACAACCAAAAGAATGGGAGAAGATATTTGCAAATGACATATCAGATAAAGGGCTAGTATCCAAAATCTATAAAGAACTTATCAAACTCAACACCCACAGAACAAATAATCCAAATAAGAAATGGGTAGAGGACATGAACATACATTTCTGCAAAGAAGACATCCACATGGCCAAAAGACACATGAAAAAGTGTTCAACATCACTCAGCATCAGGGAAATACAAATCAAAACCACAATGAGATACCACCTCAAACCAGTTAGAATTGCTAAAATTAACTAGTCAAGAAATGGCAGGTGTTGCTGAGGACATGGAGAAAGGGGAGCTCTCCTACGTTGTTGGTGGGAATGCAAGCTGGTGCAGCAACTCTGGAAAACAGTATGGAGGTTCCTCAAAAAAGTTGAAAATAGAGCTACCCTACAACCGAGCAATTGCCCTACTGGGTATTTACCCCAAAGATACAAATGTAGTGATCCAAAGGGGCATGTGCACCTGAATGTTTATAGCAGCAATTTCCACAATTGCAGACTATGGAAAGAGGCTAGATGACCATCAACAGATGAATAGATGAAGAAGATGTGGTATATATATATACAATGGAATACTATGCAACCATCAAAAGAAATGAAATCTTACTGCAATGACATGGATAGAACTAGAGGGTATTATGTTAAGCAAAATAAGTCAATCAGAGAAAGACAGGTATCATATGATTTCACTGATATAAGGAATTTGAGAAACAAGACAGAGGATCATAAGGGGAGTGAAAAATGAAACAAGATGAAACCATAGAGGGAGACAAACCATGAGACTCTTAATCTCAGGAAACAAACTAAGGGTTGCTGGTGCAGGGGGAGGGCTAGGTTAGCTGGGTGATGGACACTGGAAAGGGTATGTGCTTTGGTGAGTGCTGTGAATTGTGTAAGACTGATGAATCACAGACCTGTATCCCCGAAACAAATCATACATTATATGTTAATTTAAAATTTTTTCTGAGCTCTTCGTGTATTTATAAATCATACCCAAGATTCTCAACCAGAGAGTCATTTAATTTATACAGAGTTGCTTTTCTCTAAATTTCCAGATCCATTCCACTACCTCTGGCTATGCCATGCAGCTCTTCTTGCTAGTTATTTTTCCTAAGCAGGTCTTTAAATAATTGTGAATTCTTTCAAGCCAGGTACTACTGACTTTTAATGTTTTTTAAATATCCAAAGGGCTCAACACAGGGTAGAAACACAATGCGGTAAATATTTTTCTCTTCAAAGTACCTCAAGTTCAAACCTCTCACTCCTTCAAATCGATCTTTCCAAGTAATGTTAATTACTGAGGCTGTGCCACATCAGGCATTTTATTCATGCTTGACATCTCAAATCAATTCTGGAGCAAAAACTCTGTGATATCAAGAAAGAAACATAAGAGAGGTCTGAAAATTGACAATTTTTTTTTTAATAAGGTGGAAAGAATCACTGAGCAGTAGTCAAGGAACGTCACCCAGGGAAGTTTTAATATAGAAAGGAAAGTTCATACTTGAAGTACTAAGTGGGAAAACAATTTAATGTTAGCTTACATGTATTGGTGTGAATTATTTAAATGATAAGAATAAAATTAGTTCTTTTCTTAAGACCAAATAAATGCAAACCTCTTGAATTTTCTGAAATACTAAAGCAAAGTTTTGGGTAGAATGGGATGGGGTAGGACAGGGCCGGTGGGGGGGTGATTGTATTTTTTTTTTTTTTTCAGAGAATTCATCACCTAAGAGCAACTTCTACCCCTTTCCAAAAGAATAAGCTTACAGGGGTCACATTCTGGCCTCACTGCAACATGAAACAGTGATGAAAAATTGCCTCTTACAGCTCTGTGAATTAATAATTTTCAACCCTTTCAAATTGCATCTCTTACTCTAACTTGTCTCTACAACTGCACTCCACTAAGAGTCATCCATGATATAATTATGTACACACTTGAAGCATATAAGCTAAAAATACATACTTTCACTAAAACTCTAGATACAAAAGGATAGGATAGATGGCACTGAATTGCCTAAGATATCCATTCTAGAACCTAAGCAAAGATTCTCAGCACTTTCTAATGCAGACTTTTACAATCCTGAAACTCCAGGCAGAGAAAGCTCATAACTCCCTCTTCCTAAAGTCCTTGAAGTTTGATAATCCAAGCAGCATTCTCAAAAGGTTTTGGACAAAACATTGATTTTATATGGACATAACTATTATTCACATTAAGCCTGTCTTATTTATTTATTTTAATCCCAGTATCGTTAACAAGCAGTGTGGAGAGTCCTCAAAAATTTAAAAGTAGAACTGCCTACAATCCAGCATCAATTTTGTCTTTGATCTGTCTCTGATATATTTCTTTAAATGACAGCTTTTGGGTTGTGCCAAAATTATACAGTGAGGATTCCCCACTTGATCCAATGGTTAATCTTACTCAATAAAACCTATGCAGCAAGTTCGGAAAATAGCCATACATGTTTCCTCTCCCTGCAATGGCCGATGCAAAGAAGTGTGAGCTAAATGAATGGTTCTTGTTTTAAACCCCCAAGTTTTGAGGTGGTTTGTTATTCAGTAAAAAGCTAACTGACACACCATGAGATTTCAAATAAAAGTCTACCATTCCTCTCAGCTTTGACTTCAACTCCTATAATCCCTTGTTTAAACTGGTCATTGTGAGGTCTTTTATTTTTCCTACACAGTGAGATTATGGGATTGTGTCCGGAAACCAACTCAGAGATCCGAGGGATTGTCCATAAAAGGGAGTGTGGGAGTGTACTAGTTTTCACCAGCTGGGTTTGACTCATTTTCAGGTGGCTTATCTAAGCAATGTATTCCAAACGGCTGAAATACACACAACAAGAACAGCATCTTTCCTTGGAAAGTAATTTGAAGCCTTGTGAAACAATGAAGGCTTTTGAGCAAAACAACAGTTTTCCTTTGTCTTTTTTAATACAGAAAGCAGGTGGCCTATGGCATCCTATAGCCACAAAAAAAAAAAAAAAAAAGCCTTTCAATTTCAATCCATCTGAACAGAAACTGGACAGTTATTTGGATCAATCATGGATCAAAGCCTCAAATATCTGTAGTTTTTGTATTGGTTAGAGATTGCAAAATTGAACGAAGGGTGAATGATAAAACTAAGTTGTAGCACATCCAAAATAAACCATTAATTTGTCACTGATAAAAGTCATTCCATTTTCTGCAATTACAATTACAGTTATGGTATCTATTTTTTCTGATTCCTGTGACAAAATATGGTATTTTAAAATTTTGCATACTTGATAACTATTCTTGCTTAACTTTAGGACATTGGATAGGTTTTTCCCACCAACTTCTTCAGGCCAAAAGTTATTCTGAAGTATTTTTCTCGCCTGCCAATGAGGAGGCAAAAACTGACAACCAAAGTGGAGGGTCATCACAACAAATATCCCAGGGAGGATCCTTGTAACATTTGCAGAGTTAAGTCTTCAGACAGTTTTATTACTTGTCGAGTTTTCTTTTCTGCCATCTTTATTCTTGTTGCATTTGTGGGGAACTTTAACGTGCTTAAGGGAATTTTGATTGAGATACTGTACCTTTTCTTCTCTGAAGAATGTATTCCACCAGGATTTCAGAAACTCTTCTCATGTCATGCCAAAATGAACTCAAATAAGAAATACTCCCTTTACAAGGCAGGTATCTGATAGGCAGATCGGTTACATATGGGATTTTTTTTTTTTTTTTGAAACTAGAAACCTGGTAAAATAAAACAGAGTTGACATTCTCAAGTCGAACAGACTCAAATCTTTAGGTTAAAACAGTGATAATTTTACTTGTGTGCTGGATGAGGAAAAGTCACTGAGGATATAGACTTTACAAAAGTGAGAAATGGATTTCTTTCTCCATCATCAAATGATTAGATATTATTTAATAGTTTATTATATCCGGGGGGGAACAGACCAAGATTAATTTCACAATTATTAGAAGCAGATACTGACATTGATAAAAGGAAGTTGTTGAAAATTGTACCCTGGCTTTTCTACTGTTAAAACACTCTAACTTCCTGTCACTTAGATAGCAACCTGGGCTGTACGTGATCCCAGGCTTGAGTTCACATTATAAAAATAAAGAACCCAGTGAACCTTTTTCATGAGAGAACACCTTTCAGAGTTAGAGGAAAAAGAGAAGGCCTGGTCTGTTCCATGGTTTCACATTACACCGGAGTGAACTCAATCCCTCAGGACACTTAACAAGTGATGAATAATTATAACCCCTTTATTCAGAATCCAGTAATTAGGTTGATGGAAAAGCAACTCTTTTGGATGGGTGTGAATTTATTACAGCAAGTATAAACGCCTCCA
The DNA here is from genome assembly GCF_964662115.1 of Mustela nivalis. Taxonomy (NCBI): domain Eukaryota; kingdom Metazoa; phylum Chordata; class Mammalia; order Carnivora; family Mustelidae; genus Mustela; species Mustela nivalis. Next base: position 42,749,371 of record NC_139024.1, on the reverse strand, counting down.
AACTTTCCATAGCTACCAACACCATATTATGTGTCTCCGTCCCTTATCTCACTTACTCTTCACAAACAACCCCTCAGATAAATAAGAAAATTGAGGCTAAAGAGTCGAGATAACTTGCCTGTGATCTTACAACCTATAAATATTTAATTCAGGATTTGGACCAAAGAAGAGTTTTGCCAACAACTACATTCTTAACCAGTACCTTCCCTGTAACAACAGAAGTAGTAATAAGGAAACCGGGAGACCCTTGGTTTTATGGCTATAATTCCCATTTAACTGGTGTGCTTGGTCCATAAAGACAAACCAACAACAGTTGATTTGCACTACAAATAAACCCAGGCAGTATATTAGACCTGACCCTTAGTGATATTTTCCTTATGTACCCTCAGTCGCTGAGCTTCAACACTCTAAATCAATGGAACCATATGTCAGCTGAGTTTATTGCATGTGGAAAAGCACCCAGGAACAAACACAAGAAAAAATACATTGTTTCCAGGAGCAAGTAAGTGATTATTGATCATGATACAGAAGAGTTCACTCAGGGGCTTTGCTGTAGTTGAGTGGGTAAGAAAGAAAGAAAACAGGTTGGTAAAATAGCGCTCCATAAAGAGGTGGATATTCTCTATGCTGTCCCCAAACATGATTTAGGAGTATAAATTTGTACCTCAGAGCTTGCCACCCACCAACCACAAGTGTAACCGTATCAACATACTTTTATTTTATGTTAACCTTCGTTCAGTTCTCCCTCTCTATTCTACTCTCCTTTTTGCCTCAGGCAACCCATGTGAACAATCTCGTCTACCATAATTGTCTTCTTTCGTCCATAAGCATGTGAAAACTCCATTAATTGTGTGCACACACAGGACTCGGTGACTGTTCTTTAAAAACTGGATTATTTTATGCAGTCCTTGGCAACTTCCTTTTCTCACTCGTTATCTCATGAAAATCCCTCCAAATCAATCAGAAGAGGTAAGTCTAATTCATTCTGGGTCATGGTTGCAGAAGAGTCCATTCTCTTGCATGATAGCATTCACTTTGGTTCTAGATTTTCTCTACTAAGAAACCATGCTACAATAAACATGATTGCACAGGTATTTTATGTAGTGGTGATTTTATTTGTAAGGGATCCATTTCCTGGAGTGAAGTTTCTGGGTTAGGGTGTATATGGATTTGTGATTTTGAAACTGTTGCTAGATGTTATATTGCCAAAATGCTGCAACAATTCCTATTTGCACCAGCTGTGAATGTGAGAAGCCTTTGTCCCACATCCTCACCAGCAATGCCTTTTTCATGTCCATCTGTCTAAGAGTTCTAAAATGATATCTTGGTGTTGCTTTAACTTGCATTGCTGTGAGAATCTTTTCACAGGCTTGCTACCCATCTGAATTTTCTGTTCTGTGAATTGTTCATGTCTTTTGATTTTATCTCTACTGAGGTCTTTTGACAATTGGTTTTAATTTGTAAGGGGTCTTTGAATTTTATAAGCATTATCCCTCTGTCTGCTGTCTGTATTATAAATATTTTCTCAAGACTTTCATTTGTATTTTGACTTAGTTTATAATATTTTTTGCCCTATTGATGTAATCTGAAATTCTGTCTATTATTTAACAGTTTCCAGGTTTCCAGTCATGGATAAGATGTCTCCAGCACCTAGATTTTTCAGAATTACCTAGATTTTCTTCCACGATATTAAAATGTTTACAGAAAGCTTTTAATCTATTGAAATTATTTTATGGTTTAATGTGGGGATAAAAGTGGGAGCACACATTTCCTTTTTTATATTAACAGCCAGTTACACAAACACCATTTATTACATAATTCAGTCTTTCACACTGAATTGAGATATCTATTCGTTTCCTATTTATTAATTCTCACATATACTGGGATATATTTTTAGATTCTGTTCTGCCCTATTCTGTCTCATGAATCTATTTATGTATTCCTAGGTTAGCATTTGATATCTATTAGAGCAAGTCCTCCTTTCCTATCCTTTTCTTTCCCCCAATATATTTACTTTTGGGGTTTGGAGCATTTATTTTTCCTTTAAAAATTAAGTCATTTTATTCAATCTTCCAATTCTCCCACCACCCAGACTCCTTTGGCATTCTATTTGGGATTGCCTCAAATGCATTTGTTAATTTTGTGAGAATTGACCTTTTATGATATTGTTTTTCAATCCAGTAAAAAGGCACGCATTTCCATTTGTTCCAATGTTGTTTAAGTCCCTGACTTGTGACCGCTGCCAATAAAATGAGATCTTTGAAATATTTTTATTTTCTGTCTCCCTTCATCCTCAATCCTAGATGACACCTTTGAAAATGAATTTCCATTTTTCTAAAAAGTACTTTTATTTCTAGCCCATTATTCGTATTTATTCATACTTATGCCATATTCATTCATTCATTCATTCAAGTAAACCCTTATTGGGAACCTACCATTTGCTATGCATGGTTTCAGGTACTGGGGCTAGGTCAAGCGGAAAAAATCCTCTGCTCTCATAGAGTTTACATATGGGGAAACAGATACTGGACAAAATGAATGAATTAAATATAACTATGTTTAAAGGCTAAAAGAAATATTACAGAGAAAATCAAAACATGAAAGTAGGATGTAATGCCATGGCATCAAGCAGAGAGTACATTAAGTGTTGAAGGGTGTGGTCAGGGAAGGTCTGAAGGACAATGTGGCACTGGAGAAAAGACTTGAAAGATGTAAGAAAGAGGTCTGTGTGGATGTCTGAGGAAAAGCAATCCAGGCAGAGGAATGAGAAGTAAGAAGGCACTGAGGAGGGGCACCTGCATGGCACAGTCAGGTACGTGATCAACGCTTGGTTTCAGCTCAGGTCATGATCTCAGGGTGTGAAGACGGAGCCCCCAAGTCAGAGCAGAGTCTGCTTGAGAGTCTTTCTCCCTCTCCTCCTGCCCCTCCTGCTTGGACTCTCACTCTCTCTCAAGTAAATAAATAAATCTTGCAGAAAAAATAAAAAAGAAAGAAAGAATGCACTGAGGAGGGATCATGCCCAACTACTCAGGAACAACAAGGAAACCAGAGTGATGGATGAGGAGTAGAGGGCAGGGTCAGGAAGGGTGAGAGTAGAAGAGTAAGAGATGAGGCCTTAGACATGATGGGGGTCAGGTCACACAGGGCCTTGCTGCCTATTATAACTTTTACTGAAATTTCACTCTGAGGGTAATGGGAAAGCCATTGCACAGTTCTTTGTAAAAGCACCATGATCTGGGGTTCCTGGGTGGCTTAGTCAGTTGAGCGTCCAACTCCTGATTTTGACTCAAGTCATGATCTCAGAGTCATGAGATCAGCCCCTCATCAAGCTCTGCACTCAACAAAGGGTGTGCCTGAGATTCTCTCTCCCTTTCTCCCTCTGCTCTATCCCCCACTTTCTCTCTCTCTCTGTCAAATAATAAACAAACAAACAAAATCTACATGATCTGACTTAATGCTTTAACAGAAAGATCATTCCTGTTTTAAGAGTAAAGTGTAGGGGAATAAGATGAGTTGGGAGCCTACTGCAATAGTCTAAGCAAGAAATACTAGTGTTATTGACTAGGTGACAAGTGGTCAGAAAAGTACATATTTTTAAGATAGAGCAATGAGGTTTGTTGAGGGATTATATATAGTGTACACGAGAAACAAAGAGTTCAAGGATAACCGAAGATTTTTGACTGAGCAACTAGAAAGATGGAAATCTATTCACTGAGACAGAAAACCATGAGAGGAACAAAGTAAGATGGTAAATGGAGGTGGTAAATCAGGAGTTTTATCTGGACAGGTCTACTAGACTTCCAAGTAGCTGAGATAATAGATGGTTATGCCAGGTGTTCAGGAGAGAAGTCCAGAGTAGAGATATAAATCTAGGAATTGTAAGTATATGGTGGGCACTTGAAAGTATGTAACTGGATAAAACTATTAATGAGGTAAATGGAGTTTAATGAAGAGAAGCAGCTCAAGGATTTTACCATGAGGAACTCTAAACTGAAAGACTGGGAAGACAGGAGTAGCAAAAAGAAACTGAAAAAATGTGGTCGATGAGACAGGAGGAGAGCCAGCAGAATGTGGCATCTTGGAAATCAAATGAAAAAAGTATTCTAGAGTGAGGAATGATCAACTCTGCCAAACACAGGTGAAAAGATGAGATGAAGACTTAGAATTTCCCGGTAGATTTAGCAAGGTGGACATGATTGGCGACCTCAATAAGAGAAGCTGTGGTCATGTGGATGGCATAAACGATGATTTAAGTGATCCATAAAATAAATAAATAAGCGAGGAAAAAATATATAAATAGCACAGCCTTGTGAACAGCATCTGAAAAAGGAAGTGACATAACATAATAAAAAATTACTTAAAAAATAAATTTTAAAATTTTTTAAAAATTAAAAGGAAGTGATATATTTCTTGAAACTGGGGTTCTAGTTACATTTGGATTGTTAACTATGATTTTATTTTTTATATCAAGTTTTTTCATTGTCAATTAGCATGAGATAAAAAGGCATCTTCATCTCGTATTTAATACTCACTGGCTCTTGGTAGATATTTGTTTGCTAAGAATGTATGATTTTTACATTATAACACTTCCTAGCAAGGGCTTTCCTCATCAAATCAACATGCTAACAAATGACAGGAGTCAAGAACACAGTGGTCTCCTTAAACTGGTAAATGATTATCTTTTACAACGGTACCTACAAGATCTCTGTTGATGACTGTGCCAAATGGTGAAGTAAAATTACATGAATTCTAGTCCAGACCCCTAACTTAAACTCAAATAATGTTTGCAAGTCCCTAGGTAGGCACTGAAGGGGAAAAATATATGTCATCTAGGACAGATGGCACTACTATATGACCTTTTAATCAAAGAGCTAACTGGCTTTTAAAGTTTTTTTTAAAGATTTTATTTATTTATTTGACAGAGATCACAAGTAAGCAGAGAGGCAGGCAGAGAGAGAGGAGGAAGCAGGCTCCCCACTGAGCAGAAAGCCCGATGCGGGGTTTGATCCCAGGACCCTGGGATCATGACCTGAGCTGAAGGCAAAGGCGTTAACCCACTGAGCCACCCAGGTGCCCCCTAAGTGACTTTTAAAAGTAAGTTTTCAAAACTGATCTATGTGTAAAAAGAGAGAAGTAGCGAGAAGAATAATAGCCCAGAAAACAATGCAATCCAATATGCCAGGTTTTGGTAGAAGGTGTCTTCCTGTGAGAATTGCATACTAGATGGTGATCAAACAGGAAAGAAAAAGAAAATACTGTAAGAGATAATGTTCATAATTCCACTCCAATGGGTTTTGTGAATAAACACTTGTGAACTCCCTTGATGTATCTGAGGCCTCAAGCCATTATAAAGTGTATGATACTCCTTTTTCATAAAGTAGAGTTAAATCAGATCTCTCAAAGCTTCACCAATCTTGCCTCATGTACAGCAACACCTCTAAAATTCAGAGTAACCATTCTCACCCATTTAGAAAATGCACAGAAGAATGAAATTCTATCTGCAGTACATTAGCCAGAAACTCACATAGTAGAGCGTGTGTGAGGAGAGAAAATCCAAATGTGTAAGGTGAGGAATACAGTCAAGGTGGTATCTTTATCCTCAAGGAAACAAAAGCATGTGATAAATGAGGGTGAAAAAAAAAGATATAATTTATAAAGCTGCAAAACATTTTCTTTGATTTATAGTAAACCAAATAATTACAAATATAAGTTACTATAAGGCAGGCACTGGATGACCTTGAGTCTTTGGAGGAAAATTGACATTAAAAATAACAAGATAAACTATTTGGGAGAGGGACTTTTTAAAATTGGGGTATATTAACATGTACCATTATATTAATTTCAGGTGTACAACATACAGATTCAATATTTGTTTACATTGCAAAGTGATCATCACAAATCTTGTTAACATCCATCACCACACACAGTTATAAATGTTTTTTTCTTGTGATGAAAACTTTTAACATCTACTCTTTTAGCAACTTTCAAATATAAACATACTAGTATTAATTATAGTCACCATGCTATGTACTACATCCCCAGGACTTACTTATTTTATAACTGAAAATGTGTACCGTTTGACTACCTTTACCCATTTCACCCATCCGTATCCCCACTGCCCCCCACCCGCAACTAGCTATCTGTTCTCTATGTATCTTTGAGTTTATTTTTGGTTGGTTGGTTGGTTGGTTTTTTACAATTCCACATATAAATGAGATCACATAGTATTTATCTTTCTCTGTCTGATTTATTTCACTTACCATAATGCCGTTAGTTACATCCATATTGTTGCAAAGGGCAGGATTTCCTCCTTTTTAATAGTCAAGTAGCATTACACATGATTATACAGTATGTACCACATTTTTTATCCATTCATTCATCCATAGATACTTAGGTTGTTTCCAGGTCTTGGCTATCGTGAATAATGCTGCTATAAACATAGGAGTGCAGATACCTTTTCAAGTTAGTGTTACTGCTTCTTTTTGACATATTCCCAAAATTAGAATATCTGAATGACATGGTATTTCTATTTTTAATTTTTTTCCATTGGGTTACTTTTTTTTTATTTTTTAATTTCTTTGCAGTGTTCCAGAATTCATTGTTTATGCACTAAACCCAGGGCTCCATGCGATACATACCCTCTATAATACCCACCAACAGACTCACCCAACTCTATTTTTAGTTTTTTGATGACCCTTCATACTCTTTTCCATACGGCTGCACCAATTTATATTCCTACCAACAGTGAAAGGTGAACTATTGATATGTTATTCTACTCAATTTTTCAGCTAATATATCAGAGAGGTATTGTTAAAAATGTCTCTTGGGGTGGGTGGTTGGCTTAGTCACTTAAGCATCCTACTTCTGATGTCAGTTATGATCTCATAGGTGGTGAGATGAAGCCCCACCTGGGGCTCCATGTTCAGCCTGGAGTCTGCTTGAGTTTCTTACTCTCCTCTCTTTCTGTTTCTCCCTTCCCTTAAAAATAAATAAATAAATATTTTAAAAATTGTCTTTCAAGGGGCGCCTGGGTGGCTCAGTGGGTTAAGCCTCTGCCTTCGGCTCAGGTCATGATCTCAGGGTCCTGGGATCGAGCCCCGCATCTAGCTCTCTGCTCAGCGGGGAGCCTGCTTCCCCCTCTCTCTCTGCCTGCATCTCTGCCTACTTGTCATCTCTGTCTGTCAAAAAAATAAAAATAAAATCTTTTAAAAAAATGGTCTTTCAGGGGCACCTGGATGGTTTAGTGGGTTAAAGCCTCTGCCTTCGACTCAGGTCATAATTCCAGGGTCCTGGGAGCTAGCCCCACATGGGGCTCTCTGCTCAACAGGGAGCCTGATTCCCTTCCTCTCTCTCTGCCTGCCTCTCTGCCTACTTGTGATCTCTCTCAAATAAATAAATAAAATCTTTTAAAAAATGGTCTTTCAAACAACTAATAATTATGTTAAATTTAATATATACACATATATTCACTCTGAAAGTATGGAAAGCTTATAAAAATGTCAGTAAGTGGCTTTTCCCCCTATTCTGCTAATCTTTATTTCTAATTTTTTTACAGTGAAACTGAACTGCTTATATAATTTTTAAGGGTTTTTTTTAAATGTTCATGTGCATGGAAGAGTAATGGTTGTTAGCCAAATTTAGGGTACTTGAACTGAAAAATTAGGAAGTATTTCATCCAATGTTTCTATGTTACAGATGAAAAGACTGAGGTAGAGAAAGGTAATGTCAGTTTTGCTAATAATGATCTGAATGTATAGATCATGTAACTCAGTGATTCTCAACCCTGGCTGATTTAAAGGATAATAAAACTATGCCTAACAAGAGCCTATTCCAAACCAGTTGGATTGTAATTGGAGCTACTGTGGACAAGAAGTTCAAGGTTCTCCACTCTACCTCCAAACAATCTAAGAAGAATAATAGGGACAAGAGATCACCAAAAATAAAATCAACAGAAACTTTAACAAGTATCTCTGTCTAAATGCCCTTTCCTAAACATATACTTGTCTATTAAATGTGTGAGCCAGCTCATTCTGAAACACAGCTTGGCAATAGGGATGATGTATCTGTCTCTTATGCTAAGGGTGTGAGTTCTTCTTTGCACTCTTTAGATAAATTCACATCTCGGATTCTGCAATGCATAAGAAGAGTAAATATTTATTGAATGCTTACTATATGCCAGACACTCTTCTAGCTGTTCTACATGTTTTATTCAGTTTATTATCTCAATCCTAGGAGGTAGGTTTTACCACTCTCCCTGTTACGTGGACACTGCAGCTCAAAGAAGTTAGGTAACTTTGCCTACAGTGATTAAGCAATTTTTTGTATTACCTTCAGTTAACCACAGTACAGTACAGCATTAGATTTTGGAAGCAACTTAAGTGGACAAGCCTGGAGTTGAACTCAACCATGATCCCAAACACGTGCCCTTCACCTGCACAGTGCTGTGCTGTAGGAGGATTACACATAACCAAGTCCAAATAGATAACTTGGATTCTGATTCCTGCATAGTAAATCAATAGTGGGGCTCCAGAAGAAGAGGGGGAAAGAGGACACAGGGGAGAGAGAGAGAGAGAGAGGACAGTGTAATAGTACCAGAAGGAGAATCTAAGGTGTTTAAGTGTTTCCCCCTGAGGAAAGTCTCCAAGCTTTAGTATGTAGACTTCAAGTCATCTTTTAACCACACAGCAAACCTCATGCTTCACTGCTGAGCTCTGAAAACTGAGGTTGCCCGAGGGTGTCCACTGTAGAGGGGAGTGTGGCTACATCATCAGACACTTGATCAAGTATATGCATTTAAAATAAAATAAGTATTCCAGAGCTCCAATGTCTCCAAACCAACCAACCAACCTCTGAGATCAAGAAAAAAAACAAAGCCAAGGTTAATATCCCTGGTCCCACATGGAAACAGACATTTTCCCAGCAGTATCAGCAAATAAGTTAGACTGAATCCGTGTTTCTCAAACTTGAATTCACAGATACATTCCCAAGGCACCTAAGGGTAACTTTCTATGAGAAAGTTAGTGTTGTCACCTTATTTTAGTCATGATCTTGGGTGCCTGGGTGGCTCAGTGGGTGAAGCCTCTGGTCATGATCTCAAGGTCCTGAGATCAAGCCCCGCATGGGGCTCTCTGCTCGGCAGGGAGCCTGCTTTCCCCTCTCTCTCTGCCTGTCTCTCTGACTACTTGTGAGCTCTCTCTCTCCCTCTCTCTCTGTTAAATAAATAAATAAAATCTTTTTGGAAAAAAAAATATTTTCAGTCATATGGATAATTAGTTGCCTTATTAGCAAGACTGCCATGTAATTCAGTACTTGTGTTTGTACTTGTATTTACAATCCTCCCATGCCCAACGATTACCTGTAATCATGGTATTTATCTTATGTGTATGTTGAGCACCAAGTGTGGCCACCATTTTGTTGTCATATCCTAACATCCCAATGATGACAGCTGGCCCACATCTGCTTTTGTGTACTGGTTATAAATTAAAAAATGGTTTTCCTTTGCAGTTTAAAGACTTTTTAAATTAAGACTTTATTTTCTTTAGTTATAAAATTGAACTTGACTTACTATTATTTAAAAACATATAGTAAAGCAAAATAATGTGTTCCTTGTCACAAGCTAATGGAAAGAACATAGATAGAGACTTCAAGTTCTATTACAAAGCTGTCATCATCAAGACAGCATGGTACTGGCACAAAACCAGACACATAAATCAATGGAACAGAATAGAGAGCCCAGAGATAGAGAAGTAGTAGATAAATAACTCATTTACACCAAGTTACATGGTAAGCTTTCCCCCGTCCTCCCTTCCCCCCTGGCTCACTCAGTCCAAGCTAAAGTCATATTGTCCAGAAATGTATGTCAGCTCCCCTAGAAGTCCTTGAAGACATTGTTTCTCTCCCTCCATTCACCTTCTGCCCTACGTGAAGATTAATATGATTAACGTTGGGGTAAATCTTCACAACTTTAAAAGCACATTCACTTACATACTGCTTTTAATCCTTATAATATCTCTGTCATTTTCATGTCCATTTCACAGATGAAAATATCAAGGCTCAAAGAAATTAATAACTTAATGATAAAAATAACAATAACGATAACATTGGCTACAAAACCTGTGCTAAGTATGTAACATGCATTACTCATTTACTCCTCAGAACAAGTCTTAAGGTGCAATAGGCATAATTCTGGGGTGACCCACAAGTTGCCCTTCATCCCCACCCTTTGTACATTCTCTGGACAATCCTCGTACTGTGAATTCGATAGCTGTCTCATCAAGGTCATTAAAAGCAGAGCTGACGAACTTGTTACATAAATAACCATTGCCCTAGCTCTTTCCTCTGGTCACCCTCTCTTTTCCTCAAAATCCAACAACTGAAGAATTAACATCTGTCACAGTCCATCTAAAAGGTACCCTTGAGTCCCATATCGGGCTCCTTGCTCCGCAGGGAGCCTGCTTCTCCCTCTGACTCTGCCTTCCACTCTGTCTGCCTGTGCTCGCTCTCACTCTCTCTCTCTCAAATAAATAAATAAAATCTTTAAAAAAAAAATTATAAAAAAATAAAAGGTACCCTTGAAAGGCAGGTGATTGTGCCTTTTTTTTTTTTAATAATTTTTTACTTAATTGCACTATTGGGTATTTACCCTAAAGATTGTGCCTTTTTTATTGCTAAATATATTTACATGAACCCTGACTAAAAAGACGGAATGTCCCCAGCCTCATGCCCACCGGTGTCCTTTGCGTCAAATATGTCTTTCGGCTTATTCAGTATAACATGATTGTACATGATTTACAGGCCAAAGTACTCATATTCACCAAGACTCTGTGGTCTTGTATCAGACATACAATGAGCTGGCTATAGGTGGCAGAACACAACAGTCAGCATCAAGAGCTCTGGTTTGCGGCAGAGTGCCGTATTGTCCTCCTCAGTCATCATGGCTGCCTAGGAAGGAATAAATACTCAAATCCTAACCCTGTCCTCCTTCCAATTCCCCAGTGAGGTCAAATCTGACTCATGCAGTACAGAAATGCCCAGCACCTGCTCCACCAAGTGGAGCAATTGAAGACGACCCTCCAAGAGACCTGATAAGGTTGGAATCCCAGAAATATGTCCTCAAGTCTCAAGTTGGGTGACACAGAAAACAAAGCAGTCTAAGCTCAAGCCCAACACCTTCGAAAACCCTAAGAGGACACATTAGGTCTGCCTCTAGATAAGCTGTGTAAAAGGACGACGTTTCTGATTTTAAAAGTCTGTGACAAAATGTTTTAGAAATATTTACAGATTGAGAAATATTCTAGATCATTTATAGGTCAAACTTAATCACTGCAACAAGCAACCCTATCTCAGGATTTGTGTTCTTGCTGTTCCCTCTACCTAAAATACTCTTCCCCATGTAGACCATCATTCCCTTCGTGCCTCTGTTCAAATGGCACATTGCCAATCCCTGTATAAGGCGAATCTGCTCCCATATCCTCCCCTGGCCATCCTTGTTCCCTCCCCTCTCTCTCAATGTTTCTTTCCATGCCTCTGTCTCCATTGGCCACACTCTATACTTACTCATTTACAGTATACATATTATATATTATACATAATATATCATTCTATAATAAACAAGTCATATATTATAAAACATAATGACATGTACTAATTACTAAGATATACGTTGGAATAGAACAGGAAATTTGTATGCTTAGTTCTTTGCTGAAATCTCAGTCCTTAGACAGTTCTTGATACACAGTAGGTATCAACAGCTACATACTAAGTATATTCTACTGAACAAGGAGATTGCACTAGAGAAACTAGATTGGCTCATGACAGATCCAGAATTCTGACCTAAAAGTTCAGATGACAAGTGTGAATTCTTTATGTGGAATAAAAGGGAGAGGTGCGAGATACGTTTGATATTCACTAGGGAGTTAAAGGTGAATTTGCTCACGCTGGGAAGCTTGGTCTGCAACAGGAGGCTAGATCCTGAGAATGACAACCAGTCTCAGAAACAGACATGGCAAAACCAGCAGGACACACCTCAAAATTCTCTGAAAGAGTGTGGTTTTGCTGGAAAAATTAATGTTCTGTGAGCAAGGAGTGGAAAGAAAAGAGAGAGGAAAAAGAGGGACCAGAAGATCTTTCTCTGTGGTCTAGGCTATTGGTTACAAGTTTCTATTGCTGACTGATTATGCAGGAAAAGGATTTTTAAATAAAAGGATTTGGGGTTCTTCTAAAAATCAGGGTGAGATGGAGAAACAGGGTTGGCACCTGAGGAATCTTCACTGATAAGGATGGTTTTTCAGCTGACTCATCATTCTCAAGTATAGCACAGGTTGCAGGTTTAGGGGCTGAGCTATTAGACAAGATGGATCAGTGAGGGGAATGCTGGGGGAAAGGAAGAATGGCTGCCAGGAAGCGCAGGGCCAAGAGGGGAGGGGCCCTCCAGGTGGCATCACACCACAATCCTACAGGAGGTCTCTGCTATCTCAAACTAGTTTCAAAACTCACAAGAAACTTTGCTACTTGAGACACAGAGGAAGAAATGGAACCAGGAGGATAAGTACAGGTAAGTAGGCTTCCTTTCCCATGGATTGGCCCCAAAAGGGCTCCAACCAGAATGTACAGGGCATCCCAGGATGCAGAAGGAGTGACAGGTGCAGTCTGCAATGACACATGTCCAGGGGAACTAAGTATGGAGAGCAGAGTTGGAAACAGCAATGGAGAACCCAGTAACACGTCACATATTCCAAACATAGATGAGAACTGGGGAATATGCCGCAATGTGACTGAGCAGCCAATATAATTCACCTACTACACTCCATGCACTTTTTCAGAGAAGCAACTCGTGCTCCATTCTGTATCCACTTACTCTTCTTTTACTGCAAAACCCTATCGAGTGTAACATCTACTTCCCAAGCCCTCAACATATTGGAAGCAGGAGACAAGCCACACACCAACTTCTACAACAAATAGCAGACGAAGGGCGCCTGGGTGGCTCAGTGGGTTAAGCCGCTGCCTTCGGCTCAGGTCATGATCTCAAGGTCCTGGCATCGAGTCCCGCATCAGGCTCTCTGCTCAGCGGGGAGTCTGCTTCCTCCTCTCTCTCTCTCTCTGCCTCTCTGCCTACTTGTGATCTCTCTCTCTGTCAAATAAATAAATAAATAAAATCTTAAAAAAGAAAGAAATAGCAGATGAAAGAAAGAAAGAAAGAAAGAAAGCAAGCAAGCAAGCAAGCAAGCAGATAGGAGTTCAATGTTTGGGAAGAAACAGATAAAATCAGAAAACTAACAGACAGACAGCATTTCATGTAAAGGTTAAAACAAAACAAAACAAAACCTTACACATCTCAGTAGCCCCATGATAACATTAAATTAGAACAAATTATAATGAAAGAATTGCTCGGGGTGCCTGGGTGGCTCTGTCAGTTAAGCATCTGCCTTTGGCTCATGTCATGATCCCAAGTTCTTGGGATCAAGTCCAGTGATGAGCTCTGGGAGTCTGCTTCTCCCTCTCCCTCTGCCCCTCCCCCATCCTGCTCATTCTCTCTGTAATAAAAAATTAAATCTTTTAAAAAAGGATTGCTTGGGGCACCTGGGTGGCTCAGTGAGTAAAGCCTCTGCCTTTGGCTCAGGTCATGATCTCAGGGTCCTGGGATCGAGCCCCACATTGAGCTCTCTGCTCAGCAGGGAGCCTGCTTCTTCTTCTCTCTCTGCCTGCCTTTCTGCCTACTTGTGATCTCTCTGTCAAATAAATAAAATCTTTTAAAAAAGAAAAGAATTGCCCAATGTATTCATTCATTGAGATATTTAAGAATATTTATTCAGCACCTAATATGTGTCAAGAACTGGGCTAGTTGCCTGAGGCAAAACCATGAATGAGACAAAGTTCCTGCTCACAAGGAAGGCTTGATCTAAATGAAGATACATATCATTTTAATGCAATACAGTTGATAATGAATTACAATAAAATAATAGAGAAAAGCAAAGAATGGTATTACAACACAGAAGACCAGCACAAAACCTCATCGAGAAAACTCAGGAGAGGCTTTCCAGAGACATTAGGGTCTACACCAGGGCTTGAGGGATACATAGGAGTTAGCAGGGGAAGCAGAGGAGGAACAGAAGATGTGATAAGAAGCAGTAAGAATAGAATGCACAAAAGTCCAGAGGCAAATAGTAGCCCAGAGTCAGTTTAATGGGCATGTAACCCACTTTCCGGTCCCGTGCTCAGAAGCCTAACCCCCTGCTGCTTAGTTTAATATTGTTCTCCCGCTGTCCTGAAATTCTGAATAATTTTATCTTTGAACTTGTGTCTAGGAGTAAAGGCCCATGGATAATGTGTCACGTGGCTGAGCAGAGGAGACACTCACAACACACAGTGGGTAGCCACCATTGCTGTTCCATTTGCCTACAGCATTCCTCTGATGAGCACAGAAATCTGGCAGGCCCACAATAGGTGGAAGTTCATCAAGACTCAAAGCAAGTAAAAAATAAGTGTGTTGATCTTCGATTGGGTGAGTGGGGACTGTTAGAGATTATGTGCCTGTTCCAACCAGAACTTGCCTCAAACGAAGAAAGGAAACAATGGTATTCTAAGAAACATAGCTTTTCTTACCCTTACTTTTCTGTCTTAGTGAACCACCTAAGCTGGAAATGATGACTTCAAAAGGAAAGGATATAAAGAATAGCTCACAGTTCTTAATTTCAGCCTTTCCATCCCCATCAGGAGATGAAGACAGGAAGTGTTGGTAGAATGTACAAGTGTCAAAAGGGAAAGAAAAACAGTTGAGTTAGTTCTGTGAAGTGTTTTCACTATCCTGAAGAAAACCAAATACATATGTGTGTATGAACTACAAAATAAAAACTGTGCAATTTCAGTGATTATGCATGTAAGATAACTGCTCTTATACATTTGTAAAACCAGCATCACACAATATAAAGATGAATGATAAAACCTGACAATACAGGGCGCCTGGGTAGCTTAGTGGATTAAGCCATTGCCTTCAGCTCAGGTCATAATCTCCGGGTCCTGGGATCGAGCCCCCCATCGAGCTCTCTGCTCAGCAGGGAGCCTGCTTCTCCCCCCACTCTCTGACTACTTATGATCTCTCTCTCAAATAAATAAATAAAATCCTAAAAAAAAAAAAAAGACGATAAAAATATTTTCATTTTTCTTTACTCACAACATTAAGTGGCAACTGAAAAACCCTGTAACAACTAGAGAGAGAGAGACTGTGGAAGAAAGGAAAAGCTATATGCTTCTCCTGCTTTTGGGAAAAGGGCCCCACATTTTCTGTTTGTACTGGGCCTTGCCAATTATGTAGCCCGCTGTGACAACGTAAGAAGTCTGTGTGATATAGAAAGTTCCAAATTAGAGGAGCATATGATGTATTGTATATGTGGTTGTTGGGAAGAAAGAAGAGATTTGAAGATTTGAGTCAGGGAAGACCATCTGGCAATCTGTAAGGGAGGAGAGTGGCTTTGAACATCAGTGAGAAAACTGATAGGAATTTTGGAAGGGCTGAAGTCTTGACAAAAATTCATCTAAAGGTAAAAATCATAGATTGAAAAAAAAACAACAACAAATTTGCACTACGGAAAGACTACTTCCAAGGTCACCACAGGGAGGAAATGTCAACATAAGTGATTTTTTTTTATTTTTAATTTTCTCAGTGTTCCAAGATTCACTGTTTATGCACCACACCCGTGCTCCATGCAATACGTGCCCTCCTTAATACCCACCGCCAGGCTCACCCAACCCTCCTCCCCCCTCCCAGGGTATATACAAAACTATTTGTTGCACAATGTTTATAATAGCTCCAAACTGGAACCAGCCCAGATGAACACGAGCAGGAAGATGAATGAACACCCAGAAACACGGGCATGCAGTGGAATGCTGTTCAGCGATGAATGGACTACAGCTACCGTGCAAAGACATGGATGAATCTCACAACGTTGGACCCCAAAAAAGGAAGTCACAGAAGAATAATGGGATACAGTAGTTCCATTTATCAAATTCAAGTATAGGCAAAATTAAATTGTATATTCTTAAGATATTTACATAGATGGTGAAATCATAAAGAAAAGCAAATCATTAACACAAGTGTTAGGATAGTAATTACCTCTGGGGAGAAAGGAGGGAAATCTCGGTAGCCTCCTTTTTTTTTTTTTAAGGTCTTTAAAATTTATTTATCTGAGAGAGCACACAAGCAGAGGGAGAGGAGAACACAGAGGGAAAGGGAGAAGCAGAAGGAGGGGGAGGAGCAGAGGAAGAGAGAAGAAGACTTCCCGCTGAGTGCAGAGCCCCACTGAGGGCCAAAGCCCTGAGCAAAAGTCAAACTGAACTAACCAGGCACTCTTCAGAGGGCTTCTTGTTCTTCTATTTTTTTTTTTTTTAAGCATTTTACTAAAAAAAAAAAAATACCACACAACATTTTACTTATTTATTTGAGAGAGAGAAAGTGCCTGTGCGAGCAGGGAGGAGGGGCAGAGGAAGAAGGATGAGCACATTCCCTGCTGAGCAGGGAGCTCAACAACTTGGGACTGTGTTCCCAGACCCTGAGATCATGACCTGAGCAGAAGGCAGGTGCTTAACCCAAGGAGCCACCCAGGTGCCTTCTTGGTGAGATTCTAAGAGACATTTCTTGACCTGAAAAATGGATTCATGCAAGACAATTAATTTCAGTGTTGTTCTCTGGACTGTGCATATATACTTTATAGACTTTCTTTTCTATATGTGATGTTTTACAATAAAAAATATGTAATATGACTATTTTATTAGACATGAAAAAATGGCTTTTTAAAAAACACTTTCAGCAAATTACATAGAGAAAAAATTCTGCATTCTAATGAGAGCAATCAAATAGAAATGTGCATTAAGCATCTCATTAAAACATTAAAAGCAGACCCCGGTAGGGTCAGAAGAGGTGCAAGGCTGCCTTGTCACTGCTAGTCTTCATTCTGGATAAGAAGCATATAATTTTTTTATAAATTTGAAAACATTTAATTCACTAATGAGTAGCTGGTACTTATTTCATTTATCATATTGACAAAAGCTAGGCTGACATTCTCATCATGTGACCATATTCCCAGGAATAATTACTAATTATGCATTCCAACTCATTTAATAATGAATTTTCCCAACAGTACTAATTGTTTTGAACTGAACTTTGTCAGCTTGAAATTCTATTTCTCTGCTTCCTTTGACCAAGGATTACTTTTAAAGAACCATGTCTTCAGAAGATGAAACCATGAGGCA
Organism: Mustela nivalis; assembly: GCF_964662115.1. Taxonomy (NCBI): domain Eukaryota; kingdom Metazoa; phylum Chordata; class Mammalia; order Carnivora; family Mustelidae; genus Mustela; species Mustela nivalis. The sequence continues at coordinate 42,732,127 of NC_139024.1, read as the reverse complement.
TTTTGGTAGAGCAGAAATGTGTAGACCTCGAGGTCAGTCAGGAATATGTGCCAGTTCAGCTCAATCACTTCCAAGCTGGATGCAACCACGGGCATATCACTTAATGTTTCCATTCTTCTGTTTGATATCTTAAAAACTGAGGATTAAAACATGGACTCCAAGGTCTACTTTGCAAAAATGTCAAAAACATTCAAAACCATACGTGGTAATAATACATGCCTAGATATAAAAGATGATTCAAAACAATATAGTTGAGGGGCGCCTGACTTGACTTGCTCCAGTGGTGAAGCATGCAACTCTTAATCTTGGGGCTGTGGGTTCAAGCCCCATCCTGGGTGTAGAGATTACATAAAGAAATAAAATTTTAAAAAATAAAATAAAATAAAGAGGCACCTGAGTGGTTCAGTTGGTTAAGCATCTGCCTTCAGTTCAGGTCATGATCCCAGGGTCCTAGGCTCAAGCCCCAGCTCTGGCTCCCTGCTCAGTGGGGAGTCTGCTTTTCCCTCTTCCCTTCCCCCACCCATTCTCTTGCTCTCTCCCTCTCTCAAATAAATAAAATCTTTTAAAAAAATAAAATTAAAAATATATAAATAAAATGGTGTTGTTATGATTATTTTTTTTTAATTTCATAAGTTCAAAGCCAATTAAATCCCTAAACCAACCCACAGAATGCTGTCAAAGAGCCCTGGACAGAATTCTGGTGTGCCACTCCTGTTCTTGTTGAACATCTCCTAGTCTACGTGTTTATCAATAGCGTGAGACACACATGGAATGATTGTTACATTTCTAGATTATGTAACACTAGACCAGATGGATAAGACAATTCAGTAGATCCTAACAACATTGGGACCAAAATCAACAAGGCAAAATTTGACGTGAATGGTCTCATGCTTGAACTTTCCAATAGCGGTACCTCACCGTGCCCTAGAAGCCAGTCATGGCTGAAAGACCTATGTGGCTTTGAGTTTGAGATGAGCTAACATAAGGGTCCTATCACAGGTGGAAATGTAGGCTACAGTAGTCTCCCTTATCCACAGGGGTACATCCCAAGACCCCTAATGGATAAGTGAAACTTCTGACGGGAAGACCCTGTATATATTATGTATCTTTCCTATGCCTCTTATAAAGTAATTTATAAATTAGGTCTCATAAGATATTAACAATAACTAGTAATAAAATGGAACGATTATAACACTATACTGTAATAAATGTTATGTGAATATAGTTTCTCTCTCTCTCTCTCTCAAAATATATTAATGTACTGTACTCACCCTTCCTGGGATGATGTAAGATGATAAAATGCCTGCATCATGAGATGAAGTGAGGAGAATGATGCAGGCTTTGTCAGGCTACCACTGGCCTTTTGATGATACATCAGAAGGAGGATCATCAACTTCTGGACCACAGCTGATCGTGTGTAACTGAAATTGCAAATAAGGGAGAACTATTGTACTTGACAAGACACAGGCAGTATCCAAAGGAAGCAATAGAGACACATTATGGGAGGGGCCCCAGTGCAATAGGCAGGAAAGGAAGCGCTCTCCTCATGAGTCTATGACCCTTCTCAAAAGCCCTGGTAAGGTGGCAGTGGGAACAGGCAGATTTGGATATGTTCATATCCATCCAATGTTTAAACTACTAAAGTGTCTATTTCAATAATAGCCTCAGGGAATAAATACTAAAAACTATCACAAAAACTCAGGTTTGTATTTGGGGATGGGGGCAGAGTGGTTTGGCTTGGTTTGGTTTGAATACAGAGCGGCAACAATAAATGAAATGTCATGAACCAAAGGAACAAAAGCAAAAAGAAAGAAAGGTAAGAATTGCAGTCATGACGATTGCAATGGTCTCTTCCTATGCCTCTCTTGGAGTCACCAGTTTCTTCAGTTCATTTCAAAGAAAATTAATCAATTGGTTCTAATATTGCTTCCATCTCCAAATTTTATATATATATATTTGCCACACATTGCCACTGGGTGGTGCTCCAAGTCAACAAAAATATCTTAGGGTTGCAATAAGCAAGTAAATAAAAAGCAGGCAGGCATTGACTGGTTTTCAGACACACACCCAAAACGATTAAAATATTTTCTCTTTTGTGTTGATGCATAAATGAGCACAAACCCTGAAAGAAAGGAGGTAGAAGGAAGAGGCCATCTTTAAAAAGAAAAAAAAAAAATGCATCTCTGTTACCGAAGAGAAAAAAACAAAAAACAGCCAGCTATGAAAAGAGGTTGCTGCAACAGTTTTCAGACATCAGTTTCATGCAATCTCCTGAAGGTGTGATCGGTGGCTTACAGTAATGGCAGAACTAAGGGGCTTATACAGTTATACAGAGATTTGTTTTTTTATTATTATTATTATTCAGCTTTTTCTCTTGCACAGAGGCACTTGCCTCTTCTGAAGCTGATTCACGTATGGACACTGTGTGGACATGTGCTTCCCTGATGCATATATGTTAAATGTATTCCTGCAAAGAAAGCCAGGGATGCCCTTGGGGCCCAGAAGGTCTATCTGGCTCCAGCATCTATCCCTTTGGGAACATCAAATACAAAATGCCGCTCAGACAATCAACTATTGCACTGTTTTAGATAAGGCACTTTCCCCCTTTATCAAATTCCTGAAAGGAAAAGGTGCAAACCAGAGAAGAAAAGAATAATGTGCTTTTCATCGCCTACAGAGCATGTGCTGAAAGGTCCTTTGTCAAAGAGAAAATGGAAATCGGATGTGTCTTGATTGGCTCTCACATTTGCGTGTGTAGCTATAATAACATTTGTTTCCATTTTTCAGTTTCTTTTTATTGCCCTGATTTACCCGATACAGGTTTAACAAAATATAGTTGGGTAATAACAAAACAGCTAGTGGTGCTGGATAATTAAAAAAAAAAAAAAAGCTGACATTGAATGAGCTTTTATTACATGCCAGGTGCTGAACAATTCACTTCCTCATTCCCTTTAATACTCATAACCACCCTCTCAGGAAGGAATTTTTATCATCTCTACATTACAAGTATGGAAATGAAACCTCAGCAAGGTTAAGTAACTTGTGCAAAAACACCCAGCTAGGAAATAGCAGTTCCTGGCCCAGATGCATTTCTGCACCAAAACACATGCTCTTCCTTTTCCATAAGTGCATTTCAGCAAGATCTCAGTTGTCCTACTTAAGGCACTGCACCTGAGAGAAGGTGTCCTGGTTATGAGCTACCTTGCTGGCCCTGCCCCCTCAGCTCCTTCGATCACAGAGCAACACTGGGATCTGAGGGTGATGGAAGACCCGGTTTTCCGATGGGAATTTCACCCAAAATAAGCACCACGCCCCCTCTGTTCAGCAGAGTTTTGATTCTGCTGACCTTCATTTCCATCCATGACAGTCACTGGAGATCACCCAAATCTACTGAGCCATGAGGTGACTTAACCTCACTTGTGTTTTTAAATCTTTGAAACATGAATAATAGAAATACCTACCACTCAGGGTGTTGTGCAAACTGAATGAACATGTATAATGCTTCCAACCTTGCATGGCCCACTGCATAAGCTAACAAGTGTTGGCCATTATCAGCATCATCGATCCCACATCTCTAGGTTTGCAACCCCTTTTCCCACCATGGCCTCTCTGCCTGCCACCTCTCTGCACACATGACTTCCTGTCTGCCATGGAAGCATCTACCCTGCCAGGTCCCTCCTTCTCCAAGGAATCTTGCAGCTTGCTTACAAGACTATTGTCACTGAAATGCCACCAGGTTCCTCACACTTTCCATATTAAATAATAATGATACTTCTCCATGATCTCAAAGTTTACATTTTCTGTCCTTCCACTACCCAGTACTTTCAACAATCTGCTTCCAACCTATCTTTCCAAGCTTCTCTCCCCAGTTTTTGCTTTATTCCAGTCATGCCTCATACCAAGCCTTTGTACACAATGTCCTACATGCCGGCATAACCACCTTCATTTGTCAAAAGTTGACTTACCACTTAAGACATGGATGAAATTCTACTTTCTGCCAGCCTGATGTAACTGTTTTCTCATAGGAATTCCCACAGCTTTCTTTTTTGGAAACTTCTTTATTTCTCTGAACTTATTCACTTGTTTTATTGTTATTTCATCCTTGCTTTTATGGCTTTTTCCTCAAGTAGGTTATAAGCAGAATGAGGGCAGAGACTGTTGAAATTGTATATACTTAATTAGCTATATACTATAGCTAAAAGTCCTGAGCAGGTATATGAGAAGCTCTGAAGGAATTATTTACCAGAACAAAGCCAGACAGAATTCCTCCCCCAGACTAACAGGAGTCAATATTTGTGATCCTGAGAGTCTGAAAGCTTAAGTGGAAGTTCTAAGATGGTAGATGTGAGATGTTTGGTCCTCTGCATTTCCTGAGGTAACAAAGTATTGTTAGAATTACCAAAGGGAGAGAATAGCAACCTCGCTGGCACCAAAACGTTGGACAGATTAGTTTTGCCTAAAGACTCTAGTCAACCAAATGCTCCAGCAAACTCTAAGAATGTAATAGAACTTGCTATTACCAGGAAATTTTAGGAATTATCAAGAAAGAACATGCAGGCCACAAAGATTGTGAAATAAAATGTGTTTTGTTTTTGTTTCATTTGTCTACATATTTTATTACTTTAATGTGCACCGCTCCCCACAGGTTTGATTTTGATGTTCCAAACACTGACCACTCTGAAGAAAACATGGTCCATATTTGGAAACTTTTTTGGCAGGTCAAGTCTACATAGTTCTACAGGGGCCAGTCCTAATTCTCAGTAGCTCAATAAAACTAAGCTTAATTTTTCACTCATACTACTTGCCCATTGTGGGTGGGAGGCCCTGCTGCATATAGTAACTACTCAGGGACCCAGGCTTATGGAGGCTTCATCCTCTAGAAATTCACCCTGGAACAGTCCCTGGGAGGCAAAGAAAACTTACATGAAAGTCACTTTCACTCATATCTCATTGGTCAGAAGTGGTCACATGGCTCCCCATCTGCAAGCAAGGACTATATGTGGACTTTTTATATAAGCAAGCACGCCTGTATTCATCCAAGACACACTGATCTACACTTCTCCTCTAATGGATATCAGCTTCTGTTTCTTGTGTAAAAAGTTCAGAAAACTCGGGGGGACTGGTCACAGATGGCAGAGGAGTAACAGGCTGCGATGACATCAAGTCACAGGAGCTCAGTTAGATAGTTATCAAACCATTCTGAACACCTACAAATGCAATAGGAGATTGAAGAGAAGAAGAGCAGCAATTTTGGGAACAGAAAATCCACCACTTTCTGAAAGGTAGGACCTACGGAGAAGTGAATCCAAAGTGACGGGAAGATAGACCGTGAGGCGTGGGAGGTGCTGGCTCCCAGCAAGCGGCAGAGCAGCAGAGTACAAAATCAGAACTTTAAGAAGTCTGCTCCACTGAGGGACATCGCTCCAGAGGCTAAGCCAGGGTGGAGCCCTCATGGGGACAGTGTGGTCTCAGGTCCCTCAGGGTCACAAAAGGATCAGGGGTGTCTGAGTGTAGCAGAGCTCACAGGTATCAGAGCAGGGAAGCTGGCTACAGAGACGGAGCTGAGGAGTAAGCTCTCAGCTTGGGGTGACCTTAAACTGTGATCCGTGACACAGTAAGGACACTGCTCTTTGAGCAGGCACCCCACAAGTGTCAGATCCGGGGAGAGCCACCAGAGAGCAGAGCAGCAGGAATCTGCTGGGTTTGGAGACTCCAAATGGGGCTGTGTGCCAGAGACAGAAACACTCAGTCACGGGCGGGGAGAGCTCGGAGTGCGGCAGGAGACCAGGGAGACGGGAGTGATTGACCGCTTTTCTCTGAGGGCACACTGAGTAGTGGGGCCTGAGCTCTCAGCTCCTCCAGGCTGGAGATTGGGAGGCTGTCATTTTCATTCCCATCCTCCAGAGCTCTACGGAAAGCATTCAGGGACCAAAAGCTCCCAAAAGTGAACTGGAGCAGATTACTTAGTCCCACCCCTGGCAAGGGTGGAGCAATTCCACCTTGGGAAAAGACATTTGAGGATCACTACAACAAGCCCCTCCCCCAAAAGATTAGCAAGAACATCCAGCCAAAACCAAGCTCACTGATCAAGGAGAACAGCAGGATTCCAGAGCTAGGGGCAGAAAAGGATGCAATTCATGGCTTTCTCCCCATGATTCTTTGGTCTTGCAAAGTTAACTAAATTTTTTTTCTTATTCTAATTTTTTAACTATTCCTCTTTCCCTTTCAACGTTTTTTAAATAGTTTATTTTTATAATACTTTTTAAAAAAATCTTTTTAAACCTTCATTATTATAGTCATATTTTATCCTTCATTGTATCTAAAGTTATGTTTTGTAGACATATAGGAGTTTACTTTTTCCTAAAAAATTTTGGGATACAATTTCTTCTAATAGATCCAAATACACCCTAAATCAAGCACAAGACTTTGTTCTAGTCTCCAGCGTGAGCACATTCTCTCCACTTTTTTTCTCTTTTTCCCACCAACTTATCAATTCCTTTTTTATAATTTTTTTTATTTTCATCTTTACAGTCATATTCCATCTCTTCGTTGTGTTTACTCTTATTTTTGTATATGTTTTTCTTTCTTTAAAATCTTAGGAAGTAGATTCTTTTAACAGACCAAAATACCCAAAACCAAGTGGGTGGCTCTATTCTATTCACCAGTCTAATATATATATTTTTTTTAATTTTTAAAAATTTCTTTTTACCCCTTTTCTTCTCCCCCAATTTGGGGTCTCTTCTGATTTTGTTTTTTGTTTTCTTGTTGGTTTTTTTTTTCTGAGACCTTTGCCACCATTTTAGTATTTTATTTGCTCCTTCATATATTTTTATCTGGATAAAAAGACAAGATGGAAAAACTCACCACAAAAAAGAACAAGAGACAGTACCAAAGGCTAGGGACCTAATCAGTATGGATATTGGTAGTATGTCAGATCTAGAGTTCAGAATAACAATTCTCAAGGTGCTAGCTGGGCTCAAAAAAGGCATGGAAGATATTAGAGAAACTCTGTCTGAAGAAATAAAAGCCCTTTTTTGAGAAATAAAAGAACTAAAATCTAACCAAGCTGAAATCAAAAAAGCTATTAATGATGTGCAATCAAAAATGGAGGCTCTTACAGCTAGGATAAATGGGGCAGAAGAGAGAATTATTGATATAGAAGACCAAATGATGAAGAATAAAGAAGCTGAGCAAAAGAGAGACAAACAACTACTGGACCACAAGGGGATAATTTGAGAGATAAGTGATACCATAATATGAAAAAATATTAGAATAATTGGGATTCCAAAAGAAGAAAGAAAGATGGAAGCAGAAGGTATATTAGAACAAATTATTATAGAGAATTTCCCTAACATGGCAAAGGAAACAAGCATCAAAATCCAGGAGGCACAGAGAACCCCCCTCAAAATCAATAAAAATAGGTCCACACCCAATCATCGAATAGTAATATTTACAAGTCTTGGTGACAAAGAGAAAATCCTGAAAGCTTCCCAGGACAAAAAGTCTGTAACATACAATGGTAAATATATCAGATTGGCCGCACACTTACCCATAGAGTCCTGGCAGGCCAGAAAGAACTGACATGATATATTCAGAGCATTAAATGAGAAAAACATGCAGCCAACAATACTCTGTCCATCTAGGCTATCATTGAAAATAGAATGAGAAATAAAAAGCTTCCAGGATAAACAAAAACTAAAAGAATTTGTAAACACCAAACCAGCCCTACAGGAAATATTGAAAGGGGTCCTGTAAGCAAAGAGAGAGCCTAAAAGTAGTAGACAAGAAAGGAACAGAGACAATATATAGTAACAGTCACCTTACAGGCAATACAATGGCACTAAATTTATATCTTTCAATAACTACCCTCAATGTAAATGGGCTAAATGCCCCAATCAAAAGACACAGGGTATCAGAGTGGATAAAAAAACAAAACCCAACAATATGCTATGTACAAGAAATTCATTTTAGAACCAAAGATACTTCCAGAATTAAAGTGAAGGGGTGGAAAACAATTTGCCATGGTCATCAACATCAAAAGAAAACTGGGGTGGCAATCCTTATATCAGATCAATTAGATTTTAAGCCAAAGACTATAATACGAGATGAGGAAAAACACTATATCATACTCAAAGGGTCTGTCCAACAAGATCATCTAGCAATTTTAAATATCTATGCCCCTAACATGAAAGCAGCCAACTATATAAACCAATTAACAAAATCAAAGAAACACATTGACAATAATACAATAATAGTAGGGACTTTAACACCCCCTTCACTGAAATGGGCAGCTCATCCAAGCAAAAGATCAACAAGGAAATAAAGGCCTTAAATGACACACTGGACCAGATGGACATCACAGATCTATTCAGAACATTCCATCCCAAAGCAACAGAATACACATTCTTCTCTAATGCACATGGAACATTCTCCAGAATAGATCACATCCTGGGTCATAAATCAGGTCTCAACCAGTACCAAAAGATTGGGATCATTCCCTGTATATTTTCAGACCACAATGCTCTGAAGCTAGAACTCAATCACAAGAGGAAAGTTGGAAAGAACCCAAATACATGGAGGCTAAAGAGTATTCTACTAAAGAATGAATGGGTCAACCAGGAAATTAAAGAAGAATTGAAAAAAATCGTGGAAAAAAATGATAATAAAAACACAATTGTTCAAAATCTATGGGACACAGCAAAGGCAGTCCTGAGAGGAAAATATATAGCAGTACAAGCCTTTCTCAAGAAACAAGAAAGGGGCGCCTGGGTGGCTCAGTGGGTTGGGCCACTGCCTTCGGCTCGGGTCATGATCTCAGGGTCCTGGGATCGAGTCCTGTGTTGGGCTCTCTGCTCGGCGGGGAGCCTGCTTCCCTCTCTCTCTCTCTGCCTGCCTCTCTGTCTACTTGTGATTTCTCTCTGTCAAGTAAATAAATAAAATCTTTAAAAAAAAAAAAAAAAGAAAAGAAACAAGAAAGGTCTCAAATACACAACCCAACTCTATACCTAAAGGAGCTAGAGAAAGAACAGCAAAGAAAGCCTAAACCCAGAAGGAGAAGAGAAATCACAAAGATCAGAGCAGAAATCAATGAAATAGAAACCAAAAAACAGTAGAACTTATCAACAAAACTAGGAGCTGCTTTTTTGAAAGAACTAATAAGACTGATAAACCCCTGGCCAGGCTTATCAAAAAGAAAAGAGAAAGGACCCAAATTAATAAAATCATGAATGAAAGAGGAGAGATCACAACCAACACCAAAGAAATACAAACAATTATAAGAACATATTATGAGCAACTATACACCAGCAAATTTGACAATCTGGAAGAAATGGATGCATTCCTAGAGATCTAGAAACTACCAAAACAGAACCAGGAAGAAATAGAAAACCTGAACAGACCCATAACCAGTAAGGAGATTGAACCAGTCATCAAAAATCTCCCAAAAAATAAGAGCCCAGGGCCAGACGGCTTCCCAGGGGAATTCTACCATTTAAAGAAGAATTAATACCTATTCCCCTGAAACTGTTTCAAAAAATAGAAATGGAAGGAAAACTTCCAAATTCATTTTATGAGGCCAGCATTACCTTGATCCCTAAACCAGACAAAGACCTCATCAAAAAAGAGAATTACAGACCAATATCCTTAATGAACACAGAGGCGAAAATTCTCACCAAAATACTAACCAATAGGATCCAATAGTCCATTAAGAGGATTATTCACCACGATCAAGTGGGATTTACTCCTGGGCTACAATTTGGTTTAACATCAGCAAATTGATACAAACCATTACTAAAAGAAAGCACAAGAACCATATGATACTCTCAGTAGATGCTGAAAAAGCATTTGACAAAGTACAGCATCCTTTCTTGATCAAAACTCTTCAAAGTGTAGTGATAGAGGGTATATACCTCAATATCATCAAAGCCATCTACGAAAAAACCCACAGCGAGTATCATTCTCAATGGGGAAAAACTGAGAACTTTTCCCCTAAGCCCAGAACACGGCAGGGATGTCCATTATCACCACTACTCTTCAACATAGTACTAGAAGTCCTAGCCTCAGCAATCAGACGACAAAAAGAAATTAAAGGCATCCAAATTGGCAAAGAAGTCATCAAACTCTCACTCTTTGCAGATGATATGATACTTTATGTGGAAAACACAAAAGACACCACTCCAAATCTTCTAGAACTTGTACAGGAATTCAGTTAAAAATACACAGAAATCAGTTGCATTTCTCTACACCAACAACAAGACAGAAGAAAGAGAAATTAAGGAATCGATCCCATTTACAACTGCACCAAAAACCATAAGATACCTAGGAATAAACCTAATCAAAGAAGCAAAGAATCTGTACTCAGAAAATGATAAAGTACTCATGAAAGAAACTGAGGAAGACACAAAGAAATAGAAAAATGTTCCACGCTCATGGATTAGAAGAACTAGTATTGTTAAAATGTCTATGCTACCTAGAGCAATCTACACATTTAATGCAATCCCTATCAAAATACCATCAACTTTTTTCAAGGAAATGGAACAAATAATCCTAAAATTTATATGGAATCAGAAAAGACCTCAAATAGCTGGAGGAATGTTGAAAAGGAAAGCCAATGTTGGTGGCATCACAATTCCAGACTTTAAGCTCTATTACAAAGCTGTAATCATAAGACAATATGGTACTGGCACAAAAACAGCACATAGATCAGTGGAACAGAATAGAGAGCCCAGAAATAGACCCTCAACTCTATGGTCAACTAATCTTCAACAAAGCAGGAAGAATGTCCAGTGAAAGAAAGACAGTCTCTTCAACAAATGGTGTTGGGAAAATTGGACAGACACATGCAGAAGAATGAAACTGGACCATTTCCTCATACCACACACAAAAATAGACTCAAAATGGATGAAGGACCTCAGTGTGAGGAAGGAATCCATCAGAATCCTTGAGGAGAACACAGGCAGCAACCTCTTTGACTTCAGCCACAGCAACTTCTTCCTAGAAACATTGCTAAAGGCAAGGGAATCAAGGGCAAAAATGAACTATTGGGACTTCTTCAAGATCAAACGCTTTTGCACAGCAATGGAAACAGTTAACAAATCCAAAAGACAACTGACAGAATGGGAGAAGATATTTGCAAACAACATATCAGATAAAGGGCTAGTATCCAAAATCTATAAAGAACTTTTCAAACTCAACATCCAAGAACAAATAATCCAATCAAGAAATGGGCAGAGGACATGAACAGACATTTCTGCAAAGAAGACATCCAGAGGGCCAATAGACACATGAAAAAAAGTGTTTCACATCATTCAGCATCAGGGAAATACAAATCAAAACCATAATGAGATACCACCTCATACCAGTCAAAATGGTTAAAATTAACAAGTCAGGAAACAACAGATGCTGGTGAGGATGTGGAGAAAGAGGAACACTCCTACACTGTTAGTGGGAATGAAAGCTGGTGCAGCCACTCTTGAAAACAGCATGGAGGTTCCTCAAAAAGCTGATAATAAAGCTACCTTATGACCCAGCAATTACACTACTGGTTATTTACCCTAAAGATACAAATGTAGTGATCCAAAGGGGTACGTGCACCTGAATGTTTATGGCAGCAATGTCCACAATAGCCAAACTATGGAAGAAACCTAGTTGTATATCAACAGATGAATGGATAAATAAGAAGTGGTATATATATATATTGGAATTCCATGCAGCCATCAAAAGAAATGAAATCTTGCCATTTGCAACGACATGGATAGAACTAGAGGGTATTATGCTGAGCAAATAAAGTCAATCAGAGAAAGACAATTATCATATGAGCTCCCTGATATGAGGTATTTGAGAGGCAACATGGGGGGTTTGGGGGTAGGGAAGGAAAAAATGAAACGAGATGGGATCAGGAGGGGAAAAAAAAGATAAGAGATTCTTAATCTCACAAAACAAACTGAGGGTTGCCGGGGGGAAGTGGGGGTATGGAGAGGGTGGTTGAGTTATGGACATTGGGGAGAGTATGTGATATGGTGAGTGCTGCGAAGTGTGTAAGCCTGACGATTCACGGACCTGTACCCCTGGGGCAAATAATACATTATGTGTTAATTTTTAAAAAAGAGAATTTTTTTTTAAAAAAGTTCAGGAAACTCAATGTTATTTAAATAAATGAACACACTGGAAAGAACAGAGAGTTCAAGCAGATGACTTCAGTGTGTTTAATTCCTGATCAGGATTTTAAATTCCTTCTGAACTCCACCAATATCTGTCTCTTTTAGTTAAAATAATCATCTAGGCCTTCTTTGATATTTTGATTAATGGAACAATCAGAGAATGTGACTAAGTGGAACATTTTTCTCTTTCCCTTCCGAGTAGAGAATGGACAGCCAATAAACACTTGAATTTATTTGGTCAAGAACAAGGTTAAAGACTTACCATTTTCCTTTGTGCTCTGACTTCATGGAGTTGTTGTTTGTAGTAGCAGTGATTTTTTATTGCCTGTGTCCTGTGAGAAAGATTATGTGTTAATAAGAACCCCCTAACCAGCCTTCTTCACATAAAAATGTGAAGTGACATGACAAATGAATCCTTTGAGGAAATTTCTCTAATTTGAATAGAGCCAAAACCACGGGGGAAAAGGGCAATAATCATTGCTGCTTTCTCTTGCTGAAACTTAGCCCAAGATGTTTATTTGAGAGAGTTAAGGATGAAGAAATGCAAAATAAATGATTTTCAAGCAGTACTTCAAAACTAAGATCAAATGTCCTTGAGGAAAACAGTTTCAAAAATTGTCCAGATTCTTATTGCATTCTTACATCAATTAGGACTTTAGGAATCATCTGGAACAGCAGTTTGCTATCACTGGTGGACATTAGAAATACCTGTGGCGGGGTACCTGTCTGGCTCAGTCAGTAGAGCATGCAATTCTTGATCTCAGGGTTGTGAGTTCAAGCGCAGAATTGGATGTAGAGATTATTTAGAAATAAAATCTTAAAAAAAAAAAAAGACATTCAGAAATTAAATTCTTTAATAAGTCAAGCAGAGAAAGACAACTATCATATGATCTCCCTGATATGAGGAAGTGGTGATGCAACATGGAGGCTTAAGTGGGTAGGAGAAGAATAAATGAAACAAGATGGGATTGGGAGGGAGACAAACCATAAGTGACTCTTAATCTCACAAAACAAACTGAGGGTTGGTGGGGGGAGGGGATTTGGGAGAAGGGGGTGGGATTATGGACATTGGGGAGGGTATGTGCTTTGGTGAGTGCTGTGAAGTATGTAAACCTGGTGATTCACAGACCTGTACTCCTGGGGATAAAAATATATGTTTATAAAAAATAAAAAATTAATTAAAAAATAAAAGAAATTAAATTCTTTAAGAAACACCTGTGGGGGTGCCTGGGTGGCTCAGTTGCTTAAGTGTCCTACTGTTGATCATGGTTTAGGTCTTGATTTTGGGGTCATGAGTTTTCAGCTCTGAGTGGGCTCTACTTTGGGCATAAAGGCCCCTCAAGGGAAAGACTATGTTATTTCACTCACTAATGTGTAAAAAAAAAAGAAGAAGAAAGAAAGAGAAAAAGAAAAGAAATACCTATTGAGTTTTCAAGTATACACATACTTTGGCTCAAAAACTAGGAAGACTGATTCATTGGGTCTGGGGTTGGGCACAAGGATCTGTAATTTTTAAAGCCTTAAGTGAGGTTACAATTTTTTTAACTAGGAAATTAAAAGAACCTGTTACCTAAAGGAACATGGCATTCTGCATTTTGTTCTTCAGTGCTATCACCAATGTATTCTCCATTTATTGAACTAGGGAAACTGAGTCAGGGCACCAAGGGAAAGAGTCATTATCAGAGCAGAAAATAGGATTTTCTCAACCAATAATCATTGCCCATTATTTGCAGCCACATAATTGATAATCAAATTCTCTTTCCAAACGTACTATCTTTATCTGCTACAAGCAGGTTGTTGGTGCATGACAAGAGAACAACTGGCATTTATCTTCTCTGTGTCCTTGGGACAAAAGCAAATTCTTTGTGATGTGGCCCTGTCTACCTTCATCCATTCCAGAGATACCAGCCAGATTTTTCTATTTCAGCAAGTCAGCTGGACTCTAGGTAGGGCAGAAACATGGATTAGATGGCCCCAACTGGAGCAAGAATTGGGGCAGGGACCCAGGTGTGGCCGGCCCTTGGAGAGTCTAGTCAGGCTTTACTGAGGAGTAGCCAGTCAGTGTCAGAGAGATCCAAAAAGTAAGGAATGCGTGGGAGTACATAGTCACCAAGAATTCAGAGATAAATAAAACCTGGGGAGCCACTAGCAGCTAGACTTTCAGAGTCTGAAAAGGCATTGAATTAGGGCTCTAATAAACCTAGAAAAGTATCTTAGGTAGATGTCCAAGCAGATTGAAAGTCAGGAAAATTCTGTCACAACAGTCTGTGATTAAAGAACAATTAAGCAGCTTAACTGAATTTCTTTACTAATTTTTTCAACGAAAACATGAATAAGTCTGTTACTGACCCCTTTACATAGGTTGAGAGCAAAACTCAACTGAGAACAAAATCACTTCCTTAGAGCAGCATGCCTCCCGCACAGATTCAGCCAGAACGCCTCACTTCCCAGCCTACAGCACTGAACCACCAAGCCGAAGTACTGGCCAATTTCCTCACTCACACCACATCAGAGCAGGCCTTGGAGTGCGGAGACAGCCATTGCCTCTGACTGGAATGTCCTTGGATTTCCTTTTCTGCCTTCTGAGGTGATGTCTGTGGGTCAATGCCTGCCTTAGAGATTTCCAACCATAGAGAGTGGCCCCTACCCAAACCTCCTATCCCAGGCAGAGATGAATACCCCCACCCCTCCCCACCTCAAGCCAGCACACCTCAAGGCATTCTCAGGGACAGTGAGGTTGGTCGAGGAGGAGAATCATTGTCTTAGAATGAATATCTGTTACACGTGTATTTGAAAGTCAACAATTCTAACTTCTTCACTTAGGTTGAATTCAGATGAAACTAAATTTAAACAGCAGATACAGTGTGGCCATGTTAGTGAGCATATTTCCTCTTCTTTGTGTGTATGCATTAAAATATCTATTCACCGTGATTGTTTCCGAGTGGTGGGATCATGAGTGGTGGGATTACGAGTAATTTTTTTGCACTGATTTTTGTGCTTTTCCATATTGATAGAATTATTTTAACAATGATATTTTTATAAAATGAGTAGTCCTTTTAAAAGAGACTTTATCTATCTTACCTAAAAATATCTACCCAGTCCCACCCAGCCCACTATCCTCTATCACTTCATGATATTGGTTTTCTTTATAGCCCTTACCACAGTTTGTAGTTATATACTTATTCATTCATTTGTTCATTTTCTGTCTCCTCTTGACCTTAAACTCCTCAAGGGAAGGACTATGTTATTTCACTCACTAATGCGTACACAAAACCTAGCTTTGGGCCTGGCACAGAGCAGCTGCTTGATGGAGGCCTGGCACAGAGCAGCTGCTCTGAAGTATTTGTTGCCTGACAGATGGGTAGACAAACATGTGATGTAGTAGAAGGGGGTCCAGCATGACTTGAGGGAAAGAGAAGAGACTGAATACTGATAAAGAAGATCAAAGAAGGCATCCCAAAGAAGGAGACACATGAACTGAGTCTGGAGCATTGAACAGGATTCCAGGCAGCAAAGAAGGAAAGCTCTCTAGGTGGGGAGACTATCCAGAGTGAGGGTACAGAAACATGCAAGGATATAAATGTTTGTGAAACAGAATCTGCGTGTGGCCAGAAGGTAGGCAGAATCATATGGGGGAAAAAAAAAAAATGAGACAGGAGGGTTGGGTTGGAGCCCACTGTAAAGAGCTTGGAATCCCTATTAAGTAGTGGGGACTTTAATTTACAAGGCAACCTTAGAACGTAAGGGCAAAAGAAAAGGAGGGCAAAGGACAAAAAGTCTAAGAAATACCTTGTGGAGAGACGAAGATGAGAAATGAGTTCAAACAGAGCAGCTGGAGTTGAGGAAAACCAGGAGAAAAAAGTGTGGTGGGAGGCAAGGAAAAAGTGTTTTAAGAAGGAAGAGGCTCAGAGTGTCAGATGCTGCAAAGAGAGAAAAACAATAGAATTTGGCACATACACAGATTAGCAATGACTGTAAAAAGACTCAATACAGTGGAGAAGGGGATACAGGAATATGATTATAAGGAGAGTTTCTGTAAACTTATTTTTTTAAAGATTTTTATTTATTTATTTGACAGACAGAGATCACAAGTAGGCAGAGAGGCAGGCAGAGAGAGAGGAAGGGAAGCAGGCTCCCTGCTGAGCAGAGAGCCTGATGTGGGGCTCGATCCCAGGACCCTGGGATCATGACCTGAGCCGAAGGCAGCGGCTTAACCCACTGAGCCACCCAGGCGCCCCTCTGTAAATTTATTTTGAAGTTATTGTGGATTTGCAGAAAAGTAGGAAAGTAGAACAGAGTTTCCATATACCCTTCACTCACCTCCTGCTAATGTTAACATCTTGCATAACCAGAATACAATGATCAAATCCAAGAAATTAACATAGGCACCATACTATTGACGAAAGTACAGATTTTATTTGGATTTTACCAGTTTTCCACTACTTTTGTTTTCCTGTTTGGGGATCAAACCCAAGAACCCCACTTTGCGGTTAACTGTGTGTCTCCTTATTCTTCTCCCATCTGTGATGGTTTCTCATCTCTCCTTGTCTTTCATGACCTTGAACTTTTTTAAAAGAACTGGTCAGTTATTTTGTAGGTTTTCCCTCAATTTGCACTTGATGATTTCTCAAGATTAGATTGAGATTATTATGCATTTCTGATCTGTCTTGGCTTGTCATTTTGGGGGGCTTTGATGTTGATAACACGTTATTCCTGGTTCAAAGTTATGACTTTTCCCTTTATAATGAGTAGGTGTCTTTGAGCAAATTCTTCTTGATGATGTAAACATCCTATTTTTTCCTCAACTTCTGCCTACCAATTTTAGCATCCAGCATCCTACAATTATTACTGTGGTGATAACTTGCTATTTTTCTCATTCTTTCCCTTTTTATTAATTGGGAGTCTGCCATAAGGAAAAACTATATTGTGTCCTCATTTGCTCATACAGTTAAGCATTTATATCAGCAAGGATTCATGGATATTTATATTATGGGTTTAATCCATTATCTTGCTATTTAAGTTGTTCAAATTGCTCCAAATTTGATCACTGGGAATTCTTTTAGGTTGCTTCTGTACTTCACTCCATCAGGTGAAGTTCCTCATTTAGAGATTTGATTTCAGCTTTTCAAATAAAATCAGCCTTGTAGAAAGATTGTGCTACAATACTCTACCCTCACAAAAACTCTCCACTCATTTCCTCCTCAAACCTTGGAAGAGATTGATTAGGAGGCTTGGATAATGTCAAAAGCTGTTATAAAGTAGCCAGTAAGGTTTTAAATTATTTGTTGTCACCTTACAGGTGAGTATGAGAGCAGGTATGAGAAGAAGCACATTCTCCTAGAGCAAATGCCAGAATCACCTGTGTGGGGGGGGGAGGGGCAACCACACCATCTCCTTCCAAGTAGTGGTGAACCACTGTCACTAATGGGTATCACACAGTCCTTCAAGTCAGCTGTTATGGGGAAAACATAGAGGTAGGGAAACACTAATATAGGAAGTTCTGAAAATGAGAACACAGCTGTTTGTCAACCCCCCCCCCCAATCTGCCTTTGGTCATCAATGTATTGTCCTTTTATAACATAATTTTAATCTACAACTCTCTTGAATTCCCAGGCTCATCAAACTTCCAAAGGCACAATTCTGAAAGGCAAAGGGGCCATCTGGAACTCAAATGGCCCTGTGTGGGGATCTAGGAGGATTTCAGAGATTTTAATGTTCCTGGTGAGGGGCTAAGCATCAGCCTTCAGGAAGGTCTCCTCCACCCCCAAATTTCACCACAAATTGCTGCTTCCCATTTTTACATTGGAACTGCTCATGCTAAAAGGTAAAAGTATATTATTTCTCTTCTAAAATATAATCAAAGACTTACTGGTATATGGAATAAAAGAGTCTGAAAACTTCAAAGGTTGATGCAACTGGAGGTACCCTTAGGGAAACTGTGGAATTGATAACAAAATTTCCTCAAAGATATGGGGTAGAATTCTTTGAGAGAAAGGTTTGTGAAATGTTCAGAGAGAAAGCCCATAAACCCGCCCAACTTCAGTATTTCTCTACCACTCCTTTACCTTCTCTTCCCTTCATGCTCCTAAGGGGGTAGGGAGGACAGATTAGGGCAGCAAAGTTGTCCAGCTACAACCCCTCTCCTCCAGCAAACAATGGATAGGTGGAGGGACACTATCCTTCAAAGCTCTGGAGCTGAGTAAGACTTGGGGATGTCATGTACAGTACGGTGACTTTTAACAATACCATATTAACAATATGGTATTTAACATTATACGGTAGTTAACAATACTGTATTATATAGCTGAGAGAGTGGATCTTAAAAGATTTCATCACATAAAAAAAAATTGTAACTCTGTGAGGTGATGGATGTTAACCTGGGGCAATGATTTCACATATAATATATGATATATAAGCATACACAATATATTTATGATATATAAGCATATATCAAATCATTATGTTGTGTACCCTGAACGAATACAATGTTATATGTCAATTATATCTCAGTAAAAGTTGGGGCGGGAACAAACACATTAAGAGCATAGTAGTTTTCAACAATATCTCCTAAATAAACTAATTTAAAATTCAATTTTATGTTTCAAAAAAAGAGAAGGCCAGGATCCCCAGTCCCAATTTATCTCTATGGTAAACTGGGCCCAGAACTCTCTGAAATCTTAAGTAAGTTATTCTCACCATCCTACCCAAATTCAGCTCTCAAAATCAAGTAAAAAAACACATGAGTAAATGAGTCCACAGAGATGAAAAAAATATTCTGTGGCCCTTTTTCCAACCACCGGAGAGAAAATTGACTTGACAGAATGAACTTATGAAGGCACTTAGAAATATTTTTATGTTCACTAATGTAAAATGATAAAGACAGTGAACCAAATGAAGATAATGTTAATGGAATATCATACATCTTAAATCATATAACAAGTTACTATATAATTAATTCTATTTCCGTTCTTTATCTTGCTAAACATTTTTCAGGATCTCTCTTTCCTGAATGTTCAATAGATGTGTTTGTGTATGCTTTGTTGTAGACAGCAACCAATCTTTTTTGTGTTTTTTTTAAAAATCTTGCCTTCTATCCTACTGCTTCCTAACCTTTCACCTCATGGCATACAGGAAATCAAATGGGATGAACAGACAGGTATTTCGAGATGTCCATATGAGCCATGATTTTTTTTTTAAAGATTTATTTATTTGTCAGAGAGAGAGCGAGCGAGAGCGAGCACAGGCAGACACAGTGGAAGGCAGAGTCAGAGGGAGAAGCAGGCTCCCTGCGGAGCAAGGAGCCCGATGTGGGACTCGATCCCAGGACGCTGGGATCATGACCTGAGCCGAAGGCAGCTGCTTAACCAACTGAGCCACCCAGGCGTCCCATATGAGCCATGATTTTAAATAAATAAATAAATAAATAAATAAATAAATAAAAGATGTCAAACTCCTCATCAAGTCTTTTTAATGACAGTCTCTTACAATTCTGGATAGTCCTTACCAGATGAAAACATTGTGCATGTTGGGAATAAAAGAATTTTCAAGCCACTATTTCACAAGCATTCAAAACTTTATAATAGTATAAACTCTATATAAAGAACCGGTGGCTTTTCCTTTTTTTTTTCATGGACTGTTGTCATGTTGAAATTCATGTAATAATGTGAATAGATGTTGAGCTTTAACTTTAGCTCATCCAATATCTCTGAATAATGTTGAAGCTATAATTTGCTGAGTGCCCATGCATTAAAACTGTCACCCTGCGGCTAGCTGAATGTCACTAAAAGGGCACATGAGAGGCAAATGAACAGAAGGATGGCATCAAGATGAAGACAAATGTACCCCATCAGCTAGACCCATCCTGCCAGGCATCCCTGGAAAAGCACACAGGCTCGCCGACCTCGCCCTCCAACTCCTCCAAACACTCAGTGTACCATTTGTCCACGAGGTGCGGAGTCTCTGCCTCTGACCTATGAACTAGAGGAGGGAGCAGAGGGGAGAGGCCTCTCTTGGCCAGGCTCAGTTTCACAATGCCGTGCTGAGCCCTTTTGTCTTCAGCTTCAGGAACCACGGGGCACACCTTCAGAGCTTACTCTAAGTAGATGTCTTCCACATCACAGTGTGGTAACAGAGACACAGTCACTAGAGTAACTATAATTTAATTTAAATAGTTAAGAAATTCTCTCCCTGGGGGCTCCTGGGTGACTCAGTCGGTTTGGGTCAGGTCATAATTTTACGGTCTGGGATTGAGCCTCACATTGGGTCTTCTCCCTCTCCTTCTGCCCCTCCCCTCTGCTTGTGATCATTCTGTCTTTGTCTCTCCTCTCTCTCAAATAAATAAATAAGATCTCTTTTTTTTTTAAGATTTTATTTACTTATTTGACAGAGAAAGATCACAAGTAGGCAGAGGGGCAGGCAGAGAGAAAGGAAGAAGCAGGCTCCCTGCTGAGCAGAGAGCCCAATTCAGGGCTTGATCCCAGGACCCTGGGATCATGACCTGAGCTGAAGGCAGAGGCTTTAACCCACTGAGCCACCCAGGTACCCCAATAAATAAGATCTTTAAAAAAAAAAGAAATTGTCTCCCTAATACTCAAAGTTAAGTCTTTAGTTTCTCCCACCATAACTTCAACCCGAGCATCTGCCAGCACCTCCTTCCTTATCCACATGCCCATCCCACTTCCTCCATCTTCACAAAGCACAGGTGCATTTCTAGGTCAAGCCCAGGTTTCCTTTCTTCCTCTCCTTTCATCCCTCGCAAACCGTCTTGGGCAAACCACTACTTCTGCTTTGCCTCCCAGTTCCCCTCTGTTTCCCAGACCTAGCCCTGATGCCTCCTTTTTCTAGTGATCCCCAACAGGAGTTGTAATTGAGAAAAAGGTATGTGTAAGGAAATCTGTACATGGTGAAATTCTACTTAATGTCAACTTACTTGAGAATCAATTACTGTTACAGATAATTTACAACTGAATAAGGGATCACTTTGTGATCAAGAGCACTTGGAGAAAATGGATATAGTTTGCTTCCCAGCTTTACTCCCCTACTTTTCTGCAAATATTTCATTCATGGAAATGGCTTTAAAACAGCAGAATATCTTCATTAGAAACATTCTCCCCAACTTTCAGTTACGTGCCAAACTCCCTGGCTGCTTCTTCAGAGACTCCTCCCTGACCCCCATTTCCCTCACTCTCTTCCCAAAACCTCGGTTTGCAAGTCCTTCAGATGAGTAAGCTCTGGAAGTCAGGTTCAACAGGCAAGTACTTATCGGAGCATGCGTTTCTCTAGGGTTCCGGAGCGAAATTCATTTAAAAAATTCAAATGTTATTTCCTTTTTATGTCTCCCATGTTGAAGTTTGATGCAATAATTAATTTCTCTCTTTGCTTCAAGCAAACTCAGACTTGGCTTTAGTTCTTTGTGAAAACAACATTTAATATTTACAATTCCATATGCTACCCAGTTTCGAATAGGAGAATATGGAAATCCTACTTGGGTTTCAGAAGAAATAAATCACTTTGTTTCTCCTAATGAAGTTCAAAAAGAAAGTGTCTGAAGGAGGTGTTGAATGAATCAAAAACAAAAACAAAAACAGAATGTCATAATGGTAAAACTGAAGCTCTAGCTTCAGACAAAACATCAGTGGACAGTTCATAGTTCAGATTTCATTTCTTTTACTAACATGACATTTCACCCTGAGCAAATCTCCAAGAGAGTGCCGATTCAGGACCCAAGGAAAAATAGGTTCTTTGCAGTTAAACACTTCATACCTTGAGAGGAAATTGGAATTTGAAAGAAACAGCACAAAACTGGATATGGGGAGACCCAGGGTTCCATACATTCTCAGTCCCTGTACAACCAAAGTTCTTTGTGCCTCCATTTATTCAATTGTCAGATGGAGACAATGCCACCTGCCCTGACTTGCAGTCCACAAAGGGCTGAGTCAGACACACCGACATGAGGCACAGAAAGCTTTGAGAAAGTAAAAGTGCTGTACTGATGTCAGGTGGTTTGACATTGACTAACTTTTTATCAAGTGAGGGGACCTCTCTGGACCTCTTGAGGTTTGTGGTCCTCACCAACTTCTTCATGTCAGCTTCATGGTCATTTACATGTGTATTCTCTGGTTTTACCTTCCTGTTGGACCAGATTATGGGCAGCTCTTCTAGTTTCCGCATAGGTGTTAAAAGCAAAATCAAACTATTTGGGGGAATATTTTCTCCAGAAGCCTCCCAAACCTATAAGAATATTAGGAATCAACATTTGGGATCTCAGATTGGAATTGGAGACATGTGGAATCTAAGATTCTCACCAGTTTAGGACATTATCTCCCACAGTCATATTAAGATAAAGAGGTCATGGTCGTGGCTAGCATGGAAAGTTGCACAGTGTGTGGACTGCACAAAGGGGTTAAGAGCTGACTGATATCTATTTTTCTGTGCCATTTAGTTCTGAAGCCATTGACTTAAGGTGCTCTGCCTGCCCAGAGAGGGCATTTTCATCCATTTGCACAAAGGCTCCAGAATGGCTAGAGGTCTTCACTTTGGGTGATTACTTGGATTCCGGCAATGGTGGAAGAAGAGGTGGCAGCGTATAGAGCCATGACTTTTTCCTCTCTGCTTTAATCCAGGTCAGCCACCTCTGAGGCTGCAAACTCCTCCAGCACCCCTTCTTGCCTCTCCCCTGTCCCTCTCACACGTTTTTCCTGCCCCAGCTTTTTCTACTCCCTCCATTCTTCTTTCTCTTCCCTTCCCTGGGTCTCTTTCCCCCTCATTGTTTGCTGCCCTTTCCTTCTGCTCCCAGGAGACAGACTGAGTCGCAGGAACCATCCTTGTTCCCTGGCCTCCTCGTTGAGCTCTCATCATCAGTGGCATCCCCATCATTACTTAGAAGTTATGGCTCCAGGATTCTTGCTACAACTACAGAGAAGCAGAAGTCTAGCTTTTTTGTTTTATCCTTTCATCATTCCGCCTGACACCCCTCTCTCCCTAGTAACCAGGGTCCATGACCCGAGCAGACAGACCTGGTGGTCTGTTTATCTTATCTCTCAGGTTAATGGTCAACTATGTGGCCTCCGTCAGATGTGTAGTCATGGGGGGAAGAAAAAAGATACCCAGGAGACTGTGTCTTAGTCCTAAGGAAAGAATCCCAAAATGGTAGAATTTCAGGCAGCTTTCTGGCTGAGGTAGATGGTAGAGATTTTTTTGGGTAGAATAATCGCTCAAACACATGCTTGTTCTACCTCTTTCTTTTAGGAATTTTTCACAGATAGGCTTGAAACAAAATGTCCAGCCCCCATGCCTGCCTCTCTTCTGCCTCGCTGCTTTTATGGTTGAGATTGTAATCTGTTCTCTAGAGAGCTCATATCAGGGCTTTGAACTCGACCGTCGCACAAGACATAATCATTGTCTCAGCCAGGCTGGCCCAGAATCCATGGTTGGCGGTCCAGCATCTCTTCATCACACCCTCACACACTCCTGAGCAATCCTAGACGCCCCTGTGCTTTTGGCCTCACCCACCCCTGACGACCCTCAAGCCTGTACCTCAGGGCTGGAGTCCTTTCCTGAGCTCTGTGTCACTGTACAGGCTGCCTATCAGACAAGTTCACCTCATATTCCTTAGACGCCTTAACTCACAGGTCCCAGACGGAATGTCATTCCCGCCTCTGCTGCCATGCAAACCTTTTCCATTTCCTGGTTATTAACCCAGTCATCCACCAGCCACCCAAAGAGCCAGGAGCAGCACCCACAATTAGCTCCTCATTTCCTCCTAATTCCTCCCAACTCCATCTCGTTCTTTTACTCTCATCCTCACGGCCAGCGGACTAGCACCGTCTCAAGCCAAGACAATTGCAAATTTGTAATCCTGGGTCCAGCCTCTCACTTTGCTTGCTCCCAAAATGATTTTTCCAAAATGGAAAGCTAACCATATTAATTCTTTAATAATACCTTTTCCATTCAAGTACTCCTAAGGCAAGCTCATAGCAGGTGTGGGAGGGGTCAGAAGAGCAGGGTCTGGAGAGCCCCACTCTCTGCACAAAGCATTTTTTTTTTACTTTGATTTTTACAATTTCACATTCTATTCTATAATGTGTTGGTCTTTGTTTTAAAATCAAAATAATATTTCCCCAAAGCTTCAAGCAAAAATTGATCTTGCAGAAAAGGGTGTTTTATCCTGCAGCTTCTGGAACCCTCAGGCCCTCTAGTTTGAGAAGCTGCTGTCCTAGCTGGAGTGCACTTTCTCTGCATGTTACACCAGGACTTTGACAAATGTCCGTTTGTCTCTGCGGTTGCAGGACTTATCCATCTCCCTGTGATCCAGTCACACTGAACTTCTTGCAATTCTGTGAGTGTCACATCTGTTCCCATCTCAGGATGTTTACTTTTACTGTTTTCCTCCAACTAGACTGAGCCCCTCCCTCATCTCTCTGCTTAACTCTTAGGCCCAACTCCAGTATCATCTGCCCTGTGAAGCTGTCCATGACAAACCCTACCAGGCCGAGTTAACCATCCCTGTTTTGTGCCACCAAAGTCCCACACCTCTCCCATAGCATATATCCCATTAGATTGTAATTCTTTGCCTATGTCTTTTTTCCCCAGTGGACTGTGGATTGCTGCAGAGCAAGTCTTCCCAAGCCCAGCATCATGCCTGGCCCATGCCCAGATGGGAAGTGAATATAGCCAAGACATTTTGTCCTAATGTTCTCCAGGGTTGATCTGATTGATCTGAATGACCATAAAAATGTCTCCTCCTCCTCCAGAGTGTCAATGGACAAGGACACTCTGATCAAGGGCAGGTCAGTAGCTTTCCTCTCCTGCGGAATTCCCCGACGAGATCTCCAGATCTGACACATGGTAGATTCTCAGTGAATATCTATTAAATATCTGTATGAACTAATGATCAGCTCCACTGTTCTCTTGAATTAAACTAGATTGTATTTTCTCCATCTTATCTTTCCAGGAATCCTGATATCCCTGATGTCTCCCATAATGTAACAACATGCCAGCACTTACTAGACACTAAATAAATGTATAATAAATGAACAAATGGAGTAATATCTTCATGTGTTTTTCTAAAAAGTACATGCACTCATTTTAATTTTTTATCCTGCTACCCGGTGTGTTTACCAACCTGTTAGGAACTAGTTTTTCATTTAGAAGTGGAATCTTGACAAATTAGTGATAACTAAAATTATTCTGAAACCTTTATCTGTGACCAGTGTGATTTTTTTCTTTTAATTTCAGGCTCCTTTAGGAAAGAATTTTTGAGTGGCTTTAATCTCTTCCAGAGCTAATATAATTTAAGGTATAAGGCCATGAGCCTCAGAGGAAGGACCATCTCTGTTTTTAAGTATAAATACTTAATAAATGTGACACCGCTCTTAAGTATTTGGATACAAAAACATAAAATTCTACTAAAGTAAAAATCTTGGCACCCCATCTAGCCCACTGTGAGGGCTCAGTGAGTACTTTGCTCATCATTTATTCATTCCCTTCTAGGCTTGAATGTGGACTGTAAGAGCCAATGTTGGTGGATTATCAAAGCAGTGCTCAATTTTTATTGAGGACAACAATGCCCTTTCCTTAACCACCATTCAGTTGTAACATTGTTGCCAAGGACTAATAAAATGTACTCTTTTTTTAGCTAGGTATAAGCCAAGTGGATAGGATCTTCAGGTTGGAAAGGATTTTGTCTTGCTCAAAACTTACAGCAGTGTTTTTTAATTCTTTTTCCCTAATTTTGCACATTTCTCTCAGTAGAAAGTATCTGATCAAACGTCCTCAATCTATGCAGAATTATTTATTTATAAATTTTATACATTTAGTACCATTCTGCTATATATATACTTTTATAAAAGTCATCAAAGGAGTGATATAAAAATGAATAGCAATGGAGGTTCTTGTGTTTTCTTTCCTCAAATCAACAGATTGTTTTATAACTAGCCCACTGGCTAAAGGAAGTACTTCTGGATCTTACGAGAAGGATCTTGGCAAGATCAGTGTTCTCCAGGGTCACTGAGTGCATGGCACCCTGGCTCACCCATTGGCTCCCTCCCTTCAATGAATCTTATCAAAAGTACCTGGCTTAAACCCTTAAGAAAAAATTAGAATCCAATGACAGAATGATGTTTTAAAAGGCTTTATTTCCAGAGGAACCAGCTTTTTATGTTCATGCTAAATGCAGTACTTCACTCCAAATGAAAAGAACTAGACTTCTGATTATACTGTAGAATAACGAGAAAGGCAGTAAAGCTGCAGTACATCCCCGAAGCACACCAAAAGGAGTATGGTAAGGAAAAAAGGGGTTTTATCTCACAAGGCCATAAACACTGAAAAATTAACTTTTCACTCCAGGAAATCAGCAGTCATCAACATGCTCTTTTGCAAAACATTTAAGATTTGTGATAATAACAAGTACTGCAGTGGCATTCCGTGTGGTTCTCCACTTTGGCATTTCCCATCACTGTGGCCTAAAAGGAAAGTAAGAAAAAAGATGGACGGACGGATGGACGGATGGATGGATGGAGGGACAAAACTGAAAAATGTTAAATAACACTGTCTGTAGGCAGCTGGACTAAAGAGATGCTTGTTCTGATTGCACATTCTCTATTTCAGCTAATATTTCACTCTAAAAGTTTGGGTTTGCCCTGTGTACAAATGTTATACTTTCTTCTAACCCACCCCTCATCACCTCCACAGCTGTTCCTTGCATTCTGAATAAGTCCAGCTTGTCCCCACAGGTTATTTTTGATGTAAAGGGATGAATCCATGTACCAATGTCAAGCAAAGGATGGGTCATTAGACACTTCTGACATGAAACCCCATGGATGTGTTCTGGGGACATTTCTCAAGTTGCCAGTTAGAAAACTTCTGGGGCCCTCTAAGTTCTCACCTTGGTAAACGCTTTGGCCACACAGCATGTGGCTTCTGAAGTGATGTTCTTTGGGACCAACATCGTCTTCTTGGACCTTGCTGGAGTGGGATATGCTCTGGAGAAGCAACAGCCCATGCATTGAAAAATTGGGGCACCCAACTTGGAGAAGTATTTGTTTTCCTTTAGCTTGCATTCTGGGCAACCTACCACCAAAAAAGGCAAAGAGTAAAAT
Organism: Mustela nivalis; assembly: GCF_964662115.1. Classification (NCBI taxonomy): domain Eukaryota; kingdom Metazoa; phylum Chordata; class Mammalia; order Carnivora; family Mustelidae; genus Mustela; species Mustela nivalis. Next base: position 42,704,871 of record NC_139024.1, on the reverse strand, counting down.
AATCCAAGAATGACTCAAAAAGAAATAGCTCAAGGGGTGGAACATGTGACTCTTGATCTCGGGATTGTATGTTCAAGCCCCACCCTGGGCATAAAGCTTTTTTTTTTTAATTGAAAAATAAATTTTTTTTAAAGATTTTATTTATTTCTCAGAGAGAGAGGGAGAGAGAGTGAGCACAGGCAGACAGAATGGCAGGCAGAGGTTGTGGGAGAAGCAGGCTCCCTGCTGAGCAAGGAGCCTGATGTGGGACTCTATCCCAGGATGCTGGGATCATGACCCGAGCCAAAGGCAACTGCTCAACCAACTGAGCCACCCAGGCGTCCCAAAAAATAAAATTTTTTAAAAAGAACCTGAATTTTCCCTGATTATGAGACGGTAAATATTCTTTTTCCATTGGAAATAGAAGGAAAGTAATAAACGTTTTTTTGGCTGTTCACTTTCGTGCATAGTATCTATTTGTACTGATTGTATTTATTTTCATGGGAAATAATTTTTGCAGATGCATGAGAGATCTCAACAGTCATAGTTTCTCACATAAACATAAAAAAAAAAAAAAAAGAGGAGTCGTTTCTGTCTCTTCAACCATGGATTCTCTATCCGTGTTAATAGCATGCCTATAGGAAGCACAAAACTTGACAGATGAAACACCATGCTCATCTGAAAGGAGAATTTTGCCCAGAGGCAAAACAGTTTCCCCTTTAGAACATGCTATTGTTTCCCCGCCCCCCGCCATGGAAATTCCAAATATTGACAGAGAAAAATAAGTCAGAATTAAGAAAACTTGGTGAATGGAGAGCCCTGATATCAGATGGGGAGCATCCACATTGGAGAACTGGGATTAAAATATTACCAATTGTCTAAGAAAAACCATAACCAAGAGTAGCTCACAGTTTCATCACATACAGAATTATATCAGCTACTCTATGAGATTTTTCAAACAATACAGCAAAACAAATGTACTGCATAAAATGGTGTTGTTTTTCTCCTTTGTTAACTGATGTGAAAATTCATCTACAGAGGAAATGTTAAGATCTTCTCAAATCTTCTGGGAAAAACGTAAAAAAAAAATCGAGCTGACTAAATAAGGAGCATTTTCTACTTATAAAACTCAGATAAGGAATAATAAGGAATTTATTTCAGATGAAAATGTATATGCTGCTATTTAAGTGGACATGTTAGATAAATTTTCACTATACATTATCTGAATCTAATTTAACTTTATGTGTATAGTTCAAAAGTGTCTGGATATGTACCCAGCAGCAAAGATTTATCACATTTGAAAAGGAAGTAGAAATGAAATTAATGGAGTTATTGATGTACATCTAGAAATGTGTGTTTTTCTTATTACTGCAAATCCGTTCGGTCACATACCTTGTATTGTAAACTCTCCCTCAGGAAAGGAATGGAGAATATGCAGAAACACAGACAATGTGGCCAGAATGACAGCTGCATATTTTCTGTAGTAATCCATGGCTCTCCTGCAAAACAAAAAAGAAAAACAAAGTTACTCTAAAATTGGCTTACCAGTCATAAAAACAACTAGTAGTTTTAACAGTACTACTAGTAATACTCATCAGTGTCTTGACCCCTCAGCTTATAGCTCCAAACACTCTCTGGAGCCATGTAAATAGGAAAATAATTTTTCCTTAGGAAAGAGCTAGGAAATCGAATCTTTCCATCTCAAATATAAATCAATAGAATTGGACTTGATGCAAATAAAAAATTCTCTTTTTAAATACATCATTCTGCTAAGCCTCAGTGTTCTTAACTGTAAGACATGAAACTTGAACTAGATAATGTCTAAGAAGACAGAAAAGGCAAAAGAGAGAGATAAGCTCATATAAAATAGATAAGCTTATATGTGATATATAAAATGTATAAGCATTTGAGTTCATCCTTCCCATTCCTACACTGCCAGGTAGGAGAACAGAAGGAAAGGATAATGGGGCACCTGGGTGGCTCAGTGGGTTAAAGCCTCTGCCTCCGGTTCGGGTCATGGTCCCAGGGTCCTGGGATCGAGCCCCGCATCGGGCTCTCTCTGAGTCGGGGGGGCCTGCTTCCCCCCTCTCTCTGCCTACCTCTCTGACTACTTATGATCCCTGTCTGTCAAATAAATAAATAAAATCTTTATTTAAAAAAAATCAGGAAAGGATAATGTCTTTCCTGCTTTTTTTTATTAAGATTTATTTTATTTATTTGAGAGAGAGAGCATGAGAGGGGAGGGGTCAGAGGGAAAAGCAGACTCTCTGCTGAACGTGGAGCCTGATGTGGGACTCTATTTGGGACTCAATCCAGGGTCTCTAGGATCATGACTTGAGCCGAAAGCAGTTGCTTGACCAATTGAGCCACTCAAGTGTCCCTCTTTCCCGCTTTATATTCACTGTTAGTAGTGAGCTCTAAGGTTCATTATCAGCGTGCAACGGTAAATGCTAACCCAGCAATGTGGCAAGAGCAGACAGCAGAGAATGTTTATCAAAGTTTTCCTAAATGCATTTCTTGAGTTATTTATACCTGTAGATACAGCTTTACCTAAGCATTTTGAGTGCATAAGATCAGGCCAGCCATTGTCAGCTGAATGATTGACCATATCCAGCATTGACCTTACCGCACCTGAGAATGGGCAAACAGGGAATTGGATTGTATCCCTACATTTCCTACAAAAACCTCAAATAAGATAAAATGGGTAAGTTTTATTCCTATTTTTTTAAGTGAAAGTGTTATGGATTACTCATGTTCAAACCATGAGAGATAAGATGAACAGAGCATCAATTACCAATAAAAAGATAATTCAGAACATTTAAAGGAGAATTAGCACCAACTTTACAGAAACTCTTTTAGAAAATAGAGGAGGAGGAATAGTTTCCAACTCATTTTATGAAGCCACCATTACCCTGACACAAAAACTAGACCAATTCAGTATGAAAGAAAGAAAGAAAGAACACAAGAAAGAAAATGAAAGACCGGTATACCTCATGAAATTAGATACAAAAATCCTAAACAAAATAATAGCAGATCAAACTCAGCAATGTATAAGAAGCTTTATATATGACCTACTGGGAATAATTCACATATGCAAGGTCTGTTCAATATTTGAATATCATTTAATGTAATCTACCATATCAGTAAGGTAAAGAAGAAAAAAAATGATTTGATATATCAGTTGACAACATTCAATACTTTTTCATAATAAAAAGTTGCCACAAACAAGAGTCAAAAGTTTTCTCAACTTGATAAAGAGCATTTACAAAAAACCTGCAGCTGACATCATACTTAATGATGAAAAAATGAATGTTTCCCCCCAAGATCATCAACATGGCAAGGATGTCCACTCTTACCTGTTATTCCGTATAGTCCTGGAAGTTCTAGCCAGTGTAAAATGGCAAGACAAAGAAATTAAAGACACACAAAATAAAAGGGGTGAAATAAAATTATCATATATGTAGATGACAGGATCATCTATGTTTTTTAAAAAAAGGAACCTACAGCCAAGGTCCTGGAACTAATTGGTGAGCTCAACAAGATTGCATGTTGTAAGATCAACACACAAAAATGAACTGCATTTCCTCATCCTCAAAAACAATAATGTGAAAACAAATTTAAAACACAATACCATTTACAATTGCTGCAAAGAAAATAAAATACTTAATCTACCAACATATATACAGGACTCCTTTGCTGAAAATTACAAAAAAAAAAAAAAAAAACCTGATGAAATAAATTAAACCTAAATAAATGGAGAGACATATCAGGCTCATGAACTAGAAGACTCAACATGGTAAAGGTGTCAGTTGTTTCCAAATTGATCTTTTTTATTGAATGAAATGTCTATCCAAACCCCAGAACGGCTTTTATAGACAGAGACAAGATTATTATTGAAAGGCAAAAGATCTAGAATAGCTAAAACAATTTAAGAAAGAAAGTGGGAGGAATCGCTGTTCTAGTGTTAGGACTTACTATACAGCAACAGTAATCAAAGCTGAGTGATATTGGCAGCGGGATAGATACATAGACCAGAAGAACAAAATAGAGATCCCAGAAATAGACCTACACAAACATAACCAGCTGGCTTTTGACAAAGATGCCAAAACAATTTAACAGGAATTCAACCTTTTCAACAATGGCTGCCAGTACATTTGGACATCCATAGGCAAACAAACAAACAAAAATTAAATACAAATCTCATACCTTGCATGAAAATCATTGAAAATGAATTATAGACAAATGTAAAATGAGAAACTATAAAATTTTTAGAAAAAAAATGGGGGGACCAAGGACTAGGTTAAGAGTTTTTAGAATTAACAACAGAACGTGACACATAAAAGAAAAATTAATAAATTGGACCACATCTAAATTATGGGTTAATGCTTTGTCAAGAAGATAAAAATACAAGGTAGACACCTGAAGAAAATATTTGCAAGCCACATATCCAACAAAGTGTTAGTATCTAGAATAGACAATAAGCTCTCAAAATTCAATAGAAAAAAAAAATCTAATTAGAAAATGGCTGTTGCAGGGGCACTTGGGTGGCTCAGTCTTTTAGGTGACTGACTTTTGGTTTCTGCTCAGGTCATGGCCTCAGGGTCGTGAGATTGATCCCTAAGTCAGTCTCTGCGTTCAGCAGGGAATCTGCTTAAGCTACTCTCTCTCCCTCTTGCCTGCCCCTCCCCGCTCAAATAAATAAAGAAAATAGTTTTAAAAGAGAGAGAGAAGAAAATATGTTTTGCAGCAGAAAGGATATACAGATGGCAAATACATACATGGAAAGCATTTAACAGCATCAACATTTAGTAACATGCAAATTAAAACTACCGCAAAATAGTATATATCCATCAGAATAGCTAAAACAAAATATAATGATAATACCAAACACTGGTATGGATGCAGAGAAATAGGATAATTCAAACATTGCTGGGGGAAAATAAAATGAGAAACCATTTGAGAGCTTCTTTCTTTTTTTAAAAAAAAGGATTTTATTTATTTGAGAGAGAGAGAGAGAGAGTGGGCACATGAGAGAGAGAAAGAGAAAGCATCAGCCAGGGGAGGGGCAGAGAAGCAGACTCCCCACTGGATAGAAAGCCTGATGTGGAGCTTGATACCAGAACCTTGGGATCATGACCTGAGCCAAAGGCAGATGCTTAACCGAATGAGCCACCCTGGTGCCCCATTTGGGAGTTTCTTATAAAACCGACCATATAACCCAACAGTTGTACTCAGGCATTTATCTCAAAAAAACGAAAATTATGTTCATACAAAACTTATATACAGAGAGGTTCAGAGCAGCTTTATTTATAAGAGACAAAAACTGGAAATAGCCCAAACGCTTTCAGTAGACAGATAGTTATACAAGCAATGGTATATCCACATGAGCTAATACTATGTAGCAATATAAGGAATACATTATTGATATCCATGCAAGGCAGATGGAGCTCAAGAGTATTGTGTTGAGTGAAGGTTGCATGCTGTATGATTCCATTTATATAACACTCTATATAATATAATAAAATTAGAGAGATGCTGAATAAATTAGCAGTTTTAAGGAGTTAGTGTCGGGGAAGGAACTGAGGGGGGGATAAGACTGGCTATAAAGGGAGCCACGTGGTGATGGAACAGTTCTGGATCTCGATTGCCATAGTTGTCATACTAATGTACACACGGGATAAAATTGCATGGAACTACACACACATTCACTCACACGAGCACACACACACACACATACAATACCAGTGAAATCTGACTAAGCTCTGTGGGTTGTACCAATGTCAATTTCCTGGTTTTCACATCATACTACAACTAGTCACAGTATTATCTTCGGGAGAAACTGGCTAAAGTATACCCAGGTCTTCTCTGTACATATTTTTGCAACTTCTTCTAAATCTATAATTTTTCGGGCGCCTGGGTGGCTCAGTGGGTTAAAGCCTCTGCCTTCAGCTCAGGTCATGATCTCAGGGTCCTGGGATCAAGTCCAGCATATGGCTCTCTGCTCAGCAGGGAGCCTGCTTCTCTCTCTTTCTCTCTCTGCCTGCCTCTCTGCCTACTTGTGATCTCTCTCTGTCAAATAAATAAATAAAATATTTTAAATAAAAAGAATTTTAAAAATCTATAATTTTTCAAAACAGGGATTTTTTTTAAGGGCATTCTAAAATGAGGTTTAAAATTGCATGAGTCAAAATTTGTGGTTATTTTTCGTGCAGATTGACAGAATGAGACCATATTTTGGCCAAAGGTTTATATCTACCTATACATCTTTTAAGAAAAAAATTGTCAGCAGAACTAACAGTTCATAATACAGAAAAACAAACTGTATGAATATAGGTAAGGTTAAAGCAGAGGTATCTTATTATTTCTCCCTGATGTATGTACTTGTACATAAGTAATTATGGGTTTTATTTATCTCTGTACCTAATTAGCACCAAATAAACATTGTTCTGAGTTGGTGGTTCTCAAAGTGTGATCTGGGGACTCTCAAAACTTTTCAGTGAGTTTGTGAGGTCAAAACGATTTTCATAGTAACCCTAAGATGCTATTCACTTTTTTTACTCTCAGCTTCTCGTGAGTGTTCAGAGAAATTTTCTAGAGGCTACATGACACATGCAATTGCAACAGATGGAGTACAGATGCACATGGGAATCTAGCTGTGTTCTATTAGGCCAATTTTTGGGAAAAAAAATACAGAAAGATAAAACCATGCCATCTTTCTTACTGGTTTTTTGTTTGTTTGTTTGTTTGTTTTGGGAGTTGTCATTTTTTAATAAATATATATTTGTGTTAATATGTAATAGGCTAAATCTTATTGTTTTAAAATGAATAAATGTGTTAAAACTTTTTCTAACATAATTTCTAAATCAGTAAATATTGAGAAATACAACTTCATAAAAAATTCTTTGGACTCTTCAACAATTTTTAAGAGCATAAACAGTTTCTGAAACCACGAAGTCCGAGAACCAGTGCTTAAGTGATTTACAAAGCCACAAGGAAATTTTCAGAATTGAAACTGGTTTCCTTTTTTAAACTAGAATCATTTTTGTGCTTTGATATTGCAGCTCATATATTATGAAAATTCAGCATTATGCAGTGAACAATTATATCAGAATTAATTCAGAGAGAAACATTTATAACAAGATTGCAGAATGTGAGAGCATGAAGTCAACGTACATTTCAGAATCTGCTTCACGGTAAAGTGAAGAGCAGGTTGAAAAAGCAGAACAAAAGTCACCATTGCTGTAGCTTTCAGTAGCAGAAGTGACTTTATCTTTATTTTTAAAAAGAAATAGGATTAATCAAGCAGAAAGGGATTAACCTTCAAATGCTGAAAACATTTAAATAAATATTTTTATCATTCAAATCACCTTCAGGTCTTTCTGCTTTGGAATTTGGGAGAAAATGTTAAGAATCAAGACAGGAAAAATAATTATGTCCAGCTGGGATTTATGCTATTTTGCAAAATATGCTCAATCTTATTCAGATTTCCTGACCTCAGCCTCTTTTGGCATTGCAAGTGGGTACCTTGCAGACATCCCAGACCCTCTACATCTGATGCCATGGTCAGTGCTCCAACATGCTCTTACCTCCCGCCACCTGCCACATCAGAATGGTGTGAATCCAACAGAAGGTGTGTTTTCTCAACTTGGCCAGGAAATCCTCCTCCTCTATCTTGGTCCATCCAACTCAGTCCTTTAAGAAGTGGTCCTGCTGCCAGCCTCCCCATGAAGGTTTCACACAACCCCAAAGCCGGAATACATCTCTCCATTGCATCCACCTACCGCTTTGCTTGGAATTCTTAGACCAAGTTCCACAATCTGCCCTGTACTCTAGCCAGTAATGTACATGTTGCTCTCTCCATTTCCGTGAAAACCTCCTAAGGGTAGAAACTACGCTCCTCTGATCCACCACCATCCCTGGCTGCCGGGTCTTGCACAGAGTAGATGCAATTATGTTGCACTGGGACTTTACAACAATAATCATAGTATCAACCCAAAGTTGCTAATGTAGAGCTGTCATTAAAGAAAAGATAACTCTTGAATGGGGACTTAGAATAAATGTTTAATAAAATAAAGTAACTAAAATAAAATAATTTCAAATAATAAATTCATTAGAGACTCTATGTTCTCACCAAGTCCCTAATTTGTAGCTAGCTAACATGTGAATCTCTAAGTGTTGAATATGCCACAGAATATGCCACACTGTATGCTGAGATATAAAAGTCATAAGAATTTAAAAGAAAGCTTTAGTAAAAAGCGTATGTAAGAGCTCCAAGGTTTAAATTGGGTGTCTCATCTCTTAGTTTACATCAAACTATATGTGTGCACAAATTTAAATTTGCTAAGACTGATGAAAAGACAACATTCTTGAAAGTATAGAAGAATGTTATTGCCATAATTTAATATTATTAATATTTTCATATTATTTATTGTGATTATAATAATTAATAAATTAAATGATTTACAAAATAGGTAAATGCTCTACCAGTACATATAAGCTAACCAGCTAGCTAGATAGGCCAAGTATTTGAAACATACACACACATACACACCCTGTATGTCAAATGGGGTACAAAAATCGACACCCCACTTTTGGACATGGAAGTGGCACACATGCTGTCATACTACAGAGGGAATTTAGTCTAAGATACTTCTGTGACCTTCTTTGGAAATACAACCCACTATCTCATGAAAACTTAGAGGCAATGAATAACCAGGGGGCTTCTCTTTGTATCTCCTCTGCTCTGTGGTTTGTTTTTGTTTGTTTGTTTTTAACATTTTATTTCTTTATTTGAGAGAGAGAGAGCATGAGAGCGGGGGAGAGTCAGAGGGAGAAGCAGACTCCCCGCCGAGCACGGACCCAGATATGGGACTCAGGACTCCAGGATCATGACCTGAGCTGAAGGCCTTCACCCAACCAACTGAACCACCCAGGTGCCCCCGTGCTCTGTTTTTATGGCAGAAAAAAATCCTTATAAAGTTAGGCACCTGTCTATCGACAATTCTGGCCTATACACACATATCTGTACACACATGTATGCACACATATATGGAGATGTACATGTATTGCTCCAAGAAGATTACAAGTGCTTGGTACAATGTGACATTCTGCCCTTCACTTGCAAAGATGCTGCTATTCCTCCCCACCCCCCACTGCCAAAGAATAAGGTTTTTGGTTTTTCTAAAGGTGGTGATGGGAGGGGTGACTCATCCACACTCTCCACACCGAGAAGCCTGTCTGACTCATAGCATGCTTTTGAGATGACTGGCTAAGACTAGAGGTACAATTCTTTTTGAACAAAACAGTATAAATGTAACTGACTTCAGGAGGGTTAGTTAACCCAAAGCTTCACCTCATTAGCCCAATTGAACCCAGCTAACTACCAAGGAGAGGAAAAGTCCAGCTGCCTTCAGTGAATAGTAACAAATGAAAGGGAACCTCTAAGGTAGAGCCTTTAATCCTTGGCACATTGCCTGGCATGAGAAAGGTATTTGATAATCGTTTACCAAACAGAGGCTCGGCCTGTTAGTTTTGTGTCTTGCCTGGTGAGAGAAGATAGCCATAGCTCAACCTGAGGAAAGATTTGAAGGAGGAACGTCACAAGGGAAAGTAGAATGTTTGCCATCCATCATCCCACAACTTCCACGGAGTCAGCCCCCCTCTGCCTGCTGCTGAGTGACTGCCTCTGTTTCTAGGTGGAAGAATTTAAAGAGCCTGGGGCCAGTAGCAAGGAACCTCAGCTTGGAGGGACCCTGGCAACATTTTTCTTTGCTCTCGCGCTCTAGGTGCAGTAAGTGGGTTTCTACCTTGTTCTTTTTTTTTTTTTTTTAAGATTTTATTTATTTATTTGACAGACAGAGATCACAAGTAGGCAGAGAGGCAGGCAGAGAGAGAGGAGGAAGCAGACTCCTCGCTGAGCAGAGAGCCCGATGTGGGGCTTGATCCCAGGACCCTGGATCATGACCTGAGCTGAAGGCAGAGGCTTTAACCCACTGAGCCACCCAGGTGCCCCTCTACCTTGTTCTTATAATGTGCTCTGCACCGCAGGTCCAGAATGAGTGTCTTGCATGATCCCATGCTCCAGCCCCCAGCCTCAATGATCCTCTAGGTTCTAGACATTCCAACATTGCTTCCAGGCACACAGAGACTCTCAGACCCATTAACATATTTACTGACAGTTTTTCCAAAGATGATGATGTGGATGGTTGAGCAATTGGGGGGACAAGGAGAGACTGATTAATGCTCCCTCAATCTGTCCCTGGTCACTTCATCCACTCTTGAATATAGATAATTACTATTTTCTCTATCTTATAAGATGAGTTTGGGGGAGAGGGGAACTAGGTGGCCCAGTCAGTTAAGTGCTTTGGCTCAGGTCGTGATCCCAGGGTCCTGGGATTGAGCCTCCCATAGGGCTCCCTGCTTTGTGGGAGTCTTCTTCTCCCTCTCCCTCAGCTCCCCCCTCACTCATGCTCTCTCTCTTTCTCTTGTGCTATCTCTCTCAAATAAGTAAATAAAATCTTTTAAAAATAATTTAAAATAGGCTAAAAATAAATAAATAAAAAGACGAGTTTGGGATAATTTGAGAGGAGTTCAATGTCGTTAAGTGCAAAATTTAAGGTCCAAGTTGAAACTCTGAAAGACTTAAAAGACTTTGAATAAGCACCTGCTACATGTTGGGCACCATGCCAAGCACTGGTGACACAGACTTGAATAAGCTTCCTGCTCTCTGGCCCAGATACAAAGGCAACTAACTCTGAGAGGTGAAGAATGCTGTAATGAAATCATTTGTTAACACTGAGGCATTTGCTGGATGAAGGACATGAAAAAGGAGAGATGACAAGCAAATAAGGATAAGGAGCATCTACTTGACCAGAAAAGAATCTCTATAGCAGTAAATGCGTATTTTAGTGTTTTGATATTTGCTCAGGGGCTTCGTGGATTCAGTAGTCCCCATAACTTATGAAGCAGCTACAGGTAGCAAACAGTGGGATTCAAAGCATCCCAGGATCCAGAAGAAAATAAGGCCAAGTAAAGTCACACAGATCAGGGGCAGTATTAGGGATGGGATTTCTGTCTATGAGTCACATAACAGTGTTTTGTGCCTCTTTCGTTGGGCTGCTGACATGCCGTCCAGGTGAGAAAGACTTGGAAACTTCCGGGGAACGTAAGCCACGGCCACGGCTGCTTGGGCAAGCACCGGAAGCACCCAGGGCCCAGGGTCGTCCTGGTGGCATGCGTCATCCGCCCAGGATCAACGTCAACAAATCATACCCAGGTTACTTTGGAAAAGTTATTTTTAAAGCAGAGTTCTTATTATTACCGAAGCCAGATACTGTGTATCTGCACAGATACTGTGCAGATACTGTGACCTTCTTTGGAACTACAGCCCACTATCACATGGAACCAGAGCTTCTGCCCAGCTGTCAACCTTGCTAAAGTGTGGGACCAAGTCCATCAGGCAACTGGAAGAAATGTGGCCAGAAAGAGGACTGGAGCTGCTCTCATCATTGATGTGGTGTGATCCGGCTACTGCAAAGTTTTGGGGAAAGGAAAGCTGCCAGAACAACCTGTCGTGGTGAAGGCCAAATCCTTCAGTAGAAGAGCTCAGGAGAAAAATTGGGTGGTTGGGGGGATGCCTCCTGGTAACTCAAAGCCATGTGGAGGGAGGAGGTCCAATAAATGCCAAAGAGTGCTTTACAAGACAACAACAACAACAAAACAGCAACAGTGCTTTGTGTCTTCACAAAACCTTCGAAGGGATCCCACGTGTTTTCCAGATGAAATGGGGAGGGAGGAAATGGAAAAAAGCGGTTCCATGGACAGGAGAAATATACAGCACAACTTGTACCATTTCTGTCTTACCGAACAGGGGTTTCCATAAGGAAGCACCGAACAAAAGATGACCTTGAGATATTTATCTTAAATATTTATTTTAAAAATAACGGAAAAAAACAGTAATTAGAAGAAAATTCAAGGGCTTATGGATTTATGAAAATAACTTTAATCCCCATGACCATTCTTTTAACCGTCATATTTTAAGAAGTTTCTTTTCTTTTCTTTTCTTTTTTAAAGATTTTATTTATTTATTTGACAGACAGAGATCACAAGTAGGCAGAGAGGCAGGCAGAGAGAGAGGAGGAAGCAGGCTCCCTGCTGAGCAGAGAGCCCGATGCGGGGCTCGATCCCAGGACTCTGAGATCACGACCCTCATGGAAGGCAGAAGCTTTAACCCACTGAGCCACCCAGGTGCCCCAAGAAGTTTCTTTTCTTAATTGAATAAATTTAAGGGGCTTATAATAAGATGCACACTTTCTACTGTAATTTTTATTTAAAGGCACTTTACAATGTTAATTATGTAATTAAAATCTTGGTTTTTCCATTACCCTCTGGTTTCCCTGGCATATCAGCATTTTTAAAATTGTCTACATATTAAATCTATAAGAAATTTTGATAAAACGGACTCTATGCACCACAAAATACTGTTCTAAATGAGAATTTCAAGTGTTTGCTGTTTAAAAATACCCAATTTTTAAAATTAACATTATTGGAATAATAAATACTGGCCAGAATAAAACACTGGATAGTATCAGTTTATCACTCAGAAAAGTAAAATATCCAAAGGCTAGAAAAGTTTCATATGGAGCATTATTATAGCAATATAAGAATGTTTCTTGTAACTTTTTAAATTTGTGCATTGTATTTTGTTGTGTTTCTCTGAGCTATTTTGATGCAATCTTTTGACACACCACACATCATCCCCATTTAAAAGCATTAAGGCATAAAAACATATTTCATTTGCCTTGAAGTTTTTCAATAATAGAATAGACAGGCAGGGTTATTGATTTCTCTTCCCTGGTATCTTACTTTATAAGGATTTGTTTTTCTGTAATAAAAACACCAGAAGAGCTTCAAAGAAAAGCTCCTTTGTTGTTCATTGCCCCTAAGTTTTCATTTCTGTGGCAGATTGTATTTCCCAAAGATGGCAACAAAAATATATCTCAGCCCATTCCTTCTGTAGCATGACCTTGCCATTTCCACAACAAAACACAGTGTGTCTAGGGTCATCTGGGTGGCTCAGTCGGTTGAGCATCTGCCTTGAACTTAAGTCACAATCTCACGGTCCTGGGATTGAGCCCCACATTGGGCTCCCTGCTCAGTGGGGAACCTGTTTCTCCCTTTCCCCCTGCCTGCTCTCTCTTACAAATAAATAAACCTTTAAAAAAAAAAAAAAAAGAAGAGGAAGAGGAAGAAAACCCACAGTGTGTCTATTTCTGTACCCCATTTGACTACTGAAACCAATAGAATATGGCAGGAACAATACTGGGCCGGTTGTTAGGTATATCCAGGCCCTAACTTGGCAGTTCCTGCTTCCTGTCTCTTAGAAGACAGTTGCCAGGGGCACCTGGGTAGCTCAGTCATTAAACGGCTGCCTTGGGTTTAGGTCATGATCCCAGGTTCCTGAGATCGAGCCCCACATCAGGCTCCCTGCTCAGCGGGAAGCCTACTTCTCCCTCTACCACTCCCTCTGCTTGCGTTCCCTCTCTCTCTCTCTCTGTCAAATAAATAAATAAAAATCTTAAAAAAAAAAAAAAACAAAAAACAGTTACCAGATAGAAAGTGCTACTACTCTGAGATGACCCTACAAGAAGAAGCCAACCTACCCCGAGAGAGAAAAGAAGGCTAAGCAGTAAGAAATGAAGAAGTCATCCTAGATGACCTGTCCAGTTGAGCCTCCAGATGACTCCAACCCCAGCCACAACCTGACCATAAACACCTGAGAAACCCAAGTGAGAAACTGCCCAGGTGAGCCTAGGGCCACCTACAGAACTATGACAGAACAGTAACTTATTTTACCCACGAAGTTTTGGGGTAATTGGATTCACAGCAATAGATCACTGGAACAAATATCTATTGCTCTCTCTTATAACAAAAATTTTTCCTCCAGGGTCTGAAACATAGGACCCCAATCTTGCCTTTCTGCTTTCTCCCCTTTCTACTGTCCTCTTACTTTTCCCCTGTGGGAGGTTATTTCTATAACACATATTCAGTTTACTCTATTTGAGAAATGTAGCAATGTGTGAAAAAACATTTGGAGTGAACATTATACACAGTATCTGTAATACTGGCTTCGGTAGTAATAAGAACTCTGCTTTTGGGACGCCTGGGTGGCTCAGTTGGTTAAGCAGCTGCCTTCCGCTCAGGTCACAATCCCAGCCTCCTGGGATGGAGTCCCACATCGGGCTCCTTGCTCAGCAGGGAGCCTGCTTCTCCCTCTGCCTCTGCCTGCCATTCTGTCTGCCTGTGCTCCCTCTCTCCCCCTCTCTCTCTCTCTGATAAATAAATAAAATCTTAAAAAAAAAAAAGAACTCTGATTTAAAAATAATTCCTACATTTAATGGAGCACTTGTGTGTGCTAGATGTTCTTTTGGGCACCTTGAACACATAAACATATTCAATACTGATGACAATCTTGTCAAGTATTACTTTCATTTTGGCTAAAGAAATTCTTGAGGCAAAGTAACCCAGACAAAGTCACAAAATTTGTCGCTAGTGGAGCCTAGATTTTAGAATATCTCTTTACAACTCCAAACTCCAAGCTCTGAACTACACTTCGCTATACAGCCTTCAAATCTTTATATTTTACAATGGAGTTCTTAAATGATTTTTTCGGATGGTATATCCCTAAATAAGATGTTGACATCTTTTTGTCTAGAGCAGTATTATGTTATGCCAGCTTAAATATAACTTGCCCGTGTAATTTTTGATTTTACATATTTATCTGACTTCACCTTCTTCAGAACAGCCTCAAGAAAGCCATTCCATCTGGATAGAGAGGCATTTTATACCTGATCCAGTTGTGAGGACTGGTATCTGACTGTGGGAGAAAGGAGGAAACATTGACTTTCACGTTAACAGTCCTTTGTGTGAATCTTTTTACATCTCTAAGAGGAAAGCCTTGTGGTGGCACAGATTTTGCAGGCTAGAAAACTATGCTTCAGAAAATTAAAGGGATCAGCCAAGGTCACGTGGAAAACGATCTTTCCTAAGATCATACTTCTTCCACCCATACCACTTCTATGGCCCTACTTAGTTAATCCATTACCTCCTTTAGGACATTGATTTACCTATAGATCATGCTGTTACAATTGTCTTCTCTAATTTGTTTCCCAATATTGCCCCTGATTCCATACTAGTTCAGCCTCAGCCCCTTCTAAACCCTGTGTGAACCTTAAGCCCTGTTTAAACCCTCTATTGTATTAAGAATGCTAGAGCATTTTTATAATGTTATCTCTGAGTCTGATGAACCAAGAAATAACCAGATTACTTTGTGCAACATTACAATATGTAATGCTGAAATGTTACACACCAAGACCAGAATTTGCAAAGATCATAAACTGATAACAAATATCTAAAATTTCTAAATATCTAAATACCTAAAATATCTAAAATTTTTTAGATACTGACAGGATTCACAATCTGTAAAAAAAAAAAAAAAAGGAGTTTGGTGCTTTGAGTTGTACTGTTCTCAATGGAAATATTAATTGATTCCTATACATTTTCTCTTTGTGAAAGCAGATTATCCTGATCTCTTTTTGGACAAGATGTACATTACTTTCTAATTTTACTATTTCTATTTCACAGCTTTACTTTGAGTTTTCATGTAAATTTGAGTCCCACATTTATAAGAAATGTACAATGAAACCGAGACTCTGTTCTGGAACATAATCAATTGCTTTTCTAACATTCTTCACATGCTACCCTTTTCAGCAGGAAATGGTAAGAAATATGACTCAAAATTTCAGAAACTCTATTACAGAAAAGAGAGAGAGAGAAAGGAAACTTAAACCAAAACCAAAGTTAAAATTGAAATGAAAGCACATGAGCTATTCATAAATTATAACTGTTCTTATCTTTTTTTAAATAATTCAAACTATAGCAAAGTATTACAATGCAATTTGGATGACCAATATTTTAAATAGTTGATCTGGTATTGGGTCAAGTAATTATTTAAAAGGTATCTTCAGGGGTGCCTGGATGGCTCAGTGGGTTAAGCCTCTGCCTTCAGCTCAGGTCATGGTCTCAGTGTCCTGGGATCAAGCCCCGCATCACGCTCTGTGCATTGCTTCCCCCTTCTCTGTTTGCCTACTTGTGATCTCTCTCTCTCCCTGAGAAATAAGTAAACAAAATCTTTTAAAAGATAAATAAATAAAAATAAATTAGAAAAAGGTATCTTCAGAAAATTAGATCTAATATTAAAAAATATTATTTTTGGGTGGGGAAAGGATCGTAAGTGCTTAGGAAATAAAAGCTCCCATGATGTTTAAATGGAGCTTCTGCATTCTCCAAGACCCATAATTCTTCCATGCACCCAAATCCTATTTCTCAAAACTAATAAAGAGGGACAAGAGAGCACTTTTATTTTCGAGTCTCACTTTCCCAATAAGCTGCCGTTTCAACTAGTGCTCATGTAAATATAAGGTTAACAAAAGTTTCCAGAAACTCGCGTTAGAACACAACCAACTAGACTTGGTCAAGAGATTCAGAATTACAAGGTCATCAGTAATAACTGGAGAAATAGCTCTGACTCTTATTTTTGTAGCATTTTATGAAAGAAGAAAATGCAAACAATGTTGTCCAAAAATTTTCAGCGTGACTCTATTCACGTCTACAGGAAAACATCTATTCAGAAGATACCAGAAGCTATGGTCATTCATTCGGCTAAACAAGTGAGCAGCTTTATCACTGGCCAGATTGAAGATATAGTTATGCATCATTTAAAAACTGATTAGGGGCCCCTGGGTGGCTCAGGCTATTAAGCGTCCGACTCTCCATTTTGGCTCAGATCATAATCTCAGGGTCCTTGGACCCAGCAGAGTCTGGCTCCCCACTCAGCAGGGAGTCTGCTGGAGATTCCTCCTCCCCTTTTCTCTCCCCCTGCCCCAAATAACATGCTCGCTCATGCTTTCTCTCTCCCTCTCTCTAAAACAAACAACAAAAATCTTTAAATAAATAAATAAACAAATAAATAAAAACCGATGGTAAAACAGTCTCCACACCTCATGTAATATCTACTCTCTTTCTACCTGACCCCTGTAAACCACTCAAACTAATGTCTTTCAAATGACACCCAATATTTCTTGAAGAAAATTTTTTAGATACTGACAGGCACTTGCAGATCTCAGCAGGAGACATTTGGTTTCTGGTTTCTGGTTTCTGTTAGATAACATCTTTGCCTGTGATCACGGACCACAGTTTTGCAGACTTCCTCCCAATTCAATTATGAGTGCCAAAAAGAGAACGTGTAAATGTCTCCTCAAGAAGGCTTATGCATAGCTGACCTATGTTATAGAATATTATACTCCTTACTCAATTAGAATCCCAGAAATTGTTTCATTTATATTACCTTCCTCAGGACTTTTTGCAGGATGTGTTCAGGGCAGTTGATTGTGGATCTGAAGAGGGATTTTAGCTTTGCCTTGTGATTTCTCAGTAACTACAGTTAATAAAGTTCTCACTTGTCTTTTATACCAGCAGAGTAATAAAAACTGCATGTTCCCACCTGCATCTAAGCCCAGGGATCAACAGTAAATTCCACCCAGTGATTGAATGGTCCTTCATGTAATTACCATGACATCAATTTGATCTTATCTTGTTTCAACCCTTAGATCATTTTTTGTTTTGAGCCCTTTTCAGGCGGTGGTGACTTCAAGGTCAGCCTATGAAAAGAGAGTACACTCATTATCTATGTAATTTTATCAAGACTTACACACAACATCCTGAAAGTGGACACTTTCCTATAAACAAGACTCTATTAATATTAGATTTAATTAGCTAAGTACCTGATGTTTACTTAAAACAGGAGAGGAACTATAAATGTCAGATAGTAGATATAGAACATTACCAGGCTTACGTTATTCTAGTAGGAAACAGAAAAATAAAACACATACCTATTTAGATTTTTCTAAACCATTACTATGTATTTGGATTTGATAAGGATGCATAAAAAGCACAAAATAGTTCTAAGAAAGACTGATTAGTTCTCAACCGTGACTTTTTTTCCTTTTTTAAAAATTTCACATCTGTAAGGCTCAGTTTCCGCCTAAACAAAAAATACATGTTACAACTTGCCAGCTGGGGACATTTAACTCCAAGATTCCCAAACCATGTCTCTCTAAAACTACCCAGCTCCTCACAATTCAACTCTGGCTTTTATCCAGAGATTATGATCCTTCCAAGCATCCACTCTCCATCTACTGAGCTCAGTGCCATTTCTGTAGCAATTGGCTTGAAAATAAACTACCAAGGACCTCCCCAGGAGAGGGCTTAGAAGATGTGTGGGATACAAAAAAGCAACTCTTGTTTCACATAAAGACACAGACCAAAGAAAGTAACATTGTGCTGTGATTTATTATCTGTGATAAGTTGATTTGTTTCAGTTCTTACACCTTTTTAGATTTCCATTATCTCGTTCCAGTGGTTTTTCTTAGGATCCACTCTAACCATTCACCTTTTTCTGGTGACAATTGTTGTCACCATTATTCATGAATTTCTATCATTTACATCTCGAAGGATTAGCAGTACATTTTCAAAGTAGCAGACTTACTGTGGAAATCTTGAGCCTTTATAGCTTCAGAGGAAGGAAATCTCTCTAGTCTTAGGGATAGCTTCCTTTCCCTCCATTCCGGCATTTTGTTCTATTCTCTTCCTTCCCTCTATGCCTTCTTTGGATCCTTTTTTCTTTTTTATCTGTGTGATTAAGTAGATAAGATACTTCTTGTGTTCTCTTATTAAGTTATTTTCACTTGGTTTATGATTCAGCAATGGGCTTCATCTTTATTTCACGTTTCTGTATAAGAATGAGGAATATTAGGGACTCATGAAAGTTCTTAGAGTACTTTTAAAGTTTACAGTGTTTCTGTATTCTTTTTTAAGCATGGTATGGCAAAATAAATAAATTAGACAACAGAGTTGTCAAAACAGTCCCTTCAGCATGTGACCTCTCCTGCTCCACAGACTCCCAATTTCCCTATTTAGGAGTGACATTGAATCACTGCATTCTACACCTGAAACCAATACTACACTAATGAGAATTTAAATAAAAATTTGAAACAAAAGAAAAGAGTGAAATTTTTAGTTTTTATGTTTCTGCATTTATCCTATGTATATATAAAAAAGTTACACATAACTTTCCTTCCCCGTCCAAATTATCTTTTACATGATAAATAGAACACAGAAGTTGGAGGAAACTGAGTTTGTACTCATAATTTAGAGGCATTTCTTTCTGTTAATATAGTATAAATTCTAGCTCTCCATACTTCCAAAAATGAGTATATATTACTTTTTTGGAGTATATATTACTTTTAATTATAACTGCAGAAATGAATTTTTAGTTACTGGAGGAGAAATAACAATTTTCAATTACAACCAGTTAAAGTACCAGTACTAAAAATGTGTTTTCAAGTCTCATTTTTTTATGTCATTGTTTTCCTGTATTACTAACAGTTCTATCCCATACCAGGCCATTCTCCTCTTGGATAACAGGTAGGGCTGGTGGGTAAGAGATCCAAACCATACCTCATTCATTTATAGTTACTCTCCAGATGCTAAAATTTGGAGTGGAGTGCCCATTTCCAAGAAAGTAGACCGGCTGAAGAACATGAGATGACTAGGCAAGGTCCTGAAAGGACATCATGCTACAGAGAGTGTGTCAGGCACGTCTTTGCATAGCAGTATGACACAGTGAATTTCATACATGCTAGGCTAAATGCATAAATTTTTCCTAATGAAGTTTTGTCATCTACACATTGGATATTTTTTTAAATAACCACCTTTGTAAATGATTCATATGTCTAATTGATTTGTTTTATTAAACATAATTTGATCTTTCTACTAACAAAGTATAATTATCACAAACATTACGCTATAATCAAAACAGCTGAGGCATGTTAAATGCCTGCTTTCTCAAGTAGTTTATTCTTCAGTAATTTTAATAATACATGACACGATTTTAAATTTTCAAGCAATCTAAGAGTATGTATAATGAAAATTAGTCTTACTTCTACCCCAAAATCTTCACTTCCATTCCCAAAGTTAATCAATTTTTCACAATTTCTTTTTTTGAGAGAAAGAGAGAGAGAGACAGAGAAGGGGGAGGGTCAGAGGCAGAAGCATACTCCCAGCTGAGCAGGGAGCCTGCTGCGGGACTCAATCCCGGGACAACAGGACCATGACCCAAGCTGAAGGCAGTGACCCAACCAAGGCACCCCATTTTTAATAGTTTCTTAACGTTTTCTGACATTTTCTACATATATAGATACATTTTCTGAGGTATTACTGTGTCAGGGAGCAAGAATTCCTGTCCCTTCAAAAGTCCTTTTGGCTGGACTAAGAACCAAGTTGTCATGAGGCAGATTAACGGGAGAAAATCAAATTTATTAGGCGTATTACACAGGGAATCCACACAGACATGGATTCCAGAGATTATGATCCTTCCAAGTGTCCACTCTCCATCTACTCTGCTCCGTGCTGTTTCTGTAGGAATTGGCTTGAAAATAAACATCAAAGACAGGCAAAATGAAATATATATGCTGAACTAAGGAGAAGGAGCTTATAGGGGTCTGGGTGACAGGGGTGTCAGACTTCAGAGAGAACGTCTGGGATTTGAAAGGAGAGAAATGCACTTTACAGGGTAATAAGAAGAGCAGATATTTGGTAATTAGATGTTTGCCCTACCATGAAGATGGGTCACTCAGGTAAAATTGATCTCTGTAAATAACCCTTATTCTGGGAAAGACCCCCAATTTAGATTCTTCTATGTGGTTAAGGGAAGGACAAAGTTTCTCTTGGGCCCACAGGGTCTCAAGTGCCTTTCTTCTTTTTAAACATTATGATGTATTTTGGTGGGTTTTTTTTTCCCCCCATGTGCAGATAAGTAGATCTAACCATACTTTTTAAACAGCACAAAGTATTATGGACCATTAATTATTTAACCAGTCCTCTGTTAATGATCATTTGCATCATTTCCAGTTTTTTACCATTACAAACAATGCTGTAATTATCATCCTTGTCCTGGTTACATATACATTTATAGTTCTTCAATACATTTTTAGAAGTACAGTTGGATCAAAGAATATGAGTATTTTAAACTGGTATAGAGATTGCTCAAGTGCTCTTCACTGTTCCTCAAAGCCAATACTATAAAATATGTTATTTTTTATGAAATAGATGAAAAATCATCTTATTTTCATTTGCATTCATGTAATTTTGAGCAGGGTTAAATGTCATTTCATAAATTATAGTTTATTTATGGGTTATTTTTCAAAAATCTTTATTTTCAAAAATCTTATTGTTCAAAAATCTTTCCCAACTTGTTAATTTCACCTTTCATTTTAAGCTTGAGTTTTGACTCTTTTATTATATTTTTATCATACAACAATTTATGTAAACAAAGATGCCTATCTTTAACTTTTAGACGTGTTAGTTTTACATAATGCCAAGATACTAAAGAGAAATCTTCTTTTTTTTTTTTTTTTAGAGAAGTCTTTATTTTTTGCTCTAGCATGTGAGCTGCTTTATTTATTTTCAGTTCAGATCTTTAATCCACCTATAACTTCTTTGGGAGTGAAGAATAAAGTAGAAATCCAGTTTCTTTTTCAATGTAAATGGCAAAAGAGTTGCTATCATGTAGGGAATAATCAATCCTTTATTTTTCTGGAGTAGTTTGAAATGCCATTAAATTTATAAATATTTGGGGTCTAGTTTTAAGTTCTCTATTGTGACTCATAGCAATAAAAATTGGTCCATAAAGGATAATAGATGTCCTAAATTTGTTAAGATAATTGAGTAGTAAGATTAGTAAGATTAGTGATTATCCACAAAGTGTACCAACCAGAGTACATTTACAAGCAAAGAGAAATTAGATGTAAATAATCTCCTTCAGTAGCTAATAATCTCCTTGCTATAAACTGAAGTGTTGGAATTTTTCCCTCAACATTCTCTTTGATTTGTCATGAAGCTACTAAGACAGAATCCTGATCTCTTAACCTCCACTCAACTCTTTGGTGCTATGAGGCTACATTTCTTGCACTAGGTCCCATTTTTCATCGATAACCAGAATTTTCAGGCTGTTTAAGATCCAGATTCCTGAGTCCCCTCTGAGACCTACCACATCCAAATCTGTCAGTTGAGCTGAGAAATTTGCATTTTGGGTACCAAAGCTTGAAACCCATCAGTGTACAGCCTCGTTCCATAAGCCAGAAACGTAGTTAAGGAACAAAACGGTTTGTTTTCATCTTCAGCTGCTCCCGTCACACAACTAACTAAAATGAAAAAGTCATTGATTTCAGCCGTGTGGGCCTCCACTCTGTACAAACAGCAGAGACACACAGCAGTGGGAATCTACCAAAACGATAGACCAAGGCGCAGAACAACTACCCCAGGGTCACAGCCACAAAAACAGCAGCAGACAGTTTCTTGGTAGAGATAAGGTTTTTAATCAGCACAGCAGGTAAGGTGACCGGCAGGCTGAAAGGACAAGGTGAGACGTGATGTCTAACACAGGCGGCCGCCACGGAATCTCCCCAGAATTGATGGACAAGAAGCAGGCGGACGTGACACATGCAAAGCAGCCGAGGATATTCTCCACTAATTCAGTCAAAGCAGCGTAGCCTAATCAATAATGCAAACATCCTGTTTCTCGGGCTAACAACCTCTGTCACTTGAACCCTCCGAGAGAGATAGAGAAACTGCAGGGACAATTATGCAGATTCTTCTTCCAGTCTGAACCGTCCATAGATGAGGCAAATAAGGCTTTGGAGAAAAAGGAGGAAAATCTCACAGGTGAAAAGGAATTTGTTGAACATGTTCCCATTTCTCTTGCTTTGTGCCGCTCCCCACCCCCCCCCGCCCTCCCCCCCCCCGCCCTTCCACGGCAGGAAGCTTTCCAGGATGGGCTCTCAATGGGAAGCTTCACGAGACAAATGGGTTTTGTGCAGAATCAAAAAAGCAGCAACACGGCTGATAGAGAAGTTCAGTCATATTTATAGTGCTGCATGGGAGGGACAAATGAAGCCCAAAAGAACTTCCTACCCTCTTTTGTGGGGGAAATCTTGGGAAATTCCATGTCAGGTGGGTTTGCCAAAGGCATCTCTGTGCTGAAGGGCTTGGCTATTTTGCCGTGAGAGCTTAAGGGTGCTACATTTAGAAACCTGTCTACATTCCTTCAGTGGCTGCATGAAAGGCCCCGTGCAGCTTTAGAGACAGTGAAGAACCTTGTGGGAGGGAGTCAGAGCCACTTTTATTAAGTGAAAGGAGCTTTCCTTTGGACAATGTTTTTGGTGTGCGTAACAGAAATCCCACTGTTCCTCGAAGAAGAAGAGTCATCGGTGCTGCTTGTCCTGGCCTAAAATCTTGGCTGCTATCCAAAAGAAAATACATTAAAGGGGGGGGGGGGACCCTGTCACAAACATTACCCTGATATCCTCCCTCCCCACATACCCAACCACCCTGGAGCTCAAACTGAATTGGAGGGTCGAGGGATTCTGTCTAATCTCAGCCTCTAATTGCTGTCAAACACTCATTTGGGCTGGCTGATGTGAGTTCCCATCGTTCACTGGGGGGACTCTGCCTCCCACATAGGTGCCTCCAGATTTTGCCAGCCTTTTTGAAATACCATGAACCAGCCAAGACCCACCAGCCCTTCTCCACACCCATACAGTTCCCACACTCACATCTTCAGGATAACTGTCCTCTCTCGGAATCGGGGACCAGTTGGAAATAGAGGTAAAGACATCCCCTCCTTCATCCTTCTCTGTGCCTGATCAGATTTCATGGGAGAAGTTTTAACTTGGGTCTCTCTCTGAAGCACTAAAGCAGGATTCCAAGGAAAAAGTGAAGAAAGAGAAGAAAGATGAGGAGGAGGAATGGGATGTAAAGAATTATATATACCTGGAAATTGTCAAGAGAATAGAAGCCATAAAATAGAGCATTAGAACTGTTGATAAAGACATGGGAAAAAAACCAATGTGGAGATTGACACCCAGAATTCAGAGAATTGAGACAATACAATCTTTATTTGAGTATGTGGCCACTCTTCATACCCTCCCCTCAAATACTGTATTTTTTTTTTTAAATAAGTTTGTTTGGGGTTACCTGAGTGGCTCAGTCTGTTAAGCATCTGCGTTCAGTTCAGGTCATAATCTCAGGGTCCTGGGATTGAGCCCCGTGAGAGGCTCCCTGCTCAGCAAGGAGTTTGCTTCTTTCTCTCTCCCTCATCCCCCCTCCAACTCATGTTCTCTCTCACTTTCTCTCTCTCTCAAATAAATAAAAAAAATTTTAATAAATAAAATTAATTTAATTTTGAAAATTGTGTTTCTCCTTTGAGATAAAGATATTCTAGGTGTGGTCCAGGAACTAGGGATGGAAGCTCTGACCTTAAGCACAATCCACACAAAACTAGTCTTCTGGCATCATTTCCCATGAAATCTCTATTCCATTCAACCTGGCATCATTGTTGAGCTTCATGCCAGTGTTTTAGTTCAGTGTACTAATTATCTATTGCTGTGTAATCAATTACCCCAAATTGGCAGCTTAAAACATATATTATTTCATGTAGCTTCTCAGAGTCAGAATTCTGGGAGCCTCTTAAGTGGATGGTTTTGAATCAGGGTCTTTCTTGAGGTTGCAGCCAAGCTATCAGGTGGGGCTGCTGTCATCTCAAGGCTCAGTCAAGGTGAAGAATCCACGCATAAACCCATTTTTGTGATTGCTGCAAGTCTCCATTCCTCAATGGCTGATGGGCAGGGACAGGGAGGTTACCACATAGAGGTCTCCTTGGGGCTGCTGACAAATTATAGTGAGATTTCCTGAGAGAGACAGAGAAAGAGAGAGAGCAAGAGAAGACACCTAAAACAGTCACTGCCCGTGAGGATACAGAGTGATTGGACCTCTCATACATTGTTAGTGGGAACGCAAACGGTATAATTACTTTAGTAAACAGTTTAGCAGTCTCTCTTTTTGTTTTTTAATATTTTATATATTTATTCGATAGAGAGAGACACAGTGGGGAGGGAGCACAAGCAGGAGGAGTGGGAGAGGAGGAAACAGGCTTCCTGTTGAGCAGGGAGCCCGATGTGGGGCGTGATCCCAGGACCCTGGGATCATGACCTGAGCCCAAGACAGACGCTTAACAACTAAGCCACCCAGGCACCCCAGTTTAGCAGTTTCTTATGAAGTTAAATATATAATATATATTTATATTATCATCCAATAATTTCTCTCCTAGGTATTTATTTAACAGAAATTAAAACATATGTCCATACAAAGACCTGTATGTGAAAATTTATAGTAGCTTTAAGTGTAATAGCCAGAAATTGAAAATAATTCACTTGTTCTTCAAGCAATAAATGTATAAAGTATGGTTAACCCATACATAGAAATGTTATTAAACAATAAGAAGACATGAACTACTGATACATGCAGCACATGAATGAAACTCAAAATCATGCTAAGGAAAGAAGCCAGACATGAAAGGCTATACAAAATATGTATGATTCCATTTACACGACATTCTGGAAAAGGCAAAACTATAGCCACAGTTTTTCTTACCCCACTGTGGTCATACAGTTCAGGCTTTTATTTCTTCTCACCAGGCAGCCCTCTGCCTGATCTTGGTACATCTGGCCACTCTCCCTTCTTGACAGATGAGGCTTCTGAAGAAATCAACCTCATCCCACTACGTCCTAATCAAAAATTCAAGGTCCTTTTCAATGAAAATACCCTCTTCCCTTGATCCCAAGCTACTTTTTTAAGTTTATTCCTCAATACATGTAAGTCAACAACCTGCTTCAAAGCCAGCCAGCTTGAGTGTTCATGCCCACCTATGCATATCTTCAGATTTTACAGTTCTGCCCAGACGCCCACTCCTTTTGTCTTCACGAATTAAGCTCCTCCTTGTCCACCATGACCCAGCACAAATCACTGCTCCCTCTCAAAGAGATTCTGAGAGTGACACAGTTTTCCTTCTCTGAACTGCAGTTCCTCTTGGTCCACCCGTTTGGGGGTTTTGGATTAGATTGATAATGGTAGCATGTATTTCTACAGCCCTTGAAAGTTTTCAAAGCGCTTTCCTATTCATCATCCTCTTTGAGTTCTACTCAACAAACGTGTGAGATGATTCCTGTCTCAGAGATAAAGAAGCTATGGTTCCATAATGCACAGTGAATTGTGCACAGTCACATGGCTATGTAGAAAATTTTTAATACATATATATATGTTTTAAGATTTTGTTTGTTTATTTGAGAGAGAGCAGGAGGTAAAGGGAGAGAATCTGAAGCAGACTCCATGCTGAGCTCAGAGCTGGACTCGGGGCTCAATCCCAGCAACATGAGATCACAACCTAAGGCAAAAACCAAGAGTCAGATGCTTAACTCACTGAGCCACCCAGGTGCCCCCCAAATTTTTAATATATTTTTAAAATGAAGACAGAACCAGAATGTTGGCTTGGCAATCAAGAGGAAGAGGCAGGACTTGTTTGTTTGTTTTTTAAAAAATCTTAATAATATATTCTATTTAACCCAATGTATCCAAAGAGGCAGAGCTGTTTTTAATAGGGAAGAAACTATTTAAAGTCCAAAAAAGACTATGTAAAATCAAAATTTGACCACAACTACATCCAATCTGACCACTCTGTCTGCTCAGTTTTTGTGAGACTGGTAAGATAAAGAGCAGAATTTAATCTAAACTGTTCAACACGGGAAGCCTGGCTGTCTCGGTCAGTGGAGCACGTGACTCTTGATTTCAGTGTTGGGAGTTTGAACCCCATGTTGGATGTAGAGATTACTTAAAAATAAAATCTTTCAAAAATAAATCAATAAGTAAACACTTCAACAGGAGAATTTTTTAAAAGCTTAAAACTGGAAAACTATGCCCTCAGCAAGCACTTATTTCTGCTTTTGCGACTGCTGGCACTGACTGTGTGGGAGAGTCAACTGCTATGTAAAAAGTGAAATTAAAATTTAAAAGTTCTTATGTATATTTTTAGAGAACAGAAACAATTAAGATTAAATGTAGCTCAAAATACAGTTAGTTGAGTTGGCACTTAAATTGGCTGTTTAATTAGCAAAATTCTATATGATTAAAGTAGTCACTTGAAAATGTCTTTCAAATCAAAGCATTTTAATATGCCTCAGTTCTTAGATGATCTGAATCACTGGACCTTCGTTCCCCCTGTGGAATTGACTTGCTCTGCAGTCTGAGTTAAGGTGCTCCTGGACTAAAGATTTAAAAGGGAGCTTATCAGAACGAGTGCAGAAAGTGAATCTTATTTGACAATGAAATACCCAAGACCTTCAAAAACTGTTAGCTATCTCTAGTAAATGAAGGATTATAGGGAGAAAACTTTTTCCATATTGAAGTCTTAGACTCCTAGCCTACATTTCATCTGAGACACTGAGAAGGTGATTACCTGTGAGTGCATTAATGAATCACAGAGTTCTTCAGGTTGTGACCCTGATCTAAAATGGGTTTGAAAGCACACACTTTTAAAAACCCTTATACACAACCATAAGAAGGTCTTTGAGGAGAGGATATGTAGTTCGACCCCCCTTTTTCACTTAGAAGTAGACCAAAACTGTAACGAGTAAATAAAAATCCAGAGAGTTTTTTATTTTTTATTTACTTTTAAAATTTTATTTTTAAGCAATCTCTAAGCCCAAGGTGGGGCTTGAATTTACAATCCCCAAGATTAAAAAAAAAAAAAAAAAAAAAAAAAATCACGCGTTCTAACCACTGAGCCAGCCAGCCACCCCCAAATGGTGTTTTAAAACTCCCCATGGCAGGGACTAGCTAGGTATTCACCAAATGTCTTTCGCCTCCCTGGGCACCCAGATAAACTACATTTTCCTGACTTCCTTGCACCTAGAAGTGGGATCTTTGGAATGAAATGTGAAAGAGAATGTGTAACTGCCTCATCATGGCGGTTAAAGAGGGCATGCCTTCCCCTTTGTGCCACCTGGATGATGCCAGGGCCGTTGAGGTGATACATTGAAGCTGGCAGAACCACAGCATGAAAAGAGCCTATCTTTAAAAGTCTGTATACAGGAGACCTCCCCGCTACATTGTCATGCACAGCCCTATACCTCCCCACCTCCCACCACTGATTGCATTGATTTGTGAGGTGAGCCAGAATTCAATTGCAATTATGATAAGTCTCTGGGTTTGGGGAGATTGTTTATTAGACCACTGGGTGTTGGCCTACCTGTGAACTCTCCATTGCCTTGGAAAGAAATTCCCACTACCACTATAATTCACAATGCAATGTCCAAACAATGTTGCTTCGTGTCCTTTTGTATTAGTTGCCCATAATAGGGCCCTGTGGATCCTAACCTTTTTGGAGACAAGGACTTTTTTGAACCTGAAAAAAATTCAAAACTCTCTCCTTTGGAAAATAAATGCATATGTACTCAAAATTTTGCCTGAAATTTCAAGGTGTCTTGAGAACCACAAGAAGCTCATCAATAAATTCCCAGTTTAGACCCCTGCTACCAGTAATTAGTGTATTAGAAATGTAGAGGGGCTCTGAACAAGTAGTATGTGTATTCCAAGCTTTCTAGTTGTCTTCATCATCCTTTCATATACAGCTGCCCTGTCATATTCATGCCTTTGATCTTTGGATTTTAAAAATGCAGAAAATTAAATGTTTCAACATTGATATTTCTTTCCCAAAGCAAAAATGTCAGTGTAACAGTCTTAATGCCAAACATCAATTCTGTGACCTTGCCTTTTGATTTCTGGATCGATTGTGAGCAGCCTGTACATCAGAACCACCAGCAATGGTTCTGTGATGATCGCTATTTTATGCCTGGTACAGGGCAATTGCTTTTGGAAACAGAGTCTTAACTACCTAACATGACCCTTGAAATGTTTTCAGTTTTGCTTTGCCAGGTTCCCCAACTTCATTGTCATCATCCCTACATCAACTATTTGTTCTTTTAATTAATTTATTTATTTATTTTTAAATATTTATGGGGTGCCTGGGTGGCTTAGTTAGTTAAACATCTGCATTCTGCTCAGGTCATGATCCCAGGGTCCTGGGATCGAGTCCCACATCAGGGTCCTGCTCAGCAGAGAGTTGCTTCTCCCTCTCCCTCTGCCTGCTGCTCTGCCTACTTGTGCTCTCTCACTTTCTATCAGATGAATAAATAATTAATTAAATCTCAAAAAATAATATTTATGGGTGCCTGGGTGGCTCAGTCAGTTAAGCATCTGGTTTCAGCTAAGATCAGGATTCCAGGGTCCTGCGATAGAGCCCCACATTGGGCTCCCTGCTCAGCAGGGAGTCTGCTTCTCCCTCTCCCTCCTGCTTGTGCTCTCTCTCTATATATTAAATAAATAAATAAATAATCTTTTAAAAATATTTATTTAGTGATTTGAGAACGAGAGAGAGGAAAACAACGAGCGAGTACACAAGCAGGGGGATGGGCAGAGTGGAGCCCATGCGGAGCTTGATCTCACAACCCTAAAATCATGACCTGAGCCAAAACCAAGAGTCCCATGCTCAACTGATTGAGCCACCCAGGTGCCTCAACTCTTTGGTCCTTTTAGTACCACAGTGATCATGGTGTACTGAACATGTCCTTCAATGTCTCATGACTTTGGCTGCAATGTCCTTTCCTTGACTGTCCAAAAGCTCCTATGGTCCTCATGCATGGTAAGGATTTACTTCTCTGCCTCCCATGGGAACTGCTGGCTCCTTTGGGGTAAAGACTGTCTTCTATTGCATATCCTTCATGTAGCACAGAGCAGGCGGAAGCATGCCACCCAAACAGCATGTCTATGTTCCAGACAACATGAGGGAATGAATAGCTGTGAAGTTGCTTTTACTTGATTAAGCGATTAAACTCCTCTGAGTACCCTCAACAGCTAAGAACTTCTTTATTGTAATGTGACATTTAGCTAGGAAACAGGTCAGAGAACTTTTAGAGTTTTTCTCTCTAAATTTCTGATTAAAAAAAAGAAGAAGAAGAAAAGAAATGAAGATGAATTAGCCACAGTTACCTCTTTCATCCTTAGGTAACTTAACACTCACACTTCCCTAATAAAGGCCCACCGTGAGGTTTGGGTGTATGGCTTTTCTTTTTGTTGTTCTCTCTCTCTCTCTCTCTCCCGATTTCTCAGTGGGGTCTTCCCTGAGCACTACATTTAACATAAGATTTCCTTGCACCTCCTACTCCTCTCCTCTTTTGTTTCTCCCCAAGCAGCCATTTACTATAGAGCCACCCTTTAATACATTCTATCACCTACATTTTTTTAAAAAGTATTAGCTGAAATGTACGGGTTCCACAGTGATTACAAATTAATCCTGATTTCTCAATGGCTTAACATAATGCAGATTTATTTCTTGCTCATACTACACATCCATCACAGGTCAGCTGGAGTTTCTACTCCACTCAAGGACCCAGGCTGACAAAAGCCCCACCAACACGTAGATGCTCTGTAGGGAACACACAGCACCCCTGATCAGAAGAAAAGAGAGACTGGAAAATCATACATAGCTTTTCACTGCCTCAGTCTGAAGATCACTTTTTTTCCTATTTTATTGGCCAAAGTAGTCACAAGGGCTTACGAACTAACTACAAGGAGACTCCTAAATGCAGGAGGTCAAATGGAACATGTGTGAGCATTACTGTCTCTGCCACAAATAATAGTTTGCTTGGTTTTATTCATCCATCTTGTCCCTTGAGAATAGAATAAATTATTGGTTCGATTACATGAACTCAAATAGAAATCTTTTTGAAATTTTGTTTTATGCTTATTTGAAATCCATATATATTGAAAGTAGCTTGAGAATATGAGTCTGAGAAAAAGAAGAATCTTTTAAAGAGTGGTTTCTTTATGTGTTAGCTAACAAATTCCATTGAGGCAAAATGGGAATGCAATGGCCTCCCTTTTTGATATCTTTTTGTCCTTGTGATTTGACACTTTTCCATGATCTGGTTACATGACCCAACTATGAAGAAAAGAAAGATAAATATTCTC
Organism: Mustela nivalis; assembly: GCF_964662115.1. Taxonomy (NCBI): domain Eukaryota; kingdom Metazoa; phylum Chordata; class Mammalia; order Carnivora; family Mustelidae; genus Mustela; species Mustela nivalis. Next base: position 42,673,857 of record NC_139024.1, on the reverse strand, counting down.
TTATATAGATGATATATCTCTATTCAAACGTTCTAAGATTGGCTTTAAGAAAGAATTAACCATTGCTTCCCCCCACCACCACCAAATGGTTAGATACCAAGCATTCTATAAATAAAGTTATCATTTTTTAAAAGATTTTATTTATTTATTTGACAGAGATCACAAGTAGGCAGAGAAACAGGCAGAGAGAGAGAGAGAGAGGGAAAAAGGCTCCCTGCTGAGCAGAGAGCCCAACTCAGGGCTTGATCCCAGGACCCTGTGATCATGACCTGAGCCGAAGGCAGAGGCTTTAACCCACTGAGCCACACAGGTGCCCCTAAAGTTATCATTTTTGTTCAAAATCACCCCACATTAAATGGGTTCATGACTTTAAACTCCATAAATCTACTTATCAATATTTAAAGATCACTTTAACTTAATACGTTCACCAGGAAATTATATTTCTTAAGGGTATACATCCTCTGGATCCTTTACTAAAATAGTTTTATGGCCAAGGCCAGTGTCTAGTTACAACTGCTCTATAGTTTTTCTAGGATGAAATAATCGTGGATATAATCAGGATGAAGAACTTTGACCTTTTGAGAGCTCATTTGTCTATGTTTTAGAGCTCGCCACATACCACTTTTGGAGAAGAATTTTGCCCTGCCTAAAGATGTTGCCATAGCTATCTTTGTGCAGAGGTGAGGTAGCTTCCTCATCAGACTCTAAATTATGCTTGTAACCAGTACACTGTTAAATACTAAAGCCTGTGTCTCCACACATTTGCATCACCAGAGAGTTTGTTAGATTTGCAGAAAACAGGGCCCTAAGTCAGACCAGTAAATCAGAATCTGAACTTTTAACAAGATTTATATGTCCAGTAACATTCAAGAAGCACTACTCTAACCCACATTAACCTTGGGATCTATGTATCCCTGGATGGGCCCCAGGAAGACTCTAAATCCCTTGAAATTGTATTTAAGTGTTGTGCATTTGTACAGTCTTTAGGGAAAGACTACATGATCATCACCAAATTTTTGAAAGGTTTCACTTCAAACGTATTTGTCTCCATCTGTAGATTTTCTAAAATATTTACTAAATTATTCTTTGGTCTTAACTAAAGAATCAGAGAGGTTTGGGCCTTTACCACTTCTATTAGTGACTCATCGCTGCATAACATATTACTCCCAAATTTGGTGGTTTAAAGTAACATTTATTATCTCAGTTTCTATGGGTCAGGAATCTGGAAATGGCTTGGCTGGGTACTGCGCCTCAGGATCTCGTATGAGGATGCAGTCAAACTACTGACCAGGGTTACAATCTTATGAAGGCTCAGCTGTGGCTGGAAAATCTACCTCCAAGCTCCCTCATACAGCTGTTGGCAGAAGCCCTCAGCTCCTTACTGGCTATTGGCTAGAGACCTTAGTTGCTCAGTTAAGTGGGTCTCTCCATAACCTGCCTGAGTGCCCTCTCAACAGGATGGGAAGGGAGGTACTTCCCCCAGAGTAAGTAAGCCAAGAGAAAGACAGAAGGAGGCAGGAAACCACATGGCCTTTTATGACCTGTCTCCAAGTCCCATTGCATCACTTTGGCCTGATTCTATTCTGTATCACAATGTTTTTGTGAGGATTAGTTGACATATGTGTGTAAATAAATACCTCAGCCAAGTGTTTCTCACATGGTAAAATTCTCTGGAAGTGTAATCATTTCACTGCTGTAAAGACCAATCCTATACAGACCACTGTTACAGATACACTGTTACATAAAGTGTATCTGTAAACTGTATCTGTATGTAACAGATACGCTGTTACATAAAGGTATTTCTAAGAACATTGTCCACTATGCTCCTCAGAAATCTCTTCACAAAGTACTATGGAAGGATTTCTGTTTGGTCTCAGTGAAATGAATAGGGGATCCATTTCCTAGACATTGTTAGTTAGATGATTGTGTCTTTCTTGTGTTGACTGGTAGAAAGTATATAACCACAAGCATGGCCTGACCTAACAAGGGACAAAGACCCTCTCAATAAGCATTTTGTGCTCTACTCTTGCTCTTAACTTCACATTACTTTCCTACACTATCTCCTATCTACTCTGGTCCCCTCACATATCTAAAGTAATATTTTATCTTGTTTCATTATATTTAGTTTTTGGAAACTTTTTAAACCATGCAAGATATAAAATAATCTTTCAAATTTCACTAATAAGAAAGAATACATGAGTTATAGGAAATTTTACTTTGTACATTCTCTCCATAATATGAAATTTAAACATTTTTTAGTAGTAGTTACGTATTGATGAAAGCTATGGAAATTCTCCCTCTCTCCAAAATGCACAAACACAAAAGACATTTAGCAGAATTTTAGGAGGCTTATGCACTGCACTAAATCCCATCCACAAGTCCCAGGTTAGAACCCATTCTCTGCCGGGGATGGTTTAGAACCACGTCCCAGGTTTAGAACCCATTCTCTTCAGAAGATTCCTCTTCCCCAAACTTCCTATGAGTAAAGCACAGTCATTAAGTGGGGTCCACATGATTCTAGGAGTATTCTAAAACTTTTCAAAGAATAGAGGACATAAATAGTTTTGAGACCATCAATTTCCAAATCCTCAAATTCTCTAGGCATTCTTTTCTAAACTTGATCTGCTTGAGAACACCTCACACAGTCAAGACATGCCTGTTCTCCTTTCCCACCTCCCCTTTCTTTTCATAATTGCATTTCCCACATTACAGAATAAAGACATGTCTCTCATGCACCCCAGAGCTTACTGCATTGTATTGCCCTGAGAGTAAAAATCCACAGACTGAAACCGAAGGAAGATCCAAAATAATCCAAAATATCTGTATCAATGAAGCCATCTTTTTTTTAAAAAGATCTTATTTATTTGTTTGTTTATTTAAGACAGAGTGAGAGGGGGAGAGAGAGAGAGAGAGAGCACACAAGTGGGGTGAGGAGAAGGGGGAGAACAGGCTCTCCACTGAGCAAGGGTGCCAATGCTGGGCTCGATCCCAGCACTCTGGGATCATGACTCTGGCCAAAGGCAGATGCCCAACTGACTGAGATACCCAGTGCCCCTGAAGCCATCTTTGAGATGCCATAAGCCCACAGTAGATCTTAGCACCTTTCTTTGTCTTAAATCTTTATTTCCATTAAGAGTGAAGGTAGATGCTAGAAATCTTTGTTGAGATGTTTCAATTTAAATTTTTTAAAGTAATCTCAGACACCCTGAGATATTTCCATTACAGATGGATAGTAAAGTTGGGCAGCAGTGATCATGGCAATTGTTGCTCAAAGACCTCATTACCTGGATCACAGTGTTACAATGTGCATTGCCTGTGAGGATAGGTTCTCTTGAGAGCAAAACAAAAGAATCTTAGCAAAGCAAAGTAATAGTCTTTTCTTTCTTTCAGTAACAAACTCCCAGCAAAGCTCCGTGACTTAATCTACACACTTACCCTTACACTTCGGACATTTTCATGCATCGAAAAAAGCTCTAAGGATTTTGCCCCCTCTTAGAGAAAAAAAAAAAAAAAGTAAATCACAAGATAGAATATATTTGCAAAGGTGAATTGACGTCAATGGTTTCTCAATTTCCCCAGTCCTTTCTGAATATATTGGGATGCCTCTAAGGGGATGAGTAAGAGTAACTAATACTCATTTGATAACTCTTAGGGAAGCCTCTTTGGAAGACTTCCCAGAAATCAAAGGACTCCAATGAATGAGTAAGTTAGGTGGTTTCTAATTCTGTGCTTTCAACAAAATTGGAGGAGCCACTAATCAAGAAGTCAGTTGCAGGGGCACCTGGGTGGCTCAGTGGGTTAAGCCGCTGCCTTCGGCTCAGGTCATGATCTCAGGGTCCTGGGATCGAGTCCCGCATCAGGCTCTCTGCTCAGCGGGGAGCCTGCTTCCTCCTCTCTCTCTCTGCCTGCCTCTCTGCCTGCTTGTGATTTCTCTGTCAAATAAATAAATAAAATCTTTAAAAAAAAAAAGTCAGTTGCAATATTTTTAGCATATAACTTGAAAGAAATTTTTTTAATTGAATAAATTACCACAATAAAACTTCTTCTATTCCATTAGTTATAGGAATAAAGATTTCTCAGAGCTTACCTTATTAAAATAAACAAAAATAGAATAGAACTGAGGCTGAAAATCCCCTCTTATAATGATAACAGTTACCCATAGATGTACCTAAAATGTGAGTGGTAAGCATCACCACACCATAGGATTGGTGTAAAAAGTAAATAAACTAACATGAAAAGGACTTAGACAATAAGTGGCACAAAATGAATGGCAATACACACGACCTGTGACTATTACCATCCTCGTCATTATCATCATCATAGAGTAGACAATTGTGAATCACAGATATCGCCACGTACATTGCCCAAATGTTTTGTGTTAATAATTATCAAATCATAATATATGTATGTTGTTTTGCTGAATTGGCACTAAAAATATTTTTTGTGGCAAAGAAGGATTTTAGGATTATCTAATAAGGATTTTCAAATATTGAAATATATCATGTTGGGATAAAATTATGTGGGGAAATGCAATAGAAATGAACTTGGGGGAAAAAGGCTACTCCTTTATTAAAGAAGAGTTCATATATATATTTTTAATGGCTTATGATAGATATCAAATTGGTACAGCATTTGCATTATATGTGATACATTCAAAAGAGTGATATAACCATTTCAATTTAAAATGTCAAGCTTAGAATAAGCAGGAAATTACACACTTTGCAACTACTTAAATTTACAATGGAAATTTTTTAGAACCTAAAAAATGTATTGACTGGGCACATATATAGTGAAAATATTATGAAGACCACTGCCCTGGAGCTCTGTCTTTGATTTTTCACTTACTGTATAACACCTGCTTAGTCACACTCATTGTTCCATCAGCCTCCTTACCACCAACCTTAACTGTAAAAAGGGAGATTCTCTGAGCAGACATCTCCACATATTTGCATGTTCGTTTATATTTCCAAATGTCTGTGGAACATCTCCAGTTACTGTTCTAACAACCTCATGCACAACTTGTTCAAACCAAACATTTCTCTTCCAAATTCTTATTCTATTTTTGCTAGTATATATATTTTGAAGTTACCAGAAAACTAATACAAATGGAGCTCATTTTAGAAGGGAATCTATTGGATCCTATAACCGAAGCTTTCATTAAGAGGGATGGTTGGACTGGCTTCTGGGCTCAAAACCTGTCTTTGGAGTTCAGCATCCCTCCTTATTCCCTCTGGATTCTCCCTTCTACTGTGCAGGCATTAGTCACGGCTCCACATGATAGCAGCTGGCTGTAGCAGCTCTGGACTTCACAGTCTCTGAGTTCCAACCCGGCAGTCTAGAGTATCTGCCTTTCTCCTCAAGAAAGACTCCTACTGTCTTAGGGACTCCTTTGGGATCGGTCACCCCCAGATGACTAGGGCCAAGGGAACTGAAGGTCTGGCCAAGGATGGAATCACCCAAATCACCTGCCTCCACATTTCAGGGCCTGATGGAACTCAGAGCATGAGAGCTACACAGACTGAGATTCTGAAAGGAGAGATCCCAAAACAAAACTTGAAGGCTATAACGGACTCAAAGGAGTTCAGATGCCAGGCCACAATGCCACTGTCCACCCTACAACCTCACTTCCATTCCAACCTCATCCTCCATCTTGGGATTACTTTTGACTTTTCCTCTTGTTTGGTCCCTATACTCATTCACTCAGAGTGAAGGCGATCTGGGCTTAAATCCCACTTCTACTCTTTCCTAGCTCCGTAAATTTGGGCAAGTTTGCTTCACTGCTCATTTTGTTTGTCTCTTCATCTATAAGATGTGGATATAGAATCCTTTCCATGGGGCTGCTGTGAGAAGTAAATATGCTAATTCAGGGGTACTTGGGTGGCTCAGTCAGTTAAGGGTCTGACATTTGATTTCAGCTCAGGTCATGATCTCAGCATAGTGAGATGGAGCCCACCTTGGCCTCTGCACTGGGCATGGAGCCTGCTTAAGATTCTCTCTCTTCCACTCTCTCTGCTCCTCCCCCACCCTCTCTCTCCCTCTCTAAAAAAAAGGCTAGTTCACATAATGCACTTAGACAATGCCTGGCACATAAAACAAAAAAGTTCTATGCAAAATTATCATCATCATCCCCCCCATGCTTGGCACAAAAGTTACAAAGATTAGTAATGGAAACAATTTAGCACATGCATGTCAGTCCCTATCTGGTCCCACACTGCTTTTCTAGCTTTCTTTTCCATTATGATCCCCAATGGAGTTGCCCTGGGAGGCTTTCATCTACTTTCCTTACATCCCCTGCATTTCCTGCCTTCTGCTTCTCTGCTTTGTTCCCTCTACTCACTTTCCTCAAAATGTTCCTGCTTTACACATCTGGGTTTACCACGGTTTGTTGTTGGTATTTGTTTCTTTTGCTTTGTTGGAGGCACAAGTTAAAATAATTACAGCCCGGGCTGTGGTTTTTGAAGACATAAAGGCCGGTTAGTTAAGGACACACTTGTTCTCAGTCTGACTTCTAGCAATAGTCCATGAAGCTTCTTTTTTAGCAGCACAATCGGGATCTTGTTGATGAAGAGAGAGAGAATGCTGCTGGTGAATAATAAAGTATACACTTCATCATAAAAGCTGAGAAGAGTGTGTTCTTCACCGTTTGGGGGCAAACTGGAGTTTGATGGAATGAGTTGGCATTCTGGGATGAGTAAGCTAAGTAGCCCAGAATTGAAAGACCCTGGACTCCTGACCATCTGTAAAGCCCAGACAGGTGCTAATAAGATTGCCTATCTCCTGGGCGCTTGGGTGGCTCAGTGGGTTAAATCCTCTGCCTTTGGCTTGGGTCACGGTCCCAGAGTCCTGGGATTGAGCCCCGCCTCAGGCTCTCTGCTCAGCGAGAGCCTGCTTATTCCTCTCTCTCTCTCTCTCTCTCTGCCTATTTGTGATCTCTGTCTATCAAATAAATAAATAAATAATCTTTAAAAAAAAAAAAAAAAGATTGCCTAACTCCTCAACCTCATCAAAGTCATTTGTTGAAATTGTGGAACATTCGAACATGTCCTTCTGACCAGCATCACAAAGCAAGATTATTCCAAGGTTCTGGGCACACCTGGCCTCTATGAGGAGATGTCTTCATAGTCCCCTCCCATGGGGGACACCATATCAACCCATCTTCTCTATACTGGGTCCAACCCAGATTCTCTGACCTCAACTGTCATGGAAAAAGTATAACTTGGCATACATAACTCCAGAGTTCTTAGCCAAAATGGAGTTTTGGCTTTAAAAGAAAGTCATGTAAGTTCATAATCCCACAGCCTTACATCTGAAATCTAAAAATCTCTTAAAACTGAAATTTTATTCATAATTCAGTTGACAATAAAACCTAACCCAATTTAGATTCATTTGGCAGTAACTCCTGGCCTGAACTGAGGAAACCATTTATAACCTTTATTTTACTTTGTGTGAATATTTATGTTTTGCTGAGAAATGTTTGTACACTTGATTATGAGTTATTTTCCCAAACTGTACCAAAGAGAGATACCAAAGAATATTGTATTCTCTCCATATATCTATATCTATGTCTATAGCCTCTAGTAGAGCTGGGGAAAGTAACTTGTAATCAAGTAATCTAGCACCCCAATATTTCTTAGCAAAACATATATATACATATACTTCTTAAAAAAAATTAGTACCTTTAAAAAAATGTCTATACATTGTGAAATACATCTATCCCCAAGGGTTGTAGACATGGAATTATTGACCTGAACAGATATAAAAACAGCTACCAAATACAGTCTTCCTTTGGCCACGTGTTTAACCCATTAGATAGGGACTGGGGTTGATTGAGGCTGTGTCTAAAAACATTTTAAATAGGTCATAATGGGCACCATATAGTTAATTTTCATTTACTATTTCCTGCTTTCTAGAAAGTTTCCCAAATCTCCTTCTCTTGCAGTCTCATGGAAATGCTGGTAAACTTGTTTCGGTTCCTTGTAGACAGTACACATCCTAAAAGTTATCCTTTTTTTTTTTTTTTTTTTTTTTTTTTTTTTTTTTTTTTGCAGCTGCTTCTTGCCACAAATGCTAAAGCCTTTCTGCTCTTATTACCCAGGACTTGGCACCGTTGTCCCAGAATCCCAATGTAGGCCTGAAGGGAGGCCCCCATTCACCTGCTCCTTTAGAGTTATCTCAATGTCCTTTGTTCTAACAGAGGTAGCAGGCTGGTTGCAAAGTGTGGCTTCTTTTTTCCATCTTTGTCTAACTCAAGATTTCTAAAATCCTGCTCTCCTCGTTTGCCATTAACACTTTTTGTCATTTTCTTACTTTTTGTTTTCAACTCTCTCTTTCTTTTATTGCTCCCAAAATAATTGTGCACTTATTTTGGAAATAAAATTTTCATAATTATCAAAATGCACATAGAAATAAAATTAAGTACACTAGAATTTCGTATAGAAGGAACTTGCACCTAGGGAAGGATCGCTGACTTTATAAGATTTCAAATGTAATTTCTAGGCATCACTTTCATGCAAACAGCCCTGATTGTGTAGACGCAGCATAGTCGTAATAGTTTACTGGATAATGTGACTTTGACCCAAAGCCGACACCAATAATTCTTGTTCCTGGGTTATGGGTGGCTTAAAAAGCTCAAGCGGTCCCCACCACCACCCCGCGCTACACATGTCTTCACACCCAGTGCAAGCCATTACCAATCTGGGATTTGTTTAATCATTCAGTCTGATCATCCTGGTGGTTCTCTACCCCACATTTTTCTAAGAAGACATTGCTACAGAGCCGGGCATTTTCTCTGGTAGATAGTTCACATCTTCAGTAGTAAACTGTGCTTTTTAGTTTTATACTCATTAAACTAGACATACACATCAAGCAAAAAATCTTGAGCTCTGTGTCTGCACCAATAATCAGCAGCACAGGAATATTTTTCCATAAGATTCTCAGAGAAAGCTCGTAATCTGTACAAATTGTAAAAGCATGATCTTACCAAAGGAAGACATGAGACTTTCTAATCCCTGAGATAACACGAAAGGCTTCTCTGTCGTTTGTGCGTTGTTGGTTCTCTAAGTGATCCTCTCTTAAATAAGTAACAATTGGCGTGTCTTTGCCAGTGGCATTTCATGAGTAGACCCAGCTCTGACACAGACGTGCTGACATGGAAGTGGTAAGAAGCAGCAGTTTATGTTCATGCTAATGCTTTCCTGTAGACTGAAAGTCAATAACCACTTGACATTCAGAAAGCATCCTCGTGCTGGCGAGTCCAATTCTTTTGCCTTAGTTTGTTCAGGCTGCCAGTTCTGGAAGCTGGGAGTCCGAGATCGGGGTGCCAGTATGGTCAGGTCTGGTGAGAATTCTTCTCCGTGCTTGTAGACAAATACCTTCTCACCATGTCCTCCCATGGCAGAGAGAAAGAGCAGGCTCTGGCATCTCTCCTTAAAGGAGCACTAAACCCACCACCAGGACCCCACCCTGGTGACCTCGTCTAAACCCAATCACCTCCCCAGAAGCCCATCTCCAAACATTATGAAATTGGGAGTGAGGACTTAACCATTCATTGAAGAGAAGGGACACCATTCAGTCCACAGCAACTTCATAAGACCTCATCAGAATGAGCTATGGAATAGTTATGCAGAAGCTAAGCATTGTGTGAAAGCACCTGGACAGGGGTGCCTGGGTGGCTCAGTGGGTTAAAGCCTCTGCCTTCAGCTCAGGTCATGGTCTCAGGGTCCTGGGATTGAGCCCCGAATCAGGCTCTCTGCTCAGCAGGGAGCCTGCTTACCCCTCTCTCTCTCTCTGCCTGCCTCTCTGTCTACTTGTGACTTGGGATCTCCGTCTGTCAAATAAATAAAATTTAAAAAAAAGAAAAGAAAAGAAAAGCACCTGGAGAGAATGATGTAGTAGGTACAAGGGCAAGGGCCCTATTTTGAACTACATACATGCACACACACAAACAGACACACACACACATGATTTCACAACATGGCATCTGAGAAAATCCCCAAAACTATGGTGCTTGGTTCTTCACACAAGCCACAATGTGGTCTCTAGTTTGATGATTCTATTAGGGAAATTTACATTTCAGAATAATTTCTGGTGTTTTTGATAATTCCACCTGAAGACTAGCCACAGAAATAAAAACAGGGAGCAGTAATTTTCCCCTAGCCCTTTTTCCTGCTGAACTAGTCTCCTTGCATATCTGTGTCCACAACTGAGCCTCTACAAAGGCCCTCCTTTGCCCATTACTAGATTGGACATGTTGAAGGGAAAAATGAGTTGTCATTTACTGTTCACTTACAATTATTTTCATTTCTGTACAGTTGTGCTTCAGTGATTGGGTCTAACCTACAGGGGATTCCAGGAATAAAAGACTATTTGGGTTTTTTTCTTTTAAAGATTTTATTTATGTACTTATTTATTTGCCAGAGAAAGAGACAGAGCACAAGCAGGGGGAGCAGCAGAAAGTGGGAGAAGCAGGCTCCCCACTGAGCAGGGAGCCCAATGTGGGACTCAATCCCCGGACATTGGGATCATGACCTGAATCAAGGCAGTTGCCTAACCCACTGAGCCACCCAGGAATCCCTAAAATATTATTCTTTTGAAGACCTATTCCTTCCTTGACTGGCTTTTGTGTTTGGGCTTTGTTTTATATATTTAAAGATTTTATTTATTTATTTGACAGACAGAGATCAAAAGTAGGCAGAGATGCAGGCAGAGAGAGAAGAGGAAGCAGGCTCTTCACGGAGCAGAGAGCCCAATGCGGGGCTCGATCCCAGGACCCTGGGATCATGACCCAAGCCGAAAGTAGAGGCTTTAACCTACTGAGCCACCTGGGCGCCCTGGGCTTTGTTATATTTTTACTAAAAACCAATATCTTCACTTCCCACCCAAGACCTATCTCCTTCATGAAACTTTCCTTGGCTCTTAAAACATGTATTATGTGGACTGCATCATAATTTTCTCAAAAATTTTTGAAGGTGGTCAGATATGACACTCAATAAATATTTGACTGATTCATTGATATTCTTTATAAATAACTCAAGTCCATTAATTATATACCTACAGTGTACAGTTTTTAAAAAGAGAGGGGAAGCAGGGGAGAGAGCAAGTTGTGTGCAATTAATTGGACTTCTTCCTGAAAGCTTCTTTATTGTTTCTGCCACCCAAAGCATCTCATCTGACTCATAGGACCACCTGGAAGAAGGCAGGACACCAGACACAACCACTCTTGGATACCCAAATTTATCTGGAGAACCTATTAACATCCCTCTCTTAACCCAGAGTGTTATTTGAAGAGGTGCAGACCTCTTTTCAGACGTGTCACTAACATCTGACTACTGTTTACTTTCCAGTGTGGTCTTCCTCTCCCAGTGCAGGATGAGGTTCATATAGGAGTTTGGTTTCGTTTTGTTGTCCTCTTTCCATTGCTCTCAGGTAGGAACAAAGGGAGGCTAGGGCCGAGTGGAACTCACTTGTCAAGTATTCCTTCCAGTCTTTCTGCTTTATCCTGGGTCCTGGAAACTTGAACTTAAAAAGCAAGCAAGCAAGCAAAAGAAGGAAGTTCCTGCCTCAGCTCTCTGGTTCAGTTGTCCCTGGGGCAGTGATGGCCTACCATCCAGTAGTGTGTTATTGGGGAAGAGTTAGGGAATTAAAAAATAATAATAATAGAAGGAGACCACATCCATTCATATTTTGGAACATCATCTAGTTGTAGATTATGGCAATTTGGTTCAATGCCAGTGGTACTGCAATAAGTATTGAAGAACTTATTAAAATGAGGTTCTGGGGGAACCTGGGTGGCTCAGATGGTTAAGTATCTGCCTTCAGCTCAGGTCATGATCTCCAGGTCCTGGGATCGAGCCCCAATTTGGGCTCCCTGTTCAGCAAGGAGTTTGCTGCTTCTTCCTCTGCCTCTTTCTTCCCCTGCTTGTGCTCTCTCTGTCTCTGTCTCTCTCTCTTTCAAACAAAAAAATAAATAAAATAAAATTATATTTCTGGGATCAGGATTTTGTAATAAATTCAAACATTATTTTTAAATGAATCATAAAATTAAGTTTATCCTGGATTCCTTCATTTTCCCCCAAGTCTTAGCTCAGACGACAACTTAACGCCATCGACAACCTTTTTCCTGTGAAAGTCCATGTGCAATTTCTATCTATAAAGTGGAATTTTGATCTTTGATTGCTGTGAAAGCAGTGGGTTGCTTTGAGCAAAGGTGACATTTTGCCCCTAATCAAGTAAGAGAATAGTTGTGTAAGGAGCTGTTATCTGGGCGTGAAAAAATGAGGACTGTGCATCCCTGACAAGGAATGTATTTGCAAGTTGTTAATCTCGGGGGAGATTTGGGAGAGGAAGTTAATATTTTCTTGCTAAAATCTCTATCACCATGAACTGTGAACTAATTGTAAATAATGCAAAGGCTTGTATGGGCAAAAATTATCTGTATATAAAGAGCTGTAGGAAAGTAAATTAAGCTGCTGAAGATATATGTTATAAAGGCTTTTTATTAAGAAGTGCTTAACATTACATTCTTCTCCCAATATTTTCTACATTCTTATTACCACCAGTCAACTATGTTACAAGAGGAACTTATTACATTCATTGTATTCCTATTAATCTTTTTAAAAATAAATATTATATTGTTTTTCATTTAATCATTGCACAGCTATTGTTTTTCCACTAAGCAATGATTTTTACCATATGGCTGAAATCAATAGACATTTCACAAGTAATATACATAGATTTATCATCAATCAAAAACCCCAAGGACCTAACATAGCACTTAGTAAATTGAGTTTGAATTCATCCTCGCTATTATTATCTCTTTTGAAAGCCTTTTAAAAGGTCCTGGTTTGTTTTACTGAGAAAATAATGCAATTCTCAGTAATAATTGACAAAAAATTTAAGGAAACATAATTTGGAAAAAAATTATTTATTTCACATAGCTCAAATGTGAAAATTTGGAAACTTTTTCTTTCATATTTGCTCTGTCTCTGGTAATACAGCACAACAGGATCTTTTGAGGCTACTTCGATTTTCTGCAATTTTTGCATAGAAAACCTTCACCTAAAAAAAGAGTTGGAAATAGAGTGTTTGCTTTCCAGGAAGGCAAAACCAAACTCCTCTCTTAGGAAAAGGCATATGAAACCATGAATTGTTTTGGGTTATTTGATTATACCACCTGCCCCCAAGTCAAGACACTGAAATGAGGAAACCAAAAACTTAAAGGGCCAGGGCACTTGGCTGGCTCACTTTTATAGCATGTGACTCTTGATCTCAGAGTTGTGAGTTCAAGCCCCATGTTGGGTGTGGAGCCTACAAGAAAGAAAGAAAGAAAGAAAAGAAGGGAGGGAGGATGGAAGGAAGGAAGAAAGAAGGAAGGAGAAAAGAGAAGAAAAGCTTAAAGATCAAATTTTTAAAGAAATTGTAGCACCTAAATTAGAATATGACAGTAATCGATATTGAAAGTAGAAAGGGAAATACAGAGTTAAAATTAAGGGAATTCGTAAACATGGCTGTGGATGGGTACACATATCAAAAGAATCCAACTAGCACTTATAGGTCCTGGTTAAGAAAACCGGACAACTCCAGATACAGAAAATACAGAGATAATAGAAATCAAGTGTTGTTACACCAGGACCTCAAACTTTTCATACATCAGTTTCCACGTTTGCAGAGTACCTGGGAATTCCTGCTTCCTGTGTATAGTATAATCCTCCTTCATACGACTACCTAGTCCTTTATCATACCCATCATAGTTCAGTCAGCACTTCTTTGAGTTCTAGAACCCACCTGCAGGATTCTCCCACCTGCCAGGAAGAATTTCATGGTTGAGTGTTTACCAATGAATAATTTCTCACTTATCGTAACATGGCAGAGCAGCAACAGTGTATAAGCACTCTTTCTTAATTTAAAGAAACTTGTTGCAATCATTTTTAACAAAGCATTTTTTTTTTTTTTTTTACACATTATCCTCAGGAACTTGAACTCAGTGTTATTTGGAATGGCAGTACACGTGTACGCATACACAAAAGTTATAAAGGAAACTTGCCAGGGAATATTTTGATAGTAGAAAGAAGGAAAAGAAAGGAAGCGAGAAAACACTTTGGACAGAATTAAATTTAACAATTAACTATAGGGTGCCTGAGTGGCTCAGTTGTTAAGTGTCTGCCTTTAGCTCGGGTCATGATCCCAGAGTCCTGGGATCAGGACCTGCATTGGGCTCCCGGCTTGGTGTGGAGCCTGCTTCTCTCTCTCCCATTCCCCCAGCTTGTGTCTCTCTCGCTGTCTCTCTCTGTGTGTCAAATAAATAAATAAAACCTTAAGAAAAGAAAAAAAAAACCTGTGTTGAAAAAAAACCAATTAACTATAAACCCCTGCGAGATACTGGAAATTTTATAAAATAACCATCAAATCTCTGGGCTCACAAATCATTCCATAGATCTCCTGACCTCTCCATAAAAGCTGTCAGAGAGCTAGCCTTCCGCCTTTTGATTTAGAAATTAGAATCAGATGTGTTTTGTTGAAAAGGACCAACAAACCAAAAGGTAATAAGGACCATTTGAAATTTGCAGTTTGGAGAAAAATCAGAGCCAGAAACTTTTTGACTTCTTTATGGTTAATATTATTTTTGCAGAATATAATACAATTTCGCTATGTAGTAACCCATAAAATGTTAGAAGCAAAATCACAGTAACAATCATCCCTTCAAGCTTTAGTTAGTATTCCTTTAGAACAGGGTGATTTTCAGAAACTTAAATGCTTGCAACTGTAAACAGCTTTTATGAATAAGAATAAGGTAGATTCTTAACAGATCAATACCTTGTTTTCAAGGGACCAGGTTCTCATTCCTTGTAGCTATGGAAATCAGATTACATGGGAAGGCAATCTTCCCCAGAGGGAGCTGGTTACAGGTGAACTTTCTGATACTGCCAGTGAAATTGAAATTCTGGATCCAAGCTATGTTAATTGAATTCAACACGCTCTAATGAATATATACATCATTATAGTATTTTTATTCTGGTAAAGGGAAAACAAAGCACAAATAATATGACTGAAAGTCTTGCTTTTCCTCTAAGTATATGCTCCTGAACAAATGTGGGAATATTCTCTACATGTTTAAAACCCTATTTAACAAGGTATCTTTTAACTCCTTCCAGCAGTAACACATTAGCAATTGATTTTGATAAATCACTACCTGAGCCAAATTACTAACATCTACCCTAAGTATGCCTATTTTAAAGTTTCAAGTTGTTGTTCATCATTATATTAAAATAGACCGGTTTAAATACTATCTTCCTTTTATGACACTAGCACTTGTATGTCTCCTATGCCTGCTATAATGAAGTTTTCACAAACTTGGTGACTTAAAACAATGCCAATTTGTTATCTTCTAGCTCTGGAGGTCAGAAATCCTAAATGGGTCTTACTGTGCTAAAATCAAGGTTTGGACAGGTCTGCGTCCCTTCCGGAGGCTCTAGGACAGAAACCCTTTTCAGGCCTTTTCTAGTTTTGAGAAGCCACTGTACTCCTTAGCTGGTGGCCCCCTTTTATCTTCAAAGGCAGATATGGCTGGTCAAGCTCTTCTCACATCAAATCGTTCTGACCTCCTCTTTTGCCTCATTCTTGCACATTTAAAGGACACTTGTGATGACATCAGGTCCCCTAGAATCATCTACCTATCTGAAAGTCAGATTGGCAGGTGTAATTCCATCTGCAACCATAATCCTCCTTGGCCTTGTAACCTGTCCTATTCACAGCTTCTGGGGCTTAGGGCATGGACATCCGTAGGTGAGAAGGCATCATTCTGACCACCACAGTATCCCAATGTTTATTGTAATTTTTCACATCCTCAAAGACTCATTTTTGGACTAAGATATATTTCAACTTTTAAGAGGTCTTTATAGGTTATACTCTGTTATGGGTTGGGTTGCGTCCTCCAGAAAGTTAGGTCAAAGTCCTGACCTCTGTTACTGTGACTGTGACCTTACTTGGAAATAAGGTTTATGTGGATGTAATCGAGTTAAGATGAAGTCATTAGGATGGGCCCTACTCCAGTAGGACTGGTATCCTGAAAAAAAAAAAAGAGAGAGAGAGAGAAATGCCTTGTGACACATAGATACATAGACAAACCATCACAGAGACACTTGGGAGGGATACCATGTGATGGCAGAGGTAGAGACCAGGGTTGCCATCCAAGCAATGTCAACAACTTACAGCCACCACCACCAGAAGCTAGGAAGAGGCAAAGAAGGATTCTCTCCCACAGGGTTCAGAGTCAACACAGTACTGCCAGCATCTTAATTTAGGAACTCCATGCGGCTTGTGCTATTTTTTTGTTTGTTTTCTTTCTCTCTTTCTTTCTTTATTTTATTTTCAGTGTAACAGTATTCATTGTTTTTGCACCACACCCAGTGCTCCATGCAATACGTGCCCTCCTTAATACTACTTTGGGTAATCCCATTTGGTTTCTGGTTTCTGGTTTCTTTTTTTTTTTTTTTTTTTTTTTTAGCATAACAGTATTCATTATTTTTGCACCACACCCAGTGCTCCATGCAATACGTGCCCTCCTTAATACCCACCACCTGGTACCCCGACCTCCCACCCCCCCCCCACCCCTTCAAAACCCTCAGATTGTTTTTCAGAGTCCATAGTCTCTCATGGTTCACCTCCCCTTCCAATTTCCCCCAACGCAGCTTGTGCTATTAAAGTATGACTCTATTAAGCAGACCTAAGAAACAGATGCAAACTCTTATGTTCTTATCACCCTCATTGAGTTGGTATGGATACTTTCTAGTCTATCAGCATCTTTCTTCTATTGGGCTCCAAAGTACACAAAACTTTACCCAAAATGGAATTTTACCAAAGATGAGTAGAGATGACTTCTTGCATTTCTTCAAAGTTCCCTGGTTTAGACATGTTCAAGTATTTCCCTCATTTTGTGGCAAAATTTTCCATTGCATTGTGAGTCCCTGTAACTTTCAATCAAGCCTGTATTGTTCACTGTGGATTAAGTAAATTATCAGTTTAACTTCACTTTTAATATCAGCATGGTTTCTAGGAACCTTACAATAGAAGTTTTCAGCTCTTTCCATAACAATTTTTTGAAAGAGTCTACGCAATGATGAGAAAATACAAAAATGAAAAACACTACTTGTGCTCTAATGACCTGATTTTTTTTATACATTAAATATCTTTGGAGCATCTGACCCTGAAGGGACTTTCTCTGAGAAGAGCCCAACCACATAGCTGGGCCCTGGAAGCCAGGTTTGTCTGAGATGACCTGTCCTGCTGTGACTGACTGCCTGGCTTAGAATGAGTGCTAACCTGATTCTTTTCCCCAGAATTTGGAATTGGGAAGTAGAGCCCTTCGATCTGTGTGTGGAAGCAAGTGGATGGAAATAACAAGGCCTTAATGGAGAGATGTGTTGCTCCTGGGTATAAAGAGAACTTGAAAAAGTCAAAGTGCAGGGGCAGAAAATGAAGTCCCCAGCAACCCCAAATAGAAAGTGATTGAAAGAGTGACTTCCATGGTTCCTGAGCACTTTCCGGTTCCTGGCTAGCCCACACGTGTGAGTTAATAATTTCCTTCCTTTTTACTTAATTTACTGTTTAGAGTGTAGGTCATCTGTAACTAAGCGAATGTTGACCAAGACAGGGAAAATGAAATAAATGCTAAAAGACAAATTAGAAAGTAAGAGACATCTTTAATAAGCAATATGCGTACAGAACACAGTTCAGCAGATGGGACTAAAGAGAGTTTTAAAAGGTCAATAAATGGGATTCTGAGCCAGAAAGGTAGGTCAGAGCTGCACTGTTTGGTTGACATGGCACCATTGACAGTTTGGAGCAGTGAAGTGACATGATAATAACCGTTAACATTTATTGTGTGTTAATTATGTGCCAGGGATGAAAATTTTATGTGTGTATTTCCATTCAGTTGCACCAACTACAGGTTGGGGGAATTATTAAAATCCACAATACAAATAAGGGAAGAAGGTATAAGAGATAAAGTGGCTTAACCAATCCCCCACACTTAGCTCACTCCACATTTGGGGTTCAACTCTTCTTTTAGATTGTCTTCTCTCAAAATCAGAAGGACAGCTCTAGCTGGAAATTCTTAGCACAAAATAGATGAAGAGGCAGATGGTAAAGAGACAAATTAAGAAAACTTACCCTAGGAGAGATAAAGGAGAGCCACTGGGAAAGACATTGGGCATGGAGAAGAGAAAGGATATAGTGATTTCTTTGGCACATCTGAACAGCTTATGGCAACAGGGAAAAGGAAGGGAAAAGTCAAAGCTGAACTCAAGCTTTGGAACCTAAAGCTTGGAGGGATAGTAATGCCCCAAACAAAAAGAGAAAAGCCAGAGCTTGGGAGAGAACAAGGTTGGGAGGGGAATTTGATGAATTCATTTGGAAATTGAATTGCCAGCCAAACATCTGGGTGGGGCTGCCCTACAGGCAGGAGGATATGTGAAGCTAAAACTCAGGGACAAGTTCAGATGGGAGGTATTGGTTTGGGGAGTCATCTTCACAAAATAAAATTTAAAGCCATGAACATGGATGAGGCTGCCAAGGGAGAGATACAATGAAAATTTGATAGTAAAAGAGTCAAAGAAGATGAAGGCAAATATTATATAGTCTTGAAAAAGAAAATAAAAGATTGATAGCAGGAACTTAAAAAACCATTTAGCAGTCTCTGAAGAGTTTCTAGTGAGATCAAAGATCTAATATAATGGAATTACATTATATCACTGGAGGCAAGAACGAAGAAAACAATTAGTAACTCAGTATCTTGAGCAACTAAGATGCAATTTCAGATCTTAAGGACCTAGAAGATATATCTCCAAACTAGATACTTAATGGTGCAAATGTGGCTCTTCCTGGTCTTGGTCCTACTTTGTGGCAACATAGCTAAACACACCAAGGTCAGAACTGTCAGCAAATAGAGGAGCTATTATGGTGTGTCCTTTCAGAAAATGGCTAGGAAAATTGAAATAAGCCAGCATGCCAAGTACACTTTCTCCTTCAGTGGCAAATCCAAAGTGAAGAGACCAGCTGTGGGGCTCTGGCGCTGTGGTTGCTGCATGAAAATAGTAGCCAGTGGTGCCTGGGTCCCCAACGCCACTCCTGCTTTCACGGTAACGTCTGCCATCAAGAGACTGAACAAACTGAAAGACCAGCAGAAGCTCCACCATTTGAAACCTTGCTAGCCTGTAACAAATGGGTAAGTGTAGGCAACAAAATTACATGGTTTCTTGTTATTAATTGGATGTTCTGGTTTGCATTACATTGATTTTGCATTCTCAAAAAAAGATTTGGAAATTAAAATCCTTTTAAGTTTTGTGGGGGAAAAAGTTCCTGGCAAATGTGTCACAAAGGAGTTATTTTCTAAAATAATTGTATAAATAAGGGCTTTATGAGATGAGAGGTGGAAGGAAGGAGCTTGTGGTTCAATTCATGAAAGTCTTCATTGCAAGTTTCTGGGCATCCTACATTACACACTCAAAGTACGTGTGATAATCTTCAGTCATCTTCAACAGAACGAAGGGGGTTACATTTACTGTGCCTTAAAGGGAAAGCATTTGGAATAACTGTGAAAATTCACAGTGCAAAACAAAAACAAAAACAAAAAACTTATACAGGGAAGTGATGGTAATCAGTTACCCTTTTAAGAATAGCCTTTTGCTTCTCATAAAAATAGTGCAAGTATATAAAAGATGCAAAATACTCCAAAAGATTGAGTTTTTCATAAAACCAGTTTTTAGAGTGTATAGCTCTATAACCTCAAAGAAAAAGTACAGAGCAGTTTCTAATAATCCTGTGAGGAGCAATACAGACTGATCATTTGGAAGTTAAAAACTCATGTTTTGACTTTAATCTTGAAAGTTCATTTGAACCACATCTGGTTCATTTTTAAGTCCTGGTTTTATGCATTTGACAGGAAACTCGAGCAAAAAGAAAACAAATTTCTAGTGGTTTCTCCTTTCAGCTTTGCTCCCCTGCTGTGTTGTGCCAGTCACTACTCGGCCAGAAATGATTCTTGCTTTCTAAATGATGCACCAAAGCTGCAGACAGTTGAGTGCTTATAAAGGTTCTGTTACTTTCTACAGTTAAAATAGGGCAGAGCTTCAAAGAAGGAAATGTTTCAGTGGAATAGAAGGGACAGCAGAGATGAGCATCCTGAAACAAAGAGGAAAGGACGTTGCCTCCTTGTTTCGCATTATATTTCATGCATAGAATAAGTAATTCTCCCTAGAAATCAACCCATTTACCTTTGTCTCTAATTCAAAAGAGGACTAATATGCCAGAAAGCTATTCAATGGGCAGAAATATCAAATAAGAAAGAAACATTAGGTCCATCTTAATATTCCTCTATCAACTTAAGAGTAAAGTATTCCCCTAAGAGTATACTTTAAATCTAACTTAAGCAATTTCAAGCACAGTATATTTATGGAATTCCATATTAATGTTATGCAGAGCTAACAATTGCTTAAAATCCTATCTGATTTTAATTGACTATATCCTTCAGAAATCAATAGCAGCAATGATCAAGTCAAGAGATATTCAATTTCACCCCAAATTTAAGAAATGCTCATTAAAATGGAGTACTATTTTTAAACTATGAAATAGTTTTAAAAGCTTGACAAAACAGTTCTACTAAGAATTTAGAGAAAACTGGCTCTCTTCTACTCTGTTGATGGGACTATAAGTTGGTCCAACATTTTGGAAGGGCAATATGACTAAATTAAAAGCACACGTTGCTTAATAAAAAAAAAAGCACACGTTGCTTTTGATCCAATAATTCCTTGTTGGGGGGAGTTTTTCCCATGGATATTTGCTTGCTCAGATAGGTAGATATATGCACCAGTTTACTTAAAAAAAAAAAGAAAGAAAGAAAGAAAGAAAGAAGAAAATGATGCAAGGGCCATGAGTTGGAGGGAAGGAAGGAGAGGCAGAAATAGATAACCATAGGTCTAGAACAGTATGATCTGAAGTCCCCTAAAGTATTAACTAGAAATGCAGGTTTCCAGGGCCCAACCCTGAATCAGACTTTTTAGAAGTATGGTCTGGGAAACTGCATTTAAATTAACTTGTCTAGTTGATCTTTATCATACTAAAATTTGAAAGCTTTTCTCTCAGAGAATTCAGATCCTGAAGAATAAGTCCTACCTGGACCCAGAAGTAGTCTCCTCACATTTATTTTCTCTTTAGATTTCTAGGAAGGTAGTTAGGGCCCATATTAAGCAGTGCATTAGATGTTAGTTGGTAAACTCATGGTAAAGAAATTGAGAAAAGAACTAGTCATGTTGGGGCGCCTGGGTGGCTCAGTGGGTTGGGCCGCTGTTTTCGGCTCAGGTCATGATCTCAGGGTCCCGCATCGGGCTCTCTGCTCAGCAGGGAGCCTGCTTCCTCCTCTCTCTCTCTCTCTCTGCCTGCCTCTCTGACCACTTGTGACCTCTCTCTGTCAAATAAATAAATAAAATCTTTAAAAAAAAAAAAAAAAAAAGAACCAGTCATGTTAAGAAAATCACTGGGTTGGAAATTTAGAATCTCTCAAGAAGACGATGGAAAAAAAAAATCAATATTGTGACAAAATCCAAGACCTAAAACAAAACTAAATTAGACCTGAAGCACAGATTAAGGTGGTGAAAGAGAAAGCTAGAGCCCATGTATTTGCCGTTCCTCTGTTACCATGTAACAACTGAACATATATATTCTCTTCTTTCTATTGTACTTGAGTTACAACTTTTGATTATAGACAATGTTACTGTTCAAGTATAGATCCCCCAAATATTTGAAAGACAGTTGTAAATAAGCTTCTAAAGTTTGGAGGGCATATGTTCCCCCTGCAGAGTCTAGGACATTTTAAATAATAAGGATAATTATAAATCCATATCCATAGGACTGTAAAATATAAACTGAATTGAATTGGTTTCAATGGGCATTTACTGACTACTTATTATTATCTTGCAACGTGCCAAAGGGTTTTAGAGAACTGAGGCTGAACACAAAACAAGATCTCTACCCTCAAAAGGCTTATGGGCTCCCGAGCAAGGCTCATCTATAGATTAACTGTAATAAAAGGCAAAGTGACAGATTCCAAACCAAATATAGTAAGTAGAAAATCAAAGGTATGGGTATTTGAAGAGCAGTTATTTCTGTATGGGAAGGGTAGGTAAGGGAAAGCAGAACAAATGAGTCAAATGTACTCTAATGACGATGTTACACCTAGACTTCCCTCCACACAATCAGACCAAGGAAGGCTTCAACACAGGAGCTCAAGAAGATGGGGATGTGGGGAAAGAAATAGAAAGAGAACACCTTTGTAAAGATATGAGAGAGGGTAAGTGCTTAGTGGGACTGATTCTGCCCAGTACACGAATAAAATACTAAATACTCCAGTGATATTAGTTGAATGATTGCTATTGTTTTATTGAAGAATATGTCTGTAAGACTCACAGACATCAGCAAAACTTCTTAAAGCGAACCTTTTTTTTTTTTTTTAAGATTTTATTTATTTGACAGACAGATCACAAGTAGGCAGAGAGGCAGACAGAGAGGGGGGCGTGAAACAGGCTCCCCACTGAGCAGAGAGCCCATGCAGGGCTCGATCCCAGGACCCTGGGATCATGACCTGAGCTGAAGGCAGAGGCCTTAACCCACTGAGCCACCCAGGCACCCCTTAAAGCGAACCTTTTTAAAGTTGATGTCCTAAAACGGGAAGAGACCTGTGCATTTCCAAGTTCGTCCCACTTTGGCAGGCCTATTTTTATAAAAACAGATGCTTATGGGTAAAATAGCTGAAGGCCGTTAAGAGATACAAGCTTCTAGTTATAAAATAAATAAGTCATGGTGATGAAAAGTTCAGCATAAGGAAGAAATAGAGTCTAGAATATTGTGATCGCATTGTATGGTGACGCATGGTGACCATACTTATTGGGATGAGCATTGCATAATGTATACAATAGTTTAATCAATATTTTACATACATAAAAGTAATAGAACATTGTACATCTATTTTATTTCAATAAAAGAAAGCATTAAAAAAATCCAGATGCCTAAAGGGAGCAGAATTTACCACCCCAAAATGTGTCTCTTTAGCATGAGGTTTATTTTAATTTAAATTCAATTAGCCAACATGCAGTACCTCATTAGTTTCAGATGTTGAGTTCCATAATTCTTCAGTTGCATATAACACCCAGTGCTCATCACATCTCGTGTCCTCCTTCATGCCCATCACCCAGTTACCCCATCCCCCCACCCATCTCCCCTCCAGCACCCCTGTTTATTCCTTAGAGTTAAGAGTCAGCACGAGTGGGCACTGGATGGCTCAGTCATTAAGTGTCTGCCTTTGGTTCAGTTCATGACCCCAGAGTCCTGTGATCAAGGCCCATGGTGGGCCCCCTGCTCTACTGGAAGCCTGCTTCTCCCTCCACTCTCCCTGCTTGTGCTCCCTCTCTCATGCTCTCTCTCTCTGTCAAATAAATAAATAAAATCATTAAAAAAAAAGAGAGCATAAGGATTATTTTAAACTGGTTATTATAAACTGATTAAGAAACGGCAGACACAGGTCAAGTTCTAAAACCTGAGAAGTTACTCTTTTAAAAAGACATTTATATTGATGAGGGAAATCTCTGTATCTAAGGGTGTCCCCTCTCTGTGCCAGAAGAGGGGAATGACTCTGTCTCTAGAAACTTTTATCAATAGAGAAAACAAGACTGAAATCTGCATTACAACCACACCCTGGTTTGCTGTGCTTTTCCCTGTAATCTCCCTTAACTGCCACCCCCCAACATCTTCTTTTGCCTTTAGCTGAAGATGATATTTAAGGGGCTTGATGGCTTTGGCCATTTGGGAGTTACTGTTTTTCAGGGTCTCTTCCATGTATACAGGAAGTCTATATGAAGAAGCAAGAATTCTTTTCTGTAGAGGCCACTTTTAGGCAAGAGGGTTGAACAATGGAAAGCCGATGGAGATAAAAGGGCCCATAGCAGCCATGGGACTGAATGCAAACAGGTTCATTAGCCAACCCACCTTGAAATAGCCATAACCCCTAGCTGACCAACGGGCAACTTACAACCCAGCACGGGAACCAAAAAAGGAAAATTCCTCACCTTCCCCCCTTCACTACAGCCTCTCACCACTGCCTCCTGGTAGACAGTCTCTCCTTTGCTGTCCTGCTGGCTGCTCTTCTGCAGTGTATTCAACCCTTCCACCTCCTGTGGCACCTGGGCGGCTCAGTGGGTTAAAGCCTCTGCCTTCAGCTCCAGTCATGATCCCAAGGTCCTGGGATTGAGCCCCGCATCAGGCTCTCTGCTCAACGGAGAGCCTGCTTCCACCTCTCTCTCACTCTCTGCCTGCCTCTCTGCCTACTTGTGATCTCTGTCTGTCAAATAAATAAATAAAATCTTTAAAAAAAAAAAAAAAAGAGTCTGCCTTTGGCTCAGGTCAGGATGCCAGAGTCCTGGGATGAGCCCTGCATCGGGCTTCCTGCTCAGCAGGAAGCCTGCTTCTCCCTCTCATCTGCCTGTCACTCCCCCTGCTTGCGCTGCCGCGCTCTCTCTCTCTCTCTGCCAAATACATAAAATCTTTTAAAAATTAAAACAAAACAAAAAAAATCTTTAGTTCTTCCAAATCGTTAGTTCTGCCTTGGGTACAGTCTTTCACCACCTGTGCCACCAGGCTCCACCCAATCGGGTCGCCCCACAATGTCCCCTCAAATGTCCTTCTAACTGGACTAAGATCCAAATTGGCATAAGACAGATTAATGAGAGAAAATCAAATTCAATAGGTGTCCACGCAGGGAACTCACATAGACAAGGAAATTCCAAAGACATTCAGGTAAAATGAGGCATATATGTCATTCAGAACGAAGTAGAGGGAGTAGAGGGTCTGGGATTTCAGAGAAGAGGAATGAACTTCTCAGGGTGCTCGGAAGAGCTGATGCTTGGTAATTAGCTGTTTGCCCTACCATACAGAGAGGTCACTCAGATAAAATTTATACCTGCTAATAATTTTTAGTCTGAAAGGCCCCCAGCTTAGATTCTTCTGTGTGGCTAAGGGAGGAACAAAAGTTTCACTGGAGCCCACAAGCTCTCAGGTGTTTTCAGCTCAAAACGACCCACAGGCCAAAGCGGCACATTGGGTGAGGGGCCTGTCCTGAACCCCTTCATATACATGTTATTAAACTTCATTTTTCTCCTATTTATCTGTTTTATATCAATTTAATGATGAGGCCAGCCAAGGAACCTGGATGATAAGAAGGGAAAACTTTTCCACCCGTAGGGTTTTAGCAAGTGGGGTGGGACCTTCACCAGCCAGTCACTGATTGTTTTAGATGATCAGTAGCTGAGAGATTCTGGGACCTCTGACAAAAAGCTGGCAGAAGGTAAGAATTTCTACCAGCATCAGTCTCCCAGATCTCTGCCTGCAGGGTCTGGTTGGAAGTGAAAGTGATGAGAGTCCTTTTTTAATTTTTTTATTTGCTTTGCTTTTCTGAATTTATATTAGCAGAGAAAATATTTGTGGAACAATTTCCTTGGGTATAGTGACTTTGGTAAAGATTTGTTTTGAGTACAGTTGGTTTTTATTGATCCTTTTTCTCCCAGAGATACTCAATGTTTTTCTTAGTTTCTGTCTGTTGCGTTGTTTGTCATCAAGAGGAAAACCATAAGGTAGGATGTACGCATAGGCATGCCTCTCCATCAGGTTTTTGAGTCAGCCATGGACTGGCAGTTCATGGTTCTCACCAGACCAGCATCTGTCTGAACAAACTTGACTGTAGGTTAATGTGAACATGAGGTGAGGTTGTTGCTAAGGGGCATCTCAAAAGCCAAAGCCACTATATCAGTGGACACAAATAGAGCACTTAAGAGTGGTTAGAGTGCTTGCCCCCAACCCATAGAACCCCCATGTTAGGATACAGAACAAGTTAGATTGACACAAGGTCACCCACCAACCCCAAGATAATTTCTGTGCAATGAGACACTTTGTGAAACACCACACAATCCCCCTAAGGTATTAGTTTGACTCCAAGAGATCCAAGGCTTAAAGTTGTTAACGTGCACATCAGAAAAACCCGATGAGGCTTTCCTTTAGTCTTCTATGTCTTGGGAGCACGGCTTTGTGACTGGAGAAAATATTCTCACTGCCAACTACAGGATGCACATACTGGTGTACATTTAACAGACAGTCCAGTAGGCTGAGGATCCAAAAAGAGAGGGAGTCATGGGAAGCTCTGATTTATAGCCAGTGGGTCAGAAGCATAGGTAACAGCCTAGGCTTGCAATTGGCAACCGTGTTCTGTTTGTCCAACAGAGCCAGTTCTCAGGGAAGTTTGTTATAAGGGGTCTGGGTTCATAAGGGACCTTTGTTGTTTCAACCTCTGTTGTTTTGAGAGTGTTGGAAAAGGCCCATTCCAGTAGCGCCTGCCCAGTGTCACAGATTAGCGGGTCTGTGACCGGAGGCATCTCACATTCTCGTGGGAAACTGGATACACAGCTCTACACCATTCCTACCACCTGTGCCAGTGAAGTCTGACTACTGAGGCTACTGCTGGGACACCCTTGGGGTGTTCTCCCTTGGGGACACCTCTTATGTCTGTGGTTAAGACATAAAAAGCCTTGTTGATTTGAGTAATTATTAAGATTAAAATAAGTTCCTACTCATCAATGGTTGGATGATGGATCCTTTGCACTGGACAAATTTCTGTATCTAAATTTTTTTCCCCAAAGAGCTTTTATCCTAAACAATTGTCTTATTGGAAAGACCAAATTGAAAAGTAAATACAAAGGATGGTGGCTAGCCCGAGGGACCAACTCCCTTAATAAGTTGGAAGAATAGAAATTAAACATAGTACAAAAGGCACAGAATCTATACTCAGAAAACTATAAAGTACTCATGAAAGAAATTGAGGAAGACACAAAGAAATGGAAAAATGTTCCATGCTCCTGGATTGGAAGAATAAATATTGTGAAAATGTCTATGCTACCTAAAGCAATCTACACTTTTAATGCAATTCCTATCAAAGTACCATCCATCTTTTTCAAAGAAATGGAACAAATAATGCTAAAATTTATATGGAACCAGAAAAGACCTCGAATAGCCAAAGGGATATTGAAAAAGAAAGCCAACGTTGGTGGCATCACAATTCCGGATTTCAAGCTCTATTACAAAGCTGTCATCATCAAGACAGCATGGTACTGGCACAAAAACAGACACATAGATCAATGGAACAGAATAGAGAGCCCAGAAATAGACCCTCAAATCTATGGTCAACTAATCTTCGACAAAGCAGGAAAGAATGTCCAATGGAAAAAAGACAGCCTCTTCAATAAATGGTGCTGGGAAAATTGGACAGCCACCTGCAGAAAAATGAAATTGGACCATTTCCTTACACCACACACAAAAATAGACTCAAAATGGATGAAGGACCTCAATGTGCGAAAGGAATCCATCAAAATCCTTGAGGAGAACACGGGCAGCAACCTCTTCGACCTCTGCCGCAGCAACATCTTCCTAGGAACAACGCAAAAGGCAAGGGAAGCAAGGGAAAAAATGAACTATTGGGATTTCATCAAGATCAAAAGCTTTTGCACAGCAAAGGAAACAGTTAACAAAATCAAAAGACAACTGACAGAATGGGAGAAGATATTTGCAAACAACATATCAGATAAAGGACTAGTGTCCAGAATCTATAAAGAACTTAGCAAACTCAACACCCAAAGAACAAATAATCCAATCAAGAAATGGGCAGAGGACATGAACAGACATTTCTGCAAAGAAGACATCCAGATGGCCAACAGACACATGAAAAAGTGCTCCATATCACTCGGCATCAGGGAAATACAAATCAAAACCACAATGAGATATCACCTCACACCAGTCAGAATGGCTAAAATCAACAAGTCAGGAAATGACAGATGCTGGCGAGGATGCGGAGAAAGGGGAACCCTCCTACACTGTTGGTGGGAATGCAAGCTGGTGCAGCCACTCTGGAAAACAGCCTGGAGGTTCCTCAAAATGTTGAAAATAGAACTGCCCTATGACCCAGCAATTGCACTATTGGGTATTTACCCGAAAGATACAAATGTAGTGATCCAAAGGGGCACATGCACCCGAATGTTTATAGCAGCAATGTCCACAATAGCCAAACTATGGAAAGAACCTAGATGTACATCCACAGATGAATGGATCAAGAAGATGTGGTATATATACACAATGGAATACTATGCAGCCATCAAAAGAAATGAAGTCTTGCCATTTGCGACAACATGGATGGAACTAGAGCGTATCATGCTTAGCGAAATAAGTCAAGCAGAGAAAGGCAACTATCATATGATCTCCCTGATATGAGGAAGTGGTGATGCAACATGGAGGCTTAAGTGGGTAGGAGAAGAATAAATGAAAGAAGATGGGATTGGGAGGGAGACAAACCATAAGTGACTCTTAATCTCACAAAACAAACTGAGGGTTGCTGGGGGGAGGGGGTTTGGGAGAAGGGGGTGGGATTATGGACATTGGGGAGGGTATGTGCTTTGGTGAGTGCTGTGAAGTGTGTAAACCTGGTGATTCACAGACCTGTACCCCTGGGGATAAAAATATATGTTTATAAAAAAAAATAAAAAATCAAAAAAAAAAAAAACCTTACAGTCCTCATCTAACGTAAATGCCCCTTCTCCACTCTCTCATACACTCCTTTATCCCCACCTCCTTGTCCCAGACCCTCCAGAAGATATTTTATATCTTTGCCCCCCCTGGCTTAACCCCCATTTCAAAATCCAGCCTCATTATCCCAGCAAAGTCCCCTTACATACCCAAACTTCTCCAATTGCCCCAGAAAATCCCTAAAATACCCAGCTTCCTGTTTTTGTTTATTTGTTTTTAAGATTTTATTTATTTAGGGGTGCCTGGGTGGCTCAAGTGGGTTAAGCCTCTGCCTTTAGCTAAGGTCATGATCTCAGGATTGAGCCCTGCATCAGGCTCTCTGCTCAGGGGTGGCCTGCTTCCCCATCTCTCTCTCTCTCTCTCTCTCTCTCTCTCTCTTTGCCTGCCTCTCTGCCTACTTGTGATCTCTGTCTGTCAAATGAACAAATAAAATCTTTTTAAGGGGGCACCTGGGTGGCTCAGTGGGTTGGGCCGCTGCCTTCGGCTCAGGTCATGATCTCAGCATCCTGGAATCAAGTCCCACATTGGGCTCTCTGCTCAGCAGGGAACTACTTCCCCCTCTTTCTCTCTGCCTGCTGCTCTGCCTGCCTGTGATCTCTCTCTCCCTCTGTCAAATTAAAAAAAAAAAATCTTTTTTAAGAAAGATTTTATTTATTTATGTATTTGAGAGAGAGAACTTGATTCCCCACTGAGCAGGGAGTTCAACGCCACTGCTACTAATGAGGCTTCATCCTAGGACCCTGATCCCAGGACCTTGAGATCATGACCTGAGCGGAAGGCAGATGCTTAACCAATTGAGCCACCCAGGCACCCAGCCCCCCACCACCCCTGCAACTGCCTGTTTTGACTTACCTTTCTCTACAAGATTTATAGATGGCACTCTAGTCTGATTTCTACCCCCAGGGTATACAGGTTACTCATGTAAACATTAAAAGTCAGGAAGTGAATTTAGCAGAAGCACCTTAGACTAGGGTAGAGCTCACTCTGCTGTTTCTTACAGTTCCTCCTACTTTCCAGGGCTCTGTAATCACACGGTGCCAACTTCAGGCCTTCCTATACAATGTTCTTTGTGGATGTATCCTGGACCTCCACTGCAAAAAATTTATATCCCCTGGACAGCACAGATCTTCTAAATTATAAAGCCCTTTCAGAAGACCCCACCAAATTTAGAAGGGAGTTGGAAAGATTAGTGGTCATTCACAAGCCCACTTAGAGAGACCTAGATTGGCTGTTAAGGGGTATTCTTCCCTCTCAAGTTTATACTATAGTTATCAGACAAGCCAGATGGCCCCCTGGGGGAACTTCCTCCCCTCACCCCCAAAGGAAACAGATGACCAGAATCTCTTCCAGGCCCTCCTACAAATGACCAGGAAATAGCTCAGTTGGAAGCTGATAGGGGCTTTATAGAAAAAATATCAGAGACTTTCTCCCTAAAGTGAATTGGTCTAAGGTTGAGTTATGGTTTGGAAAGAAGAGCATCCAAAGGCCTTTGTTAAATACTGTATACAGACTTTTAAAAGACATAAAACATTAAGCCCTGAAGTTCTAAAACAAAGACATTTTTGAAAATTCCCATTTTATTTATAATGGAAATCTTCCTGATATAAAGAAACAAATCGAAGATAATTTAATTGGATGGGTAGGTCAGCCCCTTGATATTCAGGCTGCAATCCAGTTCTTTAAGGAATTTGAAACAACTGTCTTTATCGTGCAAATCTCTATGAAGCCAGAAATGTGGCTCTAGAAGCAATTCAAAGCTTACTATTCTCACTAATCTCCAAACTCTCTACTCATCTCAAAATACTTACAGGTATTGTAAAAGATCAGGACATTGGAAGCACAAACATCATGCCCTTAGGGAAAGGAAAACATTTAAATAGTAATAGTAGGGGAGCCTGGCTTGTTGGTAGAGTTTGTAACTCCTGTCCTTGGGGTCATTAGTTCAACCTCTATATTTGGCAAAGAGCTTAATTAACCAAAACAAAACAAGGTAGGATTAATTTAAACCTCTACGAAGAGGCAAATATACCCTAAAGCTCCTACTGTGAGGCCTTGCCAGGTCTGAGGACCCAGGAAGGGTCCGGAAGGACCAGCCAGAGGGGTCCTTGGCTGTATGCAGGATAGAAATCAAATTTGAGCCAGTAGGAAGTAAGACTAGAATTTACTGATGATATATGAAGAAAGAGCAGATATAAATGGAGAGGCTGGGGACTCAGAAAGGAAAAAGAGAATGAGTCTTGTTTAAGCTCGGGGTCTGGTGTTTTTACTGAGAATGGTTATCTGGTGTACGTATATTCTTGGGCATTCAGGAACTGGTCAAACAAGGACAAGGGTTCAGCAGTATTCCATAAAAGTTACTTACGCCCTAAAGCCAAGGGTCTTGGTGTCAGGGTGTCTGTAGTCAGTGGTCTTAGAAAATGCACTTGATAACCTTGCCTGGTGACTCTTTAGATGTTATCTATTATGCTGGAAGTCTCAAAAAAAAAAAAAAAAACCATTAACTCCTTGACCTTTATAAGGACATACATTAAGGCAGGGGTGCAGGTTCTAGCAAGAATAAAAGCAGGAAAAGGAGCAAAGGGGGAAAAAAAAACAGCTGTTTTCCTTTGCATCTCTTCAGTTTCCCTCTATCACCATCTTGGAGGAAAACTGGATAATTTCTCTGTGTCTTTGTGATGTAGATTTTCTTTCTTTCTTTCTTTCTTTCTTTCTTTCTTTCTTTCTTTCTTTTTTTAAGATTTCATTTATTTGTTTGACAGAGAGAGAGAGATCACAACTAACTAGAGAGGCAGGCAGAGATAGAGGGGGAAGCAGGCTCCCTGCAGGGTCTCCATCCCAGGACCCTGAGAACATGACCTGAGCCAAAGGCAGAGGCTTAACCCACTGAGCCACCCAGGTGCCCATGATGTAGATTTTCTACTCCCATCTTATCTGGGTACTAAGAGCCATTTTTTGAAATGCAAACTTTAGGGAGAAGTTTCTCATCAGAAGAAATACAAAAAGGGTAGGTATTTAGAAAGTAGGCTAATAAAAAATCTTAAATGGATTCTTCAAAAATATTAGTAGAAAAAGTTTTAGCCATCTAAGGAGGTAAACTTAATTTATTCCATTTGGCAGAAACACAGCTTGGATCCAACTTCTCTTTTATAAACCAGTAAGTTTTGCACTATTATGCCCATCTCATAGCTAAAGTTTTATTTTACTTTATTTTTTAAAGATTTTATTTATGTATTTATGTATTTATTTATTTAAGAGAGAAAGAGCATGAATGGGGGGAGGGGCAGAGTGAGAGGGAGAAAGAGAATCTCAAGAAGATGCCACGCTAAGCCTGGGCACCAATGCAAGGCTGGATCTCACAATGCTGAGATCATGACCTGAGCTGAAACCAAGAGTCAGATACTTAACCAGCTGAGCCACCCAGACATCCCTCATAGCTAATATTTTAAAGCAAAGCTTTAAGATTTCTTTGAGTCTGTCTACATGTTTATGTGTATCTATGCATGTAAACACATGTTAATAGATATGGGATATTTTTGTTGCTAAAATTAATTTGCAGGAGAGCTCTGTTTAATTGGCTTAAAAACAAATTCTTCTAAACAGTTGTCGGGAACAGATGATTTAGAGAGACATAACTGGGATAAGATGTAAGTTATAGATAAACTTTTTAACAGCAATTATATTTTAAGGTATGTTTCCTTAGAAAAATTTCCCAGATCTCTGGTAATTTGAAACTTTAGTTTTGCTAAGTTAAAACAAAAGATGAGATATTTATTGAATATCTAATTCATTTTCAAATAAGATAAAATATTGATTGTAGAAAGAAAGAATTAAGCCTCAGTAGAAATTATAGTGCATAGATACCAGATTTTAATCCTGTTAACTCTAGTCATGTTAATTGTCTTTGAGGTCTTGGTATTTCCTGTAAATTGGATGGATCCTAAATTCCTCTAGTTTCTTCATCTGGTGACAATCTCCAAAATAACTTTTCCAATTTTTCTCCCATCCTTTGATTTGGGAATCACTGAGAAATAAAACTGTCCTTTACTTTGAAGTCCTGCAAACTGAAACAAGACACTTGATAAAAATTTCAGAGACATTGGGGCGCTTGGGGGGAGTCAGTCCTTTAAGTGTCTGACTCTCGAGTTCAGCTCAGGACATGATCTCAGGGTCATGAGATCCAGCCCGAAGTTGGGCTCCATGATCGGCTCGGGGTCAGCTTGACTCTCTCTCTCCCTCTCCCACAGCTCTTCCCCATCCCTGACCCCGTATCTCTCTCTCTCTCAAATTTAAAAACTTAAAACTTAAATTTAATAAATTTAATAAAATTTTAAAAGATTTTATTTATTTGATAGAGAAAGAGAGAGAGAGCACAAGTAGGCAGAGCAGTAGGCAGAGAGAGAGGGAGAAGCAGGCTCCCTGCTGAGCAGAGAGCCTGATGCAGGACTCCATCCCAAGACTCCCGGATTATGACCTGAGCTGAAGGCAGTTGCTTAACCATCTGAGCCACCCAGGCATCCCTCAAATAAATCAATCTTTCAGAAAATTCAGAGAAATCTCCACAACAGCTCATATTTAGACAATCTTTTTCACACTTGTTGTTATATGGTCTTCTCAGGAAGCTTATTGGTACACAGATGATATAATCAGAGGTATTCAAACTGCAAACCACAAAAATCTCTCAGATTGTCATTGCCGCCCCTAGCTTCATCTGAAGGTGCTTCAACCCTGACAACTAGAAATTTTGACTGGCTGTCCTCTGGGCTCAGAAACTGATTTATTACGTGTTCCAATCATCAACTTTTGCTTTTCTTTTGTTTCCACAGAAATGGTTCTTGTTAATTATTTGATTGTTTTCACAATACAGCCTAACTTTGGGATCCCATTTAGACTGCCTTCTGAAAGGAGACCTGAGTGCTTAACTGAACAGAACAATTGTCAGGATTAAGAGACAGCTTCAGTGAGATGGAGCAACTCAAGCTTCTTGATTGTGAAATTTCTTATTTAAGGTTTCAAAGGTGGGACTAAAGGGCAGCAGAATTTGTTACCTAAAAAATGTGTCTCTTAGTCTGGATTATTTTAAACTGGTTATTATTATTATTTTTTTTAAGATTCTATTCATTTATTTGACAGAGAGAGATCACAAGTAGGCAGAGAGGCAGGCAGAGAGAGGGAAAGCAGGCCCCCCACCGAGCAAAGAGCCCGACTCTGGACTTGATCCCAGGACCCTGGGATCACCACCACAGCCCAAGGCAGAGGCCCAACCCACTGAGCCATCCAGGCACCCCTTAAACTGGTTATTTTTAAGAAACAGCAGACACAGTTAAGCTCTGAGAATGAGTAGAAGTTACTCTTTTGTAAGACACATTTATCTTTATAAGGGAAATCTTCCATTTGTAAGGGTGTCTCCCTCCTTCAGGAAGAAGCAGATGATTTGATCTCTAGAAACTCCTATCAACAGAAGAGAGCAGGACTTAGATCTGCATAACAACCATACCTGGCTTACAGTTTTCCTGGGTCTGTACACATGTTATTGAACTTTGTTTTCTCCTGTTAATCTGTTTTATAGTGATTTAATCACTAGAACCTAGAAGGGAAGAAGGGAAAACTTTTCTGATCCTTCGTGCTACAAAAGTAATACTCTGCTGGATTTCCAATGAGGTCAATGAGATACAGTGATTAAAACAGAAATATAAGAAAAGAAAGGCACTTTCTACATTTCTCTCTTTGCTTCTTTGGAGAGATACTGTGAACTAACTCAAGGATTCTCTGCAGAAATGATGCATACTACTTTCGTGCTTCCAAATTTTGCTCAATTTAGTGATTATTTTCACCTTGGTTGATTTATAAGTTTGAATAATTGAGGCTGTATTATAAAGCATTTCCTGGATACCTGGATGGCTCAGTCAGTTGGGGGGCTGTCTTCCACTGTGGTGGTGATCCCAGGTCCTGGGATCCAGCCCCACCTGCGGCTCTGTGCTCCATGGAGAGCCGGATTCTCCCTCCCTCTGCCTGCCTCTCTGCCTACTTGTGCTCTCTATTTCTCTGTCAAATACATAAGCAAAATCTTAAAAAAAAAAAAAAAAAAAAAAGCATCCCCTTAAGGTGTTGTTGTTCTTTTTCATTCACACGTGGCTTTTCTTTCTGTGAAAAGAAAAATATTATCCAAATAGGCAATAAAAATGTCCCCCCTCACTTAATTACCTGTCCATCTCCTTTCTGGGAAAACTCAAGGCCTAAAATTAATCCTCCTAAATGTGGGCTGTGACCGGGTGCGTTGGGAATCATTTCCGGCAAGTGCAACAGCACCTGTCTTGTGTTTTCAGCATCTTACTTGACTCCCCTCCCTGTTCCTCTCAAGAAAAATGTCTTCCTTGTCAAAGTGTAGTATGTTTTTAACCGATGCCAACAGAGCCTTAAACCCATGCTCCTTCTTTGTGTCTGTGGGCACGGCAGTGGTTCCCAGACTCTGGGGATACTTTCTACTGGACCGAAACCCAGACGGACTCCAGTCCTCACTTCTGAGTTGCAGGAGGTGGCCTGTCTGGGGCCGGCGGCCCAGCTCTTTGGAAGAGAGCAGGCTGAGCTGCCAGAGACCAAGCAGCTGTGCCCGCATCGCGGCCTCGTCAGGAAGACAGGAGCATCCTTTCCCGGTCGGTTTCCGGAGGCCCAGCGCCCCGCCGCGCCCAGTTGAAGCTCCAGCATTTCTAGGCCCGGAGGCCCGCGGCGGCCGCTGCTCCTGGGCCAGCAGACACAACCGCTCTGTGGACTCGATCTGCAGCGCTAGGTGGGAAAACCGCCTTGGCCAGTGCTTCGTTGCTAGCGCGCCGGCGGCGGCGGCCCCACCACCGAGGACGCAGGCACTCCCGCGGCTGCCGGGCTAGCGAGCGAGATGGGCCACGGTCCGGGGAGCCAAGTGTAGCCTCCGCCGACTGGAGACCCGCATACAGGGTTAGCGGAGCCGAGAGAGCTTTAGTCCGGCTCTAGTCCTCTGGACCTTCTCAGCCGCTGGAGGGAGAAACAGCCGCTCGAGAGCGGCGCGCTGTCTCTGCCACCTCCTTGCCTTGCGCTCTGCCTTGCGCTCTCTCCCTGCGTGTTGGGGTGGAGGTCTGGCTACGGTGGTTCTCTGCGCCCGGGATTGGAAGGACCTGCCGGGCCTCACCCCTCAGCGATCCGTTTTCTGCAAACATCGCGCTCGCTGCATCCCTGGCACGGTCCTCTGGCTCTGTTAGCAGGCACAACCCAGCTCCCTTCCTGCCCCTGGGCCCTGCTATTTCAAGAATTCTAGTGAAAAAATGTGCACTGGCGAGATGCAGGCCGGGGCAGGCAGGGCAACTCGCGAAGCAGGCAGGCACAGGTGGCCTGGATGCAAACGTATCTGTCCCCTAAAGTTTTCCCCAGCTTTATTGATCGCAGGAATGGGATAGGGGTCTATTCCTGACTCTCAGATTTACTGTGAAATAGAGCCTCTTGGAAGTGAAAGTGCATATGATTATAACAGTTGCGCTGTGTCCAAAATGGGCATGGGCATTCGCTGTGCTGACAATGAGTTCCCCAGAGAGGCGGATTATCTTGGCCCCAGGGTTTTTTCTTATCGATGGAACAGGCCTCCGATTTCCCCAGGAACTGCTCAGTAAGTAGGGGTGTGTGTGTGTGTGTGTGTGTGTGTGTGTGTGTGTGTGTGTGTGTAATGATTCTCATGAACTGACAGTTTGGTATTTAAGGACAAATGGACTTAGGTAGAAACAATGGCGTACTTGTGGATACATATTTTCTATGGATAAGAATGAGATTTCTGATATCTCCAAGACAATGTTGACCTTGTAAGGGAGAATATTCCCAATCCCTCTCATTTCATTAAAAACCTGTACTTTGTTGAGATTCTGTAGACATTCTACGCAGCACCTCAGACTCTTGTGTTCTGAACTGAATCTACATACATTTTCATAATAGAATACTTATGTTGTAAATAATGCCTTTGCAGGTGACTGACTCTTCATCACAACTGTAAGCTTCTCCAAGGCAGGAATAGTGTTTATCCACCTTTGATGTTCCCAAACCAAGCAGTGCATGTACATAAATAAATACTCAGTAAATGATTTTACTCCTAGTCCTTCCATTTTCTGTAGGCTCTAAAACAGACGAATGGGGAGGTAGAGCTCAAAGATAACAGATAAAAGTGAAGGACTTAGTCATTCCCGCTGAGGGACATTTGCAAAACCTTTATAGTGCTCAGAATCGATTTGCTAATCAAATCTCTTGGTTTTTAGGGCTATCCTGAGCGGGAGGAGGGAATGACCTACATTCTCAGGCTATTTTTTAAAATCCGTATTTGGATATATTTCTCTTTTCATGTATTTTCCTTTTTTTGCTCTGTTTTTCTTTTTTTCTGTAGATTAGGTGTAGTGCAAGCCATTATTCTTGAAGTGAAAATATGCCGTGCTAACCTTTTGATATCTATCTTTGGATTTACAGGTACATTTGGCTAAATTTCATATTTCTCACTTTTTATATTTGCACTGTCATCCTAAAATAACATAAATTGAGAAACCTGGTTTTGGATGTCTAAAATACTTCACTTGGGAAAGTGAGCTGCAAGTATTAAAATTAGGTGCCTTAATTGTTGCTTTTTCAGCTATCAGTGATACTTTAAAATATATCCCCATTCCCTAGACTCTTCCATAAGTACATATTTGGAGAACTTGTCTTGCTAATATGTAGTATCAGTACACTATGCAGTACTAGTATTTTAGCTGATACTGTTTTTCATAAGGGGTTCAGTTGTGCCCACTCATCTTATACATTGGTACTTAACAGATGTCACTACCACTGATGCATTACAAAACATTCATTCTGGACAACATACTATCTAGAATATTTTCTGTAGCTGCTAGAAATCTCTGAAAGAGGATGCTGCACACAATAGGAATTCTTATTTTAAATTCTTGTACTAGAAAAATATCACTTTGAATGATAGTGAAAAGACTAGGTAGGTGCCTTATCAGTATAGTTTCTGAATTTTTGTAGTTTTAAGATAAGCATCTTGTCTAATTTTCTACTACTAACAAAATATTCATTTTATTATTCTGAGCATTAGGATTAAGGACGTGACTTTTTTTGTTGTACCTCTTCTATTTTCTTCAAGTATCACCTCTTCATTCCTTTCAGGTAACCAAATAAAATACGGTTGAGAATGCCATCTCTATTTGCAGCACCAGGAAAAAAACGCTGTTGAATTTATAATTCTCGGTAACCTTGTTCTTTTATTTTAGCATCAATTTTCCCTCCTCCGTTATCATTTTAATGGAGTTCTTATTGGTTGTTTTTTTTTTCCTTGACCTACTTTCAAGAGCTTTCATATAGAGTGTTTTCAGTGATGGTGATTTCTGTAGTGTGTAGGAGAAAAGTCTTCAATAAAAGTGAAACAGATTTAGTTGGCTATCACTTATTTTAGAAATGTTTTCGTGGTTTAAAAAAATCATCTGGTTACATCGTCCACAATTTCATAAAGCGAAATCTTTTAAGCTATGTTTTTCACGAGTTCGCTCCGAGAATTTGAACCTCATCCTGCTCTGATCCAATTGTTATTTTTCTTTGTTGCCTCCACCCCCTAGAGATTGTGTTTCCACGGGAGAGGCGTTCTTGGGACTGAAGAGCAGAGCCCAGTGAGGTATCTGGTACCTCAGGAACGAGATCCCTCCTCCCCCGCCTGGTGAGAAGTCAGAGACAATTTTGACAGCTCATAGAACCGCTTTGGCTCTCACGCTTGCGGTCCATGGGTAGGTTTTACCTTCTCCCTTTTCCCCTGTTTTGGCTTGCCTACAGGCCAGCCGCATGCGTAGCCTTTGCCCCAGCCGACCCAGAGCTTTCTCTCACCTATCTTCTTGGGGGAACTGGGGCAAATGTCCGCAGAAGACCTCGGGGATTGGGGAAAGCTACGCCGGAATCGGGACACTCAGAGGGAGCCGCTCCCCAGGCTTCCCCCCACCCCCAGTCGCGGGGCCCACGTGACCGAGAGCTAGCCTCCACCGGCCCGCCCCTTTCGGCCGCTGCAGCCCACTTCCCGCTCGGGGTAAGTAAACGGCGGTTTTCCGCACCGCCCCAACCCCGCCCTCTTCCTTTCCCCTTCCCTTCACCTCCCTCGGGCTCCCTCGCGCCACTCTCTCCGCTCCCCCATCCTCCCCACCGGGCCCTTTGTACGTGCTCGGCGGCGTGCGAGCGCGCCCGGCACGTGACCCCGCCGAACGTGGCATTGTGTTATCACGTGACCCAGGTGCGTACGCGACGGAGCGGGGTGTGAAGATGGCGGACGAAGAGGCCGAGCAGGAGAGGTTGAGTCGCGGCGGAGGTGGCTGCGTCGCGGAGCTGCAGCGCCTGGGCGAGCGGCTCCAGGAGCTGGAGCGACAGCTGCGGGAGAGCCGCGTGCCGGCCGTGGAAGCGGCCACGGAGTACTGTCAGCATCTGTGCCAGGTGAGGGCGCCTGGGGGTCCCCTCCCCCTTTTCCCCAGCTAGAGGGGGAAGAGGGCGAGCGAGCGTCTGGGGGCTGAGCGGTGGTCGTCCCTTCTTTGCCATCGTTGGCGCCGCCGCCCAGGCGGGAGCGGGGGGTGTGAGGAAGGCGCCTTTGTGTGGCTGCCGTTGTGGCGGTTGTTGTCGGTAGCTCCCGACGGGGGGAAGGGAGTTGTGGTCAGGGCGGAAAATCCCCCTCCCCTTTCCTTCCCCCAGCACGGGACTGCTTAGTCCCCGGGGCCAGGGAGATGGAGACGGCCAAGGACCGGAGTCCTCTCTGCCGCAGGGATACGGTAAAGGAGGAATGGAGGCCAGGTCCTCTTTTTTCTCCTCCTCTTATTGTGCACTGGGGATTACCGCGCCCCCCGCCTCTGCGCCTCTGGTTTCCCACTCCGACGGGCCTCCGCCCCCACTGGTTTGATTCCTTTGCTTCCCCCTGCTTTCATCCGTCCCGCCCCCGGCCCCGTCCTCGCTGTCTCCCGGCCTTTGTTGTTCGAGTTTCGCCGTAGGACTGAAGGGGCCTTTGTTGATGTTCCGTGGAACCGTCCTCCCCGACCCCTTCTAGCTGGCTGAGCTGTTCCGGGGTGGGGGCGCAGAGGTTGTCCCTTCCTGCCTTTGCTTGCTTGGTGCACCGCTTCCATGGTAAAGGTTGCTCTCCTCGGTAGAGGAGAGGAGCTCTCCCTGTATCCTGTGGGGCGGCTTTCCAGAGTCCGCTTCTCTTTTTTGCTTTCACCCTTCGAGGAGTACGGTTTCCTCTGCCCTTCCTCCCCCATCTCCCCACCGCCTCTGTTACTTGGAGCCTTCCCTATTTGGCCTCCTGGTTTAAAAGAGGATTGAGGTTCTTGTGGACCTGTGCTCAGGTCAGTTTTAGTCCTTTCCTTCCCTTTCTTGAACAAGGACACTGCTTTCCAGTAACTGCGTTCTAACCAGGATTTAGAATGTTGAAAGCACGTTTGCTCGATAGAAATCGCAGACTTTGAGGTCTACATTTGGCCCTGATTACAGACCCTCCAGTTACGTTTGAAATTTCAAGGAGCTGCTGCTGGCTGTGGTGAAGATTTTGGTTAGAATTGTCTTCTTGAGGAGGAAACAGACAATTTATACAGATCACATTTAGAATTAACTTGTCAATGTATCGGTATAGAGAAGTTGTTTTGGAATGATACTGAGCCCAAGGCCGAACAATGGGTGGACTATTTTGGAATCTCCGAAAAGATTACATTTTCATTTAATTTTTAGTCTTCAGAAATCTTTCCTGTAGAAGATAGGGATACTTGAACCCATAGAAAAAAATTTTCCACAAATGTATGCACGTTATTGTCACTGATTATTTGGTAGTACTTCATATCT
This sequence comes from Mustela nivalis, assembly GCF_964662115.1. NCBI lineage: Eukaryota > Metazoa > Chordata > Mammalia > Carnivora > Mustelidae > Mustela > Mustela nivalis. The sequence goes on along the minus strand of NC_139024.1, from coordinate 42,633,342 downwards.
TAAAAAAAAAAACTTTGTGAGATCAAGTGGTGACTTGTTTAGAAGTCTGTGCAGTGTCAAGAGCTCCCCACTTAAGGTAATAAAGGTCTGATGAATACCTGTGGCAGAATTAGAGAGCCCATCATTCTTTTGAAGACTTGTTTTAAAGAATTGTTGAAATTTGCCATTTTGACCTACCCTGGGAGTGCCAACTCATTGTTAATTGGTCTTTTAGATATATTTATTTTAGTTGTGAGAGAATACTTAAAGTACCCATAAAAGGAAGTGTTTCTGTTATAAGTAAAGTCTGCTTTAGCCAGTGAAAAGTATTAAAGTCTAGCTTTGCTGAAAGGTGCTTTTTAAATAGCAGTATCCACTGATGGGTTTATAGCTAATTACCGCAAATACTCTTAGCCAGCAATATTTATAAGCCTGATTAATAATTCTGGAAAAAGGAATCTTGTGCAGGTTGGACTTTTTTGAGTGTATGCAATATCAGAAACTTATCACTTTAAAAAGTATTTTTAATGGATGAAACAATTTAAATCAATATGAAAGGAATTTACTGTGTTTTATATGATTAGTTTTATACCATGTAAATAGTTTTTATTGACCAATGTTGCAGGAAACAGTAATAAAACAAATGTGCTAGGTTTCATGTTGCAGGAAACAGTAATAAAACAAATGCTAGGTTTCTGGATTTCAAGAATAATGAAATATTTCATGCACTAAAATGCCACAATAATTTAAATGCATTTAAAAGTAATCTCCATTACTTGAAAAGTTGCAGAATGTGTCTGATATTTGATCTCCTCTAGAACAAATGCTGGGTTTTTTTTTTTGTTGTTGTTGTTGTTGTTTTAATAATCTGTTTTAGTGATTAGGTTGAATGGGCAGTACTTGAAACAATTGTTTCTTTAAAATTGTATCCCAGCCATTATTACTTAACATGCTGATAGGAATTGAGCAAAACAGTGGTTAACAATTAAAGAATTTATTGGAGCAATTTAAAAACAGTATTTGAAATGCTATGACCTGGAAATTGTTTCTAACCTTGAGATTAGCTTTTTCTTTGTAAGTTTTTCTGTAAAAGTGTGATATTTACATGCTTCAAAAAGGCAAAGATAAACAAATATTTGTCAGAGTTAGTGGGCTTCAGATTTAATATTCTATACCTGTTAACAGTTAGTGTTTGTGCAGTCCTTATTGTTACATTTGTTTTTAAAAAACGAGTTAGTTAAAAAAAATTAGTTTAAAAAATGGACTAGTTATATTTGGAAGTTTTACCTCAGCAGAAGATGAGTTTCTTTTTAAGATTTTATTTATTTATTTGACAGAGATCACAAGTAGGCAGAGAGGCATGCAGAGAGAGAGAGAGAGAGAGGAGGAAGCAGGCTCCCCAATGAGCAGAGAGCCGGATGCGGGGCTCGATCCCAGGACCCTGGGATCATGACCGAGTGAAGGCAGAGGCTTAACCCACTGAGCCACCCAGGCACCCCAGAAGATGAGTTTCTGGAGAATATAGTGAAATCTACAAAAGAAGAAGTTGCTTATGCATCCTAGTTTGTAGATTTTCTTTCTTTTTCAGAGAAGTACAATATAATAGATTTCTTTAGTTCTGAGAAGAAAAATAGAAATAAAAGATATTAAGTAAGTTTTTCTAACTGTTAACAGAATTGTTTTGTTCTTTATATTGTGTTGGAAGTATGCCCCACTTTTACTTGTTTACCTGAACATTTGCTTAAAGCTTAAGTAGGAGGAGGAAAAGGTGGTAGAGGATGAGTATAAGGGAGTGCTTGTCAAAAATCTCAAATTTCTTTAAATCTTTACAAGCTAGCTTTAATCTAAGTAATGTAGTTTACTTCATTGTTTTTTTTTTTTAATCAACTTAGAGTAAGAATACAGGATAACCAGAAATAATTTCTTACATTTATTTGTGTCAGGATCATTAGTGTACATAAAAATTGATTATAATTGGAACTTCTTGGACTATTTATTGTATTGGACAGGGTCAGTGTTCACTCAGTCATTCAGCATTGTTATTGAATACCTACACTGTGGGCCAGCCAGTCATGATCGTGGTCCTTGGCTTCACAGAGTCTACAGTCTCTGAAGGAAGGTAGACAACCACTGATCCTTGTGTACTGTGACTTACATCTTTTATTTAGGAGATCAGTGCAGTACAGTGGAAGGTTATTTATTTGGGAGTTTAAACAGAAGCATTTCAAAAGAAGAATTGTTCTAAAAGGATTTTAAAATTATTCATTTAAAAAGTTAAGCCATTTAATAGTTGAAGAATGATTTGTTAGGGGATGGTATTTGTTGACAGCATTATGCGCAGGGCTAGATGACTGGGTTGATGAATACATGAGTTGTGACTGGTTTTGCTCATTCATCTTCATGTGGCTGATAATTGTTTTAAAAGATTGACTTGGGGACGCCTGGGTGGCTCAGTGGTTAAGTGTCTGTCTTTGACTCAAGTCATGATCCCAGGGTCCTGGGATCCAGTCCCGCATGGGGCTCCTTGCTCAGCGGGGATCCTGTTTCTCCCTCTGCCTGCTCTCCCTGCTGATGCCTGCTCTTGCTCTCTGACAAATAAATAAAATCTTAAAAAGATTGGATTGCATTTTTGGAAATACGTATTTTCCATGTGTGCCTACATGCACACACATACTTCATACTTTAATTCATGTAAACAATGATTCTTAATTGCAAAGTACTTTCTCTCCTGAAGATCTCTTTTCAGGGGCATTTGAAAATAAGTTAAGGGGTCAGTTGTTTGGTGATTGCAGTATCTGTGGATGTGATACTGGCATTTAGTGTCCATGGTCCATGGATACTAGGACCGTTCCCCTCCACCAAAATGGATTCCTCTGCCTAAATACCCACAGTGTTTTTTTGAGAAGTACTGAACAGAAAGAAAAATAATATAGTAAGATTTTTTTTTAGTTGCTATGATCTTTTCATAATTATGTAGCTAAGAAATGTAGCTAATCCGGAACAGGTCTAGGTAAATGTTGTTTAGCGGATACTTAAATTCACACTGAGCTTGAGAGGTCAAGAAAATGTCTACTTCCTTAGTAGAAATTACAAGCAATTACTTAAACAATTACTAAAACAATTCCTTTTTACTGGGGTAAGAGGTTGGCAATTTAGCATACTTAATTGTCCTGATTAAAGCACAGATTTGACCTTTTGATATAATTAAAATTTTGTACTTTTAAGAAAGCATTTAATGCAAAGACTAGATTAAGATGTTAGCAGGGAACATAAGTTACAGAAGACTCTTGTATATAAAATAAGATTTAAATAAAACTTCAAGATGACAGTTGAAGAGATGTCAAAAGGCAGTGTATCATTAGCAAGTTTATTTTTTATTCTATTCTTTACTTATTTTTTTAAAAGATTTTATTTATTTACTTGAGAGAGAGAGCATGAAAGGGGAAAAAGTAAGAGGGAGAAGCAGACTCCCCACGGAGCTGGGAGCCAGATGTGGCACTAGATCCCGGGACTCCAGGATCATGACCCAAGCCGAAGGCAGTAGCTTAACCAACTAAGCCACCCAGGAACCCCTTATTCTATTTTTTTAAATTGAAAGTGTAGTGTAGGGATGCCCGGGTGGCTTTGTTGGTTGAGTGTCTGCCTTGCATTCTGGTCATGATCCCAGGGTCCCGGGATCGAGTCCTGTATCTGCCTGCTGCCCCCCTGCTTGTGTGGCCCCCCATCCCTGGCAAATAAATAAAATCGTAAAAAAGGAAGTGTAGTGTACTAATTTTTTTTTTTTTATAAATTCAAACAGAGAAAGGGCATATTAACAAAAACTTGATCTTCCCATCCCAGACCTCTTGTCACTCTGAACAAAGATAGTCCCCTAATAGTTTTTTATTACTCTTTCCAGGAATACATGTTTGCTTTTTTTAAAAAAATTAAATGATGGGCGCCTGGGTGGCTCAGTGGGTTAAAGTCTCTGCCTTGGGCTCAGGTCGTGATCCCAGGGTCCTGGGAATTGAGCCCCGCATTGGGCTTTCTGCTCATTGGGGAGCCTGCTTCCTCCTCTCTCTCTCTCTGCCTACTTGTGATCTCTGTCTGTCAAATAAATAAATAAAATCTAAAAAAAAAAAAAAAAAAAAAGATGAGGACATACTGTACACTGCATGTGGCTTTTATTAACCAAAAAATACATATCTTTGAGATCATTCCATAGCTTCTCATGTAAATTTGTGGCTTTTTTTTTTTTTAAGATTTTATTTATTTGTCATACACAAGTAGGGGGAATGGCAGACAGAGGGAGAGGGAGAAGCAGGCTACCCTCTGCTCACTGAGGAGTCTGCCTCCCCCTCCACCTGCTTGTGCTGTCTCTCTCTCTCTCTCTCTCTCTCAGATAAATGAACAAAATCTTTAAAAAAAACCTGTAATAGTTTCAGTCTATGACAGTGTTTAATCAGTTAATTATGGTGGCTGTTCAGAGAAATAAGTTAATTTTATGTATAGTAATTTCAGCAAATTGTTTAAAGTAGGAGGTCAGCATTTCTGGCTGGGGTATCAGAGAAAGCTTTACTGAGATAGGATTTGAGCCAGACCTTACTGCTTTTATTAACTGGTGCCTTACTGGAATAAGAAAGAAAAATCAAAGTAAAACTGTTAGGAGAGCTTCTGAGTATTCGAGTTATATAATTAAAATATTTCAGAGTATATTTTAGTTTCATCTGTTTGATATAAGTTGATTGTTTTATCTGTAGGTTCTGTTCAGTTTTGTTTTAATGGCAAAGGTTTTGAAAATGCCCTCTTTCCTCAAAAAATCGCTAGTTTTTTTTTTTTAAAGCTAGGTTTTTTCTTTTGATTATTAGAGGATATCTTAAGTTAATTTTTAGGACACTTTGAATCGGAAGAAAGGATGGCTTGCTTGTTAATTAGTGATAATTACTTTAGGTATTGAGGGAGTAATAAGTCATTTAAACTTTAAAAGTGTAGGTAATGCTCAGGGGAAATAATTTTTTGAGTGTTCATAATTAGTATGATTGCATATTGGAGATACTAAATTCCACTTTCCAGAATATGCTTCTACCAACTTTAGCAAAGGAAAACTTTGCCAAATTTTGCTTGCCTCCTTCTTGACAATTACTTCCTGGTCCTAAATTGAAATGGAGGAAGATAAGATGTATTCTCCAGTTGCCCCTTATAATATTTTATATGACGAACCTGCAAAACCAAAGATTTTTGAAAATATGTGTTCTTAACCATATGAAGCTTTTGCTGTATTTATGTTCCTTGAAATTCTGTCAGAGTTGAGAATTTACCTTTTTTTTCTAACTCCCACACATAAATCCAGTTCATGAAATTAACCAGTCACTATGGGAGGAGCCTCATTTATAAAATGGAAAGTTTGTTTTTTATTCATGCATTTGTTACATACTCCATATAACTTTTTAACTATGTATTGTTCCCAGGAGAATCTCTTGATTCATTATATCCTTTTAGCATTGAGAGTTGCACAGTGTATCTCAGAATTAAAATGTTAATCTTTTTCCCCTTAACTGTATATTACAAAAACTTTGTCTGTGAATACACATTTTTAGCCAAGAAGATGTGTTAAAATTCAGTCAATTACATGTATTTTTTTCTTAATTTATCCATTGAAAATTTTTTTCTATTTATTTGGCAGAGAGCACAAGCATGGGAACAGTGGGCGTAGGGTGAGGGGGAAAGCAAGTTCCCCAACAAGCAGGGAGCCTGATGTGGAGCTCAGTACCAGGACTCTGGGATCATGACCTGAGCTAAAGGCAGACTCTTAACCCGCTGAGCCACCCAGCTGCCCTTTTCTTAATTTATTTTAATTAGGTAATTAAATTCCTCATGTGGGATGCTAAGGGAGCTGTGGAGAATTATGGAGATCTCTGCCTTCAAAGCCCTTACAAATTTGATGCATATATTAGCAGTTAAACAACAGTATTAGATAGTAAAGTAGCTAGTGATAAATAACAGTAAGTGGAGTGTAAATTAAGAGCATTTTGAAATAAATTAGTAAAAATTGATCTGGAAAGGAACACACTTATTTACATTGAGTCCTTAATGAATTTGGATAAGTAAATAGAAGTGGGAAGGGTGGGAATAAACAGAAGAATGAAACAACTTCAAACTGGCATCTTGGAGGAAAATGTCAGGGGTTGGGTTGAAGAATAGGATAGAAAAGATAAATTAGAACCCGAGTAAGGGTTTAAGATCCAAACAAAGGAATTTTAATTGATCTTTTAAGTATAGATAATATATAGTAACATTGCTTAAAGACTTACCCTTCTAAATTTGGGACGGTGAAACAGACAAAAAAGCTGAATGTGCTAACTTCAGGTGTTTGTTTGTTTTTTTAAGTAGGCTCCATACCCAGTGTGGTGGTTGAACTTTGTACCCTGAGATTGAGAAGCACATACTCTACTGACTAAGCCCGCCAGGCACCCCCAGCTTTGTTTTTTCTTGAAGTATTCTGTATTATGGCAGTGTAACAAATTACCCCAAAACATAGTGGTTTTAGGAGAACAGCTGATTTTTGTTTGTTTGTTTTATTTTAAGTAAACTCTACCCCTCATGTGCGGCTGTAACTCAGCTACCCCAAGATCAAGAGTCACATGCTCTAGCAATGGAGCCAGCCAGATGCCCCAGAAGAATAGCTGTTTTTATTAACTGTACTCCAGTCTAGGGGGTCTATTGGATGGTTTGCAGTCAGCTGGCAGGTTGTCTGGGGCTGAATGGTCCCAGACGGTCTCATTCACTTGTCTTGTTGTCAGGTGGGTTGGATGCCAAGGTTCCTCAGTTGGGTTGGTTCATCTGCTCCACTCTTACATCTAGTAAGGTAATCTGGGATTTCTTTACATGGAAAGAGGAGATCAAGTTCTGTTGCACAACTCCTTTTTAAGCCTCTGCTTGTGTCATGTTTGCCAAGCTCCTTTTGGGTACATGTGATCAAACCCAGCTTCTTTTGGGTACAAGGAAATGGGATTCTTTCTGTAGCCTAACAATCTGACACATATCCCGGTTCCCTTTATTCCCCACTGCAATGTCAGATACTTTATAGGTCAGATTTCATTTTTTCCTCTCTGTAGCCCTACTTCTGCTTTTTTCTTGTCAATCTATATTCTGTAATCAAAGCACATCTCTTTGCTCCTTTTCTCGTAGATTGGCTAAAGGCATTTCTATTTCACATTTTCTAATCTCAATTTCTAAGTAGAAGAACAGTGTCCCCACTACATCACTCAAATTTTGGGAAATTTGTAGAACAGCCTGTTTATTTACAATAGTTCTTTACCTTAATATTAAATCTGGTCTCAGTTTGGTGTTTTGTGCTTTCTGAACATTATGCAGTCCCAATAGTAGCCTCTTAGGTCTTGTTCTAATCCATGGCCTTTTTTTCTTTTTTCTTTTTTCTTTTTTTTAACTGATAAACTTGCTTTTAACCTTACTTTCAATTTGTAAAAGTCCTTAGTATGCTGCTTTGATCTTTCTGCCTGGTTGGCAGTCCAGTATTTGTACCAGTGTTTCTCAAGCTTGAATTCGCAGAAACCAAAAAATGTGAGTCTTTCAATCTTAGGGTTACAAGTTTTGACCTCAGCTTTTAGTAATATGTAACTTTTTTTTTTTTTAATTTACCACTTACTTGTCACTCTAAAACAAAAATCTCCCCAAACAGTACTTATCCTTACTAGGTATGATGTATTCTATTTTATTATTATTATATTGCAAAGCTGCTCTTGATTTTATAGTCCACTGATAGGCACAGCCAGTCCCCCTCCTCATAGGGGGAATCTTTCTGCTCAGTTTAGTAGTTAGCACAAGGATAAGGCAGGCAATCCTAAGTTACAAGGCGGCCTTCTAGTCTAGCTGATTCAGAACTTCTTACACTTTATTTAGGAGGAAGATCAAAAATGAAAATATGGTTTTAAATTTCTTACAGTGAATGCTAGAAACCCAGCATAATGGCCATGGAACTCAATTCGAGAAATACTGGTGCATAGGATAACATACAAATTTAAGCTTCGGGCCAGGACTGTGCTTGCTCTGTTGTTTACTTTTTCCCCATCCTTTCTCTGTTACGACAGGAACTTTCTGCTCCATTTAAATTGGACTCTTCATTCCTTACAAATATACCTGTTCATTTTACTTTATTTCTGATTTTGCTTGGAGGAGCAGTGTTACATAGTTGAAACCCAAATGGATTTGATGTCAGATATGAGCTCATCTCTAATCAGGACAAGATCTTTAGCTCATGCTTTCTTTGAAAAAATAGGCGAGATGAGAGGAAGTTTGGAGTTAGAGAGGCTGTGTTAAGATTGAAGAGGAAGAGAATTATTAATGTTCAGAAAGGCACCAGTTTGTTTAAATGTCTCACTTAATCCAGATTGCCTCCTAGGATCTCATCATTACTAAATAATAGTTGTTTAGTATGACACTGAATCATCAGAAAATACTCAATTTTATTAGGCATTTGTTTAGGAAGACTGAGATATTTGGATAAATGGCTAAAATGAAAACACTTCAAATATCTGGACATTGTGTTCATGTGGAACATTTGGCATCCTTATTGATGCCTGACATAGGCAGCATTATATATTAAGTTCATAACTCAGATACAGGTTTTATATTTAAAAGGTAATCTGAATTTAAAAGTGGTAATTAACAATTGACTGGATTCCCATCCCAAACAGTTTTATCAGATTATTAGAAAGTTGGTTTATGAAGTATTCAAATTAATAGCTGTGGTAATTTTAGCTTACCAAAGTTAATTGAAGCACCATATTTGTGTTTTTTGAGAGAAAATTATTTCATTAAATAAGAATGATTTTACTACTACTTTTGGATGAGCCATTATCATCAAAACGAGGCGTTTAGAATCTTACTCCAAATTAATAGCTTACATTTTGTATTATCTGTATAAACATTGTACATACTCTTGATCTTTCCCAGATTTTTGCAAATATGATGAATCTCAGTCTGTAAAAAACCTGAAAGGTATAATTACCTCAAAAGCATTATCATTTTGTCAGTTTATATTCTGGAAACTACAAATTTTTGTTTTTAATTTTTTGAACAAAACTTTTGTAAGATTATCTTTCAAAAGAATAAAACAAAGTTTAATAAAATACTTCCTAAATTAATACTTAAGTAGTTTGAATCTTGTGACTTATCAAACTTCTCCAAATTGTATTTGTATAACTTTATTTTTAAAAAATATTTATTTCAGAGAGAGAGAGTGCGCCCTTGTGGTGAGGAGGGTTGGGAAAGGTGCAAGGGAGAGGATGAGAGATCCTTTAAGCAGACTCCATGCTGAGTGCAGAGCCCAACTTGGGGCTCCATCTCATGACCTAACTGAAACCTGGAGTCCCACACTTAACTGTTCCACCCAGGCACCCCTGTGTATCTATTTTAAAGCTCTATGCCTGCCTAAAATGAAATACTGCACATAAAAACAGGTAAGATGGATAAAATGTATATCCTCGAACAAATTGATCATGAACTTTTTTGTTAGCATGAAAATATTTTATAGGAACGGTTCTGAATGTTCCATAACTGCTGTTTCTTTGGTAATTAAAAATTCACCACCATATTGTGTAAAACTGAATATGTTGGCAAGTCACGCTTAGCATACTCAATATTGTGACCTATTTATAAAATATTTCTGAAAAGGTGACCTGATGTTGCAAATGCTGCCAAAGAGAAATTATTTTTAACACCAAAAAGACCTTTGAGGATTTACTTATCTTGAATGAAGCCATTTGTGGTGTTTGATTTCCACCCCACACCGAGAATCATCTTTTATAAATCGTGTTTTACTTAATGGAAAAAACTTACTCTTTACGTTCTGTCTCTCATGATACTTTGCTTGACATCCCATTAGATACTGTGAATTAAAGTTGGGATTCTAAGGACACTGGTTTTAATTTCCACAAAATTGTTTATTTTGATCCTTGGCATGCTACTTACAACTTTGCTTTATCCTTGAAATGGAAATGGTACAGACCTTTGTTGTTCTAAGAATTGATCAAGGACATGTAGTTATTTTAAATGATTGTTACAATATAAAGCAACATTTTCATTTACACTTAGAGACTACTTTGGAAACACCTTTGATGTTTTATATATGATAATGACCTAGCATAATTTAAAAACAAAAATTCTGTCATATTCAATGCTATCTATTATCATCACATTGAAAAATAACCTAGAGTACTGATCTACCAACTTTTTTGAAGTCTGTATTTTAGAGAAGGTGGAATTTTATTTCGTAGTAATTTATAAAAAATTGTTTTGATTTTGGGGGTGTGAGCAGGAGAGAGATTACTTGATGTGTGGAGTGTACCAGGAGTAGAGTAGATTATTGGCTTTACAATTGAAACCTTTCCTTTGTCCAAAATTTAAACCTGGGATTTGAGAGGCTGGGGATGGGAGAAGGTTTTACAGAGTAACTGAAAGTACAGTTTTTGAACTGTGATTCAAATTACAACTCCCTTACTTCCATTAGGACTTCAGGCTTCATTTTATTCTACAGAGTGGAGGTGATACCTGCCTTAAAGCTGTCGTGATTAAGGCATAATATTTGCTGAGCACTTCGCATGTTATAATGCTGGAAGTACACAGTGATTGCTAGCTATTAACACACTTAAAAGGACTAGATCTGAAATTTTCCCTCGTAAAAGAAAATTAATCTTAGCGTTAGTAAAATACTCTCTAATTTATTGTCATCTAGATAGTGGTCTTAAAACTTTAAAAAATTGGGGTTCCTGGGTGGCTCAGTGGGTTAAGCCTCTGCCTTCGGCTCAGGTTATGATATCAGGGTTCTGGGGTTGAGCCCTGCATCGCGCTCTCTGCTTGGCGGGGAGCCTGCTTTCCCCTCTCTCTGCCTACTTGTGATCTCTGTCAAATAAAGTCTTTAAAAAAAAACTTTAAAAAATTAAGGTAACTCCTTCCCTTTACCCCAAGCTCTTACTTGGTATCTTGATGTATAAAACAGAAAAGTTACCTCTGCAGAAAAGTTTGAGAAGTACTAATCTAGCATATATAACAATACCATTGCCAGAGGTTGTAAAGGGAGTTCAGTATACTTTTCTGACATTATTTTCTTCTTAAACAGGTGTGGGTTTTTTCCCTTTTGTTTTCTTCATTTTACTGCTTTCTTCTCTGTATTCTGGAGGAAATAATGAATGTTCTTGTCTTAGAGACATAATAAAGCCATCACTCAGAACTTTCATATATTCTGTTTAATTTTTAAAGAGTTGTAATTGCGTGGCTTGCTTTTGTTTTACGTACTAAGTCACATTAAATAAACTCGGGGTTTTTTGTATCTAATATTTAAAATACATTTATTTCTCAGGAAGTGTGGTACTGAAATGTATATAATGTGAATAGAGAAATTATACTTTATCAGAATAACAATAAATGTTAATAGTGAAACTTGTGTGCCTTTCCACAGATATACTCATTGCTAACATTTAATTCTTCTTGAAAGTTCTTGAAGGAGACCTGCACCATCTTACACATTCCCCCCCAATCTTCATCTATTTTTCTCTGGATCTTTCATTTTCTTCCTTAGGTGTCGGAGAATGCTGCATCACAGTGCCTATGTCATTCACCTCACTTTATCTCATTGGGTAGGCATTACATAATTTCATCCTAAGAAGAACAAGGGTTAATGTAGCACAGTAAGATATTTTGAGAGAGTGTACACACACAATATATATATGTACTATTACAGCTTACATAGTTATTTGAGTATGTTTACTAAATTACAGAGTTTATGTTTTAGATAAATTCAATAGAACAAGAAGTTTTTTCCCCTTCTGAACTTCACTGTGTACTCTTTGGAAACCTCTGGTTTATAGTGCTATGAGTAGCTGACATTTCTGAGATAAATTATTAAATAACTGCCTGATTTATTGTTCCCATTTTCAGAGTGTATGGAGATATGACAAGAGTAACAGCAGATTTTAATTACTGTCTTTTAGTCAGATTTAATGTAGTATGTATTTCTGGTTTATTGCTTCTCTCACCCTTTACCCTTTATAAAGATACCTGAGTATTAAGTTGTCCCAGTTATCAGATTCCCTCTCAGCTCTAAATCAACTCAGTTACTTGCTCTGTGATATTGGAGCTTGACCCATTAAGCATTTCTTTGATGTTCCGCTTTGTTAGTAGAGCATACTGAAGGGACACTACACAAGGAAGGGGCTTTAGTTTTTGTTTCTCGCTCCTACTGCATGCCTGCTAGTGGGACAGGTATGGGGACATCCCGTGGTGCTCTGTCCCAGGGTGAGTGTCCACAGTAAACACGCTTTTGGTGAGCTCACAGTCCCAGCCCCAACTTCATGACCATCTCACCATAGTTCCCTTGACATGTACATTGCACACCCCGAACATAGGTCTCCTTTCTGGAGAGCCAGTGGCTAGCACCCTAGTTCTCCCTGCATGTCTTCTTACACCATTGAGGGTTGTTTTCCATGGCCCTCCCTATAGGCACTGTTGGGTCTGGTTCTTTGTGTTTCATCTCCCTATGTGTGCTCACTCACCAACCTGTTAGGTCCAAGCATCCCAACCTGGTGAACTTCCTTGCCATCCAGCAGGCTGCAGGCACACCTTTTCCTTGGTGCATACCCTAGTTTGGGGGGAGGGCCCTCTTCTGTGTTTGTTTCTGCCTTGGATACTTTCACCCAGCCCTCTGGTATTCTTTAGAGTTCTCTTTACACATTTATATATGTTACTCCCTTGTTCTATTTCTTTAAGTGCAACTTTCCCTTTTCAAATTACTGTGTGGTTCCTGTTTCTTGGTTGAACCCTGATGCAGTAGGCTGAAATGAAATAAATTACATACTATATTTATGCATAAAACCTGTAGATTGGTACCGATACTTTTTCCCTCATATACACGGTATTATTTGGGTCATCACCTAGTCCATGGAAACTTAGTTTAGTATTAAAGAAATAAAATAACATGGTTGTAAAATTCATTCCAGTCGGCTTATAACTGTCTGGGAGTCATCCTTAAAAGTCTCTGGCACCTGGGTGGCTCAGTCAGTTCAGCGTCCAACTCTTGCTTTCGGCTCAGGTCATGATCTTAGGGTCCTTGGATTCAGCCCTCAGTTGGGCTCTGGGCTCAGCGGGGAGATCTGCTTCCACTCTCCCTCTGCACCCCCTCCATCCCACTTGTTTGTGTGCTCATGTGCATGCACACTCTCTCTCTCTCTGAAGTGAATAAATAAGTCTGAAAAAAGTCACTGGCCTCAAAAATTGTTGAGATGAGGGAATGGAATAATTGTGTTTTCATGGTTAATTATGTCTCTAAACAGTCAAGAAACACCAAGTGAGAACTTCTCAATCCTATTAAGTTATGAGCATATTTGATAGCTCAGAAAATTTCTACCTGGTCATTTCTTTTTGAATAAATTAGCAAATGACAGTCATGTGAATTATCTTTTAAAAGTTTACCCAAATAGGAGGTTGGATTAAAAGAAAAGCACACCACACTCTTAGAGGATATGGGGCTGGTAAGGAATGGAGATACAGAAATGCTGTTGTGACCAATTTATTAGTAATGCTAACTTGTTAAATGTTATTTGTAGACATGTAAATTTGTTCATTTTCATATCTGAATCTTGTGGGTATTTAAAATGAGTACTTTTGCTAATTTTATGATCCCCTTATATCTCTCATAACATCATGTATCTGTAGTTATTTCTTTGCAGTTGACTAAAGTATTCTGTTAATACTACCTTCATTCCCAACTATTTTTCTCAATTCAGTGGATACTGAATTTCTGACTTAATATGTTGGCTTCTCTGCACCCTAGTACTTGTTTTTTCTTTGAAGCTGTGATATATATTTAAAAGGGATAATGACAGTAGCTTCAGAAATTGAAGGAGGAAGGAATAGAATTAATGACAGATTATTGATTCTGTAGCAAAATTTGTTAAATCTGCTATATCTGATAGCTTTTATACTGGTACAGAAGTAAAGAATCTGCATTTTGTATTAAATATGTTAAAGTAAAATCAATAAAATAGGATATTAGACTCTTGTTTGAGGGGGTTTTACCTCCTGGACCTACTGCTTTAATTTCACTATTTGTGACAAATTTGGGTAGAGATATTATTGAAGATAAAACTGATACCACTGACCGTGTAGATGATGATCTCCCCAGTGGGATGTTTATCTAATTAGTATTTTAAGTAAATTTTTAAAAGCAAATGATGTTTTCTGTAGAGGAGCTCCCCCCCCCCCCGCCCCTTTATTTTAAACTTAGATTACTATGTATAAAGTGAATGTTCTTGAAAAGGAAAAAAGTACTTTGTTTTTTTGGGAAAAAGTATTTTTCAATAAATTTACCAATAGGAGTTTTCCTCCCTTTCAGTGAAAAGATTCCTATTTTATTCTGTTCTTTGACATGTGAAACTCTGTAAGGGTGTAATGTACTAGAGAAAGATAATTACAAGGGAATGAATCTAATCATAACAGAAAATAAAATTCTTTGCAGTAAGAATAATAAGGAAGAAAATATTCTATAATATACATTGCTATCAGATACATTTTTCTCTTTCCTGCCGGCCCCTACGAGAAAAATATAACATGAAATTCATATGGCATATATTGTATCTTACTAAGAAGTTACTTCTTTAAAAACTTTTTTAAAATCTATCTCGGATAACACAGTGTGGCAATTTAACTAACAGTAATAATTTTAATTTTGTTGGTGTACTGTTTGTATTCTTTTAGAACTACAAGCATACTTTTCTGTGTTTATTGATAGAGGTAAACTCCCAGGCTAATCACAGAAGTCTTTTGTTATTTACAGTGTATGCGTTATTCTTTTTTTTAAGATTTTTTTTTCATTTGAGAGACAGTGCACATGTGCAAGGAGGGAGGGGCAGAGGGAGAGGGAGAATGGAAGCAGACTCTGTCATAGGGTGATCCCATGATCCCCGAGGTCATGACCTGAGCCAAAATCAAGAGTCGGACACAACCAACTGAGCCATCCAGGCACCCCTACAGTGTATGCTGTAATGTTATTTCGTATTCTAGGGACATTATGCCACGCGGGAAAGAAGGGTTTCCTATTCTTTCTCTTGAGTATTAGACAAGCTTACTATCCAAGTTAGAAACAAGAGGGTGTGTGTGTGTGTGTGTGTGTGTGTCTGTAAAGGAACATCCAGAATAATTTCTAGGGATGTGTGGATATGTCTTAGGTAGGTAAGATTTTAAGTAGATAATAATGGGGGAAATATGGGTAATTTAGGGAAGAATAATTGGAATAGAAGAGTCTCCAAAGAGAAAAACTCCTGCTCCTGAATCCATCATTTCTCTGAAAACTTGAATTTGAAACTTTTTCTTAACTATGTACATTACATTAGCAGCAAGGCTTCATGGAGTAGATGAATAGGGCAGGACTGTGTGTGTGGCTTTATAAGTTCGGGATTCCAGTTGCGCTGTCTGCACTCTGATCTTTAACAGTTATTATTATGTGAGTGAATAAATTACCCTTTTTCCCCTTAAATTTCTCATCCTAATAAAAAGTGATCAAATATTTAGGTAAAAAGTGCTTACATAAAACAATTTGTCAATTCTTTCTGACTTAAATACATTAAAAATACTGTGAATTATGGGTACAGATCAATTGTGCTAAGTATCTGGGAACTCTTGTCCAATAACACACTTGACTAAATCTCTGGATTTCAAGGCCTGGCCACTTAGTACTAGAAAATACATACATCCATAGCCAGGTCTGTAGCTGAAGGGCTGTTGGATGAACCTATTCTGTGGACAAATACATGATATTTACTGATGACTAAATATAGTTTGGTGTTTCTGGGTTAAAAACTACTGTCAGGGGGGCCTGGGTGGCTCAGTGGGTTAACGCCTCTGCCTTCGGCTCAGATCATGATCCCGGGGTCCTGGGATTGTGCCCACATAGGGCTCTCTGCTCAGCAGGGACCCTGCTTCCCTTCCTCTCTCTGCCTGCCTCTCTGCCTACTTGTGATCTCTGTCAAATGAATAAACAAAATCTTTTTTAAAAAATCATTTAAAAACTACTGTCATGGGTGCCTGGGTGGCTCAGTGGGTTAAAGCCTCTGCCTTCGGCTCAGGTCATGGTCCCAGGGTCCTGGGATCAAGCCCCGCATCGGGCTCTCTGCTCTGCAGGGAGCCTGCTTCCTCCCCCCCCTCTCTCTCTGCCTGCCTCTCTTGCCTACTTGTGATTTCTCTTTCTCTCAAATAAATAAAATCTTAAAAAAAAAAAAAACTACTGTCATTACTTAACTGTTTGTCTCTGCCAGCAGTGACAATAAATGTCTACAAACCCCAGGAATGTAAAGTAGGGTAGGGAAAGAATAGTGAGGAACCACAGTTCCCACCCAGATTCATTGCCTGTTGACTACCTTCTTATTACTGACTGTTGTGTGGGAATTCTGGCCTAGTGTTGCTGGATATTCTGATTTCTCAAGAACTAGAAATCCAGATTCTTAGTATAATAGCACAATCTTGAAATATTGGCAAGTAATTAAAAACGTCTGAGGGAAAACACCCCCATACACTGTATGAGCCAAACAAAACATGTCTGAGTAATTTAAATTTATTCCTGGGTATTTTGAGTGATCTATCATTTGCCAGAAACAGGACATGAAAAACAGTTCCTTCTTCAGAGTGAGTTTTAGTTCTTTATGATTCCATCACACTATATTGTTTTCCATTTTTCATTTGCATCCCTGGAAATTGTAGTCTCCTGAATGCATCTGGAAAGAGAGTTGTACAAATAGCCAATGAGGTAAGGGAAGGGAAACAACTCAGGTTGCTTTGGTACCTAATTTGGAATAGAGAGATCTTAAGGTAAAGATTCCCATTGGCAGATAGGTAGAAATCTCTTACCATCTTCCTGGTTGTCTTTTCCTGCTCTGTTTAATTTATTCTGAGGCCTAACAGATTTTTAGCCAGTGTTTTAACTTTCCAGAACTATTTAAATATTCTATGTACCCCAGGGATGATTTTATGAATATTTCAGTGGAAGGATGGAAGAGAACCATGTTAACTTGCAGCTAACATGATTATAATTTAGAAAATATACATACGTTAAAATTAGTTTATAGAATGTCAGTATTGCTTAATTTTTTGCATTATCTGAGAAAATTCTCAAGTTTAGATTAATAATGGTGAGCTGTATTAGTTTCTGCTTATTTTAGCAAGTTTAGTTCACAGTGTTGAAAGAGCCAGTACCAAGTTCAATGGCCAGGTAAAAATAACCAATATCAAGTGTGAGAAGGAGTATAATAATGAAGGGTTTTTAAAAATACAAAACTTAGGGGCAGCACCTGGGTGACTCAGTTGGTTAAGCTTCTGCCTTTGGCTCAGATCATGATCCTGGGGTCCTGGAATGGAGTCCCACATTGGGCTCCCTAGTCCATGGGAAGTCAGCTTCTTCCTCGCCTCTCTCCCTTTCGCATTCTCTCTCTCTCTCAGGTAACAAACCTTAAAAATACAAATCTTAAAAATAAATAATTGCAAATACAAATCCTTTTTTCTTTTCTTTTCTTTTTTTTTTTTTAAGTTATCTTCCACATGAAGCCCAATGCAGGGCTTGAAGTTATGACCCTGAGATCAAGACCTGGGCTGAGATCGAGAGTTGGTTGGATGCCTAAACAGTTCAGCTACGTGGGTGCCCTGACAAATTTGTTTTGTTTTGTTTTTTAATAAATTTTTATTAAAATATTTTTAAGTTTACAGAAACATTGTGAAGACAGTACAAATTGAATTCCCAAATACCCCACAGCTAATTTCCCACATCAGTCACATTTTATATGGTACATTTGTCACAATTAACCAATATTGATATAGTATCATTAAAATCTATATTTGGATTTCCTTAGGTTTTATCTTAATGTTTTTTTCTGTCAGAATCCCATGAGGATACCACATTAACTTTTGGTTGTCTTAACTCCTTTGGCCCTTCTGAGCTGGGGCGATATCTCAGACTTTTCTTACTTTTGGTGACTTTAAGTTTTGAGTACTGATCAGATACTATGTAGAATATTCCTCAGTTGAAATTTGTCTAATGTTTTTCTCTTGATTGGGCTGGAGTTAGGATATTTTGGCAGAAAGATCACACAGGTAAAGTGCCATTGTCATCACAGTCATATTAAGGGTGCATATTATCAACATGACATAGCACTGTTGACCTAACTTTGATCACCTGGCTTAGCAGTGTTTGTCAGTTTACTCCACTGGAAAGTCATTCTTTTTCCATACTGTACTCTTTGGAAGAAGTCACTGTGTACAACCCACAATTAAGAGTTGGGAAATTGTACTCTACTTCCTTGAGAGTGGAGTCTAGGTAAATTATTGGGAATTTTTTTCTATAGGAGGTTTTCACTTCTCCTGCATTTACTTATTCAGTCATTTATTTATATAAGTATGGATTTATTTATATAAGTATGGATAAGTATGGATATAACACAAAGTATACTTTGTGTTATAATCCAGTACTGTATTTTCTTGCCCAGATTATTCCAGTTTTGGGCATTGGGAGCTCTTCCAGTTGACTCATGTATGCCTTTGACATTGCTTTTCACCCCGGTCTGTGTGTTGTGTGTGTGTGTGTGTGTGTGTGTGTGTTTGTGTGTGTTTTGCGTGTAGATGTGTTGTAGCACAAGTCTTTTGATTTAGAAGAAAAATTTTAAAATACAGGTTATGTTTTATGTACTAATTATCCCTCCATTTTTACACCCTTGTTAACCCTAAAGTCCCATAATTAACACTGGTTTAGACCTATCAGCCTTCTTCATTCAGGTATTTCAGAGGCACTGGTGAACATTGTCAGGATAGAGGATTCTGGAAGATTTTGAAGTTCTCAGAGCAGTTAAGAATGCCTATGCTTGCTACAGGGAAATTTACCAGGAAAAGGGATTGTTAAGCAAGTGGATATATATTTTTAAGAAGACTGCAGGAAAAATTCCTTCAAAGGAGTGTTTAAATAGCTGAAAAACATCTTTGAAGCCTAAGTTTGTTTTACTTTGGATCAGGTTTTTGGTGGTATAAAACTCAATTCCAGTAATTGGACTTTCATATATAATCAGCCTGTATAGTTGGATTTACCAGGAGCCAGAGAAGTCATTGCTTGGGATGGGGGTGATCACTGATACTGATTTATTTATGGAAATGTAATCAGCATCCCAAGTCAGTTCTAACAGTTTTCTAGATATCTTCTAAGAGAGATACACTTGTGATTAGCTTTTCTTAACTCTCTAGTACATAGTATAAAAGGCAGTTTTTTAGTTTTCAGTTTTTTTCTTCACTGTTTCCTTTTTTAAGTTATAAAAATAACATTTTTGTTATTTAAAAATCCAAACAATACAAAGATTTTTATCTTTAACCTCCTGTTCCACTTTTTACTCCTGAAGTAACTAGTTACATAATTGAGTATCTTTCCAGACGTTTTTCTATGTATTCACATAAGTATAATTCATTGGTATTTATATGATCAAGCTTAAAAAGTGGGATCATGTATATTGTTCTGTGCCATACATTTTTTTCACCTTTTGATATATCCTGATCATCATTCCTTGTCAATAAATGCAAAACTACTTCATTTTTAAAAATCTTATTTATTTATTTATTTTAAGATTTCATTTATTTATTTGACAGAGAGAGCAAGCAGGGGTAGCAGCAGGCAGAGGGAGAGGGAGAAGCCAAATACAGGCTCAATCCCGGGACCCTGGGATCATCATCACAGTTAAGCTTCAGTTAAGCTGAAAGCAGACACTTAACCAACTGAGCCACCCGGGCGCCCCTTAAGATTTTATTTTTTAAGTGATCTTTACACCCAACATGGGGCTCTGACTCATGACACCAAGATCAAGAGTCACACACTTTTTCAACTGAGCCAGCCAGGCACCCCTACTTCATTCTTTTTAAATAAGACATTTCATAGTATGGACATACCATAACTTATTTTTAAAGTGTCTTCTATTAGTGACATTTAAGTTATTTCCAATATTTTGGATTACAGGAAATGTCAGAATACCCTTATATCTCTATTTTTGCATGTATGTGGCAGTATTTGTTTGGGATTTTTTTGTAGAATCAGGATTTTTAGTTTAACAGTTGTGCCCATGTGAAATGTTTTTATTGCCAGCTTGACCTCTGGAAGACTGTACTGATAAATATTCTACAGCACTGATTGTTTTTAAAGTTTTATACTTTTTGCCATTTTGCAGGGTGAAATGGTGTCTCCTTGTAATGTTTTTATTTCTGACAACTGTGGAGGTTTAATTTCTTTTTTGTTACACATATACTTTGCAAAGAAGAAGTCTTTAAAAAGTTTTAATTTTCCGTCTCTGAATAGGGATAATTGAGGGTGTTATAGTAAAAGTGGTTTTCAGGTAATTTCTATTTTTTTTTGTTTTTGAATTACAGTTAATTTTTTTAAAAGTAATATGATTTTGAACCATTAATATTTAAGCAGTGTTTAATATATGTTGATGGGTATTTTCTTTTTGATTAGTTTCAATTTCATTCTGTAAATTTGATTACTTATATCAGAAACTTCAGGTAGCCAGGGATCTGTCTTAAGTGACACTAATTGTTTAAAATTTTTCAAGTCTGGTTCTATAGAACAATCCTAAACAAACTTTCTCTATATCCTTACCAAAACTTGGTTTGTCTGTCTTTAATTAAAGCCATTCTAGTGGATGTGTAGCGGTTTCTTGTGTTTTAATTTGCATTTCCCTGATGACTAATGATACTGAGAAACTTTGGTGTACTTTTTAAGCCATTTGTTTTTTTTTTTTTTTTTTTTTTGGCAAACTGTCCATTTACCTTTGCCCATTTTTGTGGGGTCATTTGTCTTTTTATTATAGAGTTGTAATAGTTCTTTATGTATTCTAGATACAGGGCCTTTATCAGATAATATCACTTAAAAACATTCTCTTCCAGCATGTGCCTCTTCATTTTTTAATCTTCTTTTTAAATGAGAAATGCTTCTACCCCCCATTTTTTGGGGTATAATTGATAGATTAAATTATATATATTTAAGGTATGCAAGATGACATTATGAAATGATTACAGTCAAGTTAATTAAAACATTCATCACCTCTGTGTGTGTGTGTGCATGCGTGTGTGTCCACGTGTGCATTGAGAACACTTAAGATTTACCCTCTTAACAGATTTGAAGTATACAATACAAACTATTATTATTATTTTTTTAAGATTTTATTTATTTATTTGACAGAGATCACTAGTAGGCAGAGAGGCAGGCAGAGAGAGAGGAGGAAGCAGGCTTCCTGCTGAGCAGAGAGCCCAATGTGGGACTCCATCCCAGGACCCTGAGATCACGACCTGAGCTGAAGGCAGAGGCTTAACCCAGGGAGCCACCCAGGCGTCCCTACAATACATATTGTTATATAGTTACTCTGGTTACCATGCTAAACATTAGATCCCTAGAATCTGCTAATCTTATAACTGAATTGCTTAATTTCCCTCACTACCACCCCCCAGTCACTGCCAGCCACCACTCTGTATTTTCTGTTTGTGTGAGTTTGACTTTTTTTAAAAAAGATTCTTTGTATGAGTGATATCATACAGTATTTGACTTTCTGTGTTTGGTTTTATTTCACTTATGATGTTCTCTAGGTTCATATATATTGTAGCAAATAGCAGGATTTTCTTTTCTTTAAATGGCTGAATAATATTCTGTAGTGAATATATACCACATTTTCTTTGTTTGTTTGTCAACAGCTAGGTTATTTCCATATATTGGCTACTGTGAGTAATGCAGTGAATACGGAAATACAGATACCTCTTTGAGATACTGATTTTATTTCCTTCAGTTATATACCCAGAAGTGGGATTGCTAGATCATTGGTAGCCCCACTTTTAATTTTCTGAGAAACCCCTTATTGTTTTCCATGATGGCTGTACCAGTTTACATTCCCACCAGCAGTGTACATGGATTCCTTTTTCTCCACACCATGGTCAACACTTACATCTTATCTTTCTGATACTAGGTATGAGGTGGCATCTCATTGTGGTTTTGATTTGCATTCCCTGATTGGTGATACTGAGCACCTATTATCTGTTGGCCATTTGTATGTGTCCTTTGGAGAACCGTCTCCAGGTTCTTTATCTGTTTTTTAATTGGATTTTTGTTGTTGTTAGCAAGCTGTATGAGTTCCTTATATATTCCATATATATATATATATATATATATATATATATATATATATATATATATCAGTTATCAACACTCTTATCAGATACATGATTTGTGAATATTTTCTCTCATTTCATGTTTCCTTTTAATTTTGTTGATTGTTTCCTTGGCTGTACAGAGCTTTTTGGTTTGCTGTCCCCCTTGTCTATTTTTGCTTTTGTTGCCTGTGGTTTTGGTGTCATAGCCAAAAAAATCATTGCTAAGACCTGTGTCAGGGAGTTTCTTGTTTTTAATGTTTTCTTCTAGGAATTTTATGGTTTCTGGTCTTATTTATGTTTACGTCCTCAATATATTTCAGGTTATTGTGAGTGGTATGAGATAGGAGTCCAGTTTCATTCTTTAGTATAACCAGTGTCAAGGAGTTTTTTGTTTTTAATGTTTTCTTCTAGGAATTTTATGGCTTCAGGTCTTACTTACATTTATGTCTTCAATATATTTCAGGTTATTGTGAGTGGTATGAGATAGGAGTCCAACTTCATTCTTTTGTATGTGAATATTCAGTTTTCTCAAGACCATTTTTTGAAGAGACCATTTAATGAAGAGACCATTTGTTTAAGAGTCTTTCCCCATTGTCTGTTCTTGGCACCCTTGTCAAAAGATTAGTTCACCAACCCTCCCCCCAAAAAAACAAAACCCCAAAAGATTAGTTGTCCATATATGTATGGGTTTATTTGGACACTCTCTATTATAAATTCCATTCATCTCTATGTCAGTTTTCATGCCACTGTCACACTGTTTTGATTATTCTAGCTTCATAACATAGTTTGGAAACCAGGAAATGTTGATGGCATCCATCTTTGTTCCATCTCAAGATTGCTTTGGTAATTTGGGGTCTTTTGTGGTTGCATACAAATTGGTCTTTCTCTGTGGCAAATGTCATTGGAATTTTGATAGGATTGCATTAAATATGTGGATTGCTTTGGTTGTTTACAGACATTTTAACTATTCTTCTAATCCATGTGCATATACTATCTTTCAATTTACAGGTTTCTCCCACTGTCCAAAGTAGAGTGTTCTTATGAAACTTTTCATAAGCCAAAATTGTGTAAATCAATGAAGCAATTCCATTTCATAAAAGCAAAAATTTTCAAATTTCTTTTAGTTAGTGAAAACAGATACTAATGTAGGTCTTTAGCAAAAGCCCAAGTGGCATAAAGCAAACTTTCAGATAGCAGGGGAAAACTACATGTTTTGCATTTCTTTAATTGATGTCTTACGTTTTCAGGGTAGTCATCTCCTTGGTTAAATTTATTCCTAAGTATTTTACTGTTTTTGGTGCTATTGTCAGTGGGATTGTTTTCTTAATTTCTTTTTCAGATAATGTTACTAGTGTATAGAAATGCAACTGATTTTTGTATTTTAGTTTCATACCTTGCAACTTTACTAAATTTGTGTCTTTTCATTTTTTAATGGTTTTTTGAAGTGCAAAATTTTTAATTTTGATGAAGTCCAATCAACTTTCCTTTTTTAGATCACACTTTTACCCTTGCATCTACGAACTCTTCCTAACTCATTGTCACTAAGATTTTATCCTACGTTTTCTTCTAGAAGTTTTATAGGTTTGGCTCTTCATTTAAGTATAGTCCATTTTGAGTTACTCTTTATATGTGACGTAAAAGTCTCATTTCCCTTTTATGCATGCAAATATCCAGTTGTCCCAGTACCATTTGTTACGTTGAGAATGGATCACATCAGCTTCAGCTTATGTTGATTAATATTTTTCCTGGGAAGAAGTAACTTTTTATGTAATTTGTTTTGTTTGTTTGTTTGTTTGCTTGTTTTTAAAGATTTTATTTATTTATTTGACAGACAGAGATCACAAGTAGGCAGAGAGGCAGGCAGAGAGAGGGGAAGGGAAGCAGGCCCCCTGCCGAGCAGAGAGCCTGATGCAGGACTTGATCCCAGGACCCCGAGATCATGACCTGAGCCGAAGGCAGCGGCTTAATCCACTGAGCCACCCAGGCGCCCTATGTAATTTGTTTTTAATCAAAGCTCCTTGTGGATCATTGAATATAATATAAATGATTAAAATTTCTAGAAATGAAAGAAATTGAGCATCTTTTAAGCTGGGCCTCCTGCCGTTGTATTTCATGTTCTGAGGTAAGTGTACTAGTCCATTTGGGCTGCTGTAACAAAAATACCATAAACTGAGTAGCTCAAAGAGAACAGAAATTGATTTCTCACAGTTCAGGAGGCTGGAGAGTCCAGGATCAAGGCACTGGCAGATCCAGTATCTGGTTAGAGCCTTCTTTGCAGTTCATAGACTGTGCGCACCTTCTTGCCATGTCTCACATGGTGGGAAGGGCAAAGGAGCTCTCTTGAACCTCTTTTATAAGGCATACTCCCATTCATGAGGGCTGTACCTTCAGGAGACCTAATCATTTCTCAGAGGCCCCACCTCCTAATACCATCGTCTTGGGGGTTAGTATTTCAGCATATGAATTTTGAGATATATGTGTATTCAGTCCATAACAGTGGGGATATCACATATGTGGCAATTGACTCATGATAGGCATACCCAGTAGACTCTGGTACCTTTGCTGCCTGAGCCCAGCAAGTTCAGATTGAAACTCATGCTGTTGTTATTTATGGTATCTTGACTCTGCTTCTTTGAATAGAGTTATATGCAAGTGGGTTTGTAGGTTCCTGGACATAGTAGGATTAAATTCTGTGTAGAGAATTTCTTTCCCCAACTCTGCAGGTTTTGGACCCCCCATGTGACATTTGCTGTATGTTGAAATAAAGTCATCCCTCTTGACTTTAGCCTTGTACTTCCCTTCCCTAGGACTGAGTATTGGAATCTTGATAAAAGGTACAGGTCTGCCAGACATATGCTGTCATGGTTCTTGGAAAATAAATGCAAAGTTAGAAATGTTGTGGAGATTAAACTTCATGGTTGGAGTTGTCCTTTTTAGGGTGCCCTATGTATAGAAATAATTATATAGCATTATGAGAATTAGTTCATTGAATGGGATCTAGAAACATTCCTTCTCTAGGTTATGTAGTAGCAATTTTTTTAAATCACTACTTCCATTACATCAAGTTTTATAGGAAGTTAGTTACTTGTGAGCATTGTGAATAGTTTCATATCAAACTGGTTAATATTGATCCAATATTGACACCCTCTACACCAAGAAACTGATCTGGTTGCATATGTAAGCCTTGCTTATTGCAGAGGATGTACTCTACAAGAACTGGGCCATGTCTGGGTAGGGAATAGGAAATTGGGAATCATGATGTTCATGCTACCAAAGTGCTGTGAAGAAAGTAGGCCTTGGAGTCTGAGAAATTCTGAAGAGAGTGTTTGTAGCATCTATCCTGAAGAATTTTTTTGATTGAAAGCTGTCAGGAGCTCCGTTTTTGAATGATTAGCTCAGTCCCTAGAATGAGTTTATGAGAGTATGAATTATATCATTGAAGATGGATTTTCTTTGTCTTAGTAAAATATTTATTTGTTAAAGTGTCACAGGTTATTCAAGATTATATAGTCTTAAATCATGGGTTGCAGTGTAACATGGATTGATACGGAACTCAGTGCCAGTGTAGTCTTTTTTTGTACTTTGAGAAAAATACTTATAGGCCAGAAGAAGAAAAGTATTTTGATTTTTAAAAGGGGATAAACCATGGTCTAATGGAGCCAGTTCTGCTGGTATGAGACTTCTGCCTTGGCTGCTGTGGACAGTTTCTTCAGGCCACCAGTTCAACAATTAGCTTTGTAAATTGAAACATTTTTTTTAACTTTATCCAATAAAAATATCAGTGGCAACTTTTAGAGAGAGAGAGAGAAAGGGATTGTGGTGCTCTTCAGGTTAATTTCAGCCTTTCTGGAGCCTGAAGACTTCCTCACTGCTGTGATGGAATCAGCACTGTGCCTGGTTCCTGCAGATGATGGAGAGGGTGAAAACATCTTCAAAGCTGATTCCAAGGATGTTGTTAAGAAGAAAGGGTACTCAGTTACTGTTTATCTTCCCCCACACCTGAATGGTTTTAGGGACCTAGGTTATTGGTTTTAATAATAAAGACTATAACTTTATTATAACTTTATTATAGAACAGCCAGATGGGAAAGATGCACAGGGCAAGGTAGGCAGAAAGAGCACAAATGTTCTACGACCTCTCCAGGGATGTCACTCTCCCAATATCTTCTTATGTTTATCCTGGAAGCTGCCCTAATGGATTTTCTTTGAAAATGCTCAAGTGCCCTGAAATTGCTATAATAGTGGCCATTTGCCAAGGATAGTAGACTAAAATGTGATACAAGTATCAGGACCAGAATAATGTCGAAGTAAGATGATAAATGATCTTGGATTTCATTTTAAGTAAGAGACTCTCCTGAACTCTTAATGTTTAGGAAAAGGTGTATGAAAGTAGCATACTCAGAAGAAAACGTGGTGGAAAGTCAAACCTGAGATAAAGAGGCAGACTTTGGAGTTGGAAGTGATGTTGATGAACATCAGTTCTTTAAGTGAGACTTCTGACAAGCTTGGTAGTTGGAATTCTCTTGGACATCTTATGTATGAATTGTCTCCCATAGTGACATTTTAATTTTTCCTCTGCAGTCTTTATTACTTTCATTTCTTTTTTGAATTGCACTAATTAGTGTTAGGTGTTGAATAGAAGCAGTGGTAGCAGGCATTTTTGTTTTGTTTCTGACTTTAAAGGGAAATGATTTTGACATTTCACTTTCACCAGTGCTACTCAGAGGTACCTTCTTACCCCAGAGTCTACCTGGGATTTTAGTTGATCACAGTTTTATCTTAATACTGGATTAACCATTTAGCTAATAGTTATCCTTGGCCCATTTCATTTGGATTGTGTATGTGTTTCTTTTTTCTTTCCCTCTTTCTTTTTTTACTGATTTGTAAGTTATTTTTATATTATGAAGATATGCATAAGCATTCTTTGGGAATATGGATTGCAAGTATTTCTTCCCAGTTCATGGCTTTTCATTTGATTTTTTTGTGGGGTTTTATGGACAGAAGTTTTAAGTTCTACTGTTGCTGCAGTTGTCATTGTCTTGCTTTATGATTTTGTTTTTTTGTGTCTTATTTTAAAAGCCCTTCACTTTCCCTTGAGATATTCTCAAGCTCTTGAGAAATTCTCTTATGTTTTCTTCTTAAAATCCTCACATACTACTTCTCACATTTTTGTATTTAATCCATATGGGGCGTAATTTGGCTGTATGCCGGGAATAGTTGTGATTTTTTCCCCTGTATAACTGGTTGTTTCATCATTAAGGAATAGTCTGTACTTTACTCACTGATTTCTTAATGGCTCATCTTTTATGTATTAAGCTCCTAGGTATACCTAGTAATGCTGTTTTAAGGCTCTTGATTTT
The DNA here is from genome assembly GCF_964662115.1 of Mustela nivalis. Taxonomy (NCBI): domain Eukaryota; kingdom Metazoa; phylum Chordata; class Mammalia; order Carnivora; family Mustelidae; genus Mustela; species Mustela nivalis. Next base: position 42,605,798 of record NC_139024.1, on the reverse strand, counting down.
TGGGACACCTGGGTGTCTCAGTGGGTTAGGCAGCTGCCTTCAGCTCAGGTCCGGCATCAGGCTCGTTGCTCAGTGGGGAGCCACTTTCTCCCTCTGCCTGCTGCTCCCCTTGTGTGTGCTCTTTGTCTTTCTCTAACAAAAAAATAGATAAATATCTTTAAAAAAAAAAAAAAAAAGCTTTGATTCTCTTCTGTCATCTATACCTGTACCAATAACACATTCTCTTAGTTTTTCTTTAGGATAAGTTTTGCTATCTCATTAGGGCAAATACTGCCACCTTACTTTTTAAAATTGGTTTGTCTTTTTTTATGAATTTTTCGAAGTTATATGAAAAATCCTATGGGGGAATTTCATTGACATTGCTTTGATTTTATATATTAAATTTGGGTCACATTGCCATCTTTATTAATTTTATCTTACTACATCCGTGAATGAGGTTATTCCCATTTTTTTTTTTTTTTTTTTTTTTTTTTAGATTTTTTATTTATTTATTTGACAGAGAGAGATCACAAGCAGGCAGAGAGGCAGGCAGAGAGAGAGGAGGAAGCAGGCTCCCTGCAGAGCAGAGAGCCCGATGCGGGCCTCGATCCCAGGACCCTGAGATCATGACCTGAGCCGAAGGCAGCGGCTTAACCCACTGAGCCACCCAGGCGCCCAAGGTTATTCCCATTTATTCAGGCCTTCTTTTATGTCGTTAAGTGAAGTTTCGTATTTTTTTCTGACAAGATCTTAAAAATGTTTTTGCTAAATTTATTCCTAGATATTTTCATGGGTTTAGTTATTTCAAGTGGTGTTTTTTAACAATTATATTTTCTACTTATTTACTTGTGAACAGAATTGATTTTTTGCATTGACTTGATAACCCTGCAGCGATATTGAATTCCCTTCAACTTCTTATGTATGCATTGTCTGCAGTAATGACATTTAAATATATATCTGTATATCTATATATCTATATATCTATCTATCTACCTATATATGTTTGTTTATTAGAGCACATGAGTGCACACCAGCAGGGAGAGGGGCAGAGGGAGAGAGGAAGAAAGAATCTTACGCAGGCTCCCTGCCCAATGCGGAGCCCAAAGCGGGCCTCTATCTCAGGACTGGAGATCGTGACCTGAGTCAGTCACTTAACTGAGCCACCCAGGCACCCTGATAAATGATGCTTCCCCCCCACACCCCCATCTAGCCTTTATTACTTAAACTTTTTTTTTCTAACTACACTGATTAGCCCTACAGTGTTGAATAGAAGCAGTGATAGCAGGCATATTTTATTTGGTTTCTGACTTTAAAGGGAAATATTTTAACATTTCACTGTAAGTATGAGATTTGTTCTGGGTTTTACTGAATACCCTCAATTATGTTGAGGAGCTTTCCTTTTATTCATTGTTGCAAAGAAGATTTTTTTCTTTACCTTGAATGGGTTGCATTTTTCCATGTTTTTTTTTTTTTTTTAAGATTTTATTTATTTATTTGACAGAGATCACAAGCAGGCAGAGAGGCAGGCAGAGAGCGAGGAGGAAGCAGGCTCCCTGCTGAGCAGAGATTCTCTCTGCTGGGCTTAATCCCAGGACCCTGGGATCCTGACCTGAGCCACCCAGGTGCCCCTCCATGTTCTTTTTTGAGTAATTACTGAAATAATCATATAGGTCCCCTTTAAATTTATTATTACGGTAAATTTGTAAATATATTTTTCTAATTTTAAACTGTCCTTGTAATGCTAGGATAAATCCTACTGGATCCAGAATACATTTTAAAAATACATTGTAGCCATTCTTTCCTAACCAAATAACTCAGTCCTTATCTTTAATCCATTACATAGGGTGAAATAGGTAATTTGGGGATGGGAGCAGGGGTGCTGCATTGACCCAGAGTGAGTGTCAAAGCCCAGATCAGGCAAAGAGGGTATCTGCACAGAAGAGCAGCTCAGTGGGGCAGGAATCAAGCCCAGTTAGGATGACGAATGTTCCATAGGGAGGTGACTTACATGGCTGTGTGTGGAGATTTAGAGCCCAAGAGTGATGAGTAGAGAACATCCATGAAGAGGAAAGGGAGCAGCCTGAGGTGGAGCTTCACAGCCCGACCAGAGGGGAAGGGGGGCATTTCTGTCAGGGCCTAAGCAAAGGGAGAAGGGTGGTCTGGTGTGTGTGTGGAAGAGACAGCCAATTCCAGCATGCTAAATGAGAACCCAAAAGAGGGCAGACCCAATTTTAATCAAGTGATCAAAGGGAATGTCATAATGGGACAGATTGAAATCAGATACTACTTAATACAGTGAGATACAGTGAGAAAAAATCACTGTCACTTCAGTGGTATTCCTGCCAAAATGCATAACATGAATATAATTACAGGAAAATACCAAACTTAAATTAAGGGACATTCTACAAAACAGCTGGCCCATAATCTTTGATAGTGTAAGGGTTATAAATAAGTCTTAGAGACTGAAAGGACATGATAGCTAAATATATTGCATGGTTCCAGATATTGTACTTTTCTCTACAAGGAATGGTTGGGATAATTGGCACACTTGAATTGTGTTTGAAAACTAAATGGCATTAATTTACCAATATTTATTTCCTGATTTTCATGGTCATACTCTGTTTGCATAGGAGGTCCTTGTTTGTAGGACATACATGCATGTATTTAAAGGCAGTGGGGCATCAGGTTGGCAATTAACTTCCAAATGGTTCAGGAAAAAATTTTCTCTCTACTGTATTGTCAGCTTTTCTGTAACTGTGATTGTTTCAAAATATATTTTTTTTAATTTTTAAATGTTTATTATAGGATTTGATTTAGTAATACTTGGGATTTAAAAAAAATGTATATATTTATTTGACAGAAGGAGAGAGTTCAAACAGGAGGAGTGACAGGCATAGGCAGAGGGACAGAGAGAAGCAGGCTCCAGTGTGGGACTCAATCCCACCGCTCAAACCCAGGACCCTGAGGTCATTTCCTGATCCAAAGACAGATGCTTAACTGACTGAGTCACTCAGGCACCCAATATTTAGGATTTTAAAATCTCTGTTTATAAGTGAGATTGGCCTGAGATTTTCCTTTTTCATGTTATGTATCTCAGTTTTCTTCAAGTTTATAATAGCCTCAGACAATGAATTGGGAGAGTTTTCTTTCCCTCCATATTCTCGTTCCTTTTTTCCAAAGGTTTCTATACTAAAGAGATTATCTGTTTTCTGACAGATTGTTTGCTGGATTTTCCTGTAAAAATCATTTGGTGATTTTTTTTTTTAAATCTTTTTTTTTTAAGATTTATTTATTTATTTATTTGACAGAGAGAGAGAGAGAGAGAGATAGAGAGATATCACAAGCAGGCAGAGAGGCAGGCAGAGAGAGAGAGGAGGAAGCAGGCTCCCTGCTGAGCAGAGAGCCCAATGCGGGACTCGATCCCAGGACCCTGAGATCATGACCTGAGCCGAAGGCAGCGGCTTAACCCACTGAGCCACCCAGGCGCCCGATTTTTTTTTTTTTTTAATTGGATTCAGGTTCTTTAGTAGGTAAAGGACTTGAGTGGGTAAAGGAGGTAAAGGACTCTTTCTTTCTACTTCTTTTTGAGTTAGTTTTAGAAACTTTTTCTAAAATACTTCACATTCAGATTTTTAAGCTTTTTCATTAAAAATCAGTTAAATAGTTAAAAAAAAGATCTTTAAGCATTTCAAATAAGGAGTAACATTATTTAATGTATTAACTTAAGAGTTAAAAAATTGTAATGCTTCGGTAATGGTGATCTCTTTCTCATTCCTATTCTATGTATTTGTGCTTTTCTTTTCTTTCTTTCTTTTTTTTTGATAAATTTTGTCACAAGATTTCTTATTTTTTAATCTTTTCAAATGACTGGCATTTGGATTTGTTGATCTTTCTCTTGTATCTTTATTTTCTATTTCATTTATTTCTTACACTTTTTTTACTTTAAAAAATACTTTTACATTGAGTTTATTCTGTTTATTGTCTAAGTTAAGTTGGCTTAAGTTGGCTGCATAGTTGTTTTCACAAAATTCTGCATAATAACCACAAAAGTCTTAGTGATATGTAACACTCAGCATGTATTGCTCACTTGTCCGAGGTCAGATGATTGGCTAGGCAGTCTGCTTGTCTTGGCTAGAGTCATGCATAGGTAAGACGCTGACTGGATGTTGACTGACACAGGTTGGCCTCAGCCAGAGCAACCAGATGACATCTGCTTCTCATCCTCCTGATTAGGGTAATCTGGATATATCTTCTCATGTTGAAAGTAGAAGCAAAAGACAGGACAAGAGCTTTAAACTTACAGCTGGCCTACCATTACTCCTGCCACATTCTTTTGTTTAAAACAAGCTGCAAAGGACAGGAATATATTCTCTACCAGTATGGGAAGTATTCTAAAGTCATGTCAAAAAGAGCCTGGAATGCAGGGAGTGGAGAATTCAATCTGCCACCCTTGCCATCGCCAATGTTTTGCTTTTCCAAACTTTTTATTACAGAAGAATTACAGAATAGTACGATGGACACCTTTCACAAGATCTGCTAGTTGTTAACATTTACTGTGTTTGCTTGTCTCACACTTTATTTTCTCTTTCTCCTGGATTTTTTAAGTTAGTAGGCATCATGACATTTTCCCCCTTTTATTTTTATATCCTAACGCCAAAGACATTCATCACACTCAGGAAATTTAATATTAACACATTAATATATCTAATTACAGAGTATGTTTAGACTTCTGTATTCGTCCCAATAATATCCTTTATAAGTGTTTTTCATTGTATCTTTTCTAATGCAGTCAGTTTTGCTTTATCACAACATATGTATTCCAAGCAGACCTTATTGTGCAATTACACAACAAAAATCTCGGGGTTTGGGGCACCTGATGGCTCAGTAGGTTAAGCCTCTGCCTTTGGCTCAGGTGATGATCCCCGGGTTCTGGGATGAAGCCCCACATTGGGCTCTCTGCTCAGCAGGGCGCCTGCTTCACCTCCCTCTCTGCCTGTCTCTCTGCCTACTTGTGATTCTTCTCTCTGTCAAATAAATAAATAAAATCTTAAAAAAAAAATCACAGGGTTTATGGAGAAAATGGGGTTAGAGACACAACACTGAAAAACTTCATATCTCTCTCTCCTTCCCTTCCTCCCTCCTTTTCCCTCTCTCCCTTCCTTCCTCCCGCCCCAACAGAGAACCTTATAAAAACAGTAGTACTCTTTTATATCCATTTAGTGGTTAAGACATATGTAAATACTAGGATGAATGTGGTACTTGACTTGAAAAAGACCTGAAGTTTGCTTGTGGAAGTAGGTGTGAGAAGGGATACAGCTTGCAAGTTATTGTGAGGTGGTGGAAGGAGGGTTCTCTGACATTGGACAGAAAGAGTAATACTGTAGGTGTGTGTAGTTGTGGTTCAACACACCTGGTGAACTGATATAGATGGTACATGTGTTTAGTTTTAATGTATTTTGCATGTTCCAGCACAGCTCAGTTCCTCTGGGTTCAGTTTTCTGCTTTCACTGGATGTTTCTCACCCAATAAATAAATAAATAAATAAATAAAATCGCACATAAGCAAGTGGGAAATTCTTGCTTATTCATACTGTGTTGAAACAAATGTGTGGGTTTTTTGTTGATTTTTTTTTTTTTAAGAAAAAAGTATAGAAGAATTTCAAGATGAGCATTTGCATCTATAAATTTTCCTTTTTAGATTGCTTTGGCTGCATCCTACAAATTTTGATATATTGTGTTTTTGCTGTAGTTCAAGTCTAAGTATTATTCTTTGTTTTCTATTATGATATCTTCCAGCCATGATTTAGAAGTACATCTAAAGATTTTTCAAGTTTGTAGTTTTCCTTACAGGAATATTCATTTGGTAGTAGTTTCTAACTTTATTTCACTGTGTTCAATGAATGAAATATATGACATGAATTGTTTGTGGGTATTTTTTCTTTCTTTCTTTTTTCATTTTTTTTCCCCCTTTGGTGACCAATTTGTGGTTTTTTTTCGTAAATGTTTTATTTGTGTTTGTAAAGAATGTTCATTCTCTAATTGTTTACCATTTTCTAAGACTTTTTGCTTTATCTGAATTACATACACACACACACACACACACACAAACACACATATATATATATACATATATATATATATATATGTATATGTTTTGCTAATTGAATCCAAACTTCCCTTAGTTGTGTAAATCTCCTCTCAGTTTATTCAGGCACTTCAGGCAGTCCGTCAGGTTCCTCTTGAAGAAATTTCTCCTAGAGCCATCTGTTAGGTTGCAGTTATTCTTTGGGCCTGTTACACAGCTTTCTTCTTGAATCTTCATTGCCTTTCTCTTTGTTAGCTTCCCTTTTCTTGGATATCACTGTCATTTCTTTTTTGCTTTGTTCTCATTTTGGCAAAATTCTCCCTTCGGTAGCATCCTGAAAAAATCTTTAGAAGGTGAAAGTTTTGAGAACTTGCATGTCTGAAAATGAGTTTGCTGTCTTAATATTATGATAGTTGGATGGAAATAATTTCTCCTCAGTTTTTAATACAACACTTCATTTTCCTTTGGCTCCATTCCTGCTGTTGAGAAGTCTTTTTTCCTTTGAGCTTATTTTGATCCTCCTTGTCCTTGAGCTCTGAAATTTTATGAAAAAGTGCCTTGTGTAGGTCTACTTTCAGCAATTATGATGGGCACTCGGTGGGTCTTTCCATTAAAATTCATGTCCTTAGGTTGTTGGAAATTCACTTGAATTAATTCTTTGATTTCCATTTCTCTGTTTTGACTTTCTGGAATTCCTGTTGTTAATTGTGGGACCTCAGGCATTGGTCTCCAGATTTCCTTATCTTTTCTCGCCTATCCCTTTTATTGTACTTGCTGGGGACCTTTCCTCATCTTATCTTCTAGCTCTTTGAGGATTTCATTTCTGCTATTTTTAATTAGATCTTTTTTTCCTAATATGACACTGTGTTTTGTTCATAGGTCTATGTATTCTCTTAACCTTTGAGGACATTAATGATTTTTGAGGACGTTTTTGGATTTTGTCTTCTCCCATAGTCTCATAGTCCCTGCTTACTCCAGGTTTCTTTCTTGTTTGTTTTGTTTTGAGTTTGAGTTTGAGTTTGTGTGTATGTGGTTTTTGTTTTTGTTTTTTACCATTTGTTTTGATCTCACTATTAGTTGCTTCTTATCAAATGTCTAGGTGGTCCTTGCCTGTGCATATTTAAAAGTATACTACTGAAAAAGTGATTCAGAGCTCCACGCCCCGGAATGGGGTTTGCTGTGGTCTTCACCTAAAGGGAACCTAGCTAGTCGTCTCCCCCTGCCTACCCCGAAAAGCCTGGCAGAATCTCTGGGTTTTTTCTCTTGAGTTCCAAGAGAAGGACTCCACTAAAGCCTCTGGAGGTTCTGACAATGATTTTGGGAAGAGGGCTTGAGAAAGGGAGCTGCCTCTATAGTTAGTCTGTGTGTAAAGTTGACTTAATGCTTTGCTATAAAAGTAAGATACCTCTCCTCAATTGTGTATGGACACCTTTAAAAAAAAAAAAAAAAGGGTTGGGGGAGGAAGAAAGAAGACTTCTCTACAGAATAGCTTCTGCTGGTAGTAGAGAGTATAGTTCCTAGCTTGGGTCACCTAACTGTGGAGAGCGACTAAGAAATCAGAGAGGCCTAACTGCTTAAATAGACTTTGAACCAATCCTCTTCCTAGACCCACCTTCACCCCCATTTCTAGAGGTACCTGGTGCTCCCAATTCTTGAACCCTTTGGTGTTCCTGCAGTTAGTGATTTATATACTTAGGAGTCACTTTTCTTAAAGTGCCATTCTTCCACTCTTCCATATGCTTTTTAGATTTTAAAATTTTGTTTCTCTTTCCTCCATTTCTATTTTCTTGGTTTATGTGGGCTTATAATACTTAATTTAAATTTAATTTAATTAATTTGACAGAGAGGGAGCACAAGCAGGAGGACCAGCAGAGGAAGAGGGAGAAGCAGACTCCCCACTGAGCAGGGAACCCAACACAGGGCTCCATCCTAGGACCCTGGAATCATCACCTGAGCCAAAGGCAGACACTTAACCAACTGAGCTGCCTAGGTGCCCCTGGTTTATGCTACTTTGGTGAAGTTTGGAGAGAGCAGGGTACAAAAATGTAAACCAGTCAATCATTTTTATACAAAACCTTAAAATACATTTTAATAACTTTGCAATTTAAAGAGCATTACAGGGGCGCCTGGGTGGCTCAGTGGGTTAAGCCTCTGCCTTCGGCTCTGGTCATGATCCCGAGTCCCACATTGGGCTCTCTGCTCAGCAGGGAGCTTGCTTCTCCTCATCTCTCTCTCTGTCTGTCTCTCTGCCTATTTGTGATCTCTCTCTCTGTCAAATAAATAAATAAAATCTTTAAAAAAAAAAAAATAAAGAGCATTACACACCAAGTGCTCAGGGGGTCCAAAAAGTCAAAACTATAAGATGTTATTTGCCTTCTTTCACTTGTGTACAGTGGAGTCTTCCAGAGGTTACATGATGTGTGATAGTGCAACAGATTACATGCAGAATTAGGCGAGTCATGCTTTTTTCTAAGTCAAACACTGAAGAAATTTGAAAAATTTAAAATAATGGCATTCATTTTACTAATTTTTTGGAAAAGTTTTTCTCTAAAAATATCTTATTTGTAGTAACATCATGTTTATTTTTTTAAAAGATCTATTCAAAAATACATAGTTTAAAAATCTTAGTTTTCATTTCTCATATGGTGAATATTGGTGGTTGTAACCCACATAAAAAACAGTCACTGGTATCTCTTAAGAGAATAAAGAGTCATGAGGTCAAAACTTTTGAGAGCTTCTGCTGTAGACTATCCTAGATATAAATTGGAACAGAACTGGGGTATAATGGTATAAACATAACCAACACTGCACTAGTCTCAGCTTTACATAGGACAGTAATGTGGTTTAGTCCTCATGCACACTCCTGTGGTTTTACTCAAAATTCTTTTCTTTTCTTACCTAATAACCCTTAGAGGAACAAAAGGAAGCTGCTGGAAGTTAATTTATACTGTCTTTCTCCTTAGAGTATTCATGTTCCAGTCTCTGCTGACTTAGATAATGAGAAATAAGTTTAAGAGCCAAAATGTTAAAGTGTGCATTATTATTCCCAAGGGGGTGAAACTTGGCTCTTCAAGAGAAAAACTTAGAATTATAATAGTTTGTGGCCCATAAGGAGGTATACAATACATCTGGTTATTTAAAATTTCATTGGAGATGGAGGATGGTTAGGGGAAAAAAGTCAAAGTTATCTTAGGAAAAAGAGGTTGGAAAACAGTGCATTAGAGATCCTATTAGAGCATGATCTGTTAACCTTTCTCTCAGTTACATTTTTTTCTCTTCTCTAGGTTTGTTCCATAATGCCAAAGAGTAGAGGCTGTAACTACAAATTCCTTGTAGGGGTGCAGTAGGTCCCTTAAAGAGGGAGACAACTAGGTAAAGCTAGTAGCAACCCGAGAGTTTATGCCCAAGGACCTTGGCTCATCACTCAGCTCCAGCCAGTTGTTATCATAGTGGAATATATGCCCAAAGTTGCCAAAATTCCTAAATTTTTTAAAAGAAAAGCCAGAAATCCAATTTTTAGGGACAACTTATTTTTAGGGGCTCCTGGGTAGCTCATTCGGTTAAGCGTCCAACTTTTGATTTCAGCTCATGTCATAATCTCAGGTTCTGACATTGAACTCACCTTGGGCTCCACACTGGGCATGGAGCCTACTTAAGATTCTACTTTCCCTCTCCCTCTGCCCCTTCCCCCTTTAAAAAACTTATTTTTAAATATCAGAAGCTAATTTAAATAACTTTAAAATAATACAGCATTCAGAACCTCTATGAACCCCTGGTTTAGGACACTCCCACACACACCACAGTAAGTATAATCTCTTCGACTGTGATAGAATGTTCTCCAAAATAGGACTCTCCTGCAGCATCCTGAACTCTTAAGTCCCTGCTTGAATAACTGTGGTAGATCCTCTTGTCCCAGGAGGCTACCCTGTACTATTTTGGTTAACTCTGATTGTTTGATGGCTCTGCCTCAGAGGAAGCAGAAATCTATCTTCTTCAAACTTAACCTAGTGGTCCTGGTTTGTTTTGTGAGACGACACGGAATAAAATTTACTCTTCCCTTACATGACAGGTCTTCAGATTTGTGAATTTGAAAATCAAAAATTTCTTCAGAAATGTAGAGCATAAAACTTAAACTCTAAAGTCAAGCTTGTTAGGGTTTGGATCTCTTCTCTGCCTCTTAACTAGCTCTGTAGTGTTGGAGCTTGTTACTTTAATCTTTTTGTACCCCAGTTGGTCCAGTTTAGTATAGTACTGTAATTTATCTAATTGCTAATAGGTATTACATGTAAAGCTCTCAGAACAATGCCTAGCCTATAGTAAATACTCAGTAAATGTTACTATCCCGATTAAGCATCCTTAGTTCCATCAGTCATTCTTCATATAACAGTTTTATATTTTCTTGCCATACTTTACTCATTAATGGAAGCAGTCTGGTGCCTTATAGGAGACTTTTCTTTCCCAAACTCTTACCTTCTATACTATCCCCTCACACTTCTCTCAAAACCAGATCACAGTGACTTTTATCTTTGTTTATATGTATATACAAATATAAATACACATACATATATGCACACATAAACATTGACTTCTTCATTCTTGAGGGTATGTGGACATAAAAACCATTAGACAGCCAAACTGTAAGACTGGTTTCTCCCTCACTTTCCTAATAGAACTCTGATTTTATTCAGTTTCCTTCTTCTACACAGTTTTATGCTTCAGAGAATCAGGCCCTATCTCCAGCCTTGGATAGTGGGTTCTCCTTGGTTTAAAAGTCAACCAGGGGGTTCCATGATGTCTGGGTAATTTTTGACATAGGTGTGTGATGCAGTTGTGGCCATTGAGATCTGAGGAGAAATCGGGATGGGAATTGGGTTTGGGGTTTCTGAGAAAGGAATCCTTGTTCCTAAATGAGATGCACATGAAGAGATAGTCTCATCTTTCTGGTTACTGCTGAGACTGGGTAAGAAACCTGTTTCACTGTCTTAAGGCCTGGGAATTGGGTAGGGGTACCACCTGAGGATAGCAGAGTGAAGACATAGGTGGGTTCTTGATACAGGTGGGTTCTTGAAGACATTGTTTTTATTTGTTCATACTTTTTTTCTTTTGAGTTTCTGCTTAAATTCCATTTAGTTAATATACTGTGTAATACTAGTTTCAGGTATATGCGTTAGTGAATCATTGCTTACATTATCACCCAGTGCTCATTACAATCTTGAAGACTTGAGCTGCTAAACTAACCAGCCCTTCCTCTTAATTTCCCGTTTTGTGAAAAACTTTTTTATTGTATGCTTCTTTGAGTCTGACCTCCAACTAAAATAAGCTTAATCAATAAAGAGGTTATTTATTTCTAGTTTGGCTGGCAAATTGGATAAATAGTACTTCATCTCATAAGTTATGAGGAATAATTGAATTAATAGAGGTAAAAGGTACTTTGTAGTTACAGAGTAACACCACAGATGTAAAGTTCTCTTATAATAACATAACCAGTATTTGTTTGTAGTGGACAGAATGTTTTACAGAGTGAGGGTGCCTGACTTTGCAAATTACCAGTTCTTTTAGTATTGTGCAGGTCACCTGACCCTTTAATTACTACTCTTAAAACAGAATCAAATGATCTTTAAGGTCTCTTGTAATTCTGTGAAAAGAATAGGAGTCTGATCATTCTGACATTTCCACTTAAAATTCCTTGTATAGATTAATTAAGGCAGTAGATATAAATAAGTAACTTTTTTAATGGAAGAAGCATAATTTATTAACCATTTATGTTGGGGATAGGCCAGTTTCACAGTGGTTCTACTTAGTGTTTTGAGAAACAGTGGAAGCTCTACTATTAAAACACTTATTAACTATGAATACCAACTCCCAAAGCTCTATACACATAGATACTTGCTTTTTAACCATTTTTTTAACTTATTTTCTTAATATGTAATCATTATGAGTATATCATCACATTTCTCATATTATCTCAATCTGCTGTCATCTTTCTACCCTCTTCCTAGTTACATTATTCCCAGACTATTAAATGGCCACCTGAGTGGTCTCGTTTTCACCAGAATCTACTTCCTCTCCCTCTTTCCTCATCAATAAAATGAGGTGAGGAGAGAGAGTTTTTAAGGTGCTTTCTGGTTCTAACATTCTGTGATTTGTCAGTTGTTTTTCTCATCAATTCAGACTTTGTTAAACCCCAAAGCATTCATCCTTGGTTACCTATTAGAGTTAAGTTTAAAAACTTCTTTCATCTGAGGACAGTAGAACTCAGGTCATGAAGGAAAGAAATAATGGATGAGTACCCTTTGCAGAGTTAGACATATCAAGAAATGTAGGTCTTGGGAAAAGTGTAAGTACAAGAATACCTTGGAGATACTGCAGGTTCAATTCCAGACCACTGCAATAAAGCAAATGCCACAATAAAGTGAGTTAGATGAATTTTTTGTTTGCCTACTGCACATGAAATTACACTGTATTGCAGTCTATTAAGTATGCAATAGCACTAAGTCTAAAAAATATGCACTTAATTTTTTAAAAGATTTTATTTGTAAATAAGCTCTACACTTACATGGGGCTTGAATTTACAACCTCCAAGATTAAGAGTTGCATGCTTCACCAGCTAAGCCAGCCAGGTACCCCTGTACTTACCTTAATTTAAAAATACTTTTATTGCTAAAACATACTGTCATCTGAGCTTTTACCAAGTCATACTCTTTTTGCACATGGAGGGTCTTGTTTTGATGATAGCTGCTGATCAGAGTGGTAGTTGCTGAAGGTTGGGGTGGCTGTGACATTTTCTTAAAATAAGACAACACTGAAGTGTGTTTTGATTGACTCTTCTTTTCACCAGTAATTCTCTGTAGCATGTGATGCTGTGTGATAGCACTTTGCCCACAGTAGAACTTATTTCAGAATTGGAGTTAGTCCTCTCATATCCTGCCACTGCTTTATCAACTAAGTTTATGTAATATTCTAAATCCTTTGTTTTCATTTGAACAGTCTTCATAGCATCTTCACCTGGAGTAGATTCCATCTCAAGTAACCACTTTCTTTGCTCATCTCTAAAATGCACCTCCTCATCTGTGTAAATTTTATCATGAGGTTGCAGCAATACATTCACATCTTCAGGCTCCACTTTATTTTTTAAGTTTTTTATTTAATCTCTACATATCATGTGGGACTCAGGCTCTATACCTCAGCCAAGATCAAAAGTCCCATGCTCTTCTGACTGAGCCAGCCAAGCACCCCTTTAGGCTACACTTCTAATTCTAGTTCTCTGGCTGGTTCCACCACATCTGCAGTTACTTCCTCCACTAAAGTCTTGAACCTTTCAAAATCATTCAGGAGCATTGGAATCAGCTTCTCCCAAACTCCTTTTAATGTTGATATTTTGACCTCTTCCCATGAATCACAAGTGTCCTTAATGGCATCTAGAATGGTGAATCTTTTCCAGAATATTTTAAATTTACTTTGCTCAGATCCATCAGAAGAATCATTGTTTCGGGCAGTTCTAGCCTTATGAAAGTACTTCTTTAATAAGATTTGAAAGTTGAAATAACTCTTTGATCTATGGGCTGCAGAACAGATGTTGTGTTAAGTATGAAAACAACATGAATCCTGTACATCTCCATCATAGCTCTTGGGTGACCAGGTGCATTTATCAGTGAATGGTAATATTTGAACGGAATCTTCTATCTCAGCAGTGGGGTTAAAATATTAAATAAACCATGTTGTAAACAGATGGACTCTCCTTCAAGTTTTGTTCCACTTACAGAGCTCAGGCGGAGTAGATTTAGCATAATTCTTAAGGGCCCTAGGGTCTTCAGCGTGGGCTTCCCTTAAAGTCACCAGCTGCATTAGCCCTTGACAGAAGAGTTGGCCTTTCCTTTGAAGCTTTGAAACCAGGCATTGACTTCTCCTTTCTAGCTAAGAAAGTCCTAGGTGGCATCTTTTTGTGATAGAAGGTGGTTTTGTCCACACCCAAAATCTATTGTTTACTGTAGCCACTTCCATTAATGATCTTAGCTAGATCTTGTAGGTGACTTGCTGCTTCATGTTACACTTTGATGTTACAGAGATTTTTTTTTTCCTTAAACCTTTTCTTGAAGCAACCTCTGCTAGCTTCAAACTTTTCTTCTGACACTTAATTACGTCTCTCAGCCTTCATAAATTAAAGAGAGTTAGGGTCTTGCTCTGGATTAGGTTTTGGCTTAAGGGACTCTTGTGGCTGGTGATCTTTTTATTCAGACTACTAAAACTTTCTCTATACTAACAATAAGGCTGTTTGATTTTATTAGCATGCCTATGTTCATGGGAGTAGCACTTTTCCTTCAAGAATTCTAACTTTGCATTCATAACTCGGCTGTTTGGCACAGGAGGCCTAGCTTTCAGCTTGTCTTGGCCTTTGACATGCCTTCCTCATTAAGCGTAGTCATTTCTAGCTTTTGATTTAAAGAAATGTGTGACTCTTGTTTCACTTGAATACTTAGAGGGCTATTGTGGGGTTAATTGCCCTAATTTCAGTACTGTTAGGTCTCTGGGAATACGGAGGCCCAAAGATGGTCAGTAGAGCAGTCAGAACACACACAACATTTATAGATTAAGTTCACTGTCTTAGATGAACGCGGTTTGTGGTGCCCTAAAAACAGTGACAGTAGTTACATCAAAGATCACAGATCACCATAGCAAATATAATTATAATGAAAAAGTTTGAATTATTGTAAGAATTATGAAAATGTGACAGATACAAAGTGAGCCAATAGCTGTTGGGAAGTCTATGCTGTTAGACTTGCTCAATGCACGGTTGCCAGAAACCTTCAGTTTTTAAAAAACTGCAGCTTTGAAGCACAATGAGGTGAAGTGCAACAAAAGAGGTCCTCCTAGATATGTGCATGTGTGTAGACTTTAGGGTTTCTTTTGGTTAGGAGATAAGAAAAGGAAAAAGCTTATAATTTCAAACCCATTTGGAAAGTGGGGTGCTTTATTTTGTCTTCTTTTCCAGCTAAAGTTAAAACTCTTTTATGAAAATTGATTCGTTACTGCTAGAGGACTAATAGGGGAAACCTAAGCTTTTAATCTTACCCATATTAGATTAGAAACATTTGCCCGGCATGAAATTTCCTAGGCATCTAAACACTTTTTCCAGAAAAAGGAAAATAATATTTAATAACTTTGTGTAGAAAGACAGGTGTTAGCTGAAGTAACGCACAGTTTTTAATTCTGAAATTCTTGAATATGTGAGGTCATCCTCTGCCACATCACCATAAAATGTCCAAGGAACACATTAAAACCAACTTTAAAAACAGAATGTTATACTCTGTTTCATTCGTAGAAATAGAAAGATGGTTACAAACAATCCCAAAATGCAGATATTTCCATTCAGTTGGTAGGTTTGGTTTAGATTTTATAAATTCTTTTTTTTTTTTTAAGATTATATTTGTATTAGAGAGTGAGCAAGCATGCGTGCATACACGAGCAGGGGGAAGGGCAGGAGGAGAGGGAGAATACACAGGGCTGGATATTTATACAAGTTCTGTTGAGGGATTTTTTTCTTTTTACTGCTAACATGAAATACATGTTCTTTCTCTATACCCTTTCTCTAACTCTCCAACACCAACTTAGATTTCTTACCATTGAATTCTGACAGTTAACTCCCTGAACTTAGCGGCAGACCTCCCAGTTTAAAGGCTCAGTCCCACAAGATTGCCCTCGCTTTAGACATCAGTGGCAAGTTTGGATCTCCAGGTTACCTGCATTTCTGTCCAACTTGGAGAGGATCAGGGTCTGTGAATATATGACTGCTCAGAGAGTGAGTTGTTACTGTGTTGCTCTTCAGTTCACCAGATTCCTCCTTTTAGTCCTTCTTTCTTCCTTATTCTCCCTGATCACTTACTGCTGTTAGAGGGACTAGAGAGGACAAGGCAGTGTTTTGAGTGTTTGTAAGTTCTTCCTTCCTCATTCCTTTTTGTCTTCTTTCCTACCTTTCTTCTGCCTATCTACATATTTTTTAAAAGCTGCTTCTGTATGCCAGAGGATGTAAGCCCTCATGGAGTTTTCATCCAAAATACCCTCTTTTCTGGGAAAGGGCACCTGAATTTCCAGATGTGGGGAGAGGAGTTTTAAATCTTGAAGTGTGAAGAGAACCAATTATGGCAGTTTTCTATTTTATGAAAACAGTTAGTATAATTATAGAACTTTTTAGATAATACTTTTTAGTAATTCGCTATTTTAATAGTTGTGGAGTCTTAAATGTGGGTGTCTTTAAATGCTGCTGCCAGTTTCTTCCACCTCTTCTTTAGGATAAACATCAGGGGTGGTGGTGGTTTTGTTGTTTTGTTTTCTTACTTTCAATAATTCTGATAAGATATATTTGAAATATTTGCTTTACTAAGAGATAAAGAGTTTTTTATTTAAAAAAAATAAGCACTTTATTCCAAAAAAATAAGCACTTTATTCCAAAAGTTACTTAATCTTATAATTTTTAATATCTTTAATACTGATTTTATGTATGTTGAAGCTCTTCATAAAATTTTTTAAATGATAAAGATTGTCATAAAAATAGTAATATGTTGTACTATTATTTTTTTATTAACTGAAAAATTACATGTCTTCTAGCTGTTTGCAATTTATTTTAGGTGTTGAATTTTATGCTTTTTATATGAAAAATAGAAATGTAAATATTTGAAATTCTTTACTGCTTCCCTTCTGGTGAAGCTTGTCTAGGTATCTTTTTTTTAAAATAACTTCTAAATCTTAGCAGTTTTGAGGTGAAAGGTGGCATTTTGACTAGAGAAAGAAGTCAGAAGAAGTTAGAAAGAAGATAATGTTTGCAGTACTTAACATCTTTCATGAAATGATGCTGTTGTTGGATAATTAACACTAATCTTTTCTCGTATGAACAGCTGTTGGAAATAAGACTATGGCTTTATTACTTTTAATATTTTAATCAGTGTAAGCTACTTTTTGTTTTTATAAATATTTTTCAAGATTTCTCAGGGAGGAAAGAGAAACAGTTGATGAACCAATGTGTATTTTGATTTACATTGAATACTTTCTATTACTCTTTCCAAAACAGACACTCCTTGAATATGCAGAGAAATGGAAAACTTCAGAAGATCCTTTACCTTTATTGGAGGTATACACAGTGGCTATCCAAAGTTATGTTAAAGCGCGACCTTATCTTACCTCTGAATGTGAAAATGTAGCGTTGGTTCTGGAACGCTTGGCATTGTGAGTAGACCTTTGAGTAAATAAAAAATTAGATTTAGCTTTTTTTTTTTTTTTAAAGAATTTACTTATTTATTGGACAGAGAGAGACACAGCTAGAGAGCGAATGCAAGCAGGGAGAGTGGGAGAGGGAGGAGCAGGGAGCCTGACACAGGGCTCTATCTCAGGACCCTGGGACCAGGACCTGTTTGGAAGGCAGATGCTTAACGATTGAGTCACCCAGGCGCCCCTAGATCAAGCTTTTTTGTTTTAATTCTGTATCTCAGGATAGTTTAATTTTAAATAGAATAGTTATGGGGTATCTGCTGATACAAGGATTATTTGTTTTATTTTACTTTGAATTTTAATAAATGTTTGTATCCTTACCAATTTTTTGTTTTTTAGAAGCTGTGTTGAACTTTTACTGTGTCTGCCTGTTGAGTTATCAGATAAACAGTGGGAACAGTTTCAGACACTGGTGCAGGTGAGAACATTTACCTATTAGATTTCATATAGGTATATCATATCCTTTTTCTTTATTAATAAATTATTTGGTTATACTTCAAACCATCTAAGTAATAACAGGCATTATTTGCAACTCTTATTAACACTGGTGTCATTCATATGCTAGATGTTCAATAAATGTGTGTTAAATGATGATATACATTTAAATAGATTGATTCAATATTGTTGCAGTGTTCTTTAAGATCAGTTAATTAATACTTTGCCAGACCAGTAAGGGAAAACAAAAGAAAATGCCCTAATTTGTATTTAGAAACAGTTTACTTGCCGAAAATCTGCAATGTGCCTTAAATGAATTTAATATATCATTTAATCCTTATGAAAACTTTGTGGGGGAAGTTGTATTTTTCCCATATTAAAGGTGAGGAAACTGAGGCTCATACTTTAAAATATTTACCCAAATTTATACAGCTAATACTACAGAGTAGTTACTTGAATCAGGGTTCTTTTTTTCAAAATCCATGCTTTTCGCCTGTAACTGAAAACACATGCTTTGTCTCTCTTGTTTAGTGCTGTTACTCTACCTTACAGAAGTACTACACAATTTAGTACTTAGTTGTGTTGGAGTATTTTCAAGAATGTTAAATTTTGTTTCAAGCACTAGATTGTGCTGGATATACTATAGCTTCAAGTAAGTTTTGATTAATTGATTAACTAAAAAGAATGATTTTACTAGTTAGTTTTAGAAAGTATTTCTCTTTCTCTAGCCAGAGTTCGTAAAACATGTTTGGCTTGATGTTTTTTTTTTGTTGTTTTGTTTTGTTATGTTTTTAAATTTTTTTCCTGTAGCGATTAAAGAGAACTAGTTGCAAATTTCAGAAGCATGTGAAATAAACTGTAGTTAGGTAGAGAAGTCAGCTTTCCTGTTTTAATATTAATCATTGAAATCTTAATCAATTGCAAAATTCTGGAAAGGATTTATATCTTAATATCATAGGATTCCACATAGTGTCTTACACATAATTAATTGTTGAAATGAAGGTGTCTTGTGTTTGTTACATTGCAACTAATTTTTTGATCACGTAATTTCTACTTCAGAGTATCAGTAACTCATGTCTTAGGTGGTTTTTCCAGCAAGTATTTATTTTTAGGCAAATAATTATTTTAGAACTTTTAATTGTTTGGCATTCTACCTCAGAATTAATTAAGTTGTTTATGTACAAATACAATACTGAATTCCTTATGCTATTTTGTCAGCATATGATAACTTTTAAACTTTCCCTTTTGAAACAGTAGCACTAGTTGATACTTTTTCATATGGGTTAATGAGAAGGAAATAGCTCTTTAAATCCTTATATGGTAGATTTCAGCAATTGTTCGAAGAAACTTTCTTAAAGCACTGGAACTTGTTGCAGTGGGGAGAGTTTATGGTTTTGAGGAATAAACTTTTTGAATAAACATAGCATGTAGCTTTAAGAGTTTCCATGACACTTTGCTCTCATTTCAGAGCTCCCTTGGGGTTATTTTGTATTTGCTTAACAGCATTTGTTTCATTTTACCTGTGTTTTACTGTTTTAACTTTCTTTACCCCACTAGAGGATAAGCCCCATAAATGCAGGGACCATTTGCTCTCTTCCCTAGTCCTTTGCCCGTAGAAATTCCCAATAAACATTTTCTGAATTGAATAAAAACCATTGGTCTTTCAGGTCTTGAAGAATATGCTAATTGCGTGAACACTTGGAAACAACTAGTAATCAAGTTTTAGTGTCAGTTTTAAATAGAATATTGCCAAATCTATATAATGAATAAATGAAAAACCATGCATTTAGTTTTCCTAAGTCCCTTTTATTGGAATATGTGTATGTTGTCATTTAGGCCTTGATGCAGATCTGTCCTTTATTAATGGTAGTCTTTTTGGGAAAAAGTTTTTTACTAACACAAGATATAAAATGTGTAAGGTCTTTTATATTATGGATATTCTGATAGCTTCCTTCAGAAGTAACTGTTCTTGGTCTAGATTTTGGGGGAAAAATAATTTTGACTTATTTCTAGAAATACATTGTATTTATTTAAAAGTTACAAATGATACAGTTCTTGAGATTCATCTTTAAGAATCGGAAGTAAAGGAATTCAGCACTTTGTAATGTGATGTGAAATTTTTAAGATAAAAGTCTGATTTTTCAAAAGTTTAGTATTATATTTAGAGCTTGATAAGCTTGCTTTTAAAATCTGTTGTAATTCTTTGGATGTTTATTTAATATTTATAGGTAGCTCATGAAAAGCTGATGGAGAATGGCAGCTGTGAATTGCATTTTTTAGCTACTCTAGCTCAAGAGACTGGGGTGTGGAAAAACCCGGTACTGTGCACTATACTTTCCCAGGAACCATTGGATAAGGATAAAGGTAAATTTTCTAGAGAGAGAGAGAAAAAGAAAAAAAGAAAAAAAAACCATTAGACTAGAAAAAAATAAATACTTAAAATTGTTTTGATAAATATAATTCATTTCAAGATTTCCCAAAGAAGGACCCTTCAATTAAATTTTAGCTGAGGTACTTGAGGCCCTTCACCTTATTTTTATTTGGGGGAAGATGTATTTATAGGACATTACACAGTCTTAGAGTAACAGAAAAACTAAAGTTTTTCCCCAACATGTTTTCACATAGAGGAATTCCCTCGGCAATATCCTGACAGGTGGCAATCTAGCTTGTATTTGATAACTTACTTGACAGATGGGGAAGCAGAAGTAGGGTAGTTAAATGATTTTCCTCAAAATAGAGAAAGAAATTAAACCTAGAACTCTCAAGTCTTCCCTCTAAGATTAGTACTCTTTCTCAATAGCTTATTCACTCCATTTTATTTTATTCTGTTTTGTTGTTATTTTATGAGCTTGGGTAATAAAGATCCCAGTTAAACTCAACTGGCAGATACCCTGTTGGAAGTAGATGGTTAAATCACGAGTAATATGTGTAAACGCTTAATGTTCAGAGCTCAAAAATTTTATATACCATGAAGAAGAGCATAGTTACTGTCTTTGGTACTTTTCTTGAAATTTACTTAGGAAAGTGCCCAGATTTCACCCAAACTTTTTCCAAGGTATTTAACTGAAGAAGTAAATAAACTTCTTCTCTTGTTCATTGCTGCTTTGCTTGTTGATGGATGGCAAACCTTAGATATATTGCTATGTGGTAGCAAATTGTGAAGGCTCTGAGAAAGAAGTTAGGTCTGTTGCTTGTGAAGTCTTCTGATACATTGATACCTTCCAGCCAATCCCCAAACTTCTCCTCAAACTGATTTTTCCTACCTGGCTCCCCTCTTAAAATTTCTCTGTGCTTTCCTGATAGTTCTAGCAATGTTACCTGTTTCTTACTTTTCACAGGCAAATTATTTTTAGTACCCCCTGCCATGGTAGATATCCACAGTATTCTCACAATATTACAGTATTCTCAAGACTTTGGAGAAATGGGAACTGGACTCTCATTATTTAAATTAATAATAAGAACAACATTTAAAATTGAGAATCTTAGTTTTTTTTTGCCTTTGGCATATTAGTTACATTCCCAGTATACTAATACCACTAAGATTTTGTTCTTATAATCAAATTATACTTTCTAATCTATTCAGCTTTTGGATATACTGTATATAGTATATTACTACTAATATCAGATTACATTGTATAGTTCCTAACAGTTTGAAATGTGCTTTTATATTCATGGTTTCATTTAACCTTGATGATCGTGTGAAAAAGGTAGGATCTTTATTATCCCTATTTTACAGATGAGAAAATGGAGGCTCAGAAAGATTGGTTGTCTTTTCAGTATTACATTGCCAGTGTTGTGAGGCAGAGCCAGGAATTGAAGTCAGGACCTCTCTTCATTTAAATCATGACCTGTTGCACCTAGCCTAATAAAATTGCACCTAGCTTAAATAACTAACTCCTTTTTTCTGTTGTCAGTTTCTGAAGAGCATTTTTGCTGAGCTCACACATTACACTAAAACAGAAAAATGGAACCTTTACCTTAGCAGAGATTTAAAATTTATTTTAAAAGAATATGTGCTCCAGGGGCGCCTGGGTGGCTCAGTGGTTAGGGCCTCTGCCTTCGGCTCAGGTCATGATCCCAGGGTTCTGGGATGGAGCCCCGCATCGGGCTCTCTGCTCAGCAGGGAGCCTGCTTCCTCCTCTCTCTCTGCCTGCTTCTCTGCCTACTTGTGATCTCTGTCTGCCAAATAAGTGAATGGAATCTTTAAAAAAAAAAAAAAAAGAATATGTGCTCCATTTCCTTACTTGCTTAAATGTTTCTAACATCATTTCTGTTAGCAAAGTCTCTGCCCATCTCTTTGCTGCTTTATTTCTTGTTCTTTGCCTTACTTAGCTACTAGAGTAATTTGGATTATTCAACCAAGAGGAATTTCTTAAAATAGCAGTGGATTGTAGGTAGCCAGACTTTAATAAAACTAAGTGAAGCAGTCAGATGGTAAATGACAGATTTTGCAGCCATAATCCTTACTTGGTTCTCTGATATTTAGAATGTCTCTTTGATGGGAGTCATTTTATGAATAATCACAGAAGCTAGAAGTGTATGTTGAAAAAGTTGAAGGAATTAACATTTTACACCAAATATTAATTTATTTACATTATCAAATGTGATGATTCAGAAGGATGGGGAACTTTTAGCTTTAAATACCCAGTCTCTTAGTTTAACTTAACTACAGCAAGTTTGAAGAAAACTAGAGCTTAGAGAATAATACATCTCAGGAGGCTATGCTCATTACTTTGTTTATAGTGAACCCTTTGGAGGTTTGATGTAGTATTTGAACAGTAATCTACCTAATTGTGATTTCTTTTAAAATATTTATTTCTCAGAGAGAGAGGGAGAGGGAGCAAGTGAGCGCACAAGCAGGCAGAGTGGCATCTAGAGACAGAGAGAGAAGCAGGTTCCCTGCTGAACAAGGAGCCCAATGTGGGACTTGATCCCAGGGCTCTGGGATCATGACCTGAGCCGAAGGCAGCGGCTTAACTTACTGAGCCACCCAGTCGTCCCAGAATTTTTTTTTTTTTAATTGACTAAATTTGGACTCACTAAAACCCAGCTAGTCCAAGAAATGCTCTTCAACTTGGGGGATTGAGGGTGGGTGGAAATGCTGGTTTCACTATTAAGGTTTTAGCATCCTAGAATAAAGTAACTCTAATAACTAAATTTACACAATTCAAGTAGGTGCCCTTTGAATTTCTTAAGGAACTTTATGCTTACTTATTACTTTTATCTTTCTTTGGTCATAATCTCAGGATTGGAAAGACAATGAATGCTAATTTTTTTTTTAACCCAATTTTAACTGCCTTCTAAATATCACTGACAAATAAATGGGCCCTCTCTCTCTCTCTCTCTCTCTTTTTTTTTAAAGATTTTATTTATTTATTTGACAGACAAAAAGACAGGGAACACAAAGCAGGGGCAGTGAAAGAGGGAAAAGCCTGCTCCTTCTGAGTGGGGAGCCCGATGTGGGGCTCAGTTTCAGAACCCTGGGATCATGACCTGAGCTGAAGGCAGATGCCTAACGACTGAGCCACCCAGACACACCAGTTGGCCTTCTCTTAAACACTAGTTTATTTGCTAGAGAGATGGTTTGCTGTGTAGTTCAGTCTATTCTTAACCTGTGATTCTTCACTATAAAAATTCTGTAAACTACATTCTTAGAATTCCATCTTTTGGATCTAGTACTACCCCTAGAGCCATGCTAAACAAAGTGTAAGCCCTTCCTTTCATGCCATAGCAAGGTTTTTAAAATGCATTTTTTGGATCTCTTTAATACGTAATTCTCAGAACTTAATGTGTACCCTGAATATGATCTGGCTGACTTTGAGGTCATTGGTTCTCTGATTTTTCATTCTGACAATTTATACTTCTAGTGTGACTTAAGATGACATTAAATTTTTTGGGTAGCCATATTATTCGTACAGGTCCGTGAAATTACTAATCACGCAAAAAATTTTAAAAATAAACAGTACCCTTAAATTACCAACTACATTTTTATACTTTCCTTTGGCACACAAAGCATTGCTTTTTCCCCCCTGCTTAATTTCAGTGTTAGATTCATTCTGTGTTTGCAACTTTTCAGCATTCTTTTCAGTCTTGATTTTGTTATTCAAGGTGCTTGCCCTTACCAGTTGCCTCTTGTTAACATATATTCTTTTGGCATCCAGGTCCTTGAAAATAACCATAAAATGGTCATGTCCAGAAACATAGCCTCTCAGATACTTAACAGAAATCTTCCTTCTTGCCTTCAATCCTTAATCAATACTCTGATTATGGTTGTTTGATAAAATACGCCTGTTTTTCCTTGTGTCTGCTCCATGATTTTACTTTTTTGTATATATAAGGATTTGATGAAAGACCCTAACACCATAACAAGTATTTGGCTAGAGTTCTTTTTTTTTTTTCTTGCTAGAGTTCTTTTAAGCAATAATGTTTAATACTGAGGTTAGTATGAGCTAATTTATAGTTTTTTAAACTTTTTATTTTAGAATAGTTTTAGAATTACAGAAAAATTGTGAAGAGTTCGCCTATACCCCACTACTAATTTTTTTTACTCTTCATATCTTGTATTGTATGATACATTTGTCACAGTTAATAGACTAGTATTTATACTTTGTTATTAACTAACTTCCATACTTTGTTCAGAGTTCCTTAGTTTTTACCTAATGTCCTTTTTCTGTTCCAGGATCCCATCCAGGATACCACATTACATTTAGTCGTCATGTCTTCTTAGGCTCCTCTTGGCTGTGACAATTTTTCAGACTTTCCTTGTTTTTGATGACCTTGACAGTTTTGAGGAATACTGGTCAGGTATTTTGTAGAATGTCCCTTAATTGGGAGTTGTCTGATGTTGCTCTCATGATTAGAACTGGACTTATGGATTTGGGGAGGAAGATCACAGAGGTAAAATGCCATTGTTATCACATCATATCAAGGGTACATATTGTCCACATGACTTCTCATTGTTGATATTAGCCTTGATCACCTGGCTGAGGTAGTGTTTTTGTCAGGTTTCTCCACTTGAAAGTTATTCTTTTTCTCCCTTTTTATACCATACTCTTTGGAGGGAAGTTACTACATGCAGCCCACACTTAAGTGGTGAAATTTAAGCTCTACATCCTGGAGGAGGGCAGTATCTACACAGATTATTGGAATTTACACAGCTTTATCTTTCCCCCATTCATTTGTTTATATGGACTAATGAATATTCATTTTATACTTTGGTCATAATCCAATATTACTTTATTTCGTTACTCAGATTGTCCCAGCTTTGGCCATTGGGAATCCTCTTATTTATTAATTTCTGTATCCTTTGGATATACCCCTGTCATTATGGGTTGTATTTTTTATTTGAGTACTCTCTTGCTTTCTGGCATTGTAAGGTGCTCCAACTTACTTTACGTATTTCCTGTCCCAGTCCTAGAATCAGCTGTTTTTTCAAGGAGCCATTATTCTTTTTTCTTGGAGAACAGTAATAGAAACCAAGACCTGATAACTGGATGTGTTTATTGCTACTGAAGTGACATTGTTTCTAGGGTGTCATTGCTTCTAGGTCCTCTCAACAGACAAAGCAAATTATATGTAGGTGTACTAATCTGTGTGTAGACACATCTGTAACTATTTCCATATGTAACCAGCTGTATTTACATCAGACTAAATAGGAGGGTCCATACTGATATCTTTCTTCCACTAATCCATACCAAAAGAATCACTCTAGTCTTGTCTTTTTGCTTATCTGTAACCTCTCACTTCAACAGACTGTCCTATAATGGGAATCATGCACTAACACAGTCTTTTCAGACTGACCTTTTACCATTTGCTATCTATATACTTAATTATCAGCATTAGTGTACATGTATAGTGATTTCAGAATTGATAACACATACCTTTGTGGAAAACAACTTTACTGATTAGAATATAATGCTTATGTACAATTTCTCTTGCCATTTTTCTTATAGACTCCACTCATTCAAAGATATGAATCTTTGAATTCATATCTTTGGCAGGCACTTTAGTTCCTACCTCTTTCAGTGAAGTTCTGTCATAACATTTGTAATACAGTTAGGTTTTTTATCCCCTGTATTCATTTCATCTTGGGCTTCCCCAACCTCCTAAATATTTTTTTAAAATTTGCATACCTTAAGATTTCTTGTTTGTGCTGCAAAGTTCTATAGGCTTTGACAAATGCATAGTATATACGTGTATCTGCCATTACAGTATCATACAGAATTGTTTCACTACCATACATAAAAAAAATCAACTATCTTCACCCACTGAATGCTCTTCTAAACACCCGATAACTACTGATTTGTTTACCATCTCTGTAGTTTTGGCTTCTTGAGAATGTCATATAATTATAGCCTTTGGTCTAGCTTCTTTTACTTGGCATTCATCTATGTCTTGAATACCTTAATGGCTCATTCCTTTTTATTGCTGAATTGTATACCATATCATATGTGGTATGACTGTACCAGTTTCTTCATTTACTTATTAAAAGACATCTTGTTTACTACCATTGCTGTTTATGAATAAAGCTACTATAAACATTTGCATGCAAGTTTTTGGGCAGACATAAGTTTCACATGAATTGGGTAGATACTAGGGGTAAGATTGTTAGATCATGGGGCGCCTGGGTGGCTCACCTGTTAAGCATCTGCCTTTGGCTCAGGTCGTGATCCCAGGGTTCTGAGATCAAGCCCCACATAAGGCTCCCTGCTCAGCAGGAGCCTGCTTCTCCCTCTCCCACTCCCCCTGCTTGTGTTTCCTCTCTTGCTGTCTCTCTCCTTCAAATAAATAAGTAAATAAAATCTTAAAAAAAAAAATAAATAAAGATTCTGTTCTTTTAAAAAAAAAAAGATTGCTAGCTCGCTCATATGGTAAGACTATGTCTTGCTTTGTAAGAAACTGCCGAACTGTTTTCTAAAGTGGCTATACCATTCTGTATTCTCACCAGCAGTGAATGAGAATTCCTGTTGCTCTAGACCCTCATTTGTAATTGGGATTACCTGTTTTGGGAATTGTACCCATTCTAATAGGTCTGTAATAATACTGTAATAATACTACATTTCTGTTTCAATTAGCATTTCTGTAATGACATCAGGTACTGAACATGTTTTCATATGCATATTTGCCATCTGTGTATTTTTGATGAGCATCCCTTTAGGTTTTTTTTCCTTTTTTTTAATCAGTTTGTTTGTTTTCCTATTGTTATAACAATTCTTAGTATATTTTGGATACGAGTTCTTTATCAGATAGGAGTTTTGCAAATAACTTCTTTCAGTCTATGACTGATGCTTTTCCTTAACAGTGTCTTTCACAGAGCATAAATTTTAAAATTCTAATGAAGTTCAACTACACGAATTTTTCCATTTGTGGATTGATCATGCTTTTGGTGTTTTACCCAAAAATTTATTACCATGGGACACCTGCGTGACTTAGTTGGTTAAGCTGCTGCCTTTGGCTCAGGTCATGATTCTAGGGTCCTGGGATTGAGTACCACATCAGGCTCCTTGCTCAGCGGGGAGCCTGCTTCTCTCTCTCCCTCTGCCTGCTACTCTGCCTGCTTGTACATGTGCGTGCGCACAAGCTCGCTCTCCCTCCCTCTCTCCCTCTCTGACAAATAAATAAATAAATAAATAGAATCTTAAAAAAAAAAAAACACGTCATTACCACTATGTTAACTAAACTGGAATTAAAATGAATTAATATAGGGCACCTGGGTGGCTCAGGTTAAGTGGCTGCCTTCAGCTCAGGTTATGATCCCAGTGTCCTGGGATCAAATCCCGCATCAGGCTCCTTGCTCAGTGGAGAGCCAGCTTCTCTCTCTCCCTCTTCCTGCTGCTCTGCCTACTTGTGCTCTCTGTCAAATAAATAAATAAAATCTAAAAAAAATCCATACAAAAAAAAAAAGTAAAGTGACTGGTATTTGGTATTATCAAATCTAGAGTTCTATAGATTTCTCTAAAAGAAGTTTTATAATTTCACATTTAACATTTGGGTCTCCAGTACATATTGAGATAATTTTTGTGACAAGTGTAACCTAGTTTATGTTTAGTGAATCTGTCTTGGCTCTTAACAGTCACATATCTTCTGAACAATCACAGGCCATGTTTTTAATATGATTAATTTTGAAATTTATTCAGGATTATATGTATTGCTTAGCCCCATTTTGAAAATTACTTTTTCCCATCTATTTTCCTTTGTTCCATTGTTCTGCCCTTTTAAATCCAAAGCTTATTAACAGAACCACCATTAGAGGAATTCTCCTTTTTCTCTGTCATCATAAATAATACTAGTCAAACCCAAATAGTCTTTCTCCAGAAGTCACCCACCTCTGCCAATTTGATTGTTCTCAACATTTTTGGTAAGCTACGGATCATTTTGGATTCTAGCCTTAATAACATTTTGCATAGGTTAGTATCAGCATAGACCAGTACCAGGTCTGTAACACTGCATCATTAGTCCTAAGCCTGCTTTCCATTTTGTACATGTCATCATTTTATAATCTAAACTCTTGAGAGTGCCCTATTACAGTCACACTGAAATCCTTCAAACCTGTCCCTTATGCTTCTATATTGGGATATTTTGCAATTGCACAAATCACATTTTTGTTAGCTTGCCAGTCCTTTCTTAATCTTAAGCTGTAGTCCCCCCCCCCCCCAGCCCCTTCTTTTTCAAAGGAAATTTCTTTTTTTCCCTCAAAGGAAATTTCTAAAGCTTAAGCTTTACCACAGTACTTAAAAATCCTTAAGAATTTTGTGAGAAAATAAGTCTTTATTTCAGTAACAAACTTTACATTTAAAATTGAAGGTGGAAAAATTGTTCCCTGGTTTATCAGATGTTAGCATGCGTAAGATATAATATTTTGAAGGGTGGGAAGATGGGAGGAGAGAGCAGGTGATAACTTATACTTCCCAGGTAAATAGGATGAGGTCAGATCTGATTACATGGAGCTGCATTCACTCTGATACTTCTGGTGTATTTTTCATGTGTGTATGTAGAGCTTTACATGTCTATACAGAGAAGGCCAGAAGAGGTGACCCTGAAAATTAGATTTAAATCTGTTAGCAGTTTCTTTGTGTTAGGACATTTCTTACAGAAAGTCACTAAAAAGAGCACCTTAAAGACTGTATTAAGTACTTTTAGAAATACAGTTGGCCTGACTTGTTTCTCTTTAGTTTTGTGTAGTTTTTTTTTTCTTTTCTCTCTTTCTCTCTCTGTTTCTTTCTTTCTTGTTGTTTGATTTTCCCTTTTTGGGTTTTTTTTTTTTTTGGCCTTAGCTCCTCCTGTCTTCTGTGCCCTTAATTGACCTTGTCTTGGTATAAAAAAATAATTGAATGGAACATTCTATATTTTATTTCTAAAAATCACTTCTAAACTAGACTGCCATTTACTTATGTATGACCCTTAGATCCTTGAGGATCAGTGGCTGGATAGAATTAAACTGATAGAATTTAACTGTAGAAAACCTATAAAAGTGTTCACTTCCATTTTTGATTGATGACATACTTGTATTTAATATTATATTCTTCTTATATAATTAAATATAAATGTAGTGACCCCCAGATTTTCATTTTTACTAAAAATGTTTTTAAAATACACTCATCGGTGGGGCACCTGGGTGGCTCAGTGGGTTGAGCCTCTGCCTTTGGCTCGGGTCATGGTCCCAGGGTCCTGGGATCGAGCCCCACATTGGGCTTTCTGCTCTGCGGGGAGCCTGCTTCCTCCTCTCTCTCTGCCTGCCTCTCTGCCTACTTGTGATCTCTGTCAGATAAATAAAGAAAAAAATCTTTAAAAAAAAAATACACTCATTGGTTTTTTGAAACATCTTTAAGCGTTCTATTTTAATGAGTGTATTTTATAGTAGCATTAATGAATAAATATGTCAACTTAATTAAATTCAGAACTCATAATGAAATCTTATTTCACATGAAAATTTTAGTGTTACATACTAACTGGGTTCATCTGTGGCATGGAATTTTTTTTAGTCTTTAAAAATTCAGTTTTTTAAAAAAAAGATTTTATTTCTTTGAGAGACAGTAAGAGACTTGGAGTGGGGGGTTGGGAGGGGAGGCAGAAGGAAACTACCCACTGACCAGAGAACCCAATGCAGGCAGATCCAGGGACTCCAGAATCATGACCTGAGCTGAAGACAGTTGCTTAACCCAACTGAACCACCCAAGCACCTCTAGTCTATAAAAATTCTGTTTTATAGCAACCATGTCAAAAAATGAGTTATAATCATAAAGTTTTACCATAATCAAGTAATGACCATAAAGTTTCAGATTTAATGAAAAAGCAAACATCTTGATTTAAGAAATACTGAAGTCTTGGGCGCCTGGGTGGCTCAGTGGGTTAAAACCGCTGCCTTCGGCTCAGGTCATGATCCCAGGGTCCTGGGATCGAGGCCCGCATCAGGCTCTCTGCTCAGCTGGGAGCCTGCTTCCTCCTCTCTTTCTGCCTGCTTCTCTGCCTACTTGTGATCTCTGTCTGTTAAATAAATAAATAAAAATCTTTAAAAAAAAAAAAAAAAAAAGAAATACTGAAGTCTTTTAAGTAAAAAATTATATTTCTTATAAATATACTCCCTCAAGAAAGAGTGAGTGGTAGGGTAAAGATTAAGACTACCCCTAATTTGTAATTTGGACTCTGAAATACAGATTCCTAGAGGAGTGCCTCTCAGTCCTGTCTGTGCTTAAATTCCCTAGAGGGCGCCTGGGTGGCTCAGTGGGTTAAGCTGCTGCCTTCGGCTCAGGTCATGATCTCAGGGTCCTGGGATCGAGTCCCGCATCGGGCTCTCTGCTCGGCGGGGAGCATGCTTCCTCCTCTCTCTCTCTGCCTGCCTCTCTGCCTACTTGTGATCTCTCTCTGTCAAATAAATAAATAAAATCTTTAAAAAAAAAAATTCCCTAGAGAGTTTTTAGGCATTTCAGTGCTGGAGGCCTGCCTCAGACCAAAGTCTCTGGGTTTGAGCCCCAGGCTTCAGTGCTTTTTATAAGATCAACATAATTATGCGGCCATGGTTAAGAACCACTTAAGTACATCTTGAAGTGTTGTGTTTTTATTATTATTATTTTTGTGTGTGTGTGTGTGTGTGTGTGTTTTTATTATATTTCTAAGTTTGGATACTTGTGACAGTGCTACATTGATTTATTTTTTTACTGTGGTAAAAAAAATACAACAAAATGTACTATTTCATCATTTTTAATTGTGTAGTCAGTATTGTTAAGTATATTCATATAGTTGTAAAACATATCTTCAGAACTTTTCCATCTTGCAAAACTAAAACTCTGTAACTTTTTTTTTAGTAAGAGAGATTACACATTAGTAGTAGGAAGGGTAGGGGGAGGTCAGTAATGACCTGCTGAGCATTGAGCCTGACTTGGGGCTTAGTCTCAGGACCCTTAGATCATGGCCTGACCTGATGTCAGACACTTAACTAAGCCACCCAGGCTTCCCAATAATTTCTTTAAAAATCTGTAACAATTTAATATCAGCTCCCTCTACTGCATTTCTCCCAGTCCCTGGTTAAACACCATTTTACTTTTGGTGTCTGTGACTTTAGTTACCTTTGTAAGTAGAATTATATCATATTCACCTTTTGTGATTGGCTTATTTCACTTAGCGTGAAGTTCTCAAGGATCATCCATGTTGTAGCATGTCCCAGGATTTCTTCCTTTTTAAGAGTGAATAATAGTCCATTGCATGGATATACCACATTTTGTTTATTCATCTGTTGGTGGACATTTGGATTACTTCCTCTTCTTGGTCTTGTGAATAGCACTGCTATGAACGTGGGGCTGCATATGCATAAACGTGGGGGTGCATATGCATATCACTTGAAGACCCTCCTTTCACTTCTTTTGTCTACATACCCAGAAGTGGAATAGCTGGATCATATGGTAGGTAGTTCTGTTTTTAACTTTGACGAGCTTCCAGATTGTTTTCCATAGAAGTTGTACCATTTTACAGTCCCTTCAGTAGTGCACAAAGGTTCCAATCTCTCCATATCCTCACCAGCAGTATTTTCTAGGTTTGTTTGTTTTTAAATAATTATTCTGATGGGTATGAGGCGATACCACATTGTAGTTTTGATTTGCATGTCTCATCATTAGTTGGGTACATTTTCATATGTTTGTTGGGCTAAATGTCTGTTTTAAGTCCTTTACCCACTTTGTAATAGGACTATTTGATTTTTTTATTGTTGAGTTGCAAGAATTCTGTATATATTCTGGATATTAACCCCTTATCAGATACATGATTTGCAAATATTTTCTTCCATTATGTAGGTTGCCTTTTCACTTTGTTGATTCTTTCTTTTGATGCATTAAAAAAATTAGGTTTGATGTAGTTGCAGTTGTTTCTTTTTGTTGTCTATACCTTGGTATCATATCCAGTAAATCCTTGCCAAGCCCAGTGTCTTCAAGCTTATCATCCCCTTTGTTTTCTTCTAGGGGTTTTATAGTTATGGGTCTTTCATTAGGATCTTTAATCCATTTTGAGTTATATAGTAATTGTCCAGCTTCATTCTTTTGCATGTGGACATGAGTTTTCCCAGCACTGTTTGTTGAAGAGACTGTCCATTTCTCACTGAGTGATCTTGGCACTCCGGTTAAAGATCATTTGGCCATGTCTGTGAAGGTTTGTTTTTGGCCTTTTTGCTCAGTTACATTGCCTTTATGCCTATATGTCTGTCGTTATGGTAGTACTACACTGTTTAGATTACTGTAGCTTTATGAATTATTTTGAAGTGAGGGAAGTGTGACACTTCAAACTTTGTTCTTTTTCAAAATTGTTTTGGCTTTTGGGAGTCCCTTGAGATTTCATACGAATTTTAGGATGAATTTTTCTCTCTCTGCAAAAAATTATTGCGATTTGAGAGGAATTGTATTGAAATCTACAAAGTTTTGGTAGCTGGACATCTTAACAATATTAAGTCTTTGAATCCACAAACATGGGGGCGCCTGGGTGGCTCAGTGGGTTAAGCCTCTGCCTTCGGCTCAGGTCATGATCTCAGGGTCTTGGGATTGAGGCCCACATCGGGCTCTTTGCTCAGCAGGGAGCCTGCTTCCCCCTCTAGCTCTGCTTCCCCC
Organism: Mustela nivalis; assembly: GCF_964662115.1. Classification (NCBI taxonomy): domain Eukaryota; kingdom Metazoa; phylum Chordata; class Mammalia; order Carnivora; family Mustelidae; genus Mustela; species Mustela nivalis. The sequence goes on along the minus strand of NC_139024.1, from coordinate 42,572,955 downwards.
TCTAGCTCTGCTTACTTATGATCTCTGTCTGTCAGATAAACAAATAAAAAAATCTTTGAATCCACAAACCTGGGGATCTTTCTACTTGCATCTTTAATTTCTTTCAGCCATGTTTTGTAGATTTCAGGGTATAAGTCTTTCACTTTCTTCTTTAGGTTTATTCCTAAGTATTTTATTTTTTGTTGATACTACAAATGGAATTGTTTTCTTAATTTCCTTTTTAGGTTGTTCATTGTTAGTATATAAAAATGCTACTTATTTTTGTATTTTAATTTTTCAATCCTATAACTTGGCTAAAGTCTTTCTAATTGTTTGCTTGTTTTGTTGAATTCTTAGGGTTTCCTACATAAAAGATTATGTCATCTGTAGGCAGATTATTTTACTTCTTCCTTTCCAATTTGGATGCCTTTTTTTTTTTCCTTGCCCAAATGCTAAATTGTTTTTAATAGAAAATACAAACTATTTTTTAAAAAGGAGTAGTTGATACGAATTAAGGTAGGCCATGGTGAAAAGTTCAGAATCTACTCTTTGAAATCAAAGGGAAAATATTGGAGCATTTTAACCTGAGAGAAGATGTGATGTTGTAAGAGTGGATGCAGAAAACTAGCAGAGTGGTACAAAGTGGTCTGATGGATAAATGACAGGCCGGGAGGAATGGATGAATGGCAGGAGTAAAGATGGAGAAAAGTGAATGGGATGGAGTATTTAGGCATTAGAAGTAACAGAGTTAGGTGGTAGATTGGATATGTGGGTGAGAAGGCACAAGAGAGCTTTTTTTTTTAATGATTTTATTTATTTATTTATTTGACACAGAGAGAGAAATCACAAGTAGGCAGAGAGGCAGGCAGAGAGAGAGATGGCAGGAAGCAAGCTCCCTGCAGAACAGAGAGCCCGACATGCGGCTTGATCCCAGGACCCTGGGATCATGAACTGAGCCGAAGGCAGAGGCTTTAACCCCCTGAGCCACCCAGGCGCCCCACAAGAGAGCATTTTTAAGGCCACTGTTAGGTTCTTGGCTTGAACATGACTAAGTGAATTGAGATAATAGATACTGTGGTATGGAGATGTCTGTATGCAGAGTTTGAGATGCTTGCTAAATAGCTAGTTCAGAGATGCTGCAGAGGAGATTGTGTGCAAATCTGGCCATGGAAATACATGCACAGTAAATAAATTGACTTTACTTTGAAGAAGTCCAGGACCTAGTTAGTCTAAGCTTTGGTGCATAGGACATGTTCATTGAATATTTGTGTAATGATCGGTCACAAAAATTGAATTTAGATACTGTAATATGTTTAAAGCTAATTATCTTTAATGTAGAAACTAGTACTTTTTTAAATACTATGTAAGTGGCATTCTATGAGAAGAAGCCATTCTTTCTTAATTGAACTGGCTAAATTAAATTGAACTGGCTAAATTACTGATTTACATTGTCATTTTATGTCATCCAGCTCTCTTGATAGACTCTAATGTGGTAAAACCTGTGTTTCTGTTCAAGTCCATAAATAGAGAAAATAGATTAAAAGTCTGCACACAAGTAAAATTCAGGATATTTTTATTTTTCTGGGATGGGAGTGGGAAAAGCAGAGTAGGGAATGAGGTATAATGTGACTAGCTACTCAGGGATAAATATAAAACTTTTTTCGTAAGTCTGGCAAGCCTGAAAACAGTTAGTCTTTGATGTGATATTATAACACTGTAAGAAAAAGCATGTCCTGGATTGGAGAGAAGTAGAGAAAGATAGAAGGAATGGGAAATGGAAAGCAGTGAAGGGGAAATGAAAAAAAGGCCAGGGAGAGTAAGCATTCAGCAGGTTCTGAACTGAGTATTAGTATGTAATCTACTTTTGATCCATTTGAATCCCGAGCTTCAGAATACATGATTAGTTTCCTTTAACAGTTAATGCTACTTCACAGCTCTTGACTGCTTTAAGTGCCATTCTAATCCGAAGTAGACACACTTAATATGAATATGTTCTTCTCATCCCACCACTGTATTAAGCTGGAAGTCAGAAGACCCATTATTCCGGTCCTGGTTCTGTCATTAACTGGCTTTATGACCCTGTGAAGTTAACTTACTTTCTTTGAGCCTCAGTTTACTCATCTGCCAAAAATGATGGAGCTGGACAAAATGATCTGTAAAGTCCCTTCTGCACTAAGATTCTATATTTCTTTGGAATGAATCAGTTTTCCCCTAAGTGTAGCAGTGGTTTCCCATCATTAGAAAAATAAAAGTCTGTGTTTTTGAATTTTATGTTAGCATATATTCTCCTGTATATTAGCACAGAAATTATTTTGCACAATCTGTCATTCTAATTTATATGTTGCTATTTGAGATTTTTAGGGACTATTTGAGATTCTATTCAGTGTCATCAGTTTTATTAAATACTTGCCACCTTTAAATCATTTCTTTGCCACAATCCTCAGAATTTGTTGATTATGAATTCTAGTGGGAGTATTTTAAGTAATTCTCAGACTTTTTATTGCTGGGTTTTTCCCTTTGAGAGAATTATTGTATTAGGAAAGTAAAGTTGCTTTTTAAGTCTATGACTATTTATGGCCAAAACTTTAACTTCTTTTTTCTCAAATTTTCATTTACAATCTTTCTTGGTTTTGATTTGACAGTGAACTGAAGGGTGAAATGATACTTGTGATATAATTGTGCAAGGGGAATCATGTGATACTAAAAAAAGAAAAGTTAATAACCTGTATATGTAAGACATTACTGTCAGAGGCACAAGAGAGTTACACATTTAGTTTTATTTATCTGTGTTCAGTCTTCATACTTTTTGATTTAATGTGGCAGAGAGTAGAATAAAGTCTGGCAGGTACAAAGGTCTAGACTTAAAGAAAAGGATAGAATTTGAGATCCTGTGTTAAAATACTTATACGTTCATGGTTTTAATACTGAGGAGCCATGATTATACTGTTACATAGAACAATCTTTTCACAGTGGAATACAGTGCTGTTAAATCTAAAAAATAAAAGTACGAGCAGGTAGCAAAGGATATTTAAAGAAGGAAGAACATCTCTTACTCTCCATCTTTTAACCTACAAATTACTTACTAGATGTATCTTCCAGTCTGTTCATAAGTAGAGAAATTGTGTGTTTTATTTAGAGTATTTAAAATTTTATTACTAAAAACCTTCCAAAGGTTTTAGGCTAGCTATCACCAAGTAAATTTTTAAATATGATTTTCTTATTCTGGTAAAGAAAACAGGGAAGAGTTTAAATTTGCACTTGTTAAAATTTAAAGTCTCACAAACACAAAAAATAAAAAATTTTATTTGTAGTTGATCAAACAAGCAGTAGGAAATTCAAGTTTAAATTTGCACTTGTTAAAATTTAAAGTCTCACTCACAAACACAAAAAATAAAAAATTTTATTTGTAGTTGATCAAACAAGCAGTAGGAAATTCAGAATAGAAATGTATTATATGTAAGTGGTTCTTAAGCAAATGTTGAGGTTTACTGGTCGATGTTTTAAAAATTACAAATCTACAGAAATTTCAGTAGCCCTCCCCCCTTATTTATTTTTCTGTAGATATTTAATTTGTTCTAAAATATCTATTAGACTTCACCATTGTAAAATAAAAAATACATCATCAGTATTGAACACAATTTTAGTTGAATCTTGTCTAGAATATCCAGTGGTTACCAATATAAGTGTGCAATGCCCCAACACTGCAGATCTCCAGGAATGCAAACTTCTGATATTCAAGAATAAATGCTGTGGGGAAAAGAATTTAGTGTAATTTTAATAGCATGGGCTATTAGAATTTAGTGCAAATTACTTTTACCATAAAGAAGTTAATTAACCTCATTCTAAATGGTACTCTCAGGGGTAAAAATAGTTAATGCAACTTTTAAAAGTTAGCAATATAATTTTCTTTTGCTTATAAAGTCAGGTATTTCATAGTAGCATGACAGTTACAGAGAATTGCAAAGCAAAAAAAAAAAAAAAAATTAGTTCCTGTGCTTTAAAAAAGATATTCCGAGTATTTGTATTGCAAATGAATTATTGCCAAATGTTAATAATCTATTATGTCTTGTTTTTTAAAGTGAATGAATTTTTAGCTTTTGAGGGCCCCATCTTGTTGGATATGAGAATTAAACATCTAATCAAAACCAATCAGTTAAGTCAAGCAACTGCTCTAGCAAAGCTGTGTTCTGATCATCCAGAGATTGGTACAAAAGGTAGTTTTAAGCAAACTTACCTTGTTTGTCTTTGTACATCATCACCAAATGAAAAGTTAATCGAAGAGGTGAGTATGTTTTCTTTTGTTAGTAATTATTTTTAAAAATGAAGAAGTTAATTTTCAATTAGAATATCTTTGACTTCTCTTAGATAGTGAGGGACTGTTGTCAATCTTAAATTTTAGTATGCTCTGGGGTAGTGATTCTAAGCAGCTTTCAGAGTTATATGTAAACTGATTTCATCTAGCTTTTTTTTGAATTGAATCTTTACTGCTGAGATTAAATTCTGGGATGGTGGAGGTGGCTTAATAATTGAGTAGGATGTTTTTATTTGTCAGCAGTTGGACCTTAACTTTAGTTTTACCTGACTTCAGGATACTTGTAGATCTAACTGGCTAATTAAGTAACTATAGAATTTATATGACTTCCTCCTAAAAATATGTTCTCTGTTTTATACACATGCATATGCACACACACATGCATAATGTATTCCTAGGGAGAAGTGTACACACACACACACACACACACACGTATGTATAGATCTGTATCTATATATATTAAGATGAAATTTTTATTTGCATATTTAATGTAAAGTTTTATTTTCTGTGAGACATACGCTTTTTTTTTTTTTTTTTTTTTTTTTACTTTTTTTTTTACTTCTAGTTTGGCATAAAGCATAGTATTCATGCATTTGTTTTGTACTATAGAATTCTGAGATAGAATCATGGTCCAAATGGGAATTTGGATTTTGGAGAACTCATAATTCCAAAATGAAATTGGAGACAGGGTAGGAAAATTAAAAGTTGCTAAATAAGATACAGGCAATATGCATTTAAATAATTTAGATTAAAAAAAAACTATAATGTTTAATGGTGTTGACTTTGCATTTAATGCAAACAAGTGTCTTATATCTCTAATACAAGTATCCTTCAATAAAGAGGAGAAGAAAAATGACTAAAGGACACACTAAAAGATGTGTAACAGGAAGAATTGAGATACAAACCAAGACAAGAGAGCTTGTATAATCAGCTGTGTAGACAGATACTGTAATCAGTCTGGAAGAAGGATAGTGTCAGACAAAAAGCTGAATGCCTACATGAGGTTAGAGCTGGTTTAGGTAGTGATAATTTTGTGGGTTTTTTGTTGTTGTTGTTGTTGTTTTAGAAAATGAAGAGGAAAATGGTAGGCTTGGACCAAGATTAGAAGTAAGGTTATTGTGGATGGTGAGGATAATGAGGGTACTAAGAAGAGTGATGTCTGGCAATTCCTAGATTAGACAGAGTAGAGCTAAGGGTTGTAGCCTAGAAAATTATATCATTAGTTTGGACATATAGAAGATTGAAGTTTTCTTATTAGTTCAGAATAACTATGTAGACAGTTAATTGGCAGACAGAGTTTCTTGAGATAGCTTTTGAATTTTAGGATTTTTTTCTAAAATTCTTAAATTATTGTGTTGCTATATCTTAGATACTTTTCAGCTTCTTAATAAAGCTTTAATTATCAGTTCATTCCTTGCCCTTATGTCAGTCTATCCATCTATCTATTCTTCCTTCATCAGATTTTTATTAAGTGAATGATGTGTGATGTCTAAGCCCTGGGGGTTAAATGTAAGTTAAGGCATAAGTCTTGGCCTAAAGAAACTTAACTTCTAATGGGAAACTATCTAAATGTAGGGTTGTTAGGTTAGCTCTAAAGTCCCTGCTTGAAGTTGAAGACTACGAATTTATAATCTGCAGGAAAAATCTATATTTCTAACTCTGGAATAGTCAAAAGATTTTGTAGAACTGAACTTTAAGTTCCCCTTTTGGTTTAATTTTTCAGATTTGAGTAGCAGCAGCCTAGCTTGATTTGGGAGATCCTCAGGAAAATTCTCTGTGAGGGCCTCAGGTATCTCTGATATCATATAAAATGATTTTTTTTTCTTCTTACATTAAGCAGGTAGAATTAAGGCATTCCTTGTTTCTAAGCAGAGTTCACCAAAAATTTCTGTACCCTACTCCAGAAACACCACTAGATCTTAAAGTGCAGAACAGGACAGGATATGTGTAAGTCGACACATTCCTTGTTAAAAGTCCTCTTTTGCTTAGAGATTGTTTGGTTACTCTTTTATGTTCCTATTACAAATAGTAGAAATTTTCTCTTCATTGTTCCATGTGAAGTGGGTTAAGATTGGCTGTCACCAAGGCCTGTATTTGCCCCAAGGGAAGGTAGTCACTTTGGAACAATTGCCCAAAGATATTGCCCCCTTCATAAGAGGTATGCTCTCTCTCTCCCATTCATTTGCTTTTACCTGTCTGGTTCTTAAAAACATATGAGTTTTTTACTTTGACTTCTTTAAGTCTGGTTCTTAAAAGCATATGAGTTTTTTCATTAGTGTGTGGTAGGAAGAGATATTGGAGAGAGTCAACCATGGCCTGAATTCTGTGGTCCTTTTGAGGAAATCCTTGTTCAGGGAAGCCAGTAAGCAAGGAATTAACTAGGATTTTCAGGATCCTTTCATTGTAATAGAAATAGCAGCTAGCACTGGTAGCTGGCTGAGGAATGGGACTAAGAGAGATGAGTGCCTATCTGGATTCTCTCCAAGGAAAACCTTGGCCTGTATTCTTGGTGTAGGTTTAAAACAAAGTGAGCAGTATTTTAGTATTTTAGAATTGTTTAGAGCCAGTATAGCTCTTGGTTTTGTCCTTAAAATAAACACAGAATTTAAAAAATAAATCCTCTTCCTCTCTAACCATCCCTTCTCCATTTAATACTTCCCCAAGTAATCATTCAGTTTGAAATTTGATAAATAACCTGATCCTTTTCTATGCACATGCATATATTTTTATATGCTCCAAACATACATATGCACACCCTGCCTGCTGTTCACTTTCCCCCACTTACTATGGATGTCCTTTCATATCATTCCACATAAATCAACCTCATTCTTTCTTCATGACTGCATAATTCCATAGTATGGATTTGTGATATCTTTGGTCAGACTAGATGACATTTAAGTGGTTTCCTTATTGTATACATCCTTTCGTTCTTGTCAGTGGTTCACTGGTAGGGCAAATTTCTGGAAACAGTTGCTGGATTAAGGAGTCTACATGTTTTAAATTAATTTATAGAGCCATGCTACCATCCAAAAAAGATGATGCCAGTTTAGGTTCCCATAAACAGTATATGAAGTTTCCTCTTTACTAACACTGGAAATTATTGGTCTTTTAAATTTTTGCTTGCCCGAGAGTTAAAAAATAGTAGCTCATGATTTGATTTTATGTTTTTTCAGTATGATAGGGTTACCATTTAAGTTATTATTATTTTTTTTAAAGATGTATTTATTTTAGAGAGAGGGCCAGTGGGGGGAGGGGCAGGAGGAAAGAATCTTTCAAGCACACTCCTTGCCTAGCAGGGAGGTGGAGGTAGGAGGTGGAGGGCCAAGGGCTCTGTCCCAGGAACCATGAGATCTATGACCAGAGTTGAAATCAAGAGTTGAAACGAAAAGTCCTATGCTCAACTAATTGAGCCACACAGGCACCTTCTAAATTCTTTTTTAATTGGAAAGCAATTTTATGTAAGCAAGACTTCTTAAAATGTGATGAAAGCCAATACATTTTAAAAGTACACTTGGTAATTGTATATAGAATACTGTTGAAGTGTTCTGTGCTTTTTGAATACCTGGCATAAAGAGCCATATTAAAACATAAAAGCCATTATTCACATTCTTAAAATTATTTTTGTTTTACAGAGGGAGTTAGCATAATATGTCTTTAACAAACAGATCATTCTGACTTTGAAAATTTATTCACAGTTCTAAATTTACTGGTGTTTAAATTTTTGCTCATTTTTCAAAGCAATAGAGAAAAGATATCTATACTATATAGTCATTAGGTATATAATGGTAATTCCTACTGTGTGCTGCCTTGGATTAAAAAAATAATTCTTGTTCATTGATAGCTATATTTGACTTGTACTTTCATGGTTTGAATTCAGCCATCCATTGGTTTAAATATGGTTTCGGTTTTCCCTGTCATTCTCTTTTGTGTCCTGTTTTTTTCAAGAGGACCATCTAGTGGCAAATCAGGGAAATGAAAGCTATGGAAGTACACACTAAAAATTGTTTTCCTAGCATACCTTTAAAAAGTGTGGTTTTCTGTATTACTGAATATGGCAAATGTTTCAGTTTGATATGTTGTATATATGTGAAATAAACATACTGAGGCTATTTTAATACAAATACATATATATGTTTCTAATTACTAAGTGCAAGCTAATGTAGGTGTCATTGGGGAAATAAATTTCCATATATATATATACATTTTGCATCATATGAGCATTCAACAAGATTAGCTTAGGTTTTACAACAAAAACAACAAAAGATCAGATTCAAAACAAATCATGCTGTCAGGATATAAGATTTTTTATTAAAGCAGAACGTGTAAAAGGTCAATATTTAGCAATAAAAGGCTTCAATGCTTATGCATGGAGAGTTCTGGAAAGAGCAGACTTTGAAGCTGTACCTGGGTTAAAATCTTGACTGCCACTAATTAAGCATGTGATTTTGAGCAAGTAAATTAACCTCTCTGAACCTTATTTCTAGAAAGTTAGTAGAAAGTTACTAGAAACTAGTTACTAGAGTTAGTAGAAAGTTACTAGTAACTAGAAAGTTACCAGGCAAGCTGTTGTGCTGGTTAGCAGTGCTATTTCTGAAGAAGCTGGCACTAATAGTGTTATTATTATTATTTCATGTTATTATTAACATGAAAAAATAAAACTTACAGGGTGACTTCTAACATTTGTCCGCATGTCTATAACAGGGTAATTGTTTAAAGTTAACACAGCTTGCAATAAAAGATAATGTGATGAAATAGAAAGAGCATGAGTGTTTAATGCCAGTTAGACAAAATTTGATTTATAGATCTACTGCTTAATTAACTGTTGCAGTTTGGGCAAATTAACATAATTTCTTTGAACGCCACATTTTTCCTACCTAGTAGGAAATTTATGATTAAATAATAAAATATGTCTGATAATGTACTTAATAATGTAGAATATTTGAAAATATTCATTGTATGATTATATATTGATCAGCCCCCCCTTTTTTTTATTTAAGTGGGGTCACTTAAAGATTTGTTAGAAAGAGATGAAAGAATAATGGAAAGAGCACTGCATCGGGGAATTCCAAAACATAGGTTTCAGTTTTAACTCGGCCACTAACTTCATCATTCCTGTAAGAAGTCATTGTTCTTAAATACACAGACTCAGAGTTGGGTCTTGTCTTGTTTTAGAGTTATCTAGCCCAACTCATTGTATAAAATGGAACCTCAGAATCTATCTTCATGCAACCTTTATCCTCCTCAAAGATCAGTCTCAAGAGTATCCTCATTTAGACATTTGTTCAGTCCCGAACACATTACATTTTACATACATGCACACACGCACACACTTTTCCTTTACTCAAAAGTTGATCAGGACAGACAAGGTCAGCGAGGAGGGGCATGGTTATCTCTGTGGTACATGGGTGCCAGTCATCTGTATTGGTCTTTTTTTTTTTTTTCCCTTTATCTTTTTATATTGTGGAACACCAGTGATTTGTGATTATATTCTGTTTGCTTATATCCTTGTCTTACAGAAATGCTTATAGAGATCTGTTTACATATTAAATCATTGTAATGTGGTAATTTTAATTTTTCAAAAAATAAGTAATAGATAATACATGTGTAATTAAATGAAGAAGTTGCCTTCATCTAGGTTATACTTATGCATGCATGACTGTTGACAGGCTTTGAGATGGAATGAATTTATATGAAAAGAAAAATAATGGAGATTTATAGAACACTGAGGTGAGCTTAATTTAAAGGTAGTATAACTAAAAATGTTTCATAGTATTCTTTTTCCCCCTCAGATGAATAGACACTTTATTAGTGTATATCCAGCATACCTTTCTGTGTCTTTCTGCTGATTTTAATGGTTTTTAAATTACCAGATAAAGGGGGGAAAATACAGCTTTTCTTTTTCAGTATCGTAGTCCTGATTAATGGGTAGAAGATACTTATAATTAGCATTAGTTATTTCAGATAAATAAGTATTTGTAAAGTTTATGAAAATAATTGGTTCTCCGACTTGAAGAAAAATTATTTCTTTACTGCAGCCGAGTAATGACAAACTAGAGGTTTTACTGATAAAAAATGATCTGTAAATATCTAATGATTCAAAAGTATATTTTTATATATCCTAATAATAAAACCATTTTATGGCATATTTTCTATATCCTTTTTTCTTTAGATTTCAGAAGTTGACTGCAAAGATGCACTAGAAATGATTTGTAACTTAGAATCTGAGGGTGATGAAAAAAGTGCTCTTGTCTTATGTACTGCATTTTTATCACGTCAGCTCCAACAAGGAGATATGTACTGTGCTTGGTGAGTTGATTTTATTTTGTAAAGAAAAATTGGTTAAATAAGAATACAAGATAGGTTATGAGAATTCAGAGAGCTTAAGAACACACTTTTTAATATTTTAAAATCTTATCAAAACAAAAAGCTTATAAAAGCTTATTTTCAGTTATTACATGCCGTTTGGACTGACCATGAAGTAGTTCATATTGTAACTTTTTTATGTTAAGGACCACACAACCCCCTTAGTATACCAGTAATGGTTGTATAATGATTAATAATGATCAGGAAATTTTTAGATGTTAGAAGATGAAGGAAATGTTTATTTTGTCTAATGCCACAATATTTTCAGATATCTAAGTAGTCTCTGTGTATATTTTTCCTCTACATATTACACACTTGCAACTATATAACTAGTTTAGTAATTTATGTGTGGAAATAAAGTTCATTTATCATTCTATTTCACTAACTTCTTGAGTGCATATTTCTTTATATGGTACATTTTCAAGTGTGCAGAAGCCTGTTATATATCACGTACAACTAATAAAGATGTTGACTTCAACTGACTCAAAAAAAGATCTTAATATCAGTTGTCTTAAATTAATGTGTTAGCTAAAACTGACAATTTATCTGGCCAGTGAATAGCATTATTAGTCTTCAGTGTTAGTTGGTAATATTGGAAACACAAAATTCAGTTTACAACATTCAGACTTTAAGAATTTTTACCAAATGATGTATGACATACAAATCCCATGAATATGGGACAGGCAAGCTAAATCAGTGTGTAATTAAAGAAGAATAAAGTTCACAGTTACAAAGGTTTTCTGAGCAGTTTTGAGTTTTGTTATGAAGAGAAAATCGTATATGCAGTACACAGAGGATTGATACAAAAGGTAGAAAGAAAGATTATGAAGGGATAATAAAAAGCATGCATTTAACTGAGGAGAAGTAGATTTTCCATGTAATATAAATATTAGTATGACTTAATTAACTCTTGCATTGCTTTGAAAAATTCATCAAAGTCTGAATTTCATTACAATGAAGGCAATCTATTAAAAGTTCTTAGGTGAGGGGGGAATTTATGTTTAAGAAATGCTATTTAATACAAGTACTTGAGAAGGCTTTGGGGTCTTAACAGTGAGGACGATTGGGGGGAAGTGGCAGGACAGAGTTGAGCTTGAAAAGTGAACTAGAAAGCCAGTTAACAGTCAATCTGGGAAGTTAAGAAGGCTTCTTTATGGATGTAGGATGGGTTGAAATAATGTTGACACAAACAGTCTTTAGGATAATAGAAAGCAGAGGCTTTTATAGGGTCAGTGATAATGATGCATTTAATTACAAAGATGGTGAACTGGAAAGAATGTTAATCATTTTCATATATTAAGTTTCAGGTTTCAGAAGAGATCAAATTGGAGAAGTATTAAAAAGAACTAGAGAGGTGAAAGTGGCCAATACTGGAGAGACAGATTTTGAAGTCCTCTGTATATAAGTTAAAATCCAGTAAATGATCAAGTTATTCAAGTGGGTGGTGAAAGGGCAGCGTTCCTGAGGAAATAATATTAGGAAAGGCCTGTATTGAGGAGATTACTTTGTGAGAAAAGTTGAGGAAAGGAAAAAGATTTTTGTGGAAATTAACCACAGAGGACAGAAGAGAAATAGGACAATAGGTAAAAGGGAGGAAAATTCATCGTTTCGTAGGATTATTTTCTGTGAAACCTACATTCTAATTGTATTTGAAATAAATTTCAAAGTTCATTTTTCAAAGTTTATTATTTCACCAATTTGAGAAATTAGTTGTTTCTTTTGAGTTCTTTGTCGTCATTAATTTTAATATTTAATAACAAATTTTTAAATTTATGTGACCAGTTGGTCAGTTTTCAGTTTCAGGTAGAAGATAAAATTAAATGCTTTTAAAAATACGCCATTGATCTGTATAGATCAATGTGGCTCAGATACCATTTGTATAATGTGTTTAAATGAGAGGTGCTTTACTAGTACGGGTATCATTTCTCTCTGACATTGAAAAACATTAAAAGAATGATATCCTGATTTTATTTAGTCTCTAAAAAATTTGAAATATACCTTATATTTTATATCTAATTTAAATTTAATTTCCACATGTAGAATTTGGAATCTAAAACCAGTTTTAATTTCAAATGTAATGACTGGACCAATATAGTCCATGATTACTACATTATTGTTCCAACTTATTTTTTTATACTTTTTTTTAGGGAACTCACTCTCTTTTGGAGTAAATTACAGCAAAGAGTAGAACCATCTATTCAAGTGTACCTAGAAAGATGTCGGCAACTTTCTCTGTTAACCAAGACAGTATATCACATTTTCTTCCTGATTAAAGTTATTAATTCAGAGGTAAGAATGATCAAGCTATTTTTTCTCAATTTAAGATGTATTAATTACTTTTAATAAAAACTATTATTTTGGCACCTCTTCCAGTGACTTCTGTTATTTCATTTAAAGTTTTGAACATTGCTTTAATTAGTCTTATAATAGGCATTTGATAACAGAAAAACTTAAAAGTACAAATGAGAGCTAGGGGCTTGCTCTTGACCTAAAGAAAAATAATATGCATATACTGGTATTTTATCATTTGACAATTTTTGCTCCTAGGTGTTACACTATTTTGATAACTGGCTTTATAGAAATTTAAGAAGGTATAAAGAGAGAGATGTGAGGTAGCTCCCTTTGCTAGCAGTTTGGCAGATTACATTATCTAAAAATCCTTCTACAAAGTGCCCCAACATACTTGGTGAAATAAAATAAATATTTCTTTTGATATATAGCACCTAAGGTTGCAGGAATGTTAGGGAGAATCCATAGGCCCAAAATGAAAAGGAACTTAAAGCTTTCTGAAGCCATAAGCTTAAGCTGCTGCTGGGTCTCTCCTGGCCTGATGGGTATTGGGATAGGTTACTACTTGCAGTAACCAAGGAATTTGCACATTGGGATGGGAGATAGCTTTATGGGCCCTCCCCAACTCCCAGTTGGGGAGTTGGAACTCAGCAATCTGTCCCCCTACCCCACCTGCAAAGTTCTGTAATTTCTTTGAAAAAGTAGACCAGAAAAATGGTGCTTTTTAGTACAGATAGATGGTAGGGAAGCTTATGCATGTTCTACTGGGCTGTGTCAGAGAAGGAAAAATGTTTCCCTTAAGAGGTTGTAACCATAGGTCTACCCTCACACAGATTTGTGGCCTAAATTTACCATATTTATAGTCCAGAAATCCTCATGCCAAGTAAGTAATGTTTAAGAAGGTAAGAGTGGAGTACTGGGCTGGTAACATCTGGCAGAATGCAGAACTTCTTTGAAGGGACACACTCAGTGCTGGATTCTCAGGTAAAGTCCTGGTTGAGATGAGTTCATGATCAAGAATTATGGAACATGAAACAGTTTGTCATGAGGGAATTTTGTCACAGAAAAATAACAGTAGAATTAAATAGACTATTTAAAGACAAAAATTTAACCATCAGGATTTATACATGTATCAGTATACATTTATACTGAGCCGGGGTGGCTCAGTTGGTTAAGCAGCTACCTTCACCTCAGGGCATGATCCCAGGGTCATCTGCTTCTCCCTCTGCCCGCGTGTGTGTGTGTGCGCGCGCGCGTGTGCGCACATGACAGTCACTCTCTCTCTCTCACACACACACAAAAAAATGTATAAAGCATATGAAACAGTGACATGAATCTCAGTAGAGAAAAATTATTTGTGTAAGTTTAAGTAATGCAATTATGGAAAATTGCATAAAATACATATATTTAAAGACAAAATAAGGAAGTAAAGCATGAAAAAGAAAGATACTATCAAAATGACCAAGCAGATTTTAAAGAGTCAAAAAAAAAACTCTAAGAATAAAAAAAAGTTATTGAAATGAAAACAATTAATAAGTAGATTAAATAGATTAGATATAACTGAAGAGGAAAGCAGAGGTTACATATATGTTTCTAATTATCTCAATTGGAGTCTGAGTTTTACAGAATTAATTTTTTTAAAGATTTTTTTAAAAAATTTTATTCATTTTGAGATACAGAGAGAACGAGTGTGCACCAGCAGGGGAAAGAGGCAGAAGCAAACTCCTTCCTAAGCAGAGAGCCTGACACGGGTCTCAATCCCAGGACCCTGTGATCATGACCTGAGCTGAAGGCAGATGCTTAACCACTTGAGCCATCCAGGCGCCCCAGAATTAATTTATTTTCTTATAGTAACCCTTGTAGTAATGCAGTTGGTTTCCATTTTAAATGTACACAGAAGACGTTTTTCTAAAGTTGCAGATATTATGTAGAATGGGGTGCCAAACAGTGTTTAGGAATCCTTAAGAACGGGGATGCAGCTTGAAAGAAGGATTTAAGATTCATTTATTTATTTGTAGAGAAAGAGAACACAAGAGTGGGGGAGGATAGGGAGAGGGAAAATCTCCATCCCAGGACCCTGCGATGATGACCTGAGCTAAGATGATCTCAAGAGTCAGACTTCTAACCAGCTGAGTCACCCAGAAGCCTCAAGAAATATTTTTTAATTCATCTGTAATTTTTTTTTGTAATTTTTTTTGAATTCATCTGCACACGCGCGTACACACACACACACACAAAAGATACTCTCCTGTTCCCCCTTTAAGAGTAACTTCTAGGGGCGCCTGGGTGGTTCAGTGGGTTGGGCCGCTGCCTTGGGCTCAGGTCATGATCTCAGAGTCCTGGGATCGAGTCCCACATCGGGCTCTCTGCTCAGCAGGGAGCCTGCTTCCTCCTCTCTCTCTCTGCCTGCCCCTCTGCCTACTTGTGATCTCTCTCTGTCAAATAAATAAATAAAATCTTAAAAAAAAAAAAAAGAGTAACTTCTAAAATCTGTAGTTGGTCAGTATATCTTACAAATTTCCCTTTTTCTCTTGAAATTTCTCTTTTTCTCTTCTATTCAGAAGAATAGAATTTCTTTTAGGAGTAAAGAACGGGGTGAATTCATCTATATAGTTTTTGTCTGTCAACCTTGTTAATTCATTCTGATTTTTCATTTTATATATTGTGCTGTAGGTAAAAAAAGAACTTAATATTAAGTTTCTTTAAAAATTATTGTACAATTTTAAAATGCAGGTTGTGCCACTGCTTTATGTCTAACTTGAAGAGCAGTATAGCACAGTGGAAGGACTTTGAAACTAAAACGCCTGGCAGATTGGGTGACTTTCTCTTGACCACCTGGTAACTCTAACCACTTTGTATTTCATTTCTTAATTAGATTAATCAAGGAAGTTAGGTAAAAATAACTCTCCTCCCTCATTCTTACACCCCACTAATAAGGAGATTGTGTTGGAGAGGGAAAAACTTGGACAAGAGCTATACTATCCATTATTGGTAACCAGTAACCTTTATTTTAGGTGCTCTGTAGTTCCATGAGGCTAGTGACATTGAATAGGATAAAGAATGCTTCTATCATCATGGACAGTCTGCGGAATAGTAACTTTGTGGAGAGACTTTAGGTTTAGAAGTAAAGTCCATAAAAAAAGCAGTTAAAAGCATGAATAATAGCTTTAGAAAGTTGGGTCAGGGGAGCTCACCTATTCACAAGAATAACTTGGAACTTGCTAATCAGTTACTCTGCCCCCAAAATCTTGTTTCCTATCGCATAAAATGTTTTTCCCTTTTTTTTTTTACTTTCTGAAATCTGATCAGAGGTTTTATTTATTTATTTATTTATTTTTAAGATTTTATTCATTTGAGAGAGAGCACAAGCAGTGGAGAGAGAGAAGCAGGCTGCCTATCGATCAGGGAGGCTGATGCGGGGTTTCATCCCAAGACCCTGGGATCATGACCTGAACTAAAGGCGATTGCTTGACCATCTGAGCCACCAGGTTCCCTTAGAGGTTTTATCTTAAAACTGGAATCATAGGGACGCCTGGGTGGCTCAGTTGGTTAAGCAGCTGCCTTCGGCTCAGGTCATGATCCCAGCGTCCTGGGATCGAGTCCCACATCGGGCTCTCTGCTCAGCGGGGAGCCTGCTTCTCCCTCTGACTCTGCCTTCCACTCTGTCTGCTTGTGCTCGCTCTCGCTCTCTCTCTCTCTCTCTTTCTCTGACAAATAAATAAAATCTTAAAAAAAAAAAAAAAAAACTGGAATCATAGGGGGGCGCCTGGGCGGCTCAGTGGGTTAAAGCCTCTGCTTTCAGCTCGGGTCATGATCCCGGGGTCCTGGAATCGAGCCCCACATCGGGCTCTCTGCTCAGCGGGGAGCCTGCTTCCTCCTCTCTCTCTGCCTCTCTGCCTACCTGTGATCTCTGTCAAGTAAATAAATAAAATCTTGAAAAAAAAAAACAAAACTGGAATCATAGGGCAACTGGGTTTCTCTTGGTTAGGCATCTGACTCTTGATTTCGGCTCCATTCAGGATTTCAGTGAGAACGAGCCCTGCATTGGGCTCCAAGCTCAGTGGGAAGTTTGCTTGAGATTTATTACCCTGTGCCCCTATCCCCAGTGGCATGTGAGTGTCATACTCTCTCTCACAGAACAAAACTACAATCATAGATTATTACTGTTTTAGAACTAAAAGAAACCTTCAAGTTAACTAGGTTAACTAGGTTCTAGTGTAACTCCTTATTTTTCACATGATGTAATTTTAATTTAGGCTCAAGGTTAGTGATTTTGGTTAACTGGCAGCCTTCTTTCAGAATTCCAGGAGCTATTGAACCGTTTATTCGTGCTTTTTCCTAGACCCTTGAAATTAGAAGTTGAAAAATACAGGCTTTCATAGTCTACTAATGGAAACACACAAACAGTTGCAATTTGGTGTATGGGTCTTTCTGTTTTGGTGGAGTGCTGAGACTCCTGTTAGAGCACATTGCTTAGCACTGTGCCTGGTATAAAGTAGCTGAATGAATAAAAGAGGTGGACATTCTAATCCACTTGTCTGTGTTGACTCTGTGTGGTAGCCACACAGAGTGGGAGGGGAACGTGTTCCTAGTAATAGAAAAAGTATGAAAAGTGGTATATGGAAAAATTTTTCTTCTCTCTTCACTACTCACTGAAAATTTTGGGTCATCAAATATGTGGGGATGGTCTCTGCATCAAGCAGATACCTGATTCTGTGGACACCAGCTGGGTATCCTACAACTTAAGTCTAACACTATTTAACAGGCGATAGCACAGTCCCACAAGACTACCACACACACACACACACACACACACACACACGACTACCACACACACACACAAGACTACCACACACACACACACACCACTCCCCCCCTTCAGGTGCTAATCACAAGTCCAGTTTGTCATCTGTGCTTCTGACCAACTGGCTAAAATCAGAAGTTCTCACAACCACCTCCTCAGATTTGATTAATTTGCTAGAGTGGCCCACAGAATTCAGTAAGACCCTTTACCTACTAGATTACTGGTTTTATGAAAGGATACAACTCAGGAAGAAGCAGATGGAAGGTAAGCACAGGGCAAGGAGCAAGCTGCCTTCCCAGATCTTCATATGTTTACCAGTGCAGAAGATCCCGGAACCCCATTCTTTTGGGGTTTTTACAGAGGCTTCATTACATAAGCATAATTGATTAAATCATCAGCCACCACTGGCAGCTGATTCAGACCCCAGCTTTCTCCCTTTCTTGGGATGATGGTGTGGGCAAGAGCTGAAGGTTCCAACCCTGTAATCACAGGTTTGTTCCCCTGTCAGCCCCCATCTGGTGGTTATCTAGGGGCTTTCCAAAAATGGCCTCAGTAACATAAATAAACTTCTTTGTGGTTAAAGGGGACTTAATAGTAAAAGCACCTGTTTCACAGTTTAAGGCTCTGGAGCTGTTTCAGGAGCTGGGAACAAAAGATGCCCATATAGTTCTTATCACTTAGGAAATTACAAAGGTTTTAGGAGCTACTTGCTGGGAACCCCGGATGAAAACCAAAAAATATATGTATTTCTTATATCATAATATCACAAGTGGTATCAAGACAAATGAGAGAATAGCGTCTTTGAGGAAATAGAGTTAGTTTACCTGAAATATAGGCTATTTGGATAAGGCAAAAGATAAATCTAGACCAGATGAGGCATACTTAAAGATTGTGAAGGCCCTTTTGTTATTCCCCATTAAGAATATATATCTGAGGTACAAAGGTAATCACTTAGGTTAAGACATGTTGCTGTGTGTGGATGGAGAGGGCTGTACAGGATGTACCGGGGGCTGCTAATCATCCTTTAAGCCTTTGGGTAGTTTTGGGCCAAGGATACTAGGCAGTCAGAGGAAAGGAACAGAAAAGTTGGTGGGGGGGGGGGCAGTACCAAAGCTAAAATCTTGTATCTTTTAGAAGGTTGCCTCATGCTGGATTATTGTCAGTGGGGGGTGAATCTATATTCCTCCTCTCAATTTTTAGCACTTAACCTTCATCAGTCACTCTTAAATTTAAGTTGGTCTTATCAGTAACTTTTATTAACTAATGATAGGAATTAAGTAGATTTTTTAAAAAGATTTTATTAATTTATTTGAGAGAGAAATCATAAATAGGCAGAGAGGCAGGCGGGGGTGGGGCGGGGGGAGCGGGGGAAAGCAGGCTTCCTGCTGAGCAGAGAGCCCAATGCCGGACTCGATCTCAGGTCCCTGAGATCATCACCTGAGCCAAAGGCAGAGGCTTAACCCACTGAGCCACCCAGGTGCCCTGGAATTAAGTAGATTTTTATGGGCTAATTGTTAATTACATATTTATGGGAAATTAGTAATTCAAACTCATCTTTAAAAACACTTATTTACCTATAAACAATTTTTAATCACAAAGATGAAAAATTCCCAAGAATAAATAACATTGTTGTAGTTTCATTGGCATTAAGATTTCACATTTAATTACAATATTAAGGTATTTTTAAAGCAAATTTATTCAAAGCCATTTGCCCTTAATGAGTTGAAATCACCCTTGAATCCAATAGCAGACTGTATTAGAACTGTTGAGTTTCTCTCTGAAATAATTTTAGTTGCATTTTTTAAGCAGTAAGTAGAATTTTTGAATCTGCTTTTGTTGTTTATGAAGGGATCAACAGTTACATGACAGAATACTTCTAGTCCCTCTTCCGCAGTGCAGATGGCATCCACAAAACAGGCTTCCTGAAACCTTTCTTAAAATCATTTCTTCCTTCATCATTTCCTGAATTTTCTAAAGAAAAACATCCTTCTCCACAATTCTTGTTCTGTACATATGTACTAGTCCTTCTGGTATATGTCTTCATTATCACTTCATCTCATATTTATGGTTGACTTCATCTTGGATTTCTCCAAGATATCCTCTCTATAATACATATCTTTTTTTCATACTGTGAGAAAGGAGTGACCTAATTATTCATTATTAGTAGTAGCCGCTAAGGCATGTAACAGAGGTACAGATGTTTTACAGTTAAAGTTTTCTGGCTCGGATTTATCTCAAAATAGTAGAAAATAGATATAGATATATAAAATAGATATATGGTTTTGACGTAAAAGCTGGAGACAACCATATGGTCCCTGTTGTCCTTTCCTCACTGTCACTTTTAAAAATAAGTATCATCTATTGTCCATTTTTTTCTTGGTCTTTGTACCCTTGCTTTTCATGAAGTCAAGCCAATTTAGTATCCTCCCCTCACTTTCGTATTGCCCCACAAATCTAAGCTGGTTGGGTAAAATATTTTATTTCCTTCTTAGCCTGTGTAAATACCCTGTCAGCTTTTTTTACTTATCTCTTCTCTGCCTTTTGATCTGGTATAATACATATTCCATTCCCATGATTGTGACCACATCTTATACTGGTTTATTTCTTATATCTATGTCTTCTTAGTCCTTTTAAAACCCATTTTTATTCTCTTCACTACCTCTGCTTTCAAATGACTCTTACCCTTCATTACTGCTATCTTATAATAATAGTTCAAGATGCTTATTGAAAAGGAAAAACATTTATTGTGTCTCCTTGTACTTCTGATTTTTAAGGTGGTTCAACAACGAGGTAAGTGATTTGGCATTCAGCCAGTGTATAATAGAACCCCCCCCCCCCCCCCCGTGAAGGATCAAGTTAACTTTATTCTGTTAAAAGTGAAAATCTCCTTTCATTCTAGTAAATTAGGAAATACAGGGACTTCCTCAGTTCTGTAACTGGGTTTTTAATTTCAGAAGGATTCTAAATACAAACTTAGGAAATAAGATTTGTGATAAAGTTGACATTATTGATCACTTGCTGTGTACCAGACATTATACTAAACTGTATCATATTCTTTTGATACATAATATTCATTAATGCTCACAGCAATTTTATGAAGTTTAAATGCTATTTTGATTTTTATAAGTGGGCTGTGAACGGTTAGAGAAGTTAGTAACTTCCAGGTTTGCCTAGCTTTTTTTTTTTGAAGATTTTTATTTATTTATTTGACAGAGAGAGATCACAAGTAGGCAGAGAGGCAGGCAGAGAGAGAGGAGGAAGCAGGCTCCCTGCTGAGCAGAGAGCCCGATGTGGGGCTCGATTCCAGGACCCTGTGATCATGACCTGAGCCGAAGGCAGAGGCTTAACCCACAGAGCCACCCTTCCTAGCTATTTTAGGTGATTTTATACCCAGGTCTTCTCTTTATTTCCAATGCTTATCTTTCTCCTGCTGTTCTTTATAGTTCATTTCTCTCTCTCTCTCTCTCTCTCACACACACACACACACACACACACACACACACACACAGCTAAGCTATAAGCTACAGTGCTTTAGAAGAGGCAGCATTTCATATGTTGCAGCTACAAAATTTGAGAGTAGCAAACGTTAGTTTCAAAATTACTGAATTCACAAATACGTGTTGGTTAGTGTAGATTAAATTAACATTTCCTGTTTGCTTTTTCACAGACTGAAGGGGCTGGACTTGCCACCTGTATAGAATTATGTGTAAAAGCCCTTCGTTTGGAATCTACAGAAAATACTGAAGTGAAAATATCTATTTGCAAGACCATTTCATGCTTGTTGCCTGATGATCTGGAGGTTAAACGTGCTTGTCAGCTGAGTGAATTTCTTATTGAGCCTACAGTAGATGCATATTATGCTGTGGAGATGCTGTATAACCAGCCAGACCAGAAATATGATGAAGAGAATCTTCCAATACCAAATTCTCTACGTTGTGAGCTCCTACTTGTATTGAAAACTCAGTGGCCCTTTGATCCAGAATTCTGGGATTGGAAAACGTTAAAACGACAGTGTCTTGCATTAATGGGGGAAGAAGCATCTATTGTGTCTTCAATAGACGAACTAAACGACAGTGAAGTTTATGAGAAAGTAATGGACTACCAGGAAGAGATTAAAGAAACTTCTATGAATGGACTTTCTGGTGGAATTGGTGCTAGTTCTGGCCTTCTTAAAGACATCTGTGATGAAAAGCAAAAGAAGAGAGAGATAAAACAATTAAGAGAGAGGGGATTTATTTCTGCTAGGTTTAGGAATTGGCAAGCCTACATGCAATATTGTGTGCTATGTGACAAAGAATTCCTTGGTCATAGAATAGTACGACATGCTCAAAAACATTACAAAGATGGGATTTACAGTTGCCCTATATGTGCAAAGAACTTCAATTCTAAAGAAACTTTTGTCCCTCATGTCACATTACATGTTAAACAATCTAGTAAAGAGAGACTAGCAGCTATGAAACCATTAAGAAGATTGGGGAGGCCACCTAAGATCACAACTTCCAACGAGAATCAGAAGACTAATGCTGTGACCAAGCAGGAACAGCGGCCTATAAAAAAGAATAGTCTCTATTCAACAGACTTCATAGTATTTAATGACAATGATGGTTCAGATGATGAGAATGATGACAAAGATAAATCATATGAACCAGAAGTAATCCCAGTCCAAAAACCAGTACCTGTTAATGAATTTAATTGCCCTGTAACTTTTTGTAAAAAGGGCTTTAAGTACTTCAAAAATTTAATTGCTCATGTAAAGGGGCATAAGGATAATGAAGATGCCAAGCGCTTTCTTGAAATGCAAAGCAAAAAAGTTATTTGCCAGTACTGTAGACGGCATTTTGTAAGTGTTACTCATCTTAATGATCACCTACAAATGCACTGTGGCAGTAAACCATATATCTGTATACAGATGAAATGTAAGGCTGGTTTTAATAGTTACGCAGAGCTCTTAACACACCGAAAGGAACATCAAGTTTTTAGAGCAAAGTGTATGTTTCCTAAATGTGGCAGAATTTTTTCAGAAGCTTATTTACTGTATGATCATGAAGCACAGCATTATAATACCTATACTTGTAAGTTTACAGGTTGTGGTAAAGTGTATCGTTCTCAGAGTGAGCTAGAAAAGCATCTGGACGATCACAGTACTCCTGAAAAAGTGCTGCCTCCTGAAAACCAGCGTACTTCATCTGGAGATTGTGTTCAGCCTTCTAAAGTGAATCCGAACACAGAAGTGAGCTTTGAGAAAGAGAGGTCTGTGCTTCCTTCAGAAAATAATATTGAAAACACCTTACCGACAGATGGAAGTGATGCTTGGGATAAAAGCAAAGCAGAATCAGCTGTGACCAAACAAGACCAGATTTCTGCATCAGAGCTCAGGCCAGCTGATGGACCATTGTCAAATGGTTTGGAGAACTCTGTGACTACTCCTCTGCTTCAGGCCAGTGAAGTAGCTGTGTCCATTAAAGTGTCCCTCAATCAGGGGATCGAGGATAACTTTGTAAAACAAGAAAACTCATCTGTGGAAGGCACTAGTGAATCACTGGTCACAAACTTAAATACAGCAGGTGGAGATACTTGTAATGATTTGTGTCGTCCAAGTTTTCAAGAAAGCAAGCAGGATTGCTTTAATGAAGCCCAGATTACTCAGAATTCTTTAGTAAATTCAGATACCCTCAAAATAGGTGACCTTACCCCACAAAACTTAGAAAGACAAGTGAACAACCTAATGACCTTTTCTGTGCAAAATCAGGCAGGATTTCCAAACAGTTTACCAGCTTCCAAGTTTGAATGTGGAGGTAATGTCAAAACATCATCCAGTCTTTATAATTTACCTCTTAAGACATTGGAAAGTATCACGTTTGTTCCACCACAGCCCAACCCAAGTAGTTCTTTAGGAACTCCATCAGTGCCTCCAAAAGCGCCAGTTCAGAAATTCAGTTGCCAGGTCGAGGGATGTACTCGAACCTATAATTCTTCACAGAGTATCGGGAAACACATGAAGACAGCACACCCTGACCAGTATGCTGCATTTAAAATGCAGCGCAAAAATAAAAAAGGTCAGAAATCTAACAACTTAAATACACCAAATAATGGAAAGTTTGTTTATTTTTTGCCATCACAGGTGAGCAGCTCTAACAATGCATTTTTTACACCACAGACCAAAGCCAACGGGAATCCTACTTGTTCAAATCAGTTGCAGCATGTCTCGCCTTCCATTTTTCCAGCTCATTTAACAAGTGTGTCAGCTCCACTGCTGCCCTCAGTGGAAAGTGTCATAAATCCAAATATACCTTCTCAGGATAAAAATGAACAAGGTGGTGGTATTATATGTTCCCAGATGGAAAATTTATCTACTACTACCTTGCCAGCACAAATGGAAGATCTAACCAAAACAGTTTTGCCTTTGAATATTGACAGTGGTTCAGATCCTTTCCTTCCTCTACCTGCGGAAAGTAGTTCAATGTCTCTCTTCCCTTCACCAGCAGAGAGTGGGGCTAATTCTGTTTTTTCCCAACTGGAAAACAGTACAAATCATTTTTCCTCACAGATTGAAGGAAACGCTAATTCCTCCTTTTTAAAGGGAGGTAATGGTGAAAATGCAGTTTTTCCTTCACAAGTAAGTGTTGCAAATGACTTTAATAACAGCAGTGCCCAACAGTCTGCACCTGAAAAAGTTAAAAAAGACCGTGGGCGGGGCCCAAATGGGAAGGAAAGAAAACCCAAGCACAACAAAAGGGCTAAATGGCCTGCAATTATCAGAGATGGGAAATTTATCTGTAGCAGATGTTACAGGGCTTTTACTAATCCCAGATCTCTGGGTGGACACTTATCTAAGCGATCTTACTGTAAACCACTGGATGGAGCAGAAATTGCTCAAGAACTTCTACAGAATAATGGACAGCCTTCTCTTCTTGCCAGCATGATTCTCTCCACAAATGCAGTAAATTTGCAGCAGCCGCAACAGTCTACCTTCAATCCAGAAGCATGTTTTAAAGATCCATCATTTCTGCAACTTCTTGCTGCTGAAAATCGCTCAACATTTTTACCAAATACATTTCCTCGGACTGGTGTGACTAGCTTTAGTACCAGTGTTAGCCAAGAAGGAAGTGAAATTATTAAACAGGCTTTGGAAACTGCTGGCATTCCCAGTACATTTGAGGGTTCTGAAATCCTTTCTCATGTTCCAGCAGGTTGTGTTCCAGATGCAGCACAAGTAAATGCAACAGTGATGCCAAATCCAGCTGTACCACCCCTGTTGCAGACTGTATGCCACCCAAACCCCCTGCTGACAAACCAGAATAGGACACCAAACTCCAAAACTTCCTCCATTGAGGAATGCAGCAGTTTGCCTGTTTTCCCAACAAATGACTTACTACTGAAGACTGTTGAAAATGGTTTGTGTTCTAGTTCATTCCCTAATTCTAGTGGGCCATCACAAAATTTTACCAATAACAGTTCACGTGTTTCAGTTATAAGTGGTCCTCAGAACACGAGGTCTGGTCATTTAAATAAAAAGGGAAACAGTGCTTCAAAGAGAAGGAAGAAAGTTGCTCCTCCCTTAATTGCACCTAATGCTTCCCAAAACTTGGTAACAAGTGACTTAACAGCAATGGGACTTATAGCAAAGAGTATTGAGATACCAACTAGTAACCTCCATTCAAATGTAATTCCAAATTGTGAGCCTCAGGGTTTGGTGGAAAACCTAACACAGAAATTAAATAGTGTTGACAATCAGTTATTTATTACTGATGTGAAAGAAAACTTTAAAACCAATCTTGAGTCCCATACAGTGTTAGCGCCTTTAACATTAAAAACTGAAAATGGTGATTCCCAAATGATGGCTTTGAATTCGTGCACAACTTCAATAAATTCTGATTTGCAGATTTCTGAAGACAATGTTATACAAAACTTTGAAAAGACTCTTGAAATTATTAAAAGTGCTATGAATTCTCAAATCCTTGAGGTAAAAACTGGATCTCACAGTGTTGGTGAAACGTCACAGAATGCTCAAATAAATTATAACATTCAGCTTCCTTCAGTAAACACTGTACAAAATAACAAGTTACCTGATTCTTCTCAGTTTTCCTCCTTCGTAGGTGTCATGCCAGCAAAAAGTAACATTCCTCCATCTGAAGTATTACATAAGGAGGATCAAATACAGGAAATTTTAGAAGGCTTGCAGAAATTGAAATTAGAAAATGACTTGTCCACTCCAGCACCCCAGTGTGTACTAATAAATACATCAGTGACACTGACTCCCACTCCTGTTAAACCAGTTCCAACTGTCACAGTTGTTCAGCCAGTTTCTGAAATGATAAGCAACATTCAGTTTAGTGACAAAGTTAATAAACCTTTCGTGTGTCAAAACCAAGGTTGTAATTACAGTGCTATGACAAAGGATGCTTTATTTAAGCACTATGGTAAGATTCATCAGTACACTCCAGAGATGATTCTTGAAATTAAGAAGAATCAGTTGAAATTTGCTCCATTTAAATGTGTAGTACCTACCTGTACAAAAACATTTACAAGAAATTCTAATCTCCGGGCACACTGCCAGTTGGTCCATCATTTTACAACAGAAGAAATGGTAAAGTTAAAAATAAAAAGGCCTTATGGAAGAAAATCTCAGAGTGAAAATTCGTCAGCCCCACGAGTTCCACAAGTAAAAAGACAGCTAACTATGACGGAGGAAAACAAAAGGGAATTCCAGCCTGCTTTAGATTTGGGAGCAGTGAAGGAGAATGCCCTCAGTAATGAAGCAGTGATCCCAGAAAAACAACTTGTAGAAAAAAAAAGTCCTGAAAAAACAGAAAATTCCTTGCAGGTGATCACAGTTACTTCAGAACAATGTAATTCAAATTCTCTCACAAATACACAAACCAAAGGACGAAAAATTAGGAGACATAAAAAAGAAAAGGAGGAGAAAAAACGCAAGAAGCCAGTTTCTCACTCTGTTGAGTTTCCAACAAGATACAGCCCCTACAGACCTTATCGATGTGTTCACCAGGGTTGCTTTGCTGCTTTTACTATACAGCAAAACCTAATTCTGCATTACCAGGCTGTACACAAGTCAGATCTACCTGCATTTTCTGCAGAGGTTGAAGAAGAAAGTGAAGCTGGTAAAGAAAGTGAAGAAATTGAAACCAAACAGACTGTGAAAGAATTTCGGTGTCAGGTGAGTGACTGTTCTCGAATTTTCCAAGCAATTACTGGCCTGATACAACACTACATGAAACTTCATGAAATGACTCCTGAGGAAATTGAAGGTATGACTGCTTCTGTGGATGTTGGGAAATTTCCATGTGACCAGTTAGAATGTAAGTCTTCATTTACCACATATTTGAACTATGTTATTCATCTTGAGGCAGATCATGGAATTGGAATCAGGGGAAGTAAAACTGAAGAAGATGGCATATACAAATGTGACTGTGAAGGCTGTGACCGTATATATGCAACTCGGTCAAATCTCCTCCGACATATTTTTAATAAGCATAATGACAAACATAAAGCTCATTTGATTCGGCCAAGAAGATTAACACCTGGTCAGGAAAATATATCAAGCAAAGCAAACCAAGAAAAGACAAAATCTAAGCATCGGGGGACAAAACACAGATCTGGAAAGGAAGGACTCAAAATGCCTAAGACAAAACGAAAGAAAAAAAATAATTTAGAAAATAAGACAGCTAAAATTGTACAGATCGAAGAAAATAAGCCTTATTCTCTGAAACGTGGAAAGCACGTATATTCCATAAAGGCTAGAAATGATGCCTTATCTGAGTGTACGAGCAGATTTGTGACCCAATATCCATGTATGATAAAAGGGTGCACATCAGTTGTTACAAGTGAAAGCAATATAATAAGACATTATAAATGCCATAAATTATCAAAGGCATTTACATCACAACACCGTAATCTTCTCATTGTCTTCAAACGGTGTTGCAACTCACAACTAAAGGACACTTCTGAGCAAGAAGGTGATAAGAATGATGTGAAAACTTCTGATGCATGTGTAACAGAGAGTAATGATAACTCCAGAACAGCTACAGTTCCACAGAAGGAAACTGAAAAAAATGAAAAAGATGAAATGGATGAGCTAACAGAATTATTTATTACAAAATTAATAAATGAAGACAATGCAAGTGTGGAGACCCAAGCTCCTACGTCTTCAAATGTAAGTAATGATTTTCAGGAAAATAACCCCTGCCAGTCAGAAAAACAAAAAACAAGTAATTTGAAGAGAGTTAATAAAGAAAAAAATGTCTCCCAAAATAAAAAGAGAAAAGTTGAAAAAGCAGAACCAGCATCAGCAGTTGAGTTAAGTAGTACGCATAAAGAAGAAGAAACTGCTGTTGCCATTCAAACTACAGAGGAGCATCCTGCATCTTTTGACTGGAGCTCATTTAAACCAATGGGATTTGAAGTATCATTTCTGAAGTTTCTTGAGGAGTCTGCAGTAAAGCAGAAGAAAAATTCTGACAAAGACCATCCAAATAGTGGAAATAAGAAAGGATCCCATTCAAATTCAAGAAAAAATACTGATAAGACTGCTGTGACTAGTGGAAATCATGTATGTTCTTGTAAAGAAAGTGAAACCTTTGTACAGTTTGCCAATCCATCACAGCTTCAGTGCAGTGATAATGTAAAAATTGTTTTAGACAAGACTCTTAAAGATTGCACTGAACTTGTGTTAAAACAACTTCAGGAAATGAAACCTACCGTCAGTCTGAAAAAACTTGAAGTACATTCAAATGATCCAGATATGTCTGTTATGAAAGAAATTAGTATGGGTAAAGCTACAGGTAGAGGGCAGTACTGATAACTAATGTACTATAAATATATTATTTACGGTTTTATTTTAAATAGGAAGCCATCAAGCATGCTAGAATTGTGAAACTTTTTCATTAATTTTTGTTGACATGAATTAACCTGGCCAAAAAAAGAAAAAAAAAATACATGGCATTTGTCATGTAAAACTTTTTTTTTATCCCTATGGGACTTGAGGAACAGAATCAGTACTTCAGTTATTGTAAATAGTTGAGCTACACCTCAAATTTCTATCAGCCAGTTGCCCTTTCCATGAACTAAATTGAATTATCTGTGTGATTGATCGGTTTCACCAGGTCACTGCTCATGTAGGACAGTAGTCTTTGTAGATACCTTTTTTGTATATATTTATTATTGTAAATCATTTGCTGCCACCAGCAGTGTGTAAGTCTAAACTATTAAATGACACATTTATATTTGGAATTTTAATTTTTAACTAAGTGATCAAGTTTTTAAAACTGTTCTTTTATGGTTTTAAATTAAGAATTTTTTGAACTAAAAGTAGAAACTGCCATAGTTCATTGATTTTTACATAAAACGTTTATTTACAAGATCTCAGAATTACTTTTCACAAAGTAGGCACATTATATCAATATCTTGCTCTGCTTTGTAAATTTATCCTCCAGAATTTGGGGGTGGTATTCATGTGAAATTATAGCAGATTCTTTAGAGGTTTCCTATAGCTACAGGTTTTTTTTCAATGCTTCTAATTGGGTATAGTTACTATGATTCCATGAAATATAATGGAAATGTGAATAAAGAATTTACTACATCAAAGATTTTAAACATTTGGTATTAAAAAAAAAATCCTTTGTGAATGTGATAGAAACTAGTAGTGTGGAGCAGTGTAAATATTTGAGGTGGTGATTTGTGAAGTAGCCCAGTATTGCCTTAAATAAAATCACATTTCATTTCTTGTTTTATACATGTGATCTTACAAAGTTTTTTTTTCCATTTTCTGAGATTTATAGATTGGTGTATAGCTTTAAACTGTATAAACTTTTGTGGAAAGATTTTTTTAAACATTTTTATAAATCTTAAAATTGGTATCATCAAAGTGAGCCCATCTTGTGTTTATAAAATGCAAGAGTCCTTAACATTTATAATTACATAGATGAAACACTTTCTATAAGGAAGTTGGATGTTTTGATTTTACTGTTTATAGATGTTAGATTGTACAGATTTGTATTTTCCCACCACATCTAATGATACTTTTTTCATTAGATTGGTCTTCCAGAGCAGTATTAGTTGTTACAATTGATTATTTTGGTTATTCAGTATATAGTTAGCTCTTATAGTTTAGCTTTATTCACCATATTTATACTGTGGATTCACGGCAGAGATAGAGGTTATTTCAGGAGAGTTTATTACCTTCATTTGAAGTCCAGCTAAAGTCAGGACTGGAAACAAAAGAAAACACCTTTTGAATTTACTTTTGTTTCTGTTTGCCGTATATAGTAGCATTGATTTTTGACTTTGTGTTTGTTATAAACCAGTTGCATTCACAATATTATTAGCCTGAGATATTGATGATGTTGTAATAATAAGAAAATGTGTATATTCCCTGTGCAACATCAGATTTGCAGGAAAAATGAAGCACTTAACTGAAATTGCTGGTACTCTGAATAAATAAGCATGGTCAAGGAGTGAATTATTTTCTTTTGGAAAAATTTTTTTTTTTAAGTTTTATTAAAGCATTATAGTTTTATTTTTAGGGCCTAATGGGTTGTATTGAATAGTTGGTTTCACCTCCTTAAGGTTTATTACCAATATGCATAAAACTTGACACATTAAAATTCCTTCCCTTTGATAAGCCCACTGTTATTTATTAAAATAAAAGTTGTTCTTATGGGTAATTAATACATGTTTTTTTTCTAAATTAACAGTAACTTAACTCTGAATAATTTTAATATTAAATTTTTGTTAACAACTGAATGTTTCCGTAAGTTTCTTGGAAGTTGATCTAGCTCTTAAAGATAGGCATTTGGCAAAACTGCCCTCAATAGTGCAGTAGCAAGTAGATTTATTTCTGGTGAATGTAGTGATGAACCACTGTGAAGTGAAAATACCATTGTATTGGGGCTTTTCTTTTGCTCATTAGCTCAAGAAAATTGACCCTTAGACATTTCTGTAATTGTTCTACATGACAGGGGAAAGTTTGCCAATATTGAGTTAATTTTTTCTATATTCCAGGTACTGCTTGTAAACATAATTATAGCAGAGTGGGCTTTTTAGCATGAAACAGAAAAATCAAGTTAGGTTTAAAAATACAGATTTATAGAACAGCATGTTGGTAAAATCTGATATGGAATGTAATGCCTAAGTGTTAAAAAAGGAATCTTAAAGTATATATTTTTCACGTATACTTTTCCTCAGTCCATTGAGGTATTTTCTTTCTACAGCCTTAGTTTGCTTAGGTTTTATCATTTAAAAATGGATTTTTTCCCCCTTCTTCTAAACCCAAAGAATTTTAATCTACAGATCAGAACATGTTATTCAAAATACATCACGTGAAGTGAAAAGGTAACAGTTTGGGAACTTTTCAGTTGTGTTACATTCAGCCTAAATTATTTTAAAGGGCTGGACAGAGATTGAGTTTCTTTTTGATTGTCGGGTAAGCAAACAGTTGCTGTAGCTATTAAGACGACATAAATACTATAGCTAGAGATAGTCAAGGAGGGAATGCCGTATATTGCAGGGGCGGGTGTTTATGAAAATCTTTGGAAAAGATGAGTCTTGAAAGATGAACGACTAGTCCTGGAATGGTCATAGGGAAACGAAAATTCTAGGTATGGAGGTATGTGGCAGCATAGTGCATTTACAATATTGGAAGTAGTCTGTGTGGAAAGATAGGGGGTTGGAGAAGCTGAAGAGGAAATGGGCCAGGTCATGAAGGTTCTTGTATGCCTTATAGTTTTCAATTTTGATTTCTTGAGTGGTTACTGAATGCATTTAAGTTCAGCAGTTTGACCAGGTGCCAATTTTAGAAAGATAATACGTATTCTATAGAGGATGATAGATTGGATAAGTTGGAAGCTAAAAGCAGGGAGACTTGAGGTAAAAAATTTCTTCTGGGGGCCAGAAGAAAAGGTCTTAACAGAGTTGAGAAGTAGAACAGTAAGACATTCTTTTTCAGAATGTTTATTGTAGTGAGATACCACCAGGTTGGAACATCCTGTCATCAGAGTTGTCTAAACTGCAAGTTTAAAGAGTTCAGTGTGCAGTAGTATATTAAAGACTGAAAGTTCAAAAAAAAAAAAAAAAGTGAAAATTCTATGCAGGGAACATGTTAACTGTTAAATGGGAATATTTCAGACTTAACTGAAAATGAAAATGTTTTTCTTTTTTAATGAAAGAAATACTTAAATATATCCAACTAACTTAGTGTTCTAGGGAGCATGTTTTAGGAACCACTCCTCTAAAATGGCATTCATTAAATCAGGGCTGAGAATAAGCAGGTGTGTGCACTAGTGCAGCTTGTATCAGCTGTTTACAAATGGTGATTTTTCAGATTGGCCAATTTATTCATTCCAGTTGATAGGTTTCACATGTCCTTTTATAACAGTGCTTTTAATTTTATATTGTTTATTGTCTGTGCCTCCCAACACTACCTACCTCTCAGTGAACAAAATGATAGTATCTGCTTTACTTCTCAGTGGTTTTGCTCCATAGAGGTGGTTCATTTCAGTGATCAGCTCTCCATAAAGGGGAGCCCTACATGTATCACTTCCATATTTGGAATTTAGATTCCCTTTGTCCAACCACAAACTGCTAGCTCACCTGCTTGGGATATATCCACTAAAAAAATACTTCTACCTCATCGAAACTAGTCAGTTAATTCTACCACCTGCTCATTATTCATCCCTGTCCTCAACTTGTCCTACTTAGAAACTAGATCCCACTGTTCAATGCACTCTTACAGGTATCCTCACACCATGCCTTTCTCTCTGTGTCGTAATCTAGAACAATTTCAAAACCTGTCTGCTCTTGAGCAGTTGAATGGGAGGGAAATCATTACAACAGGCAAGTTTATAATCTCAGATTCCATTTAACTATAATCCCTTTTATTAGGTTCCCATCATAGCTAATCTTGAGTTGTCAAACATTCCATTTCTTCTCATTTACTCCCACTATATATATTCCCCACAACTGTTCTGAGATTGCTGTCATCAGGATCACCATTCTCTTCCATGCTGCCATATCTGTTATTTTTTCTGCTTGTTCACTGCCTTAGGAGCATTTAATAGGTTTAATGAGTTCTCTTGGAAATACTCTTTTGGTTACCCTACCTTTCTGGCTGCTACATTGCTAAGTCCAACCCTATTCCCTCTCAGTACCTAACCTTGGCTTATTGTGTGTGTATGTCACCACTCTCTTTGGATGATTGAGCCCATTCTCTGGTGTTCAGTATGAATGTACCATCACACCTCTAAGACCAAACTTTTCATAGTTACAGACTTGTAATTTCAACTGCCTACCTCCAACATAACACCTCCAAATCATTTCTTTCCCTACCCTACCTTCAATCTGTTCCTCTCCCCTATTCCTGATCTGGATAAGTGAAATAACTACCTAGGTTCCTCATTCTAGGTTCTCTAACATCATCATGGTAACCAAGTCACACCCTTTATGTTTGGTCACAATTTTAGGCATTTTTACCTCAAGCAAAAAGGAACCCGCTTCTCATCCAAATCATTTCTTGCCTACACCACTGTAGCATTCTCTTTATGAGCTTTCTTCCACAATATTCCCCACTGAACAGCTAGGTTAATTTTTTGTTAAGGTAATTCTAGTGGGTCTGTGGGAAGTGTGTGGAGAAAGGGAATTTTTTCTGCACACTGCCCTTTGAATAAAATGTGGTGTTTTTACTATGATGCCTGCCCATCTAAATTCTTGTTCTCGTTTGCCTGTTGTGTTCTAGCCACATGGATTTCTTTTGAGTTTCTCAAACCAACCCGGCTCTTTAACATCTCAAGGCCCTTGCATTAGTGGTTCCTTCTGCTTGGAGTGCTATATTTTACTGTGTTCTAACTCCCTCTTCTTTAGGCCTCAGGCCTCATCCCCGTCATCAATTACTCCATTGCAGCACTCATCTTTCCTTGATAGCATTTATCAGGTTGTAATTGCTTTTTATTCTGTGCTAAAGAACAATCCAGTACCTCAAACATAGTACATATCTAATGGTAGTAAAAACTTCTTGAATGCTTAAATGGGAGATAAAGAGAACTTGATTATGACTGGAATCAATAGTCTCTGGAGCTGAGTCTATACAGTTAGCGTAATTATTAGTGCTAAGGGCATTACAAGAATATATAACAATGAGAATTTGGTACTATGTAGTCTGTAATGAGGGAAAGCAGTTAATAAAGACTTCTCTAAAGAAGGAGATAAGGGGAAGGAACTTAGAGAAAACTCCAAGCTGGTTTTAAAAGTTCATTCTAGTGAGGGAGTCTTCCAGTGGAAAATTAAAGGAGACCAGTTAAAGAGGCTATCCAAGTTGTCCAGGACAGAGCAAATGCAGCCTTGAAAAGTGGTGAGGCTGAAGGAGAAAAGTGTACAGACTTGAGAGATCTAGGATATTTGACAGGTCTTGATCATTATGGGTTATGAGAAAAGAGGAAGAGGATAGAAATTGATAATTTATAGGTTTTTAGTTTGAATAAATGGTTGAAATGTTATTTAGGAGGGTGAGGATAAAAGAGCAGTTTTGTGAATTGATGATTGCGAAAGGGAAGATTGTATAGAAAAGAATCCAGGACCTAACTCTGAGAAACTCAGAATTTCAAAGTAGATTAAAAGAGAAATAGAAAAAAAAAATCATGAGACTTGTAGGATGGAACTATTTCAGGTGTCCTGTTCTGCTGAGATAAGGGAATTATAAAGTCTCCTTTGGATTTAGTGGTAAGAAAGTAATCTGTAACCTTTGCAGTTACTTAGTTTGAGTGGAAGTCAGTTTGAGAAGTGTAGAGAACAAGTGTAAATGCCTATTTTTGGTATTTTATTGAAATAATTAAAAAACCCACAATAGTTGCTAAAAGAGTCATGGAGTCCAACCAGTTTTTCACAGTATAGGAAAATTGAGCATTTTCAGGTTCCACTGAAAAGGATTTGGTAGAGAACGGGTTAAGTTCCAGCGAGAAGGATTTGGTAGAGAGGGGTTAAGATGTGAAAAATAGTATATGTTGTAAAATTCTCAGGTTTTGGCTTGGATAATTGTGAATGGTGATGTTGTTTGCCAAGGTAATATAGAAGAAATAGGGTTGGATGGAAGGTTAATACTGAGTTTGAGGTTTTTATAGGTCATTAAGGCAGAGAGGAATAGTGATCAGTTCTTTATCGGGTCTGAAACTACAGTTGTGGACTTGACTCCTTGAGTACAAGTATCTTGGCCTCTGTCTCATGAGCATTTTGCTCAGAATCTGAGATATAGGGAGCACTTACTAAATTTTGCTGGAATTGAAAGAAATAACAAGCATGTAAGGAAGGATAAATCACCAAAGCTAGAACCCAGAGGAACACCAACACTTAGTAGGCAGAAAAAAAGAAACTAGCAAAGACAACATGGAAAGGAAGGTTTAAATGAGGTGAAGACCAGGAATGGAGGTAAGGTTATAGGGCATTACAGAAGCTGGAAGAGAATGATGAAGGGTAGTTTTTGGTCCTGTATTGTGCCACTGGGAGATCATTAAGAATAACGGAGCTACTAGAATTAATCTTTGGTAGTCATTGATCTTTAAAGAAGTTAAGTGAAGTAATAAATGTCAAGTAAATAAGAAATGCCAAGTAATAAGTGTTTGTGTAGTTATATTCAATTGGTGAAAGAGCTAAGGAAGTCAAGGCAATGAATTATTTAAGCATCTTGCACGAAAGAAAAGGAAATTGGGTAAGTGTTTTCCCTTATTTGAAGGATTTTAAGATGAGTCTTGAATATTTGTGGATTCTGGGGAGGTACTTGTTAAAGAGATAGAGTAGAAGTTTAAGTAGAGTAGTAGATGGAACCTGATCCTAAGATCGCAGGTTAGAAATGTTAGCTTTACACAATGAAAAAGAACCTCTTAAACTATTGTTTTTCGGTGGGGCTTTTTTTTTTTTTTTTTTTTGGTAAGATGTTATTTATTTGACAGAGCACAAGCAGAGGGACAGGGAGATGCAGGCCCCCTGCTGAGCAGGGATCCTGGTGTTGGGCTTGATCCCGGGACCCTTGGATCATGATTTGAGCCAAAGGCAGACACTCAACCAACTGAGCCAGCCAGGCACCCTTCTCTCTCAGACTTGTTCAGTAAAAATGTTGAGCTCCTTGTCATGAAGAAAGGAAACAAAGGTACAGAATAGCAAGCCTTGGAAAAGTAGGAAGCCAAGGTTTAAATAATAAAGGTTTGAGCTGAAGAATGGGAGAAGCTAAGTAGCAGGTATAAAAGGATGATGAGCATTCGACACAGCTGAGTTGAGAACCTGATCGTGTCGTGGCACCATCTATGATTATGCAGTATTTCCAGTACTGCTCCTCACCTTGAGTGGAGAAGACAGAAGAGGTTGGATAGTCTATGGCAGGAGTAAATACATCAATATTAATTGAGCCCAGTTAGAGTAGGAAACAAAGCCAAAAGGACTGAAGAGAAGAGAGTCCAGGGATTGGAGGTCTTGTGGCACCAAAGAGTATGATTATGATGGGAATAAAGCCAAAATTTCGGTATGAAGGACCAATGCACTGAAATTTAACATTTTAGGAATAATGCAGCTTGCAGTGTTTGAAAATGGCTAGAGTAGATTGCTGAATTCAAATGTAGATGAAAGTTGGAGTTGAAAAATTTTAAGAATCTTTGTCTAGTTTATTGAATGGACTGTGCACAGAAGATATCCCTAGTAGGAACTGGATGTAAGGAGACAGAGTCAAATGCTGAAGTCCTTAATTAAGAGGTTTGTCAGGAAGAAAGCTTCCATGCTATGTGGGACATGGAAGGAGTTTGGGAAAGTAGCTTCTTACATCCTCTTGGCCCGGTAGTCTTGGGAGATCCAGATTCAGTTAAGGCTGCAGAATACAAATTTGTGAAGTAGCAAACATAACTCTTTAAAGAACATAATAGAGTTGAAAGGGTTAAGCACAAGTCAGGGAGAGGAATTAGGATAGTAAGAATGGAGGTAGTACGGTGAATACTTCTTTAAGACCAAGGCTACTACAGTCTAATGAGAATCTGCTATTCCAAGCTCTCCCAGGCCTAGGTCCCATGTTTCAGATCTGCTAGTGATAGTAACAGTTAATATTTATTGGCTGCTATGTGCTAGACTGTGCTTAAGGACTTTCCTTGTATTTCCATTTATTCTTACATCAATTCTTAGGTGCTCATATTCTCATTTTAGGATGAAATTGAGTAAGATTGGGAAAAACTATGTATCTTGCCTAATAGTTACACACCTAGTATGTGGCATAGCTGAGAACTGAAACCATATCCATTGACTCCAGAGCTTATATATGCCTTTATTTGGGAAACATAGGCAGCCAAATGAAGTAACAAGTTTCTCAGTGTCTTTATTTAAAATGATGTAATTGTCGTGGTAGCTGAAGAGAATTGTCCCCCAGGCGATTAGTAGATAATTCGTAAATGACATTTTTAATGTTGTTACATGTGTTTGTACACACACACACACACACACACACACAAATATATTGTTTGCTGTTGTTTACAGTTAATATTGATTCCAAGGTGGGGGGAATAGATGAACTTCTGGAGTCAGGTCTGGCACCATGAAGAAGGTAGCTGTGTTGATGAAGGTAGGGAGCACAGAAGAACAAAGGGCTTACTACTAGGGATCTTTGCTGCAGCTGTGTACTATTAAACCAAAGAAGCTAAGAGAAGAAAATAAGCAGTTGTAGAGGGGTTGAATGAATTCTGACCAGCTGTCTTCTCTCTCTCTGGTGTGTATTGTGAGCCCTATAATTGAAACTGGTAGTCACGTGTTTTGTTTGCTGCCATTTCAGCTTCCAAATTCTTGTGTGTGTTCAAAGTTCCCTCAAAGTAACTATGGGCATGTCAAAAGGACGTTCACTATGCAAGCTGCCCTTAAAACAGCCTTGAGTACTAAGTACTACTATCCCTAATCGCCTAAAAGCTTCTGTCACCCAGGGTAGGTTGAAGAAGAGGAATGGCGCATCAGAGTGAGAATGATAGGCCTCATGTGCTGTGGTCCCTCTGTAGCAGTGAAGTATTTAAGTCACTGGGCTTTTGAGGACGCAGAGTAGTTTTCAGACTGTTAAGGAGCAGATCACACCAGGAAGTTCTTCATCAGAAACAGGTACCTAGAAGTCAGCCCTACAAGGAGTGTGCCCTCCTCCTCACCAAGCCAAAGTAACCCTTTTTATAATGGAGACTTCAAAATGTTAACCAACACTTAAACACTTGGGTGGGAGGGGGGATGAGATATACAGAGAATCTCTTACATATTGGGAAAAACTTTTCTGCAATCTATACAGCCCAAATATTCAAACAAGCATATTGGCAATTCTTACTCATACCTCCAACCCTAAAACACAGCTGGTAAACACATTATTATATTTACTTATTTGAAAGTTTCAAAAAAAACCCTTAAAAGTATTTACTAAACCTTCATAACAGCCTCTTAAAGCTGGAGCATTACAAAGTTTGGGAATTTCTCAAGTATATGCCCTTAAAGGGAATTTTCTCATCCCATGACGGCATTTGGATGGTGGTCTTACCATAATGTAGGCAATTTTTAAAATGGAATTCTCAAATAAGCCTTGTCCCATAAGAGGAATAGAAAAAGTAGCAACCTTTTTATAGATGAGGACAGTGAGTTGGAGAAATGTAATGACTTGTAATAGCAAACCTACAAAACAGG
Source organism: Mustela nivalis (assembly GCF_964662115.1). Classification (NCBI taxonomy): domain Eukaryota; kingdom Metazoa; phylum Chordata; class Mammalia; order Carnivora; family Mustelidae; genus Mustela; species Mustela nivalis. The sequence continues at coordinate 42,534,529 of NC_139024.1, read as the reverse complement.
TCTGAGCCCTCACTTAGAATGCTTTCTCTACCGTCCTGCTGGCTGAAAGTATTGCCATTTCAAAGCAAAGGATGATTGTGGAGAGCGTCAGGATTACATAGTGAAAATTATCATTGCAAATATGGAAGGCAGTGCAATATACTTAGGAGTAAATAAGGCAAAATTGTAAGTTCTGTCACATGTCATGGCATATGTTGTCTTACACTTTAAAAATAGGTTTCTTAATGTAGTCTACATGTTACCAGTATGAGAAACTGAAGCAATTCGTTTCTTCCAGTAAAATCTTGATCCTACACAGCTCCCCAGCCAAAGTTGATTAGCCAGAAGTATGAAAAGACAGCAGCTGTTCTGTTAGAAGTGAAATGGCCAGAAACATCCAGAATGTTCTGTATAATGCTGTAAGCCTTTCTACCATAAAATGGTGGGTTGTGTGTAATCACTGAGATTTTTAACTTGTTATTGTTCTGTCAAAGCCACTATTCCCAAAAATGAGAGAGAAAATGAATTTCGATTTTAAAACTGTATTGGCAGAAACCCAGTCCTATAGGATGGATACATTTATTTTTTTTCTTTCCCTTTTCGTTGCCCAAGCTATAATGTCTGTGTGGGCAGCTTTTCTCAGAAGTGCAACCCTGAAGTGAAGGACAGACATGCGCTATTCGTCAGAGGTCTTTGGTACATTGAGTTGGGCAATTAGGGGAGAGACAGTTAAAGTATTGAGCTCAAAGATCCTGGAAGGGAGGTTTGGGGAGCTGAAGACTGAAATCTGGCATTATCTATCTCATAAGGGCAATAGATAATATTTAATAAACAACTGTGTCAGACCTCTGAGTTCATTAAATGTCAACTCATTTAATCACAGCCATAGGAAATAGTTGGTATTGGAGGTAATTGTCACAGTTTTTATTCATATGTCACCACTTGACTCATCTATTCTGAGAAACCCATGTGTTACAGAAGTTAAGCCTAGAATACTGCTTGAAGGAAAATTTAAATTGTAGTCACAATGGTGTATATATGCGTGTGTGCGCGCACGCACGCACTCACACACACATGTATGTATACCTTCAGCAGAGAGAGCAAACATTGTAGTAGATTTTATAATTTTGTCAGAATGGGAAGAAAGACCATGTCACCATTTTGATTTGGTAAAATCTACATCTAAATCCTGTTATTACCTTGCTTTCCCATCTTTATCAGAGGCCATGTTCATATATTGACTTCACCAAAAACAAAAACAAAAAAAAACACGTAAACTCCTTTTCAGCAAACGTATGCATGTTCTATTCAATAAATATTCAGATGTTTTTTAAGTACTTGTCTCTCAGAGCATATTTTTTTAATTATTCACTTGTCGCTGCCAGCATTTGTATTTCGGACTACAGATTTGTCAACCTTTGCTGGAACGAAGTTGGTCTGGGAGTGAAATTTGCTGTGCATCTAACTTATATGCTGCATATAAAACAAAGGAAAAATGGATGTGTGAGTGTGTGGTGGTCAGATAATGAGTTGCACAGGAGTAAGAGGCCACAAGATGGCAAACTAACAGGGAATCTGGTGTAGAGCCAAGATCTAAAAATTGAACCAGAAATTACTTTTCCATTTTTTTATTTATACATTATAAAGGACATGGCCTAAGATGTGGTCATTTTTATTTTTGAGTACTTAAGATAAATTGAACAGTTACTGAAGTACAATTTTGAAAATTGGGAAATGACTGACCATTTTAATAGAGCACCATTTACAATGAAACAGGCTAGAGTCACCTTTCTGTATTACAAATATTTTTAACATTCCTGAAAGCACAAAACTTGTTTTGACAAGAAGGTAGTCACACTGCTACCTCTACATGCAAGGGAGACTTGGAAATGTGCATTTTTTTTTTTTTTAAGCTGGGCACATTGTCATTCCCACAAAATCAGAATTTAGTTGACCACTAAGGTAAAAACAAAACAAAACAAAAATGGAGAGCAATGCAGTTGGTTATTACATGGGTTAGCAATATTCCAAAGATCTTCGAAACAATTTTGTACAGAAAACTTCTGAACAAATAGATTTGGAGTTTAAAAAAAAAAAAAAATCCAGTATTCTTACTCCATCACTTCATGTAATAAACAAGTCACTTTATCATTCTGCTTTGTACTCTTCTCATTATAAACATTTTAAAGATTTCTTCCATTCCAGGATACCATGATTTTTTTAGTTCATGCAACATGGTTAGGCTGTAAGATTCATGGATATGTTAGTTGTTGCTGAGCTACTCCTGTGGGTTAAGCCTTGAAGGTACAGTGGCAAAGGACATGGCTCTAGCCTACAGTTCAGTATGTTCATAATTTAGAGGGAGATAAATGCACAAATTATATAGAGTTAAGTGATATAATAAAGCCATGTGTTATTAATTACAATACCTAATATTTTTAAAAAATAATCTCCATTTACCAATGCTTTGCATGGATTATCTTTAATCTGGTTAACAACCTATGACATAGGTATTTATTTCATTTTACATTTTAAAAAATGCTCTCTGGTAGAAATATTTGATCCAAGCCTTGAAATGAAACTAGATTTTTCAAGGTTGAGAAAAGAACGATAATTATACAAAATATTAAGTACCTTACATGTTACTACAATATCATGATTATCAAGGAGGTAAATCTTGGGACACCTGGGTGGGTCAGTCAGTTAAGAGTCTGCCTTTGGCTCACTCAGGTCATGATCCTGGGGTCCTGGAATCGAGTCTGGGTTGGTCTCCTTGCTCAGTGGGGAGTCTGCTTCTCCTTCTGTCCTTCCCCCTGCTTGTGTGGTTGTGCTCTCTCTCTCTCTCTGACAAATAACATCTTTATTTAAGAAAGATAAATCTTGTTAGGAACTGCCTAAATTGTTTAAAGAGGTGTCTTACTGTACATGAAATTTGTTTTTTAAAGGTGATTCTCTATTAGAGATCTATGGTATTAGATTTATATAGTAAGATAACCAACACGATGTCTTATTTTACCATTACACAGTATACTGGGTATAAGAACCATAGAATCTTGGAGAGTTAAAAGGAAGTTTGGAGGTCATTTAGCTATACCTGCTGTACAATTCAGGAATCTTTTTTTATCATCTCTCTCAGCGTTAGGGCTCTCACTACTTTATTGGGCAGTCATTTCATTTTGAGGTAGTTCAAATTAATAGAATATTTATGTATTAGATAAAAATGTTTATCTCTTTGACGTTCACCAATTAGTCTTGGTTCTTTGAAACACATAATAAGTTATTTCTCTTTCAAGATCATTCCTGATAGTCTGGACACAAAATTCTAATAACACAAGATTAACTTTTTTTTAATAGTCTTATATTACATTTTGCTCATTTCTAAAGTGTAAGTTTAAACTCCAAGGACTTTACATTACGAACTAACACCAATCCTTGTCTCATATTAAATTTTTAAATCTCGATACAGAATGACCACTTGTTTCATTTCATCCAACTTGTTCTGAACAAAATACTGAAATTTTTAATCATGTTTTCTGTCTGGCATTCAACATACTGGTCATTTCTTCTTCTTTTTTTTTTTTTTTTAAGATTTTACTTATTTACTTGACAGGGATCACAAGTAGGCAAAGAGGCAGGCGGGGGGGGGGTGGTTAGGGGAGGAAGCAGGCTCCCCGCTGAGCAGAGAGCCTGATGAGATGCGGGACTCCATCCCAGGACTCTAGGATCATGACCTGAGCCGAAGGCAGAGACTTTAACCCACTGAGCCACCCAGACACCCCAATACCTATCATTTCTTTTGTCCTCAATAGATAAGCATATCTTCTGTATCTTCACCCTAATCACTAACATGAATGTAGTCAGGAACTATTTTTGGCTATAAGTAAAAGAGCCTAACAAGGCAATGGCTTACATCAGGTAGCAGTTACATCTCACATAACAACAAAAACAAAAGCATGGAAATAAGCAGTTCAGAGCAAATATGGCAATTCCATGACAGATGGCAACAAATGTCCCAGCAGTTCTTTCTGCTTCTTCATGCATTAGGTCATTATTCCATCCTCAAAGCCACTGCATGGTAGAAAGATGCTTACTGCAGCTCTAGCTATGATGTCTCAGGCAGAAAGGGGCTGGGAAGTGAAAAGATGCATTCAAGCTAGGTCAGCCCTACTTTTTAACTTTCCCCAAAGCCTTGGTCAAAAAATCTTGTGTTTTTATGGGTGCCTGGGTGGCTCAGTGGGTTAAAGCCTCTGCCTTCGGCTCAGGTCATGATCCCAGGGTCCTGGGATTGAGCCCCACATCGGGCTCTCTGTTCAGCAGGGAGCCTGCTTCCCCCCGACCCGCCTGCCTCTCTGCCTACTTGTGATCTCTGTCAAATAAATAAATAAAAATCTAAAACAAAAACAAAAAAAAAACAAGATTTTTTTTTAAAAGATTTTATTTATTTGACAGAGATCACAAGTAGACAGAGAGGCAGGCAGATAGAGATTGAGAGAAGGAAGCAGGCTCCCTGCTGAGCAGAGAGCCTGATGTGGGACTCGATCCCAGGACCCTGAAATCATTACCTGAGCCGAAGGCAGCGGCTTAACCCACTGAGCCACCCAGGCACCCCCAAAAATCTTGTTTTGATAAGATTTCATGCTGCTGCTTTTACATGGAAAAAAGATTTGGAAATGTGACTTTTTAGCTGGGGACATTGCCACCTTCAACAAAATTAGAATTCTTTTAGATGAAGAAGAGTAAATGGTTGGGTAGACAAAGGAAGAAGCAAAAAGAACAGATTTTTTTCTCAAGAAACCTTGAACTCCTAAGTACCTAAACTGTGGGGATACAGGATATGGAAAGATGAATAAGACAACATTCACCTTAGCCACAGTGAGTAGTTTTTAATGTCATCAAGTTAATGTAATTAGAGGCCATTTTCTCTGAGAAGATTGGTTTATCACATTTGCTAGTCTCCCATAGAAAGTCAAATCTCAAGTTACTGCACTGACTGCCCTTTGAAATAAATGCTTTATAAATGAAAGCACTTGTTTAACCTAATGACTAATACTTCTTTTAGTTGCAAGGGATTGATGATCATCAATTTAGTTAATGAAATTTTTATAGCAAGAAAGTGAAAATGGGATTGCTTAATATTTGTCTCCTGTGGACCCAAGCTGTTGCACAGAGTTCAACAGTGACCTTTTTCTAAAAGATAGAAAACTGGAATTCACTTCTTCAATTTCCTTTTATTCTGTACAGACAGTTCTATACCACAGCCATCTGTCCATCTTGACTCTGACAGTACTAATATGTCTGAAAAAAATTCAAGACAAAATTAACAGAAGTTACATATATCACTCTGAACAGTATTTTTCTTTTTGATAGAAAATTAAATCTCCATAGTAGGAAAAGGAGCAGATACTTCACCTTTAAGTAGATGGAATGTTGACCTATTTGGGCAACACGCAGAACTCATTTTACTTTGCTTTCAAATAATATATGATATATCGCAGCCTTTTAAAAAATGATCTTAATCTACTTAGAATAAGAAAATTTCCCTGACACAGTGGAGACAAGATAGGTCTGTGGAAATTTCTCAGAACTCCCCACAATCACCGTTATCCTTTACAGCTGAAGGAAGATTTGCTCTGTGAGAAAGACCCAATTTTATATTAAAGAAAGAGCTTCTGGTCAGTTTCTCCCAGAACACCTTCCTTGGGATTTTGTCATAAAATCCAAAGGAATGCTTACACTTTTTGCCTTTAAACGCTCCACCAGTGGTTCTTGCTTTCCTCACCATTTTTTTTTTTTTTTACAGAAATGGGACACACCCTCTCTTTTGTGCTCTGTGCTATTAATATAGCAATATACAGAAATAAAATATAAACTAGAAATAAGTTGGCATCAGTATTTGAGGAAGGTGTGCTATGCCTATGTTGGGATGGGGCACTTTGGGCTTTTAATTGCTTTATTTTCTTTATTAAATTTTTGAGAACACAAAAGTGAAAAGACTTATCAAGAAAAATAATTCTCTCTCCTTTATCGTAACCAATGTTGAAATCCTTCCACATCTCTCCCCCTATTCACTCAAACATTCTATACATAGACACATGTAAAAGTTAGGATGCTCGATGCCTAAAAAGGGAGAGTAAGTACAAGAGAAGTGTCCTACCTCCTCCTCTTTTTTTAATTGTATGGGAAAGAAATGTATAAAGAACATGGTTTTATTATGATTCTTCCAGTTGCAAGATACAGAAACCCTATTTAAACCAGCTTAAGCAAAAATGGGGAATTCATCTTTCATTTAACTGAACTGCAGAAAGCTGGGGTGGAGTGGGAAGGGGGGGAGCCTGTGTCAGAACAGCAGGATTGAACAATTCAAACATTCTCAGGTCTTTGCCTTTTTCTCCTCTCCTCTTTGCAATCTTTCTGTCTTGAGGAAGTTGATTTAATTTCCTTGGAAAGCCTGGAACCATAGCCCTAGGCATTCTTTCATACAGGCACTTGAAAAAAAAAAAAAATTCCCTCCAGCTTCGATGAGAAGGAAACCCTGTGGCCACAGACAAAATCTGTAACCAGAAAGATTTGGGGGATGAGTGTAGAAAGCCAAAGTAACTTGTAGCTCAGGAATGGCTTGAATGACATTAAGAAGATAACTGTTTAGTGATCTGGGAAGACTGATGAGATGAGAAAGTGGTTTAAGGAAAAACCATGGTTGATCACTAACTCTACTTTTACTAGATGTATATCCCTGAAAGGAAGTGACTGAATCTTGGGGTTCAAAGGTTATTGCCTACTTTCTGAGCATCAGTGTTGTAGGGGGGTCAAGTCAAGTGAGGTGACCATGTCAATCCAGGACACAAGTGTGAAATTCTCCTCCTGCCCCCATTTTCACCTCCATGCACCTCCACGAAAGTGGAGATTTTCTTGAGGCCATAATTATAGATCTCTGAAGGTACAGCACAGTGTCTTTTTCATATTGATCATAGCTCAATAAATTTTAATTTATTGATAGGAGAAACAATAAAGATGTCAAAATTTAAGTGCCAGTTTCAATCAAATGTTTTTGCATCTTCTAAAGGGGAAAAAGGGGGGCGTCTGGGTGGCTTAGTGGGTGAAGCCTCTGCCTTTGGCTCAGGTCATGATCGCAGAATCTCAGGGTCCTCGGATCAAGCCCCACATAAGGCTCTCTGCTCAGCAGGGAGCCAGCTTCCCCTTCTCCTTCTGCCTGCCTCTCTGCATACCTGTGATCTCTCTCTCGTTCTCTCTCTCTCTCTGTCAAATAAATCTTTATAAAAATAGGAATAAAATTTTTAAAAATCATTCCCCTTCTTGTGTAAACAACTTTATTCACAGTCCTTTCTCCTGTTACCTTTCCATTTTCTCTCCATGTGCAGTGGGAGAGCAAGCAAAGCATTATGTCCCACCCATTCTTTTCCCCAGAGCAAAATTTGTTGTCATAACTGATGCTAAGAGACTGGAGCTCCTCAAAACATCTTTGACAGCAAATTTACTCTCAGACTGAAAAACCGTCTCCATTCCAGTTCTGTGCACTGAAACCCAATTTTCTAGACTCTGTGCTAAGATCGGGGCCTCTAAAACCTTAAACTTCTTTAAGCCCCATCACTGTCAAAAATTTGTATGTATTCCTTTGAGGCCTTCAGTGGTTATCTGCACTTGTGAAGCTGAGGTGTTTTCATATCAAATGGATGTAGCCTTATGAGTGCAACAGTGTGGGATCTGAGGCATAAATTGAAAGACGGGGAAAACCACAAAGTTCACCTTTCTCTGTGTTGTCCAGGGCACAGTCTTTAAGGCAGATTATGACCACTGTTGGTGACACAGTTTGTAGATAATGACAGAAATAACCATTATGCATGAATTGCAGTGGCTTTCTGCTGAAGAGGGCAAGGCCATGGAAGACATGACAAAATCGGTTTCAGTTAAAATTACATTTTTATGCACTGTAGTCTCATTAAAAAATTCCCAGTGGGGAAGAATGATTTCTGAGCTATCATTACCAAACAGGGTTGCAAATCGTGTTCTGAAACTGTCAGAAAAGGTTTATTTCACAGAATAATAGTGCAATCAAGTAACAATATCAATGACAGACAACACAACAAAACCACTTCATTTTTATTCTGGATAAGTGCACATCCATTAGAGTATTAAATCCAAAAATAATATATCTGTGATTTTTTAAAGAACATGAGAAAGTAAGGGGTCGCTGGTTGGGGTCATTTGGTTGAGCCTCTGACTCTTGGTTTCCGTTCAGGTCATGACCTTAGGGTTGTGGGATCCCACGCTGTGTGTAGAGCCTGCTTAAAAGTGTCTCTTTCCCTCGCCCTCTGCCTCCCACCAGCCCCCCTTATGCTCATGTGCCTTCTCCCTCTCTCTTAAAAACAAAAAACAAAACCTAAAATCTAGGCTCCCAATCAAGTAATAATAAACATTTTTATTTGATTTTTTACATTTCTCACACCAATGTAATAGCACAGTACACATTTTATTATCTACATAGAGATGTACTAGTAAATTGTGGGCAAACTATGATATATTGTGGAATACATTCTGAATTTCTGATTATAAAAAACAAATACAACAAATACAGAAATTTACAAAGTAGTTCAATGTTCAATGGTAGAAGTGCCAAGTAATTATCAAGCTGGGTATGTTCTCTTTCTAGATCCTACCCTGCTTCAGGTCAATGTACTCTTTGGGACCTGCTTCTGTGTCTCTAGAGTAACCCTTTCAGGTGCCTCCTAGTCCAGGCTTAAGTGGAATATCTCCAATATTGTATCAACTTGGAGACCACAAATGATGGCTTTCTTCCCTCTCCCCTAGTCCACTTACAACCAGGGAGTCGTGACCTGCAGAGTCCTGGGCCCTGTGGTCATTTCTCCAGGCCAGGCCTTCTTACTGAGTGTCATTGTGTGTGTTTCTGTGTGCCCTCGGTTAGCTGCTGCCCCACCCTCAACATACTCTTTCTCTGCAGATATTAAGTAGGGCTGAGTGAGGGGAGCCTAGGCTGCCACTCTGGAAAGATTGCCAGTGCTTCAACCTCAGCTTGGAGGCCATCACATTTTCAGAAGTGTCACTTTTTATATCTTCCGGTTGACGGACCTAAGCATTTAAAAGAATGCTGCTTGTTGAATTTCTTCAGACTAATCTGCAATTAACTATTCAAACACAATTCACGTACCCACTAGAACCCTACAATAATGAGATCTCTGTCTAGTGTATACAACTGAGCACATATTGAAAATTAAAAAAAAAAAAAAAAGGAATCCTAAATCCTATGAAGGTTGATGCCCTTTGTTTTCTAGTGTAGCTCAGATCTTGTTCAGAAAGGATGCCGGTTTTCCTTGTCTAACCCTCTTGTGTGTCAAAAAGTAGCTTTGTTTTATCTTGATGGGGTGAGCTTGTGGCCAAATTCGAATGGCGATTCTGGAGTAAGGGAGGAGTTCCCATCTCACCACATTCAACATATCTGAGGTTGTGGCTCACATGCTGAGGACTGAAGACTTTTAGAGTATTTTTGGACACAGCACTTAATAAGGCACTTGAGAACCAAAAAACTCAGTTCAATGAAATTCAACACAATGCACAGGCATGAGATAATAACCAAGAGGAGTATGAAGATGGTTTTCTCGGTGGGTTTGGAGATGAAGCAGTCCACAGTGTTGGGACAAGGCTTCAAGTCACACTTCATAAGGTAGGGAACACTAAAGCCATCATACAGTTTGTAAAATAAAACCAGGAAGCCAATCTCAAAACCAGTTTTAACGATGAGGCTGATAAGGTAAGTGTACCAGAGGTCCCCATCCATCATACCTGGGCTGACATACTGTCTCTTTCTGTGCCTCTTCTCTCTACCCTCATGATAGGCTACATGTAGAACCACGAGAAGTGAAGGCATGGAGACCATGATCAGTTGTAAGGCCCAAAGTCTGACCTGAGAGATGGGGAAGAAGTGATCAAAACACACATTTTCACAACCAGGCTGTTTCACATTGCACTCAAACTCTTTCTGCTCATCTTTCCACACATGCTCTGCCGCCACCATGTAGACCAGCAAACGGAAGATGAACACAACAGCTAGCCAAAGCCGTCCAATGCCAGTTGAGTATTTGTCTACTCCAGTTAAGAGGTCTCTGAGGAACATCCAACTCATGACTTGGGTTCAAAAGAAGGTAAGATTCTGCAAAAGAAAACAATTTCATCATGATTCATTTATTTTTATTTCATTTATCATTTTCACTGTCTTACTTGATTATGGGATTGTGGAAAAGAAACTCAAATTTCAACTCTGGATGTTGAGGACTCACTTTCAAGCATGGAGATAACACAATTAGTCTGTATGTACAATTGATCTCATGCCCAGTTCAATTTGGAATTTGGTTGGTGACCCCGCACACACTATACCTGTTTTCAAACAAACAAATTCTTCAGTTTATTGCTTCTCTATAAGGATGGATGTGTTCTGTTACTAATCTAGAAAAATTCAGATATGAATCCCAAGGTAACCTTGGTACCTTGAGATATCCCTTAAATACCCACTTCTTGAAGTTGTAATCTCTACTCACTTTTTCCACTTTGTTAGTGCCCCTCCCCAATCCCTAAAGGTTAGTCACTGCACTTACCTCCCTTTGTGTCCCATATCTTATATCAACAGCTGAGCTTGCCTACAGTCTGATAGTAAAAAATGATTCTCTCCAATAAGAGGAAACTCATGTTTCCTCACCCTTCCAGACCCACTTACATCCCTGCCCAACTTAACTTGCTCCACCCAGTCTAGAGGGAGGGGTCTGTCTCATCTTGCCTCAAAATGGTCATTCCAGCTCTAGAGCCCATCCCCATGGATTCAACTATTGCTTTCAGACTCCTAACTCTCAAATCTTTGGCTCCTCACCAGATTACCAGACCTCACTGCCTCTTGGTTAGCATTTAAATATGTCCCAGGCATCTAAAAATTGTTATATCTACAGCTGAATTTATTATCTATCCTGCCTTTTGATTTTTTTGTTCAAAGGCATCACCAATACCCAAGTGCCCAAGTTGGATATCCCACATACATCCTGGACTCCTCTCTCATGCCCCTTTTTAATTGCTCTCCAAATTCCAATTCCTCCTAAATATCTCTCAAATTTCCCTCCAGGTCACTGCCGAAATCTCTCTCACTTATACATCCTTCCCACACCTTTCCATTTCCAGTCTCATCATCTCTTCTGGTCTCCTCATACTATGTCTTTGATGATGCTTAATTATCTTGCACCTCTCTCCATCTCTTTTGCTCTTTTCCATATAAAAGCTGATAGGACAAAAAATCCAGTCAAGAAATGGGCAGAAAACATGAATAGACATTTCTCCAAAGAAGACATACAGATGGCCAACAGACACATGAAAAAATGGTCAGCATCACTTGGCATCAAATCAAAACCACAGTGAGATACCACCTCACACAGGTCAGCATGGCTAAAATTAATGAGTCAGGAAACAACAGATTTTAACAAGGATGTGGAGAAAGGGGAACCCTCTTACACTGTAGGTGGGAATGCAAACTAGTGCAGCCACTCTGGAAAACAATATGGAGGTTCCTCAAAAAGTTAAAAATAGAACTACCCTATGACTCAGCAATTGCACTACTAGGTTTTTACCCAATGGATACAAAAATAGTGATTTGAAGGGGTACATGCACCCCAATGTTTATAGAAGTAATGTCCACAATAGCTAAACTATGGAAAGAACCCAGATGTTCATAGACAAGTGAATGGATAAAGAATATGTGAGAGATATATTTATATGTATATATGTGTGTGTATATAAAATATGTGTGTGTATATATATATATATGTATGTATGTGTATACACACACACAATGGAATATTACTCAGACATCAGAAAGAATGAAATCAAGCCATTTGAAACAATGTGGATGGAACTAGTGTGTATTATGCTAAGTGAAATAAGTTAGAGAAAGACAAATACCATTGATTTCATTCATGTGGAATTTAAGAAACAAAAAACGTAGGGGAAGGGAAGGAAAAATAAAACAAGATAAAAACAGAGAGGGAGGCAAACCATAAGAAGCTCTTAACTATAGGAAACAAACTGAAGGTTGCTGGATGAGAGATGTTTGGAGGTTGAGGTAACTGGGTGATGGACATTAAGAAGGCACTTGATGTAATGAGCACTGGGTGTTATAGGCAACTGATGAATCACTAAATTCTATGCCTGAAACTAATAAAATATTGTATGTTAATTAATTGAATTTTCTATTTTTAAAAGTTTTAAAAAGTTGATAGGATGCTAGGGAGCCTTCTTTTTCATATCAGTGATGTCTTCCGGCTTCTATCTTGTCTTGTAATTGAATGCTGTGGTGTGGCCCCGAATTTTTTTTGTTGGGCCATTGTATGCTCAGCACTCTCTGTTCAGTGCTTTTAAGTTGTTTTCTCACAACTACTCTGGAAAGTGGGGTTCTGTTTGCCTTTGCTTGGGTTTGTTTGCTTATGGTGGTGGATGTTTTGTTCTTTCAGATGAGAAAGCAGATTCTAAAAAATGAAGCCACTTTCCCATGTGTACTGAGTAAGATGCAGAGCAGCGTTCAAATCCAATTTCCATCACTCTAAAACAGAGCCTCCCAACAGTAGCGCTATTAAACTTGGGTCCGGATAAATTCTTTGTGGGAGCGGCTGTCTTGTGCATTGTATGTCGTTCGCAGTCTCCCTGGCCTCTACCAGTTAAATGCCAGTAGTACCACCTCCTGCCCCCAGTTCAGACAACCAAAAATGTAGTCCATACATTTCCAAATGTGCCCTGTGGAGATGAAGCAAAATCTCTCTGAGTAAAAATCACTTCTCTTAACTCTCTCATCAGAAGATGTGGGCTCACTTATTTGCGGAGCATAACAAATAGCATGGAGGACGAGGGGAGTTAGAAAGGAGAAGGGAGTTGGGGTAAATTGGAAGGGGAGGTGAACCATGAGAGACCGGGGACTCTGAAAAACAATCTGAGGGGTTTGAAGTGGCGGGGCAGTGGGAGGTTGGGGTAGCAGGTGGTGGGTATTAGAGAGGGCAGGGATTGCATGGAGCACTGGTTGTGGTGCAAAAACAATGAATACTGTTACGCTGAAAAGAAATAAAAAATTAATGTACTATATGTTGGCTAATTGAATGTAATAAAAATTAAAAAAAAATAAATGTTTGGTACAATGCACCTGTGAAAAAAAATAAAAATAAAAAGTGCTATGATTTATTAAAAAAAAAAAAAAAAAAGGAAGATGTGGGCTAGAACTCCAGGTCTGCCACTCATATACTTTGTGATTTCTCAGGTGAAATCCTTGCCATTTCAGATCTTGCTTTCTATTACAAAAATTAATTAGTTTTTGCTTTCTCTATAGCTCAGCTGAAAGAGTATCATGGAAATGGTGGTGTGAGGGGAATGAGGATGTTAAGAAAATTGGGATACTGTTATAGCAGCACACCTGTTGGAGCATGTCACATTACCTCTTATAGAGAGAACAATATGTAGTAAGCCCACACACTAGAGCCCTGAGGAAATGTACGAAGGTTAAGAGACGTTTTCAGAGAAAACAAAGACACATGTACACGGTGCTCTATTCAGCAGGGAATAAATACTTCACTGTCCTTGGGTTTTCAGAATACAAACAAAATTGTATTAAATAAAAAGGATTCTCAAATCCACCTGAAAGGTTAATGTCTCCATGAATTATAAAACAAAGTCCCAAAGATTAAGAAGGGAAAACAAAGGGTATTATGTTTTCCTGTAACATGTGTCATTGAGCATTTGTCCATATTATTCAAAAGGGTATTTATTAATGTTACAAAGCATTTGAAAGCCACCCTGCCGGGCATTTTAGAGAAGGGAGGAAGGCAAGAGTAGATTCAGACTTTTTTGCTAAAAGGAGAGCAATAAAAAAGCAACTGGTGTTTGAGTAGAATTGGAAGACTGATACCATCAAATGTGATAGGATTATGAATTTCATTCGGCTGATAAATATCTATCCTATTTTGAAGTTCTCTGCTAATGGAAAGACCATGGCTTTTCTCAGGAGAGAGAGGTTCTAATGTTAGTTCAATTTTAACAAGGGTGGTTTAGCACAGTGGATAAAAGCCTGGGCACAGTGTTGGACTCCTCAGGTTCAAGTCCAAGTTCAGCTTTGATGATAATAGTACCAGCCATGTTGGGCGCAAAACAGAGTCTGACCCATGGTAAGTGATCCATAAGCATTATTATTATTATCATCATCATTATTATTTTGCCATTAAAAGCCTTTCTTCGATGTCAAATTGGAAGTCTTTCCAATTGTAAGTATATATATATATATATATATTTTTTTTTTCCCCCCTAGCTTTTTTCCTATGAAGGTGGGTAAGTTAGGAATCTTCATATAATGGCCCTTTAAGCATTTGAAAGCAGTCATTATTAGTTTGAAATTATTAGCTCATCATTCTTATCTCTTTCTTTAAAAAAAAAAAAGATTTTATTTATTTATTTGACCACAAGATAAAGAGAGAGCACAAGTAGGCAAAGAGGCAGGCAGAGGGAGAGGGAGAAGCTGCCTCCCCACTAAGCAGGGAGTTCAACATGGTGCTTGATCCCAGGACCCTGGGGTTATGACCTGAGCCAAAGGCAACCACATAACAGACTGAGCCACCCAGGCACCCCAACGTCATTAAATAATAATTCAGATTATCGCTTTATCTTTAATAAAACTCTTTAAATTATCTCTTTTCTTAAACCACTAAGGATAACTACCTTGAAGAGTTTCTACTTGCCAATTCTAATGTACTAGTTCTCCTGTGACTTTCTCTTTTCTCTTAAGAACTAGCAGTTAACTGCACAAGAATTTAGTTTGGAAAATTCAATTAATCAAATATTTTCAGGAAGTAAAATATTCGGTATTACTAATATCAGGAATAATATTGGGAAATTGCAAATATTCCCCAAACATCTTATCTGAATTAAAAGTGGAGGTGAGAAGAAGGTGCTGGGTCAATCAGATTTCCATATGAACAAAAATGAAGTTGGATCCCTACTTTATACCATTTAAAAACTTGCCTTAAAATGGATCAAAGACCTAAATATGAGAGTCAAAACCATAAAATTCTTAGAAGAACACAAAGGGGTAAATCTTTATGATCTTGAGTTTGGTAATAGATTCTTGGATATGACACTGAAAGCATGAACAACAAAAGAGAAAAAAATAAATTGGATTTCATCAAAATTAAAAACCATTGTTCATCAAAGGACATTATTACAAAAACCAAAAGACAACTCACAAAGTGAGAAAAAATACTTGTATGTAATGTATCTGGTAAGGTTTTAATATCCAGAATATGTAAGGAGCTACTAAAACTCAACAACAAAAATAATTCAAAAATGGTCAAAATATTTGAAAAGACATAACTCCAAAGAAGACATACAAATGGCCAGTCAATACATGAAAAGATACTTAACATCATTAGTCATTAGGAAAATGCAAATCAAAGCTACAATGAGATATTACTTCACATTTACTAGGATGAGGACAGTTTTTAAAATATAAAATAAAGGGGCAGCTGAGTAGCTCAGTAGGTTAAGGATCCAATTTGACTTTGGCTCGGGTCATGATCTCAGAGTTGTGAGATCCAGCCCCACATTGGGCTCTGCTCTGGGCATGGAGCCTGTTTGAGATTCTTCCTCTCCCTCTGCCCCTCCCCACCCACTCTTTCTTGCTCACTCTCACTCTCTCTCTCACTCCAATTCTTTCTCTCTCTCCCTTAAAAAAAGAACTGTGACAAGTATATGCTCTGGGTGCTGAGATACAAGACTGAGCTGGATAGAGAAGGGCCTTGCTCTCATAGAGCTTATATTCTAGAGAAGGAGAGAGACAATAAATAAATGCAGAATATCAGATAATGATGAAGACTGTGACGAAGCACAAGCAGAATGATGTAATTTTGATGGGGCCAGGAGAGTCTCTTTGGACTGGGAGGCCATGGGAGAGCTCTCTAATGAGGTGGCCTTCAGATGAAACCCCAAGTGGTAAGAAGTCAACTATGTGAAGCTATGAGGAAGAACATCCGAGGAAAATGGAATGGCTGGACAAAATGAACTTAACGTGTTTGAGGAACAGAAGGAAAGTCCATGTGACTGGACCTCAGTGAGTGAAGAGTAGATGGTCTGAGATGAGGCTGGAAAAGGAGGTCCAGCCAGGTCACATAGAGCCTTAGAGGTCACAGTGGGCTGTCCTGTGCTATGTCACTATAGACAAGAAGTTCACTTTTTTGAGGGTTCATTCTCCCTGTCCATAAAAAGGGGATACTAATATTTTTCAAGCTGACTTCATGAAGTTTTTTAGGAACATAAGATGTTGGGAACATAAGATGAAATATAAAAATTTCGTGAAGTAGGGACGCCTGGGTGGCTCAGTTGGTTGGACGACTGCTTTCGGCTCAGGTTGTGATCCCGGAGTCCCGGAATTGAGTCCCGCATCGGGCTCCCATCTCCACGGGGAGTCTGCTTCTCTCTCTGACCTTCTCCTCGCTCATGCTCTCTCTCACTGTCTGTCTCTCAAATAAAATAAATAAAATATTAAAAAAAAATTTTGTGAAGTATGCACACACACAGAACAGAACAGAAAGGAGAAGAAAAAAAAAAAAGAAAAAAGGAAACAGCAAAATTGAATGTTGATTCTCAGGTGAATTATTCAATCTCAAATTTCTTTGCTCTTTGCCATAGAATGAATCACTCATATAGTCGCCAAGGGCCTTAATTCTTCACACTGATCACACTAAGAATATTGAGCTAAAAGATGAGAGATTAATTTTCATATCACTTTGCTGTCATCTCTAATATCAATATTAGTAGGAAATATCCATCCATTCCTATTTACTCATATAATTCAAATCTTAAGCTTATAGCAAGGTTTTTTTTTATTATTGGCATTAATGTTGATACAACTATTTCATAATTCTATTAAAATTCCCAGATGAAATGTATCTGGGAAGTGGAGGCAGAGAGTATGTGGTTGCACATATGCCCATGCTCTGTGGGGATGAGGAGTGGGAATGCTCTAAGAATAATGATTGACAAATTGTTTGGACCCTTCTTTTCACAGCAGAGAGCTGATCCTCAAAATGGAGATTTTGGATAAGAATTGTGTTAAAATGTAAAATTTAAAATGACTGTCCCCTGCGTGTTGCATATCCAGGAGTCACAACCAAATGAATATGAGGAAGAAATAAATTTGTACATGTCAGAGTTTACTCTTAGAAGGAATTTGCGTTAGTATAGCTATGAGTAAATAGGTATAAATGAATAAATTCATTTGAAGCACTTGGGATATCACCTGATGCATAACAAATACCAATTTAAATATCATCATCATTATCAAACCAGTGAAAGTTGAAAGACCCCCAAAAGCTCAACAAAAAATCCTCTACCAGCTATACTGAGGTTCTACTAACTGATTTTGTTTAAAGATTTTATTTATTGAT
Source organism: Mustela nivalis (assembly GCF_964662115.1). Lineage (NCBI taxonomy): Eukaryota > Metazoa > Chordata > Mammalia > Carnivora > Mustelidae > Mustela > Mustela nivalis. The sequence continues at coordinate 42,517,067 of NC_139024.1, read as the reverse complement.
TTGGCAGAGAGAGAGACAGAGAGCACAAGCAGGAGGAATTGTAGGCAGAGGGAGAGGGAGAAGCAAGCTCTGTGGAACTCCATCCCAGGACCCTGGAATCATTGAGCTGAGCTCAAGGCAGATGCTTAACCAGCTGAGCCACCCTGGTGCCCTCTACTAACTGACACAGGCCTCAGTCACAGGCCTCCATAAAACATGACATCCTGGAGGGAAAGCATAATCAGACCAAATCAAGTAACTCAGAATTTGGAGACAAATACCTCCTTTGAGTGTGAAATAACTAAAAAGCATCATTGGAAAAGATTAGTAATTCGTGTAAGAAAACTATCTCAAAAAGACCATCTGTCCTATATTCCTGGGATAATCTGGAAAATACTAGAATATTAGTAGATATAAGGGTGTAAAATTATGTAAGACCCTAAACGTCAAGGTAAAAATTGGAATTTTATTTTCCCATCATAGCAACTAGAGTGTCCCTAAATAAAGTTGATAGTAAATGAAGAAACAAGCTAATCAACCATGTGGGCCTGGCATAATGATGTAGCAGCAAAGGTCAACAGGAGAATAGAGCTCCGCATGAATGCTAGGTGAGTAGAAACTACGTAGACCTTCTCAGTGTCTGCCTACTTCTATGTACAGGGAAAATGTACAAATATAAAACACTCCAACACTCTTTCTGCAACCAAGGATTCTGGATTTTCTGGGACAACCCTATTGCAAATATGCTGATGTCAGAGCTAATGAGAACATGTACAAGTTTTAGTTGAGAAAATTAGTTGCAATAACCATAGAGTAGGAGCAAGGATAGTTAACATGTCAGAATTTTCTACATCCTAGATTAAATGTCCATTACAGTCATTTGATTCTCATTCCTCCAATTTACCAAGCAACCACTGAGTCATAACTTTCTTGCTGAAAAGATTCCCTAAACTGTGCAAGGATATTCTCCTGCTACTACATACAAGAGTTCCAGTCTCTGGAGAGCCACCTTATAAATCAGGCCCCTCTGGGTTTGGTTAATGAGTCCCTTAGAGCTGACTCACCTTGGGGTGAATCATACACCTGAGTTTTTTAAGCCTTTGGGACTGAGCATCTGCCCACCTGTCCTTCACTTACTGCTAAGTGAGCCTTTGCTATGCCACCAACTCCCCCCACACTGAAGCCTCACTTCCAGTGTGGTTCAGCTATCTGCAAGCCAGTGCCTTCTCTATGCTCTGAACGGGCACAAAAACACTGCCAGGAGCTAGAGTCCTGCTCTGAAAGTGCTATTTTGAAACTTGGGTTTGAGGGGCACTGGATTTCCAATATCCTTGCAGACCGCCAGGGACAAGCCCTGAAAACGGTGTCCGCTTCCACACTCAGCTCCTTTCAGGTCTCAGTAATAACAGTACCTGCCCTTGGGTAGTGCTTGAGCATTTCCAAAGTGTCTCTCAGCATCTCATGTATCCCCCACCTCCATCCTGTGAAGCAGCTCAGGTCTGCGTGTGGTGATAAAGAAAGAGAAACTCAGAGAAGAAAGGGGTTTGTGCAAGACTCCCCCAAATCAGTAGAAAACCCAGGAGCAGTGGTGCCTGGGTGGCTCAGAGGGTTAAGCCTCTGCCTTCAGTTCAGGTCATGGTCTCAGGGTCATGGTCTCAGGGTCCTGGGGTCAAGTCCCGCAAGGGGCTCTCTGCTCAATGGGGAGCCTGCTTCCCCCGTCTCTCTCTGCCTGCCTCTCTGCCTGCTTATGATCTCTCTCTCTGTCAAATAAATAGACAAAATCTTTTTAAAAAATTAAAAAAGAAAGAAAGAAAGAAATCCCAGGAGCAGAACACAGATCCTGAATGACTGATCTCCAGCTCCCTGAAGCATGCTGGGTTTTCTGGTTCTTTAATAATTCTGTGCTACCCTGTACACAAATTATTTAACCTCTGAAGAATAGTTTGTTCTCAAGGGCCTCTTTCCACCACCTGCTGACACTTGCAAATTCCATAAAACCCCCTGTTTTAATACAAGGCATTTTCATTTTTAGCAATAACCTGTCTGGAAAATCCCTAAAGCAAGGTGTTTCTCAGTCCATGATCTGTGACCCTGAGGGGTTGTCATTAGATTCTCAAGGGTTTGTGAGAAGTTTACGTGTGTATATTTTGTCTTTATGGTCTTAAACAAACAGACCAATGCTGGATGACTAGCTCATACCTGAGGACTGCCACAGGCTTTCAGTACTCATAGGCTATTGAGAGTGCAGCGTGAATGAATGAAGCCTGCCGGCAGTTTGAATGGAGACAAGTGGTGGGAGAAAAAGCCATAACCTGACCCACAGTGCAATAGGCAGGACCAACTTCAAAGAATCTGGGCTTCTGGGGACACCTGGGTGGCTCAGTAGGTTAAAGCCTCTGCCTTCAGCTCAGGTCACAATTCCAGG